>NC_092136.1:129134196-129847321 GCF_043159975.1 Macaca nemestrina | reverse complement strand
CACTTGGGTCAAGATAATTGTTACTGTGGGGCCTGTGCTTTGCTGGATGTTGAGCAGCATCCCTGGCCTCTACCCACTAAATACGGTAACATACACCTTCCCCAGCTGTAGCCACCGGAATATCTCCAGACATTGCCAAATGTCCTCTGGAGGGCAAAATTCTCCCCAGTGGAGAACCACTGCATTAAATGCAACCTTATTCCCATAAAAGAGTGTCATTCATTCATTCAGCAGACAGTCTACTGAGCACCTTACTGAGCATAAGACACTGTTTTAGACACTGGCGAGTCAGCAGTGAATGAGTCCAGCCTGGTCTCTGTGCTCACAAAGCCATGAAGGCCACACAGTCCTTAAACAAATGATTGAGGCAGTTTACGGTGCTCCATACACCAACATGAGAATGACTAGATGAGGAAGCCAGGGCTTTGGCCACCCGGTGGCACAGACACTGAAGCCTCCTGGCCTTTGCTCCTCATTCAGTGTGCCATTGTGTGTTGCAGCCCGTGGTAGATGGAGGCTGGGCACCGTGGGGACCCTGGGGAGAATGTTCTCGGACCTGTGGAGGAGGAGTACAGTTTTCACACCGTGAGTGCAAGGACCCCGAGCCTCAGAATGGAGGAAGATACTGCCTGGGTCGGAGAGCCAAGTACCAGTCATGCCACACGGAGGAATGCCCCCCTGACGGTAATTGCCACTCAGGGCCGCCCCTGCCAGAGCAGCTACTATCATCGCTGTGACACATCCCCAGAGGATGTGTAAAGTGGGAGTAAAGTGGGTGTCCTGGGATATAGAGTTTTGCCTGTGATCTGCACCTAAATGGGCTCTGCAAGGCTCCAAGCCCAGGGGCAGCTCTCAGGGACCCGGGACAGCTCTCATAGTGTTTAGAGAGCCTGGCAAAGTCAACGAGAGAAATTACCCTCATCTTCCAAGATGTGGAGAGGAGGACATCACTCCCAACCAAACTTATTGGGGAGGAGCCTCTGGAGAGGGGCCGGTGTCTAGGAAACTAATCCTCCTGGAGGCATCAGAACGCTCATCTGTGTGCAGAATGGAAGCATTTTCCAAAGCAAGTGTCAGAGCCAAACCTCCAAGGTCTTTCTAGCCAAAATTCAGCCCAGGGAAGAGGGAGGATTTCTGAATCTGATTCCTGCTCACATTCCATCTTCCCTTGGGGCCATAGCAACTGTTTGACAGAATCTCCCCAGGAAGCAATACTACCTCTCCCTCCCCTTGGCATATTCCTATCCCCAGTACCTGCTGGAAACCACACACATTAACTTAGAGGCAGTAAAGGGGCAGCAGCAAACTCATGAGAGGGAAATCATGACAAGGTTTTTCCCCACCATCCCATCCAACTGCCCAGTGTGCAGCTCCAGGAAGGATTGGCAGGCATGAAAAATCAGGCAGAGCCTTAGGAGAGATTCAACCACGGGAAAAGACGCTGGCACTGGCTTCATGTTTCAGAGGAGAATCTGTAGGCTTCGCAGTTTCACAAGACAAGAAGGATCCACAATGGTTTGAGGCTCTAGAAACTTTGTGCTGGAATTGTGTGAGAGTTTGCCTGGCATACGGGTGAGACATTGCCGGGAAAGGGGGAGGACAGGAATGAATATAGGGTGCAAGGTAGGCATGGACGAAAAAGGACGTCATGATTTCAGACCCACCAAAGTCTGCCATTACTGTCGAGTATTTTTTAGTACTTTTTGTGTGTCTGGGACTATAAAAATGTATGAAAATGTAAAAGGCATGGTCTCTGTCCTTAAGGAGCTTGCAATCCAATTAGAGACCCAAATCCCTTTAACACAGCCATTAAGTTTCAATGGATGAGTCACAGACCCTAGATTGGTGAGAGGCTCAGAGAAAGGAAAGGCTGGGTGAGCGGAAGCTTTGAAGGGAGTTAGGACTGAGCAGAGTCTGGAGGACTGAGACGGGGTGAGGTGTGAGGGGACCTGCCAGGATGGGGAAAGGTGTGAGAAGGGCCCTCATTCGCTTAGATGGAATCAAGCAAAGCACACCACTATGTCAAGGCCAGACCACAGAGGTCCTTGAAGGCTGACACAGTATCTGGGGGTTATCTGTGCCACCTGTCCCATCAAGTCACCTGGAAGCTCCTGCAGACACAGCCCAGACCCCCTCAGCTGTACTGACTCAGAGTCTCAGGCGTGGAGTGTGGCATCTGCCTTGGCAAAGTCTCCCCAGGCATTCAGATGCACAGTTTGGGCGGGGAACCTTGGCAGGAAAAACAGCTTTAATTTTAGGATTTGGGGGTGGAAAGCAACCCACGTCTAACTTCAGATGGATTGGTCTGGCAGCGGCACACGGCAGGACGGAGAGGAGGCAGGCACAGGTCCCCATGAAGCCAGCAGCCCTGGGCTTGCAGTCGTGAGGGTGGGATGCCATCGTCTGAAATCACAGACTGTCCTGAATATAGTGTAGGTCTCTGTGACCGTTTGGAAATAGCAAATAGAGATGCTCACATGTTCGGGAGATACCGGGATGCCAGTCTCAGACTTGAGCGTGGTAAGACCAGCAACTCAAATGTTCGGGAGATACCAGGATGCCAGTCTCAGACTTGAGCGTGGTGAGACCAGCAACTCAAATGTTCGGGAGATACCAGGATGCCAGTCTCAGACTTGAGCGTGGTAAGACCAGCAAATGAAAGTCAAACAGTTCGTGGAAGGACCCTCGGGAGCGTGGCCGTGCTGAGTTGGAGGTAATCATAGTATATACAAACGGAGCTCCCCAGAGATACCCAGCATTACTGAATGTGGGTGTAGGGGCAAGATCGGAGCTAAACGTGTAGATTTAGTAGTCTTTGGAGTCGTGTCCAGTGTCACTGAGGAAATCGACACTGCACAATTAGCAGTGTCCTGAGAATATAGCTCCACGTGCCATTCTCTGCCTTCCAGGCTTACTGACTTGTTCCCTGTTGCTCCCTGAGTTCATTCATCTGTAAAGTACAATGAATCTCTTTCCCTAATGGAAAGAGCATTTATCCTAGAAAGCCCAGCATGAGGCTGGAGGGCTCCTTTCCTTGCCCTTTTGAGAAAGGGTCACACATGGGTCTACGAATGTTGTGCCCAGAAGACACTGGCCCTGCCTGGGTCCCTGGGTTGAGTCCAAAACCAAAAGAAGAAAATGCTGTAAATTCGGGATTTCTCCACCGGGACCTCCTGCTTGCGCATGGGTGTCACCTCCATGCCGTTTCTTCCTCTTTCTAGGGAAAAGCTTCAGGGAACAGCAGTGTGAGAAGTATAATGCCTACAATTACACTGACATGGATGGGAATCTCCTGCAGTGGGTCCCCAAGTACGCTGGGGTGTCCCCCCGGGACCGCTGCAAGTTGTTCTGCCGAGCCCGGGGGAGGAGTGAGTTCAAAGTGTTCGAGGCCAAGGTGAGAATCACCCTGGGACTCAGATCCAGAGATGGGGAGGAAGGTCGCCTGTCCCCACCCCTCCCACAGGCTGCTTCTGTGCTCAACACGCCCTCCCTCCCGCACCTTCCCTTTCCCTGTTGCAGGTGATTGATGGCACCCTGTGTGGGCCGGAGACGCTGGCCATCTGTGTCCGTGGCCAGTGTGTCAAGGCCGGCTGTGACCATGTGGTGGACTCGCCTCGGAAGCTGGACAAATGCGGGGTGTGTGGGGGCAAAGGCAACTCCTGCAGGAAGGTCTCCGGGTCCCTCACCCCCACCAGGTGAGTCTCCCCAGGAGTTCTGTACCTTGCTTGCTAGAAGGGCATGATGGGCTTTGCGCTCTGATAGGCCCAAATTTGAATTGTGGCTGCTACTTAATAGCTATGAGGGTTGGGCAAGTTATTCAAACTCTCCGAGCTTCAGTTTCTTTATAAAATGTCAGCAGTATCTCTAGCTCAGAGTCATCGTAAGGATTTCCTGAGATGGGATGTGCACTTGGCAGTGTCAAGCTCATAGAAAAGACAGAACACAGGACAGCCGTGACTTTTACGAGGGCTGGAGGCCATGTGGATAGGGAGCTGTCATCTCTGAGTCAGTCGAGCCACACTGAGTAACCTGGACCTCTGCCAGAAAGCGGCTCTCCCAGGCCTGTTTTGGGAAGGACGTCTCACCCTAAGCCTGGCAAGCCCTGCCCTTTCTGCAGATGGATCTCCAGAGAAGGGGGTTACCAAAAAGGGGCCCTGGCAGCCCCAGGGCTTTCATGAATCTGAGAACTCCAGACACCTTGTTCATATCCTAATGCCCCACATTCATAAAACTCCAAGGATTTTCCAAAGCGCTTTCATTTCTATGGTCTCGTTTGATTTGTAAAATAAGTCCATGAGGTGAGCAAGGCCAATACTATTCTTCATTTTGCGGAGGAAGAAATTAAGACACAAAAAGATTAAATGACTTTTTAAGGTCACATTGATAGTTAATGACAGCCAGAAGAGAACGTAGTTTTCCTAAGTCCTGGATGACTTTTGTCTCCCATTCCATGTACTTCCTGGAGAGTAAGGGCAAGGTCAGGTGTTTTATATGGGCCACACTCTGCCTCTCTGCCTCCAGTACATCAATGTATCCTTCTAGGGGATACCTGAGCATCCATCTGTCCAACCACTTGCCCCACTCACGGTCTCAGAGTTTTTGAGACGTGTTCACTGTATTGTATTCTGCTTAGTGAAGCTCGCAAACCCTGTCCCATTATGTGTGTGTGTGTGTATCTATCGCTATATCTCTCATCTCATCAGTCTGAGAGAACAGAATCAGCCTATAGCAGGCAACTTGGGACTGTTTTCATTTTTTTAAATTTATTTTTATTTTTTTGAGACAGAGTCTCACTCTGTTGCCCAGGCTGGAGTGCAGTGGCACGATCTTGGCTCACCTGCAACCTCTGCTTCTCAGGTTCAAGCAATTCTCCTGCCTCAGCTTCCCAAGTATCTGGAATTACAGGCGTGCACCACCACACCCAGCTAATTTTTGTATTTTTAGTAGAGATGGGCTTTCATCATGTTGGCCAGGCTGGTCTTGAAATCCTGGCCTCAAGTGATCCGCCCGCCTTGGCCTCCCAAAGTGCTGTGATTATGGGTATGAGCCAGTGTGCCCTGCCCTGGAACTCTTTTTACATTTAAGCTCAAAGGACGTAGGAAAAAAGCAGCAGACGCTATTCAGATACTGGGGCCCTTGGCCACTTTCCCTCAGGCTTTAGACAGATGGGCCTGTGGACACTCTCAGAGTCTGAGACTAAGCAGCTAGCCCCACTGGACATATGGCAAGGAGAGCAAAGAGCCCGCCTGACCATTTGCCTCACTTTCTCCCCAGCCTGTGGAACCCAGATTTCCAGAAAAGAACAAACAACTAATCTTTCTTCATCCTACCTAAAGCCCTAAGCCTATAACGGACTGGAAACAGTTTCCCAAAACAGCATTCTGTCATTCCAGAAGCACAGAGCTCATGGTGCCTGGGCACTCCCAGAAGGTGGCTTCAAAGAAGAGGCTTGAACCCCCAACTCCCAACCCCACCCTGATCCCACCCTAGGGCCATATTCATCAAATACTAGGAGCCGACTGACTCAAAGAGGTGGCGTGAAATGTCCTCCTGTTCACGTTCTGGAAGGGGTGTGCAGAACAGTTTTTTCCATGTGGGTTTCAGCTCTGGGTATGGAGGTGGCCAAGCAAAGTTGTATACCGGTGCAAGGAACTAGAGGTATTCGAGATCTCATCTGACAGGTGCCAGGTTTGGCTACACCAGTGCAGCTTTCCAAATCCTTCTGGGTTCTCCTCCTCTCTATGCTGTTCTCAAGACCCACATACCTCAACTCCCCAACCACGCATTTGAAATAGAGTTGCCAGATGAAGCAAAACCCCTTGAAAACTCCCAATGTACAAGACATTTCTGTCTGCCTAGACAGCTAATTTATTGAGAACGTTGAGGCAACTTGCTTCATTACTTGCTTTGGTTTTTCTTGTCTGCCACCTGGGGTGCCCACTTCAGTCTCCAAGGCATCATCGCGACCCAGGGCTGGGCAGCCACTGGTCTGAGGGTGTCTTTCTGTTTCTATCATAGTTATGGCTACAATGACATTGTCACCATCCCAGCTGGTGCCACTAATATTGACGTGAAGCAGCGGAGCCACCCAGGTGTGCAGAACGATGGGAACTACCTGGCGCTGAAGACAGCTGACGGGCAGTACCTGCTCAACGGCAACCTGGCCATCTCTGCCATAGAGCAGGACATCTTGGTGAAGGGGACCATCCTGAAGTACAGCGGCTCCATCGCCACCCTGGAGCGCCTGCAGAGCTTCCGGCCCTTGCCAGAGCCTCTGACGGTGCAGCTCCTGACAGTCCCTGGCGAGGTCTTCCCCCCGAAAGTCAAATACACCTTCTTTGTTCCTAATGACGTGGACTTCGGCATGCAGAGCAGCAGAGAGAGAGCAACCACCAACATCATCCAGCCACTGCTCCACGCACAGTGGGTGCTGGGGGACTGGTCTGAGTGCTCCAGCACCTGCGGGCCCGGCTGGCAGCGGCGAACTGTAGAGTGCAGGGACCCCTCCGGCCAGGCCTCTGCCACCTGCAACAAGGCTCTGAAACCCGAGGATGCCAAGCCCTGTGAAAGCCAGCTGTGCCCCCTGTGATTCAGGGGGAAGGGGTCAGTCTCATGCTCCTGGACGTGGGGTAGTGAGGTGCAGACAAGGGTCTCCACTGTGATGACTCTATATATCAAGGCAGCATGGCCCACCCAGGCCTCCCATTGCCGCAACCCCTCCAGTACTGCACGAATTCCTAAGGGGGAAGAGGAGAGGGGATGGGGCGACAGATCCTATCATCAACTGTCCAGTGGACTGGACCTTGCTCGGGTTCAAGTAGAGGGCATAGGTTAAAAGGTAAAAGTGCACTTATTGACTCAGACAGGACACTCAGCGTCAGTCTGTTTGCAAAGGACTAGCAAAGTTAAATGAAAAAAAAATTCTATCTGGTTTCCCCGATAAATAATCTACCTCAGAGGGGAAAACATTAGTACAAGAGAGGCGTGGGGCAGGGAGTCAATGGTGAATGTCAAAGCAGGCTCCAAAGCTGCACCCCAAGCTGTCGTCAAGAATGACCACGACTGTCTTCAGTGTTAAAATCCATCACCTAAAGGGCTGCAGCGTCACAGGGTTGTGGAGAGCCACATGTTCTCAGGCTGCCACCTGCAGGGGTGGATCCATTTCAAGTATTTATGCAAATGTGTCTCTGAACTAAAGTGTGATCTTATGCCAAAGCAGTGGTCTGGTCTGGTTCATTGTTTCTTTGGAAAGGGCAGGGACCTAGAACCCAGGGATGGAGGCTGAAACCAGGTCAGCTCATCTTGAACTCGTGCTGGGCAGCTGGCTCCCTGCCTGCTCTGGGTCCTCACAGGCCTGCAGAATCCAACTCATTCAGGCAACTTTCATTTGCACGATCTAGACCAGTGGTTCTCAAGCTTTCATTAGGATCATCTAGGGGGCTGGTAAAAACAGATTGTGAGGCCGGGCACAGTGGCTCACATCTGTCATCCCAGCACTTTGGGAGGCCAAGGCAGTAGGATTGCTTGAGCCCAGGAGTTCAAGACCAGCCGCGACAACATGGCAAGACCCTGTTTCTACACAAAATTTAAAAATAGAATCAGTCGGACATGGTAGTGCAGGCCTGTAGTCCCAGCTACTCAGGAGGCTGAGGTGGGAGGGTCACTTGAGCCCAGGAGGTTGAGGCTGCAGTGGGCCATTTTTGTGCCACTGCACTCCAGCCTGGATGACAGAGTGAGACCCGGTCGAAAAAAAGAAAGAGAGAGAGAGAAAGAAAGAAAGAAAAAGAAAGGAAAGAAAAGAAAGGAAGAAAGGAAGGAAGGAAGGAAGGCAAGAAGGAAGGAAGGAAGGAAAGAAGGAAGGAAGAGAGAGAGAGAAAGAAAGAAAGACAAGACAGATTGTGGGGCCCCATCCCTAGAGTTTCTGATCTCATGGTTGGGATGGCCTGAGAATCTGCATTTCTAACAAGTTCCCAGTGACTGACATGGAGGCTGCTGGTTTGGGAACCGCACTGTGGACACCTGTGCTAGAGGAAACTTCCAGCTGGGAGATCACAATTGTTATGCAATGCCTTTGGGCTTGTCATTCTTGAGAAAGAATATCCCCTTCCTCTCTGAGCTACCCCATCATCCTCTTACACACTGCCTGCCCCCTTTTAGTTTAGCTGGGGCACCGGATTCTCTTAGGTTCGCAAGAATTCTAAACCTGCATCTAAGTACCATCGTCCCAATGACCTCAGCACCTGTCTCCACCCCCACCCACACCAAATCTCATCCGCATCTCACAATTCCTTTGGCCGGAACAACTTGCAACTGTCCCGGTGAACCCTTTTATCCACAGTATCATTCCCGCCAAGCATCTGAAATCACCTGAGAGCTGCCAAAAGCCCCTACTCCACTCCATAGCTCATCATCTCTCCCGTGGCTCAGAGGAACTCTGGCTCGGTCTTCCACCTGGTCTGGTGCAGAGGGAACTTAGTCCCTGATCACGAATGGGTGACAAGAAATGGACATCAAGAAATGACATTCTAGCAAAAGAAGGAAAATACCCAAATGTGCATCTTGGTTTTTTTTCACCACCTGTGCCCCCTTTGTCCTCCCATTCAGATATCTGGCACCATGGGGAGAGAGGATGCTGTAGTGGCACTAGGCGAGGCCATGGGATTCCAGCCCCCCTGTTCCCCTTAGCTGCTCTCTACACGATGACGGCTGACACAGAGTTGGTCACTCCTTCCTGTCTGCCTACTCTTTTCAGCGAGTGGGAGGCTGGGCTTACCTAAGCATAAACAGGCACACACACAGGCATGTTGTTGACGACTAGCAAAACCAGATTGTTTCCCTGCTGTGCACCAGTTTTGTGGAGGCTGATGTATGTTTCCACATCTCTTCATGGCCTTCCATTTCTCGCTCTCCCCCAAATAAGGCCAAGTGTGTCCCCCTAATGGCCTAGGCCAGGCCAGCTGTGCCATCCCTGCTGCCTGCATCATTACCAGGCACAGCTTTTGCCCTGGAGTTCAGCTGGCAGCAGAGCTGCTGATGTACAAAGCAGAATGGAATCCAGCTTGGCTCTCCCGGCTGTGTGGGCTCGGCGAGGCTCTCAGAATGCATACTTGTTTGTGTCTGGAAATTCAACAGCTGCAGCCCAGGGACTCAGAAAACAGATCCGCAGAGGAAGACCACACCATTATCTGCCCCAGCCAACCACGACCACTCCGTTAACCCAGAGAAGGAAAGAAGACCGTATGTCCTCTGCTGAAAGACTGTATTTTCCGGCTAGTGCTCCTAATGGAAACTGGTACTCCCTTCTAATGGGAGGCCCTGACTCGGCAGGTAATTTGGTGATTAATCTGAATCCTCCAGGCACCTGCCAGAAATACTTCGAAGGTGGTACAGTAGCATAAAGTTAATTTCCAACCTTTCATTTTTAAGATAAGTGAATCTTTGTCTGGGGTTTATTCTCTGCCCTTTATTCCTCTGTTGCTGACCAGAGGGTTTTGTGAATTTACAAAAGTATACAATGTTACCATTCCCAGCCCACTGTAGCGGACCAGCCCCTCTGCCAGGAACATATTCCAGGGGTGGTGGGACCCATCTCGCTAGATCTGCATCTTGTTCTCTGATTATATCCACCTGGTTCTATATCCTCTGTGCTTGAACTTTTTAACCAAGTGACCCTCTTCATGAGGACCCTTCCTCTTTTCAGGTGTCCACACATGTCACCCCTCCTGCTTTCCTCTGGAGTGCACTTCGGAGCTGTTTCAAACCACCATCCCTCCCCACACCCCCAAAAACACAAAACGACACATGACAAGAACAATTGGAAAGTTCTTAAGGGATATTGGCTTTTGCTTTGTCTTCATCTTTTCCACTTGTGGTCCAGGGCAGATAAAGAGGGAGGCCTTGTCAGCCCTGCACTGTGGAGTCTGCAGTGGTGAGCAGCTGCGTGTACTGGGCTTTCCCGCATGGTGCAGACTCCCCTGCCCAGGTGCCCCTGGTCCCGGGAGGGGAGGCCCGTGAACCCCGCAGTAATCTCGACTCTGTGTGCTCTGCCCCGGATCACCAGCTCCCTCCAGGAACCTGCAGCATTTCCTTTGCTGTTTGGGAATTCAAAATGGTTTCTCGAAAAGTGTGAACAGGAAGGCAGAATTTACCAAAGAGGACTAGATGTAGCATGACCCTTGGATTCCCAGATTTCTGCTGCCACAGACTCATCACTTCTTTTTGCCCCTATGATGAGTTGAAAATACATTTCGGAATACATGGCCCCAAAAAACAGGAGACAGGGTGAACGTCATGAGGACAGTGACGGCGTCTTCTGTAAGCCTAGGTTACTGGCCCTGAGACATGTCCTCTGCCCTCCTCCACTCCCACTCTGCCCTGTGCAATATGGGAGGGAATTCCCCGGGGGAAGACAGGCTCGTCCCTGCCCAGAATTTCCCATCCGTAGCTGCACTGTGGGTTAGATACCCAGCTTCCCCAGGCCCCACGTGTGCACCATCAGTAGGTACTGGAGCAGGAAGCAGAGGAAGGGAAGGATGCAGCCGCATTCAGTCCTGGAGAACAGCAGGCCCGGGTTGCTCCTCTTTGGTGGCCGGGGCTGAAGGACGGTCTGTCTTATGGGGAAACTCTCCTCCCGCATAGCATGTTTCTCTGGGGGCCTCCGCTGAGCTCACCGTCTTGGGAGAGCTGCATGTGGAATGTGGGAAATAAGTCACCCATCTAAGCCGACGTCTTCATTGGCTCAATGTCGGTGATCGCTAATGCAACAATACTGTGGTTGTATTGACTGTATGCATGACAACGTTCTCAACAATACAGGATAACACAACGAGCAACAGTAAAAGCTGGAGTGTCCCACGAACGGAGTGGGTGGGCTGTGACTCCCACACTTTCCCTGCCCCTCGCCAGCCCCTCCTAAGCCCCTGTGTGCTCTCCAGGGCAACACGTCAGAATGACCTGGCCAGACGTAGCCAATAGGTGTGGTCCTAAACAGCTGGTACCACACCTCCCTGGCTCGTTCTTCTTCAGGTAGGGAGCTTCTCTGACCTTCCACTTTGGAAAGAGCAGGCCTTGCTTAAAACTGAGTGCCGGCCAGCCCACATCCCCCGAAATAGATCAAGGGACTCGTCACAGCCACTGCTCAAGTATTGGGAAGAGACATGACACCAGTGCACAAGTGCATTCTGAACCATAATGACAAGCAGGGAGCAACAAAGCCACCTGTCTCTTTAGAACATACTTTCCCTCAGGCCTAGGGCTCAGTGGAAAGAGACAGGAAGGTTCCGGCTATCCTTCCAGCCCCTAGAGCTGCCCAGCCCAGCCTGGCAGATGCGAATCGCCCCAGGAAAGGAGAGAGGAAAGAAGCTTTCCCCAGACCTCACCGTTCCTCATTCCAAACATCTTGTAAGTCCCAGGGGCCCTGAAATAGTTTGTCTGTAGCCAAACACAACTTCCTGTTTCTAAGAAAGGGAAGAAAAAAAAAATAGTTGAAAGCGTTTTTGGACACTGGAGATTTCAAGTTTCTGTAAACGAGAATGAATCAGACACATGTGGAATGAATTTCTCCGGAAGTAAGAAAAGATGCTGTGAGTTCCTCTTGCTGGACCAGAAAATAGGAAAAGGGTAGCTAGGAGGGGAGGTGCCTCAGAGGCTGCCAGGAGAGAGGCCGTGTGGACACGGGATGGAAGAGAGGGTCCCACTGGTGACAAGGCTCAACGAGGTTGCCCTGAGGCCACATCCTGAAGCTGCTCATTACTCAGAACTGCTCCACCTCTGAAGTCCTACATCAAATCTCCTCTTCCCCAACCACAACCTCCCATCTGCCCAGATCTTTCCCATAAGTGCATCCTTCCCCATGCCCTGACCACCCCCACACATGTCCTTCCCCCATCTGTCTTTCCTGCTCCTCTGTCTCCAGCTCTTTCCCTGAGCTGCTTGGACTCCACGTTCAGCACCTCCACCTCAATCTTGCCAGTGTTCTCAGTGCCCTTGCCCCACTGACTCTCTGTGCTGCTCAGCAGGCAGAGCCTCACACAGCACCCATTCCCCTCTCCACACCTCTCATGTCATCCTGCTAGCAAGCAGATCCACACCCCAGGGGAATCCCAGCCCTGAGCACACTGGTGCCACCATAAAGTTACAGCGCTTGATGGAAACTGTCCAGCAACCCAAGCAGACTCCCCTCTCAGCTTTACCACTGGTCATCCACAGAACTATTCTGTGCTTCCCATGCTCCTCCAGGTCATCGCCCTGCTACGCTTCACTGTGAGTAAACAAATTCACCTCCACTGCTAAGTGGCGCCCAGTACCGTATCTCTTATCATGGAAGGGAGAGGGGATGCCAGCTCACCATTAACAGGCCACGTATAGACACGAATCTAGAGGAATATTATAACTCTCTCTTATTTTGGATTCAACAGGCATGTTCCAATCTCTGCCAAATCCATAGGGGAATGAGGACTCAGAAGATAACTCCTCCCCCTGATTAAATTAATCCTCCAGCTCTCTGAAGGGCACAGCACATCATCAGGTTTAAACACCTAGGTCTAAAAAAAAAAAAAAATGCCAGGCGCAGTGACTCATGCCTGGAATCTCAGCATTTGGGGAGGCTGAGGCTGGACAACATGGTGAGACCTCGTTTCTACAAAAAATATAAAAAACTTAGCCAGAGCTGTTCCAGCTACCCAGGAGGCTGAGGTGGGAGGATCACCTGAGGCTGGGGAGGCCGAGGCTGCAGTGAGCCGTGATCCTACCACTGCACTTCAGCCTGGGCTACAGAGCCAGACCCCTTCTCAAAAGTAAATAAATAAATAAATACGCGCCCAGGCTCCCTCGTGGCCTGGCTTCTCTACCTCATTCTCCTTGTTGGTTCCTCAGTTTCCACCACTGCTCAGAGTCCTGCGCATGGCCCTGACATGGTCTGTCACTCCCTCAGTTCTTTCTAGCTCCACTGTTAGATGGAGATGGCTCTTCAGATCCCAAAGGTGGGTGAGGGGAAGGGGGAAAGCCCTCACAAGGACAGGACCAAGGACAGCATACCTAAGAGAGTAGGCTTTGCGCAGTGCTAACTGTGGCCTCCTGCTAGCCTGTCTCTGGTGTGTAAGGATGTGAAAACATGTCTCCCTCTTCTCCATCTGGAGCTACATTACCAAAAGCCTAGCCTACAAATGTGCCAGATCTCAGGAAGCAGGACAGGGTGAGGAAAAAAAAAAACAAACCACAAGAAAATGAAATCATCATTTAAAAAACCCTGTTCATTTCTTATCACCAATCCTGAAGTCTTGCTTGTAGCTACAGATGCGCCTTAATTTGTGCGGAGTTACATCCCTGATAAACCCATCGTATGTCGAAAATATCATAAGACTAAAATGCATTTAATATCCCAATAATCCATTGTAAAGTCAAAAATGTGTAAGTTGAATCATCCTAAGCCCAGACGCTCCTCCACTTACAATCAGGTTACACTGGGATAAACCCATCAAACAGTCAAACAATTGATTGTAAGCTGAACCATCATAAATTGAGAACCATCTGTATATCCATCCTTTTTAAAATCTATCCTTTCTCCTTCTGTTTCTGTTACATGATGAGGCATTTTCCCACTGTCAAAACTAATCCCTTCTCAATACTGCAGCCCTCCACCCTCTCAAGGCACTCAGCCCCTCCACAATCCCTCCCTTCCCAAAGACTCAGCCCCTCCACAATCCCTCCCTTCCCAAAGACTCAGCCCCTCCCTGCCCGCTGACAGCTCCCGTCAGTGTTCGCAGGTGCCGCGTCTTCTCACTCCCGCATTTCACAGTCATGTCTCTCCGCTCTCCCCTCGCTCCCTGAGCTCCTGCTGCTCTTCCAAAGCACACAGCTTCTCTCTGCAAATATCACATATACTCTTTCCTCTTCCGGAAATGTCCCTTTTCCTCTTTCTTCTCTCCCCACTTTAACACACTCCTACTTATTCTTCAGGTCACAGATTAAAGGTCATGCCCTCAAAGAAACCCCCATGTTAGGTTAGGCACCCTCATGTTGCTGTGCACTTAGCTTTTTTTTTTTTTTTTTTTGACAGAGTCTGGTTTTGTTGCCCAGGCTGAAGTGCAGTGGCACGATCTCAGCTCACTGCAACCTCCGCCTCCTGGGTTGAAGTGATCCTCCTGCCTCAGCCTCCTGAGTAGCTGGGATTACAAGCTCCTACCACCATACCCGGCTAATTTTTGTATTTTTAGTAGAGATGAGGTTTTACCATGTTGGCCAGGCTGGTCTCGAACTCCTGACCTCAAGTGATCCTCCCGCCTCGGCCTCCCAAAGTCCTGGGATTATAGGCATGAGCCAGCATGCCCTGCCTGCACTTCACTTTTCAAATACTCAGCACCCTGGGCTCCTTCTGTCTTTGCTGCTGGACCATACACTGTGAGTCCCAGGCCACATCTCGTCTTCATTTGCACCACACGTGTCTAGCTGAGAGCCTGCCATAAGGCAGGAAGAGAAAAAAAATGATCATGTTCCCTTTCCCCTTTAAAAAATGTTTCCAGGCCGGGCGCGGTGGCTCAAGCCTGTAATCCCAGCACTTTGGGAGGCCGAGACGGGCGGATCACGAGGTCAGGAGATCGAGACCATCCTGGCTAACACGGTGAAACCCCGTCTCTACTAAAAAATACAAAAAACTAGCCGGGCGAGGTGGCAGGCGCCTGTAGTCCCAGCTACTTGGGAGGCTGAGGCAGGAGAATGGCGTGAACCCGGGAGGCGGAGCTTGCAGTGAGCTGAGATCTGGCCACTGCACTCCAGCCTGGGCGACAGAGCGACACTCTGTCTCAAAAAAAAAAAAAAAAAAAAAAAATGTTTCCACTTCCCCATATTTCTCTCTGATACCTCTGTGCACCTTCCACAGTCATACTTGAGAGAACCGCTCCCTTCTTCACGCCCTAACAAGTCAGCTCCCCACACCACCGCCTACGGGACTGTGTTGCCAAGGTCATTGATGACCTTGTGCTAAGTCCGACAGACCTGCCTCAATCCTGTGCCTGCATCCCGGCCTCCTCTGCATGCCCTCTCCCTCTGCTTATCCCTAAGTTGTTGAGTTCCTCTGGGTTCTGTTCACTCTTCCTGGCTGATCCCATCCACCCCCATGGTTTCCATTTTTTCCTATCTGCTGATTACTCCCAAATTTAAATCTGGAGGCTGTGTGTCAGGGGCCCCCATGCCCACCTCATGTTTGGAGGTTCTCTGGAAGGGCTCCTGGGACTCAGCACACAGCTGGGCTCATGGTGAGGCTTTATCCTTTTGTTGTGGTGAGGACACACGGCTGGATCATAAGGGGTCAAGGCACAGGGAGGGTCTAGAGGAACCCATGCGAGACTTCCTTATGCTCTTTCCGTCCCACCAGGGTCCCACAGAGCCCATTGTCCCTCCACAAAAATGCAGCAACACACGTGTGACATTTCTGTGCGGGGAAGCCCGGTAGAGACTTAGTGCCCAAAGGTCTTAACTGGGGGCTGGTCACATTGGCACTCTCTTCTAGCAAAATTCTAGACTCTCAGATGGAAAGTAGGTGTTTGGCATAAATTGTGTTGTCTGCACAGACAGTCTAGCCATGGGGAATCACCTTATCAGTTAACGGTTAACTAGGGATGCTCTGAGAGCCAAGTTCCCAGACACCAGCCAAGGGCCAACCTTGCAGACAGGTGTTTCTATGAACAGCAGTGTCAGGCCTGCTGTGATAACTCCTTTCTGCACAGGCTCAGTATGTTTCCAACTGCCCACCTGACTCAATTTGCTCAAAGTCAAACTCACTCTCTTCCTCCCAGCTGTTACACCTATAACCTATCTTTTTTTTTTTTTTTTTTTTTTTTTTTTAGAGACAGAGTCTTTGCTCTGTCACCTAGGCCGAAGTGTGGTGGTGCAATCATACTACCTCACTGCAACTCCTAGGCTCAAGTGATGCTCCTGCCTCAGCCTTCCAAAGTGCTAGGATTTCAGGCATGAGCCACTGTGCCTGGCCAGGACCTATCTTCTGTTTCCCCCTCTTCTCCACCCCTCCTATCCACTGGCACTCAAATGCAAACTCCTCTCTCCATCTCCATTGCTGCTGTTTTCATGGGGGCTCTCCATCCCCTCACCCAGCATGGCTTCAACGGCCCTCTCCCATTTCACTTCACATTCCCTCTAATCCCATCCTCACATTACTCAGTGATCTTTTAAACATGAAATTCCTTGGGACCAGGCATGGTGGCTCACACCTGTAATCCCAGCACTTTGGGAGGCCGAGGCAGGCAGATTACCTGAGGTCGGGAGTTTGAGACCAGACTGGCCAACATGGTAAAACCCCCTCTCTACTAAAAATACAAAAGTTAGCCAGGAATGGTGGTGCATGCCTGTAATCACAGCTACTTGGGAGGCTGAGGCAGGAGAATTGCGTGAGCCAGGGAGGCGGAGGTTGCAGTGAGCTGGGATCATGCCGCTGCACTCCAGCCTGGCTGACAGAGTGAGACTCTGTCTCAAAAAAAAAAAAGAAAAGAAAAGAAAATTGGATCATTTCACTTCTCCATTGAAAACGCTTTGAAACCCTTTAATGGTTTCCAAATGCACTAAGAATTTTTTTTAAAAATCCAAACCTCTTAACAAGTCCTACAAGTTCCTCTGTGGACTGCCACCTACTAGCTCCCAGTCATTTTACGCCACTCTGTCCCTCTGGTGACACTTTCTTTTGTCACTTGCTCACCAAGCCCTTTCTCACTTAGCAGATTCCCACATGCCAGTCCCAAGCCTACGATGCTCTCTCCCCAGCTTCCCCCGGCTTTCCCAACTCATCCTTAGGGTCTCAAGTTGACGGTCTCAGCCTAAGAAAGTCCTCTCCTATCTCCTCCAGTCTAAATGAGGTCCCTTTAACTCTCATAATTAACAATTCTGTGTATCTCATGTCAACTGTTCTGTTTGTTTGTTTGTTTTGAGATAGAGTTTTGTTCTTGTTGCCCAGGCTAGAGTGCAATGATGCAGCCTTGGGTCACTGCAACCTGTGTCTCCCAGGTTCAAGTGATTCTCCTGCCTCAGCCTCTCATGTAGCTGGGATTACAGGCACGTGCCAGCACCCCTTGCTAATTTTTGTATTTTTAGTAGGGACAGGGTTTCACCATGTTGGCCAAGCTGGTCTCAAACTCCTGACCTCAGGTGATGCACCCGCCTCATCCTCCCAGAGTGTTGGGATTACTACTGTTCATTTAATGCTTCCCCCTGCACCCCACTAGACTGCTAGCTCCATGAGGGCAAAGACTCTTTGTTCACTGCTGGATATTTGGAGCCAACCTAGTGTTGGCCATGTGGTAATGCATTGTCTCTGTTAGCTTGGGCTGCTGTAACAAAATGCCACCGACTGCATGGCCTAAACAACAGAAATGTATTTTCACAGTTCTGGGGGCTGAAAGTTTGAGCTTAGGGAGTCTGTATGGCTGAGTTGTGGTGAGCGCTCTCTTCCTGGACTGCAGATGGCCACCTTCTCACTGTGTGCTCACACGGCCTTTCCTCCATGCATGTGTGTGGACAAGAGATAGGGAGCTCTCTGTAGTTTCTTCTTAGAAGGGCACTAATCCCATCCCAAGGGCCCCACCCTCAGGACCTCATTAAACCTAATTATCTCCCAAAGGCCCCAGCTGCAAATACTGTCACATTGGGAGTCAGGGCTTCAACATATGAATTTTGGGGAGACACAAATCAGTCCATAGCTAATGATCTCAGTGTTCCAAGAAAAAATGAGTGAATCACTGACAGACAAGTGTTTCTAAAATGTATGTCTAATCTTGTCACTTCTTTCCTCAAGGGTTTTCAATAATTCCCTTGCCTATAGAAGAAGTTCTAAAGTCCTCAGCTCAGCATCTGGGCCTGTGATAACCCAGCCCCGGGATACCCTGGGGTTACTCAGCAATGCCCCCGGAAAGTATGGTTTTCTCTTTCAGGAGTGTGCCCAGAGTTCACGCCTGTTCAATAGCCCCTGCCTCCCAGGGGTCTGCTCTGCTGTCTGCAGCACTGGCACCGCTGAACCTCGTCCACAGCTCCCTCGAAGCATGCTCTCTGCAGCCTGAGTAGTACATCCAAGCATCAGAGTGAACAGATGCAGAAAACTGCCAGAAACATGTGCTCCCAGAGCTGAGAAGCTGCTGAAAAGAAACCTCGTTCTGACAAAGGGCAGAGCCACACACACACGGAGCTGGACCTGAGCCTCTGGAGAGAAGAGGCTGCTCTGAGATGAGCCCAGAACCTATCTCTCAGCACTGGGCATCACCACTTATGAAGCCCCTTGCCCACCCTTGAGAATGTCCCCCATCTGCTGGGCAGAGCAGCACAAGACCTGGTGTGAACCGGCACAGCCTTGGCCTATCTCTGTGAGTGTCCTTCCCAAGTTCTGGGAGTGATTAATGGGTCAGCACGGCCCATAGTGGACTCTGTAAATGTGCATTCCTTTCCCCTCTCCCTGTTGCCCGGCTTGTAAACCTATGCCTTGGCCTCCACATCAAGCATGTGCTTTTGGGTCAGAGGCTTCCAGTCCTGGCCCTCCTCTCCAGCACACTTTCTCCTGCTCCCTGGACAACTGGCATTGCCCTGATTAGGTTGTGCACTATCCCAGTGGCTCACTATGGATATATTGGTCCATAATTCCCAATAGCCTCACTCTGTCTGGTGATGAAAATAAAATCTGGAGGGGAATTTGCTAGAACTTCAGCCTCCCACCATATTGCAAATTGAGAGCTGACTCTGATGCCATATGTGTGCTAAAGGGTCAGCACATATTAGAAGAGCAGCAGGCAGAGAGTTAGATGGACTGATTTTGAGTTTTGTCTTTGCCATTCACCAATTTGGTGACCTTGGGCAAATCAGTTCCTCTGAGCCTCAGTTTCTTCATCTAGAAGATGTCCTACCAACCTCAAAAATGTGTGCAAAAATCAAGTGAAAGAATGCTATGTGATGGTGGTTTGCAAATTACAACACACTACATGAATGTAGGAAATTCAATACCTTATATCCTTAGGAGATTAGGGGCATCACTTGCTGGAATATCATTTTGCTTACCACCAGATCCCCGGGTTGGAAGAGAGTCTAGGCAGAGAAAGATAAAGAAAAGCATAAAATTACCTAATTTAGTGAACACCAAAATTGGTAGCATAAATTCTGTGTATGCTGGCAAGTTGGAGGGAATTAAGGGGAACAAAAAAGCAGACCTGGATGTGTTTGGCTCAGTGGTGTGGAACTTCAAATCCAGTGCCAGGCTTGGCAGAGATGTGAAGTGTAGACCACACTCCTCTCTCCTCTGAGTCCTGAGCCTTTGGGAAATAAACACAAGATGTGCGGATCAAAATGTCAGCTTTATTTTTTATAATAGCAAAAGATTGGAAACAACCTGATGCCCATCTGTACGGGACTAGTTAGATAAATTAGGGAAATTCACTCAACAAAAAAAATACTATGCAGCCATGGCCGGGCGCAGTGGCTCACGCCTGTAATCCCAGCACTTTGGGAGGCCAAGGTGAGTGGATCATCTGAGGTTAGGAGTTCAAGACCAGCCAGGTCAACATGGTGAAACCCCAACTCTACTAAAACTACAAAAAAAATTAGCTGGGCATGGTGGCATGCACCTGTAATCCCAGCTACTGGGAAGGCTGAGGCAGGAGAATCTCTTGATTTTCCTGAACCCGGAGGCGGAGGTTGCAGTGAGCCAAGATTGCGCCATTGCACTTCAACCTGGGCAACAAGAGCAAAACTCCATCTCAAAAAAAGAAAAAAAATACTATGCAGCCATTTTTAAAAGTGCAAAACAGCAAGGTGTTGAACCATAGCTATGGTATGCTACCGATTGTGGAAGAAATATGTGAGTGTAAGTACATATTTGTGTGAATGTGTATAAAACACGCCCAGAAGAAGAGATGCTTAAACACAGGTGACTCTGCTGAGGAGAACTAGGAAGCTAGGGAAAAACAAAGGGGAGACCATTCACTCTCTGCCTCTTTGCACCTTTTGAATTTTGAACTGTGTGACCATAAGACTGTGTTGCTGTGTGCATGCATGTGCCTGTGCATGTGTGCGTGAATCCACTTTACTGAACTCCATAAACATCTTGGACTTAAAACCAGTGGGCTCCCTGCTTCCTGATACTCAGGTATCCACTGGAAGCTCAGACTGTGTGACCTGCTCGTGGGGAAGTTAAATCCAGACAGCAAGATGAAGGGCCAGAGTAACAGAACGCGTGCTGCCAGCCCCTGCAAAAGAGAACCAAGGGGCCGTGACAGCAGCATCCTTCTCCCACTCCTTACAGTGGAAGAGAGGAACTGGCAGTTTCTCTAACTGGACCTCCTTGCCCTGCTGCGGCAGTGTAAAGAGAGGGAGGATGGGGACCCTCCAGAACAGTACAGGAAATGTTAGCATCAAGTGGACAAGGGAAAGATGGGGCAGGTGTGGAACAGTGCGGCTGGGGAGGGGGATGCCGAGAAGGAAACTGACAAGAGAGTGCGAGGAGGCGCTGATGGATAATGAGAAGGAAGAGAGGTGTCAGGGCCTCGAGGATCATACACTTTCATGACCAGGAAATGGGTGCAACCCAAATATTGTGTTCATTAGTGAGACTGGAGAGTGAAAGGATGCAACCTTTGATCTTGCACAATGAGTGAGGATGCGGACATGATGGGGCCGTGACAGACTTTCACCAGGGCATAATTCAGCCCGATTCTAAGGAGGTCCCTCCCTTTCCTGATCCCTCACTGTCCTCTGCCCATTCCCAGCCCCCACATTTAGCAAAACCACTCCGCTTGGCGTTCCAATGTTCTGTTTTACATTTGGCTTTGTTCAGCAGCAGCCTCTGTTTAGCCAGTTTCTGCTTGGGAGCCAAAGCGCCAAGAAACTACACAAGAAGAGCAGAGCCTGGACAGGATCAGAAAATGCCAGAGATTTTGCCACCAAGCCTGCTCCACCGAGACTGCCAGGAGAGTTTTGCAAATGGAATCAATCTGAACGTAACTGATGAGAAACATCTGAATGGAGGAAGCCAGAAATCACTGTTTCCCACTACAGTGGGCTGGAGTGGCTTCCCCAAGGCTTCTACTTGTGTGCATTTACCTTTCTATCACAAAGAGGACTCATGCTGCTTCTTGGAAACCTATCCAGTTCACAATGACGGACCCTGACCTCACGAACTCCGCTTTCCCTCCAGTCCCCAAGCCCTTCCACGCCCCAGTCTGCAGGTGGTTCTTTGGCTTTGTTGCTGTGGTTGATACATTTTGATAGCAGACGGGTCAGAGGTAGATTCTGGTCACAGTATGGTGTCTCCTTCTCCCCGGAATTTGAACACGTCAGGAAACCTCACCCACCGCCCAGGTGTCTCCTTACCACCCCCAATTAAAAGCCCAAGATACCTCCCAAATGTAGTCAAGGAATTTGGGGTGTGCTCCTGCAGTTTCCTCAGGGACACATCCCCGAGGCCAAGCAAGTGGTGGCATCATTCATTGTAACATGTCTCAGATGATGTTATAATAATGGAGTGTGCTTGGCTGCCTAGAGCTGAGAGGGAAAAGAGTTCAATCCTAAAACCAGGACAGTGGTTATCTAGCACATTTCGAGGGAAAGAACACTCCAATTCTGACTTACACATGCTTTTGGATCCTAGACCACTTTGTCTTCAGAGTGGAAAATCAGAATACTCTCACGAGATACTAACTTTAGGCCAGGTGCAGTGGCTCATGCACTTTGGGAGGCCGAGGTAGGAGGATGGCTTGAGCCCAGGAATTCGAGACCAGCCTGGGCAACATGGCAAAACCACATCTCCGCAAAAATTCAAAAACTTAGCTAGATGTGGTGGCGTGCACCTGTAGGCCCAGCTACTCGAGAGGCTGAGGCAAGAGGATTGCTTGAGCCCAGGAGGTGGAGGCTGCAGTGGCACAATCCTGGGTGAAAGAGTAAGACCCTGTCTCAAAAATTATAAAAAAGAGAGATATCAACCAATAGATAAATACTGATTCAGCAGTGTCCAGCTTCCTTCCCCTGTCTGCATATCCACCACACAGCCTTCTCAATGTTAACACAGAGCAGCTGGCCAGCTGCAATCACCTGAGCAGACAGTGGCATTCAACACATGGACATGGTGCTTTATCAGCCAGACACTCGATGTTTAGCTGGCACAAATCTGGATAAATGCCAAACCGAGATCTGGCATCTGCAAAGCTTTGGCCCAGGCCTGGGACTGAAGGTGACTGATGGTTCTGTGATTGGATAGTTAGGAACCCCTGAGTTTAGGAACACGAGTGACGCGTCCAGAAACAATTAAACCATTGGTCAGGGAGTTGCCCTGCTTCTTGCGTTCTTTGAAGAATAACTTAGCTATGTGTAACTCTAAGCATAAACATTATGCTGACCTTGATCCAGGAATTTAAACAGTGTCATGTAGTGTAAACACTACAAATACCTTCTTGCTGAAATGGTCTGTTTTCAGGATGGGTTAGGGTTTCTTCCCTACAAAAGTACTTTGGGGCATTGGATTTTAAATTCACAGTCAGATCCGCATTTTTCTCGCGTTTACATTGCGTGGCCTTCAAGCATTCTCACCAGCTTCTAAGGTTGAGGGAGCCCTCTACTGATGGCATGGCTGTAATTTCATAGCGCATAGCAAGGAAAACTGGGTGAAGTCTAAAGAACTCCTGGATCTGAGAACTGTAACCGGTCTCGAAACCTAGAGCCGACAGAGCTCTGTTTCTAGAGCCTATGAAAAACCAGGCGCTAGAAACATCCTTGATTTCCTCAAACTATCCACATTATTTCAGGTTTTATACTTTCAGGCAATAGAAGAAAAAAAGGTCTGAAAGGAAAGTCGTGTTCTATGCATTGAAAGCTTACATATTTTTGTGTGCGCATGCACACGCATGCCCTTGTACACATGCGCACGCACACGCACACATACACGTATGCATGTACTTCTGTTTTTACAAATATACATACACCTACACCTACACCTACACATACATATACATACTTTGCAATTGCAGCATCATGGCCCACTACAGGAAGGCTTTGCTCTGTGTGTGCGTGTCCTGGAGGAAAGGCGTGGGAGGTACATAGTATACATAGAATTCCAGAATCATGGGACTGGATGGAACATTCACCCTTTGTGGCATGTTCAGAGGACAACTCTGACGAGGCCACAGCTTGAGAAAGGAATTCTCCCCAGCGACTGTGGCCTTGATGCTGGAGGTTAACAGCTTAACACCAGGATGTGGTGCCCAATTCTGAACTCAGGAAATTAATGACGATAAGGGTGGGCTGCCTGCCAAGGCCCGTGGTGTGAATCCCAAGAGACCTCCTCCGACCACGGTGAGCTGTCCTCTGCTCCGATGCACATCCCACCTCTCTGTCTATGTGCTGCTTTCTTCAACTCTGTTATTCCTAAACTTTCCTGGGTTTCCAACCCATGGACAGTGAGAGTAACTTATTCCCTCGCCATTGATTCATCAAAAAGAATAATCATGTGGTATTAGGAATCAAATACCTGACACAGATGTCAATAGGAAGATATCAATGGCGTAACTCTTCCCTTGCCAAGAACATCAAAGGGAAGAGAGGGGAAATGGCAAACAGACGATCAAACTACGACTGGACAAAAGGGGATAAAAGCACAATAAGGTTCTTTTCCTTGAGAGGGCTCCCCTGGAAAGGAAAAATAAAAGCACAGTCTTGCACCACATAATATGGCCGACACTGCCAAATGACCACACACACCAAAGGGGCCACCCCTGGAAAATCAAAAGACCAAAAGACGCCACTCCTCTGCTCAAAAAAACCTTCAGTGACTACCATTGCCCATAGAAAATCTACAGTCTTAAGAGGGCATTCAAGGTTCTTTGCTTCTCCTGCCACAGTTCCTACCCACCCCAACACGTGTAGCTCACTCTCAGGCTAGGCCGTAGACCGCTGTCACCTCATGGCTTTCCTGCCTTTCTTCTCTGTTTGTCTGGGGCCTACTCCCCATCCTTCAAGAGTTAGCTCAGATGTTACATTCTGTATGAAGTATTCTCCAGCTCTTCCAGACAGAATTTATTTCTCTCTCTCCTGTGTACCCAGAGGATTTTGTTTATGCCTTCCTCCCCCACCATTATAACACTTATGGACAGCCTGCATAGTTGGGTCTCCTCCATAGTTTATACATTGAGGTCAAGCCCACATCTTACTCATGTTTGCATCTCTCTTGAGCTCCCACCACCACCATGTCACTCCATGCCTACCCCGGATCCTCCTCATTCCCCATCCTCATTCCTCCTGCCAGGGGCCTACCATAGCAACTCCCATACAATCGATTCTTAATACTGTACGTTGCTTGTTCCGTGAAATTAAATTAACATCTAAGATTAGGGGAAAATATAGTTCACTCTAAAGGCAGAAAGAAGGCAAGTGAGATATTGTGTCAGATCCTAAGTAATACAAAGTCTCCAGCCTGGGCAACATAGGGAGATCCCATCTCTACAAAATAAAAACATTTTTTTAAAACCTAGCCAGGTGTGATGGTGAGCACCTGTGGTTCCAGCTACTCAGGAGGCTGAGGTAGGAGGATTGCTTTAGCCCCAGGAGATTGAGGTTGCAGTGAGCTGTGATGGTGCCACTGTGCTCTAGCCTAGGTAACAGTGGGAGACCCTGTCTTAAAAACAAAAAAACAGAAAAGACCGAGTGAGGTGGCTCACGCCTGTAACCCCAGCACTTTGGGAGGCCAAGGCAGGTGGATCACGAGGTCAGGAGTTCGAGACCAGCCTGGCCAACATAGTGAAACCCCGTCTCTACTAAAAATACAAAGAAATTAGCCAGGCATGGTGGCAGGTGCCTGTAATCCCAGCTACTTGGGAGGCTGAGGCAGGAGAATCACGTGAACACGGGAGGCAGAGGTTGCAGTGAGCGGAGATCGCACAGCTGCGCTCCAGCCCAAGCAACAGAGAGAGACTCCATCTCAAGAGAAAAAAAAGAAAAAAGAACTCTCATTTGTCAGTTCCTTGGCTCACATGGCTCATCTAAAAGCTTCTCAAGGCTGGGTAAGGTAGCTCATGCCTCTAATCCCAGCACTTTGGGAAGCTGGGGTGGATGGATCACCTGAGGTCAGAAGTTCATGACCAGCCTGACCAACATGGTGAAACCCCGTCTCTACTAAAAATACAAAAATTAGCCAGGCGTGGTGGCGCACCTGTAGTCCCAGCTACTGGGGAGGCTGAGGCAGGAGAATCACTTGAACCCAGGAGGCAAAATTTGCAGTGAGCCGAGATCGTGCCACTCCACTCCAGCCTGGGCCACAGAGCGAGACTCCATCTCAGAAAAATAAATAAATAAAATAAAAGCTCCTCAAGGTTTTGAATCCCTCCAGTTTCAGGGCTCTGCCTTCTACATGTGACCATGGCACACTGAGACCAACCTTCAACTTTTGAGCAACTGTGAATTAAAGACTTCCCCGTCCTCAAGACACTTTACTGTCATCTGCTAGAAATTTGTCATAAAAACTATCCAAATATGCTATGAGCAGGAGATGAGTGACACCTCCTGGGGTCGTACAATGAACAGCCCTAACTGGCCTTAACGATAGTAAGTTGAACACAACCAGTTGGTGTTTGTCTTTCAAGATGGGCGTCACAGTGGTGCATGGACCTTGGAGTGTGAGAAATCTGAGTTCACATCTTGGATAACCATCCTAACCATTAGCTTCCAGGCCTCTAAAATGTAGCTCGTCAAAAAACCTCTTCACAGAGTTACTTTTAGGATTACATGAGATTTTAAATATCGAGTGCTTAAAGACTCACAACAAATGTTCAGTCAGTGAAAGCCACTATTATTACAGTAACGCTTCTAAAATTCAATACATTTCTGAAAGCTATCTTTTGAAATTACCATCAAACCCTTTTATAAGCCACATGCAAAAATCATGAGTTTTGTGTGTGTACATGAGTTTCTTGCTTTTTTTTAAGACAGAGTGTCACTCTGTCACCTAGGCTGGAGTACAGTGGCACCATCTCGGCTCACTGCAAAATCAGCCTCCCAGGTTCCAGAGATTCTCCCATCTCAGCCTTCAGAGTGGCTGGGATTACAGGCACGCGCCACCACATCTGGCTAATTTTGTATTTTTAGTAGAGATGGGGTTTCACCATGTTGATCAGGCTGGTCTCGAACTCCTGACCTCAAGTGATCTGCCCGCCTCACCCTCCCAAAGTGCTGGGGTTACAGGCGTGAGCCGCTGCACCTGGCCTGTTTCTTGCTTTTGCTAAAATGATATTATTGTATCTGAATCTCAATTTTATTAATCAGATATAGCTAAAATGATATTTAGATGTCTATAAAAGTCAAATTTGTTGTTTTTTTTTTTTAAAAAAAAAAAGGTTTGCAGCCACTGACTATATGTTCCAGTTACTTAGAGAATTCCAAAGGCATTGTTCAAAACCAAAATTTTGTATAAAAAGCATTTACATCTTATACAAATATCCCAGGTATGCCAGGCATGGTGGCTCATGCCTGTAATCCCAACACTTTGGGTGGCCAAATGGGGTGGATTGCTTGAGCCCAGGAGTTCAAGACCAGCCTGGGCAACACAGCAAAACCTGGTCTCTGCAAAAAACACAAAAAAATAGCCAGGCATGGTGGCAAATGCCTGTAGTCCCAGCTACATGGCAGGCTTAGGTGGGAGGATCTCTTGAGCATGGGAGGTCAAGGCTGCAGTGAGCTGAGATCACACCACTGTACTCCAGCCTGGGTGACAGAGTAAGACTCTGTTTAAAAGAAAATTTAAAAATCCCAGGCATTCTCCACAATATCTAGCAGAAAGTTGGACACAGTTGTTCCTTCCTTAATACAAATTATCAACTACTTATTGAGGGATTATAATTGTAAAAATCAGGTTTTCTAAGTCCGTAGCATAGAATCCCAAGAAACCTAAAGTTTTGAAAGTAACCCAACCTGTAAGATCAGTTAAACTGACATTTTGGATGGCTCCAGGGGATGTCAGGAGATTAATATTCTCTGGATTCCCTTCTAGACCTGAGAAGTTTAATTACTACTTCACAGTCAGTTTTCCAGTGCTTAGTCAGAGAATGTCCTTGAAAGGGCACTTGTTTCACTAATAAATACTGCCAACTCTGCTTTTTCAAGAGTGGATTATGATTAGTTCAATCAGCAAGCACTTTCCAACCCCTCTCATGTGTGGAACATAACACTTGACACTGTAGGAGTTACCAAGCGCATAGCACATGCATGACCCCTGATTTCATGGGGTTTCCAATCTAGAGAAGACTAGAATCTAGAATTCCGATCTAAAATCTTTCAGTTGTAGTCAGCATACACAACAATAAAGTATGGATTATGATACAATTACTTGTTGACTGAGTAGTAGAAATAATGCGTGCTATAGAAAGACACCTGTGGATGAGGGTCGTTATGGAGGCCCTAGAATCAAACTCAGCCCTAATAGACAGAAAGGCTTTCACTAGGCAAAGAGAATGGGAGCGAGTCTAGGGGAAGAGACCATTACAATAATGACAAATAGTACAAGGGGCATTGGAAAACGGAAAGTAGGCCAATCCACTTACATAGAAGTTGAAGTAGGGGTATAGTGGTTATAAGATCGAAAAGACAGTCTGGAGGCTGGGCGTGGTGGCTCTAATCTGTCACTCCAACACTTTGGGAGGTCAAGGTGGGTGGATGCCTTGAGCCTAAGAGTTTGAGAACACCCTGGGCAACATGGTGAAACCCCATCTCTACAAAAAAATACAAAAGTAGCTGGGTGTGATGGCGTGCACCTGTAGTCCCAGCTACTTGAAAGGCTGAGGTGGGAGGATCACCTGAGCCTGGGGAGGTGGAGGCTGCCTTAAGCCATGATTGCACCATTGCACTCCAGCCTGAGCAACAGAGCAAGACCCTGTCTCAAAAGAAAAAGAAAAAGAAAGGTAGTTTGGGACTACAGTGTGACAAATCTGAATAGCAGAAGCAGGAATTCATACTTTATCTTATATAGACTAGGAAGTGACACTCTCACATGGCACATTGTAGGAAGCTGGGCAAAGATACAGAAATGCTGAACAACTGATTGTTTTTTGTTTGTTTGTTTGTTTGTTTGTCTGTTTTTAATCAAGTCTTGCTCTGTTGCCCTGGCTGGAGTGCAGTGGTCTGATCATAGCTCACTGCAGCTTCAACTAACCAGGCTCAAGTGATCCTAAGGCCTCAGCCTCCAGTGTAGCTGGGACTGCAGGTGCATGCCACCACGCCCAGCTAATTTTTGTACTTTTTGTAGAGGTGGAGTTTTACCATGTTGTACAGGATGGTCTCAAAGTCCTGGGCTCAAGCAATCCGCCTGCCTTGGCCTCCCAAAATGCTGGGAGTACAGACATGAGCCACCGAGCCTGGCTGAAATGCTGAACTTTTAATGGCCCTTCTTGGTTCATGGCCAAAAACACACAAAAAAAAAAAAAAGAAAAAAGAAAAAAAAAATCAACCAGCTCTTCTGACATCAGCTCTGTAGTCAAAAGTATTCACAGGGGAATGAATCTAAATCTTCTGGCTTTAAAAAAAAAAAAAGACTACAACTTGGGGATTAGCTGTCCACTTCAGTCTTCCATGTTCACTCTGGCCTGTCTGACCCAGAGTCATCAGCAATGAGCAGCTGAAGCAGGAAAAGCAGCAGAAACTCAGAGCTGCTGGTGGCTGGAAAGAAATTGTTCCTGGCAATGAAATCTGCTCCATCTATGCCTGGGATCAAGCAGTGGGATTAGGTGGTTTGCTGGGCCCCACAGCATGGTCTCTGGTGCTGTCAGCAGCCTTTAATCAAAACATGACTGTGTAGCACGCAGTGGTGGCTGGTTTATGTTCTAGATATTAAATGCAGGCTTACGCATCCCTCTATTTATACACGCACCCAAACCTGCTGGATAACTGCCATTCCATTCAAGGGAGGTGAAATAAAACCCTCCTGTGTGGCACACTGAGACGCACACCACACATTCCTGGAAGCAGCAGCCAAGAAAGGGTTTGACCTCCAACCACAAAAAGGAATCCCATAGGGGAAACCGCACAGTGGCCTAACAGACCACAGAGAGAAATCTGTTCCAGAGTGTGGAAAGCTGGTCTTGGTGAAGTAGTAGGAGGGATTTTGAACAAGTCACACCAAGTTAGAAGCACAGGAAGGCAACACAAAGGGCACAGGGGGCACCACCTGTCTGCCTTTGCATCAACTTCATTGTCAAACTTCAGTCTTGTCAAAATCCTGCCCTTGGGAGACCACCTAGGTCTAACTTCATTCCCTGACTCATCGAGCTCATCTGCCAACAGTCCTTCCCCAGAAACTGATGGTTTCTACCCAAGTAGAAAAGCAGACTGCAGAGGCCAACAAGGTGGGTTGTGTGGGAACTTGCTAAACTGAGTTTGGCAGCCCCTACCAAGACAACTGGCTGGCAGCTTATGCTGACAAAATTCACTGCTACTGAGACCTTTAGTTCCAAACCACCCACCTCCTGTTGCTTTCTGGTTCCCTACCTGTAAGCATCTATAGATACACCATATTTTATTTTCTTGGTCACCTCTTTCCTAATGCTTTCCCAGATTACTGGAACTGAATGGTTTCTTTCTTTCTTTCTTTCTTTTTTTTTTTTTTTTGAGGCAGGGTCTCACTCTATTTCTCAAGCTGGAGTGCAGCAGCGCCATCTTGGCTCACTGCAACCTTGACCTCCCATGCTCAAGGAATCCTCCCACCTCAGCCTCCTGAACAGCAGAGACTACAGGTGTGTGACACCATGGCCAGCTAATTTTTGTATTTTTTGTGCCAATCAGAAAATCTTTGAATCCACCTATGATCTGTAAGCCCCACCCCACTTCAAGTTGTCCTGCTTTTCCAGACCAAACCAATATATACCTCACATGTATTGATTGATGTCTCATGTCTCCCTAAAATGTATAAAACCAAGTTGTGCCCAACCACCTTGGGCACATGTTCTCAGGACCTCTTGAAACTGTGTCTCAGGGCCCAGTCACTCATAGTTGGCTCAGAATAAATCTCTTCAAATATTTTACAGAGTTGGGCTCTTTTCACAGAAAATGCAATATACCCTCAATGAAAACTTGTTGAGTGAACGAATGTACAAATCAATGAGTACATAAAGCAATAGTGAAGGAGTGAATGGATGGTTAGAGTGTCAGTATTGCCCAGATTTAAAGAAAAGGAAAGTCACTCCAGATGTTGATCAGGTTGAACCTCTTGCCTTTACTTCGGTTAGTCATTATTTAGTCTTATTTTACAGAGGAGCCAACCAAGGCCAGTGTGGACAAACACCTTGAAAAGGCCACAGTGCTCATCTCCTAATGTAGAGCTCTTTATTCTATACCATTCTGCACGATGCTGATATCTGGTTTCGTTGGTTTCAGTATCTGGTACACATATCATGGGATTACCTTCAAGAATACCAGGAAAAATACCCTACTTTGTTTTATCCTCTTTTTATTAACCCCTTCTTAATTTCTTGTCTTTATAGAGAGTAGAGATGAACGTATACTTATAATAGGAAGATGCCGTACTCTGTTGTTGTTTGTTGTTGTTGTTATTGCTGTTGCTGTTGCTGTTGCTGTTGAGGTGGAGTCTCACTCTGTCGCCCAGGCTAGAGTGCCATGAGTGGCTGGATCCCGGTTCACTGCAACCTTTGCTTCCTGGGTTCAAGCAATTCTCCTGCCTCAGCCTCCCAAGTAGCTGGGATTACAGGCGCCCACCACCAGCCTGGCTAATTTTCATATTTTTAGTAGAGACAGGGTTTCATCATGTTGGCCAGGCTGGTCTCAAACTCCTGACCTCACGTGATCCGCCCACCTCGGCCTCCCACAGTGCTGGGAGTTTGGCACGTGAGCCACTGCGCCAAACCAGAAGATGCCCCACTCTCTAAACAAGGCAGACGTGGTCTAGACAAGTCCAAAATGCAAAAGTCTTTCAACATCAAACATAATTCCCAGATTTGAGTCCATGGACATGGCGAGGAGGAAACTTTTATCAAAAGAAATTGCCAAATCGTGGGAATGTGAGAAACGAATCCATCACAGGTGCTTCATCAGTTCAGCTGGCAGGGCCAGGACAGTAGCTGCCTGCAAGTATACCTGCCTCCTCTGGCCAAACCACCACCAGAATTTCCATGGCAAGTAGCTCCCTGGCCTTGATTCAGAGCCTACAAACGGAAATTCTCAGGGCAAGCCTAGCCTTCTTGCCGCTGGCAAAGTGCCACAGAAACGTTGCCACCCCCTCCTCTCCTGGGCTCCATCGGGGACATGGGCATCAAATGGAAACAGCGGAGCTTCTAAGGACAGAATGGACTCAGGCTTGGTAGTGGCCACAGGCCTCAAGCAATGCAATCGCCACCACTAAACATGCCCGTTCTGATGCTGCAGGAAGAGTGAAGCCTGGGCTCCAGGGAAATTCCTGGCAAATGTTCTCACAGTTTGATTTGTGAGAACAGCAGTTCCTGATAAACGCTTCAGAAAGAAGATAGTAGCTATTAACACCTCTTGGACCGAACCCTGCAAGTCCTTTGACAGTTTTTCAGCATGTTAGACAAAGGTGTGTAGAAAGTCAGAAATATTTACTGGATGGTGGGGGTGAGAGAGCAGCCTGGAGGCAGGAGATAGTTCTCGCCCATCTTTTGGAAGAGGTCAAAAGCTAAATGGTTTTCTGCCTTTATTTCCCTAACTGTAAAATAGGGGTGATGCAGGGTTTGGATTGTTGTGCTTGTATGTAAAATGCCTAATCTACACTCTGTGAGTGTAGGCCAGAAGTCCTCAAGCCCCATCAGCCTGGGGTGGTGACCCTGACAGAAGAGTCCCAGGGCTCAGCCCCCATCAGTAGAAGCCTTCCTCATACCCTGCCTTTCTGGTTCCAGGAGCCCCTGGCCACCCCACGGGCGCTCTGGAAGGTTGCTGGAGCCTGTCTCCAAGGGTCCCCAGGACACTGCCCTTCGCACGGCTGCACCCATTGGTGCCCTCCTCTAAGCCCTACAAACACTGGGGTTTTCCAGTGCGCTGCCCCAGTGCGCTGCCCCAGTGCGCTGCCCCAGTGCTCCGCCCCAGTGCGCTGCTCCAGTGCGATGCTCCAGTGCCCACCTCACTGAAAGTAGGGAATCTGCTCCTCCTAGTTTGTATTACATTCTTAGGCTGTGGCGCCCAGTAGGACCAACTGAGATGCTCATATTATAGATCCTTGAGTGAAGCATCTGGCCAGTTTATGTAGTTCATGAAAACTGAAGAATGGTAAGGTTCATAAACTTGGGGAAGGAGAGCTTCATTTCTCATAAAAGGTTGTGCTCTGCAGGGTGACCATTCGAACAGGCCAGGAAGCACAGCCTCCATCCAGAAGCCAGAAACAGGCACTGTGCTGGGCATGGTGGCTCACACCTGTAATCCCAGCACTTTGGGAGGCCAAGGTGGGCGAATCACTTGAGGTCAAGAGTTTGAGATCAGCCTGGCCAACATGATGAAACCCAGTTTCTACTAAAAATACAAAAAATTGGCTGGGCATGGTGGTGGGCACCTGTAATCCCTGCTACTTGGGAGGCTGAAGTGGAAGAATCGCTGGAACCTGGGAGACAGAGGTTGCAGTGAGCCGAGACAGTGCCGCTGCACTGCAGCCTGGGAGACAGAGCAAGACTCCGTCTCAAAAAAGAAACAGGAACTTCAAGGGTCAGAAATACAAAATACGGATTTATACTGAACGGGGTGGCCACATATACATATTCAATAAGCTATAGGAATATTCATGAAAGGAGAAATATGCACATGCACAATTGAGCTTCATGCCTCTCCACAGGACCCATGTTCAAAAAATGGTGGCATTACCATGATCCACTGATGGAGCATTCAGCCTTCTGATCAAAAGGTGAAGCAGAGGACACGAAGACCCTCACTGTACATCCTCCACAGACCAGCCGGAACCGCTCTGTGGTTGCTGGTCTCTGACAGTAAGGAAGGTCGGGCAGTTGTTGTATTGAAACTGCAAAAGGGAGGGTCAGAAGTTAGTGGTTGGTGGAAATCAGCAGTGTTCTTCTGAAAGGGCGGGTTTCTGTTTAGCCCTTAGGGAAGAAAGCCTAATGGTGGTTAGCGAGGGATGGGATACAATGAGGCATTTCTGAGCTTCCATCCTATCATGGTCAGGAACTTAGCTTCCAAGGTCTCTCTGGGGTCCCCTTGGCCAAGAGGGGGTCCGTTCAGTCAGTTGGGGAGCTTATATTTTCATTTTCACTTCTCATTCTTTAAGGATCCCTGAAGGGTTGGGGTAAAAGACCATTTGAAAGGCATTTCGCCATGCATGTTGCAGATACCCCCGACAGCATTAACTTCACTGAAGCATGACTTGTGAATGACTCTGTGGTCTAAGAAGAATGTGTGTTCAGAGTGCCAAGCTAAGGAATCCAGGAGTAGCCAACCAAGAGATCCATTCCTAATCTACGAAGGACATCTGAACCTTTGGCCCATCACTTGGAACACAGGTAATACAGGGGATCAAGTCCCTTTTGGGGGATTAAATGGAGGTTGGTAGGTGAAGGTTGCTAGGTGGAATATGCTATGTGAAAATGCTATATAAACTGCATGCTTTTTTACCAATAGTAGCGGTTCTCCTGTCCCGCCCACTGCAACTAAGCCATCCCTGTATGTAAGTTCCCCCAAATAAACCCTGTGTCTCATTCGCTGTCGCTAGGTCTTTTCTTTGGTCTCTTGAACATGGTGCCATCTCTGTTGGAGTCAATAGGGGTCTAGTATGACACTAGGTTACTGCAGTGAAGTTCAAACTTTCCCATGATGGTTCAAGTTTAAGTCTGTTGAAATGAATTGATAATACACAGACTGGCCAGGTGCGGTGGCTCATGCCTGTAATACCAGCACTTTGGGAAGCCAAGGCAAGTGGATCACCTGAGGTCGGGAGTTCAAGACCAGCCTGACTGATATGGCAAAGCCCCACCTCTACAAAAAATAAAAAATTACCCGGGCTTGGTGGTGGGTGCCTGTAATCCCAGCTACTCAGGAGGCTGAGGTGGGAGAATTGCTTGATCCCGGGAGGCAGAGGTTACAATGAGAGCAGAGATCGCGCTATTGCACTCCAACCTGGGTGACAGAGCGAGACTCCATCTAAAAATAAATAAATAAATACACAGATTAACAGAGGAAAAAAAGGCATATAATTTTTTTTGTTATTTTGCTTTGCTTCTGTAAGGCATACAATTTTATTAACATGCATAAACACTGGGGGATTGCAGGAGAATGGTTACACAATAACCCAGTGAGGTACAGACGCTTCTGCACCCTTCTTCATAGGTGGAGGGAGATGCAGAATGCAGGCCATGCATCTGAGGGGTAGTAAACAATGGTTAGGGAGAACGAATGGACCCCAGAGACAGAGATTAACTTGTAAATGATTCTTTTTGGAATTCAAATGAGCCACAGAGGCAGACATTATCTTGTGAAAAAGTCAACCAGGTGTGGTTGCATTCCTCAGTCTTCTTTTCTGCCACAGATAATGAGATTTCAGTGAGGGGATGAGAGGCAATTGTGTTTTCTTTGGATGGTCCAGTCCTTTTTCTTTTTCCACTTTTTAATATATGTAGAAATGCGGTCTTACTATGTCGCCCAGGTTAGTGTCAAACACCTGACCTCAAGTGATCCTCCCACCTCAGCCTCCCAAAGGGCTGGATTTCAGGCGTGAGCCACTGAACCTGGCCAAGGGTCCAATCTTAAAGTAGATAAGAGAATATCAGAGCATAACATCTTTCAGTATCTGCTTACTTTCAAGGACCTCTAATTTAAAATAATCAGCATGCAAGAGTGCCATGTTTGGAGGCAAAATTTCCTAGGCTCTTCATTACACTCTAATGTGTCCTTATATAGATGATAAGGACATTTTTTAAATGTAATCACTATACTTTCATCATACTTAACAAAAATAATAATTCCTTAATGTTTTCTAATACCAATCCATACACAGATTTCCTTGATTTTCTCAAATTGTCTTTTTATTGTTGATTTTTTCAAACTGGGATGCAAAAAAGGGTGTCATGTTGCATTCGTTATCTCTTCTCAGTCTATTTGATCCCAAAAATCCACCGTCCCTTTTTTTCTAATGCCATCTTGGTTGGAGAATAATGCATAATTACTGGAGAAAAACTGGGTCATCTTTCCAGTGGAATGTCCCACCTTTTTGATTTAGCTAACTGTATTCTTGTCATTTAAGTCATTCTTCTGTCCCTAATATTTCCTGCAAAGTAGTAGCAAATTCTAAAGATGGTACAATCAGGTTCAATTGTTTAGGCAAGAAAGTATAAATGATGCTTCCTGTTGCATTACACCATGAGGCACATAGTGTTTGAGCTGCCATACTCGTAGGGAGGCTAAAATTGATCCTAGATTGATCATAGGGTGTAGGTGAAATCAGCCTGGCCCTTCCATTATAATGTTCCCCACCAATACTCCAGCCAATAGTTTTAGCCTCATTAATGAATGTTGCCTTGTTGCCTAGATCAAGTCTTTCTTTTTTTTGAGATAGGTCTGACTCTGTTGCCCAGGCTGAAGTGCAATGGCAAAATCTTGGTCCACTGCAACCTCCACCTCTTAGGCTCAAACCATCCTCCCATCTCAGCCTCCCTACTAAGGACTTCAGGCATGTGCAACCATACCCCACTAATGTTCATATTTTGCATAGAGACGAGGTTTTGCCATGTTGCTCAGGCTGGTCTTAAACTCCTGACCTCAAGCGATCCTCCCTTCTCGGCCTCCCAAAGTGCTAGGATTACAGGCATGAGCTACTGCATCCAGCCCTAGATCAATTATTTCATTGGAGGTAATTTTTTAAAAATCTATAATTTCTCCTGCATTGATAAGTTGGAATTATACATAGGCAGGAACTACTTTTATCAACTACTTAGTTATCCTAAAATATAGTTGGCATAGGAAAGGTAAAATAAATGCTTTCTCATTATGTATTCATTTTTCAGAATAATAAACTATTACCCTAACCTCCAAAGACAAGCCATCGGGTTGCTTGAGTTTATTATCATTTTTAGGCATCAGTGTGAACTCATAATTTTTATGTATTTGATAGGTTTTAATCCATTGTATTACTGCTATCCTTTTCCATGCACACATTGCCCCACTTCAGCCAGTGGGAACCCGTTCAAAGTGGTTCCTCTGCTGTTTTGACACTATCCCAGGTAGTCTTGGAGTGCTTCTTCACTTCCTGGCGAAACACATTCTCCAATGCTCATCATGTGCATATCTTGCCCCAAACCTGGAACCAGCCATTTCACCGAGGGAAATGGTATTTAGAGATCTAGCTCAGGATTTTTGTTTTTTTAATTAAGCATTGCAAACATAATTGAGACTTCCTGTGCAGACATCTCCCAGATTTTACTGCCCTCCCTTTTTCTTTTTATTTCTTTTATTTTTTGAGATGGAGTCTCAGTCCTTTACCCAGGCTAGAGTGCAATGGTGCCATCTCAGCTCACTACAACCTCCACCTCCTGGGTTCAAGCGATTCTCCTGCCTCAGCCTCCCGAGTAGCTGGGATTACAGGTGCCCATCACCATGCCTGGCAAATTCTTTTGTATTTTTAGTAGAGATGCGGTTTTACCATCTTGGCCAGGCTGGTCTTGAACTCCTGACCTCGTGTTCCACCAGCCTCAGCCTTCCAAAGTGCTGGGATTACAAGCATGAGCCACCATGCCTGGCCAATTTTTAATTCTATCTTTATTATATAGTGAGTCCAGATATGTGTGAGGATGTTCTGGGCTCCTATCCTATTCCACTGACTTATTTTCCAATTCTTGCACCATCCCACTATGTTCTTATTTCTATAGTTTAAAAAAGTCTTATGACATCATAGAACAAGTCCCACCATCTTCTTTTTAAAAATGAAATTTAGTCTTCTCGGCCTCTTGCTCTTCCTCAGAGTCTCCCAGAGCATGAAGGACAGAGAAAACAGTATCTAACATCTGAGAACTCTAAAGGATGGGGGACTGGCTGGTGGTCGCTCTGAGGGCAGAGCAAAGAGAGGCACTGGGGAAATTCCACATTCCCAGAGTTTATCTGAGCAAAGTATGAAGACATCTTCCACGGGCCAGTTGTGAGCCATAAGAGAGTGTTTGCCATTGTAAAGTTTCCTCGATTCGGTTAAGAGGACCAGCTTCTAGAAAACTAGAGCTATGCTGAGGCAGGAGGATCGCTTGAGGCCAGGAGTTTGAGATCAGCCTGGGCAACATGGCGAAACCTCGTCTCTACCCCAAATACAAAAATTAGTCAGGTATGGTGGCATGTGCCTGAAGGCCCTACTAGGGAGGCTGAGATAGGAGGATAGTTTAAGCCTAGGAGGTGGAGGTTGCAGTAAACCAAGATTGTGCCATTGCACTTCAGCCTGGGCAAGACAGCCAGACCCTATCTCAAAAAAAAATATATATATATATAAATATAAATATATATATATATATATATACACTGGAACTAGAACCAGAGCTAAACACTGAGCTGCTAAGGGAAGACTTAAAAAGAATACATTCTCCTGCAAGAATGAAATGACAGGTGACAGATTCCCAAAAAGGGAGGGGCCAGGTGGTGGGTGGAGGAACACGATCTCGAAAAAAGTTCACAAAGTGCTCCATGCTACAAAAAGTTAACTTTAAACTTCTACCCACCTCAGGGAGTTCTAATGCCAGCTCATGTCAGTGCTGTGCAAGTAGGACCTTCCCTGTTGCCCCCTTTCCCTTCCCTCCTTCCGTTTCTTTTCTTTCTTTTTTTTTTTTTAGACAGAATCTCCCTCTGTCGCCCAAGCTGGAGTGCAGTGGCATGATTTCAGCTCCCTGAAACCTCCGCCTCCTGGTTAAAGCGATTCTCCTGCCTCAGCCTCCCAAGTAGCTGGGACTACAGGCACGTGCCACCACGCCCGGCTAATTTTTTGTATTTTTAGTAGAGACAGGGTTTCACCGTGTTAGCCAGGATGGTCTCGATCTCCTAACCTCGTGATCCACCCGCCTCAGCCTCCCAAAGTGCTGGGATTACTGGCGTGACCCTGTTTCAACCTACAGGAGTCAGAGGCCACCTAAAGAGTCCATGGGTAGGAGGAGAAAACACCACTGAGGAAGACAGATGAGACACGTACCACACCCTCCATTCCCACTGCGGGCTCTCCACCCACTGCAGGCTCAGGTGGGGGCCAAGATAACTTATGCTTTGTGGTGTTGGAAGTTTTGACTACTACCTGGGACATACATCTTTTTTTTTTTTTTTTTGAGATGAAATCTTGCTCTGTTGCCCAGGTTAGAGTGCAATGGCGCCATCTCAGCTCACTGCAACCTCCGCCTCCCAGGTTCAATCAATTCTCCTGCCTCAGCCTCCCAAGTAGCTGGGATTACAGGTGTGCACCACCACGCCCAGCTAATTTTTGTATTTTTAGTAGAGACGGGGTTTCACCATGTTGGCCAGGCTGGTCTTAAACTCCTGACCTCAAGTAATCCACCCACCTCAGCCTCCCAAAGTGCTGGGATTACAGGCGTGAGCCACTGTGCCTGGCCTAGATATCTTAATCCATGAACTGAGACTGGTTTTCATGGTTAAGGGACTTTTTATTTGGAGTGGCCAGAAAAATCAGTGACACCTGGCAGAGATTTCATTCAGAGACAAGAAAGAACTCGCCCACATTCAGTTTACAAGTACAGCAGGCATGGTGGTTCACGCCTGTAATTCCAGCACTTTGGGAGGCTGAGGTGGGCAGATTGCCTGAGGTCAGGAGTTTGAGACCAGCCTGGCCAACCTGGTGAAACCCCATTTCTACTAAAAATACAAAAATTAGTCGTGGCCTGTAGTCCCAGCAACTCAGGAGGCTGAGGCATGACAATTGCTTGAACCTGGGAAGCAGAGGTTGTAGCAAGCCGAGACGGCGCCACTGCACTCCAGGCTGAGCGACAGAGCAAGACTCTATCTGAAAACAAAAAACAAAAAAACCCCAAGTGCAATCACAGGAGAAAAATAATACTATCTCATGATTATACCCCATAAATCCTATTTATTTATGTAAAGTACTGGCTACCCACTAAGGGAGGAGACCACCCCTCATATTGTCTTATGCCCAATTTCTGCCTCCAAAGAAAGAAGAAGTAAAAACTAAAAGGCAAAAATGAAAACCACAGGCAGACAGCCCAGTGCCACACCCTGGGCCCTGTAGTTAAAGATCGACCCCTGACCTAATCGGTCGTGCTATCTACAGATTACAGACATTGTATGGAAAAGCACTGTGAAAATCCTTGTCCCGTTCTGTTCCATTCTAATTACCGGTGCCTGCAGCCCCCAGTCACGTACCTCCTGCTTGCTCAATCGATCACGACCCTCTCACGTGCACCCCCTTAGAGTTGTGAGCCCTTAAGAGGGACAGGAATTGCTCACTCGGGGAGCTCGGTTTTTGAGATGTGAGTATTGCCGGTACTTCCAGCCGAATAAAGCCCTTCCTTCTTTAACTCCGCGTCTGAGGGGTTTTGTCTGCTGCTGGTCCTGCTACACCACTGTTTTTAATACACTGCTTAACTAAATTTGCTAATATTTTATTTAGGATTTTTGCAGCTACATTCTTAAGTGTGATTAATAGATTATTTTCTTGTTCTTGTCAGCTTTAGAATCAGTTACACTAATTTCGTAAAAAGATCTGGGTAGGTTTTCCCCTTTTCTATGCTCTGAAACAGTTTGTATAATATAAGGACTGTATGTTTGCTGATGATTTTGTGAAACGTGTCTCTGAAACCATACTTGTCTCTATGACTGGCAACTTCAGGGGACAGGAGAGTGGATAAATAATCTGTAATTTCATTTCAATACAGATAAATTATCAATTGCTTGGAAGCTAGCAAATGAGTAGGAGCACCATTATCCCCTGTATTGTGGGATTCTCTTCTCTTAGGACACCTCAGGCACCATATATAGCCCTGGGCTCATGGTTGAGTAAGAACACTAGTGTTGGCCGGGGCGGTGACTCACACCAGTAATCCTAGCACTTTGGGAGGCCGAGGCGAGTGGATCATGAAGTCAAGAGATCGAGACCATCCTGGCTAAAAAAATTAGCCGTGCATGGTGGTGCGCACCTGTAGTCCCAGCTACTCGGGAGGCTGAGACAAGAGAATTGTTTGAACCCAGGAGGCGGAGGTTGCAGTGAGCCAAGATTGCACAACTGCACTCCAGCCTGAGTGAGAAAGCAAGACTCCATCTCAAAAAAAAAGAATACTAGTGTTAGTTTGGATATTAAAATTTTTGTAAAAGTAAAAGCTGAATTTTTCTTTCTTTTAGGGTAAAAATTAAATAGAAATTGACAAAAAAGAAACATTGCCTCCCATACACTGGTTGGACCTCTTATGCACCCCATCTTTGCAGAGCACTGCTCTAGAGAGTGGAGTGAACATGATGGGCAGCTGTAGCAATGCCAGCAATCCTCTCAGGCCTTTGTGGGGAAAGGAAGAGCAGAGAAAGGGGGATAGGTTTGTGCAATGGCCGTGTCAGGTATTTTTTAACCTGTGGGAGGCAGCATATTATGCATTTTCAACCTTGTCTAATTATAAGGATTACTGAGCACACCTGTTAAAAGAGATTCCCAGACTTCTGACCAGACTTTCTGAATCAGAATCTCCCAGGAGGAGTGCCTGAGACCCTGCGTTTTTCACAAACACCCCCGAGAGAGTCTTGTGAATAGGCAAGTTTGGGAAATACACAAAAGGAGAATAAACACTGGCTTTGCAGTCAGACCAGGGTTAAATAACGACTCAGGCTTTAGCAGTTGTGTGGCTTCAAGCATGCCATTTAATCTCCTTATGCCTCCTTCCCTTATTTAGAAAAGGGAGCCCATCATAGGGCAGGGCAGGTGTAAGGATTAAATGAAAGGATGTACCACACTGGGCACAGGGCCCGGCACTCAGTAGATGGTGCTCTTTATTCTGGACAGGGTTCTGGGAGAAGACATTAACTTACATTACCAACGTACAACACATTCGACCTTCAGTCCTGATGCTGAGATGAAGGGACAGCACCTCTGTTTTTCTTGCTTATTCAGCATCTGTTCCCCATTTTTCTGGTAACAGCCCATGGATTTTCCTGGAGAACCACCACCACCTCTCTTTTCAGTTTTCATGGCTTGGGTGGATGGATTTAACCCCTTCCACGTCTAGGGGCAGGAGTGACTTAGGTCTGGCCAATTTTCAGGCTCCATTCCCCGTGGGCAATGTGATTGGTTCAGAATGAGAACCATGACCCAAACTAGTCCAATGAGACTCAATCTTGGGACTTTCACTAGAGCTCAGAGCCTGCTGCTGACCTGCCGGCCACAATCTTGCCACAAGATGGGCAAGAAGGAGAATAAAGCTCCCCTGACCAGAGGTTTATGCAGCAACAGAAGAACAAACATGTGGCAAGGATGGGACCAAGTCTTGAAGATATTTTCAAGCCCTGAATCTAGATAGACTGAAGCAGTACTATCCCGGGTCTTTTCAGTTATATGAGTGAATAAAAATTTTCACCTAAGACAATTTGCTTTAGATTTTTCTGTTACTTGCATTGAATCGGGTCTCGACAATGATTTTTAAGGCATTTCTTCTATTTTAGTCTCCAGCTTACTGTGAGGTCATGGGAGCCCTTTTCTTGTATGATACATTTCCTAACTTTACCAGAAGAAGCAATCCCATAGCTAGCATTTAGACTTGATGGGTACTGGAAATCGCTGAAGCATTGTCAGTCTCTGGGAATGAGAAAACCCAAATCTTTTCCATCTAAATGGATTCTTTTTTTTTTCTCAGAGTGGGAAGGAGCTGATATTTAGGTAGGACTCTGTTTTTGCTCTCCAAACTCCGAGAAAGGTTGTCATGAAAGGGCAACACAACAATTAAAAGCTGTTGGGTATGAGAATGACAAGTTTGGCTGGCATGCAACACAGTGCAGCTGAGATGAGTATTCTCGATTAATGGGCAAACATGACACAATTGTCTCTTTCAAGCCCAGAGTGCTAATATATAATACACAATCAGAGGGCATTGTACATTGGAACAGAACTCATTAGCCAGTGCCAGTTCTTTGCCCCCAAGAAATAAAGTAGTATGTTGTCTATAAAAGCCATAATTTGAGTCTTTTCAATTTGCAGCTACAGACCAGGTGAGGGATTTCAATTTGGGAAGAATCCAAATGGAACCAGGAATGGGAATTCCTGTTGGAATTCATCAAGGCAAAACCAGTGGTTGGTAGAATGAGGAATTGGTGGGGGGCGGGGGGGAAGCGAATAGGATGGGAAAGTGGAACGAGTTTGACCTCCCATGCCTCCCACCAGGAGTCCCAGTCAACGAACTTAGGCAAATCTGGCTGAGGCACTATCTGGCCTTTGTGAGGGACATCCTAGAATGGACATGTCCCTGTGTGACTGCCCAGTGAATACCAAATGCGTTGGGTCATTTTATTCAAACCTGGAGGACTTGGCTGCCCAAGCACATGCTCTGTGGATGAACTCACTTTTGCTTTAGTCCATATGGCTGCTGAAGTCTGAGCAGCTCAGACAGCAAGGGACAGGAGAGAGGAGAACACAGGGCGGGTGATCAGAGAAATCCAAGGAAAGGATTGAATTACTGTCAGATGAGAGGGTGTGGGAGCTTCTGGGACAGATTGATGGGACAGTCTAACTGGCTGGCAGGGAGCTGTGAACTGTCACAGTCCACTGTGGTGAGCCAGCTGCCTTGTGTATGGCATGCATGCAGAGTACAGGCTAACTAGGCAGGAGGAATCTTCACATTTACCAAAAACACCCAGCAGTACACCAGCCCACCCAACCGGAAAACAAAGCATGCCCTTTAGACTCCAATTCCCCCAAACCAAAGAAATATTTACAATGTTATCCAGTTTCTTGTTTCATAGGGTATTTCTCTATCAGTCTTTCACAAACACTTATTAAGAGCCCTCTCAACGTCAGGCACTGTGTGGGGTACCGGAGACATGGAGGAAATATGTACAGTACTTCCCTCTAAGGAGTTCACCATCTAGTAAGCAATTACAAAAAAGGAAAAAATACAGTAAGAACTGGCATGAAAGAGAGTACAAGAGTGGACAAAACAGACAAAAATTCAGGCAAGTTACTTTCTAGTGGTGGTCAGGGAAAGGCTTTCTGAGAAGATGGTATATGAGTGCAGACATGAAAGATGTGAGCAAATGTGCTTTGTCAATTTCTGGGATTATGCTTGTAGGTTTCATCATTGTTTCTGCTGCCCTCAAGGAGATTGCAAAACATTACACATGCACACACAAGTGCACCCACACAGACACATATTTACTTTTATTTACGAATATAATACCTCTGCCAAACTGTCTAAAAGTTGTGTTCCACTGATGACATTCCTGGTAATGATAATAGGTTTGAAGGGAGCAAACCATCTATGATCTCCTGCTCTGACCTCCAGTGATCAAGGACATGCCGACATCTGCTAAGCCTCTGGCTCAGATTGATGGGTAAATCTCTGGTCATGGGAGCTTTATTCTCATTCCAAATGAAGCTAAATGGTCCATAAAATTAAAGTCCTGACCTTTTCATATCATATTCTACCAACCAGATGGAACAACATGCTCAAAAAAAGAAAGACAATCAAGATGTAAAAATATACACACAAAACGTACGCAGAAAAGACAAACATTAAGTTATTACTAGATCTGAATGGCCATGGGGGATATTGTTACCATGGTGAGGTCATGGATAAGAGACTGGATGGGATGGGAGGAAACTATTGGATGGGCATAATGGAATCTGTGGCATTCAAAGGGTGGTTTCTGTGATTAAAGACACAAACTCTTGAGCTGCATGTAGATCACAACTTGCATAATCTGGTGCCTATCTTCTGGGCACAGTTCCTGGAACAGCGCCTGCCACATGGTAGATGCTCAATAACTGTGTACTGAGTGACTAGTGAACTGAACAATCAAATGGTCGCTAATGAAGTTTCTTTTATTTCAATTAATTTTATAAAAAGATAATATGTTGACACAGCTCAACATTTGAGTCCAAAAGGATGTTGCCAAGTCTTGATCTTATCTCATTACCTACGCATCCAGTTCCCACATCGTACACATCAGACTCCTCCCTTAACCATTGTCATTAGTAGTTTCTTGTTTATCCTTCCAGATTTTGTTATGCAAATCAAATACAAATATATTTTTATTTTGTTATGCAAAAGATAACACAACACTTTGATATCAACCTTGCTTTTTCACTTAATAATGTCACTTAGAAATTTTTCCACCCTCAACTTGGAGAGTGCCTTCCATTATTTTATTTTATTTTATTTTATTTTATTTTATTTTATTTATTTATTTATTTATTTTGAGATGGAGTTTCGCTCTTGTTGCCCAGGCTGGAATGCAATGGAGCGATCTCAGCTCACTGCAACCTCCGCCTCCAAGGTACAAGTTATTTTCCTGCCTCAGCCTCCTGAGTAGCTGGGCTTACAGGCATGCGCCACCATGCCCAGATAATTTTGTATTTTTAGTAGAGATGGGGTTTCTCCATGTGGGTCAGGCTGGTCTCGAACTCCTGACCTCAGGTGATCTGCCCACCCTGGCCTCCCAAAGTGCTGGGATTACAGGTGTAGGCCACCGCGCCCAGCTGTCTGGCATTATTTTTACAGTTCTCATTATTTCCATTTGCATGGGCATTCCAAAATTTATTAAACCAGCCAATATGGATGGACATCTGTGCTGTTTCCAATTCTATCAAAAAAACAAAGGTCTAGGCTGGCCACAGTAGCTCACGCCTGTAACCCCAGAAATTTGGGAGTCCGAGGTGGGTGGATCACTTGAGGTCAGGAGTTCAAGACCAGCCTGACCAACACGGTGAAACACCGTCTCTACTAAAAATACAAAAATTAGCCGGGCATGGTGGCAGGCACCTGTAATCCCAGCTACTAGGGAGGCTGAGGCAGGAGAATCGCTTGAATCCAGGAGGCAGAGGTTGCAGTGAAGCCAAGATCATGCCACTGCACTCCAGCCTGGGCAACAGAGTAAGACTATGTCTCAAATAGAAAAAAAAAGAAAAAAATAGATAGCATAAGTTCTCAAAAACAGAATTGCTGGGTCAAAGAGTCCACGGACTGGTAATTTTGGTTTATTATTATTATTATTATTATTATTATTATTATGAGAGACTGGGTCTCACGCTGTCACCCAGGCTGGAGAGCAGTGTTATGATCATAGCTCATTGTAACTTCAAATTCCTGGGCTCAAGTGATCCTTCTGCCTCAGCCTCCCAAGTAGTTGGGACTACAGGCACATGCCACCACCTGGCTAATTTTTTATGTTTTTTCTAGAGACACCCAGGCTGGTCTCGAGGTCCTGGCCTCATGCGCTCCCCCTGCCTCAGGCTCCCAAAGCACTGGGATTATAGGCATGAGTCACTGTGCCTGCAGGTAATTTTACTTACATATACAAACATATAACCAAATTGCTTCTAAAGGGGTTTAACTAATCTATACACTCAGCAGCAAGGTAAAAGAATCCCTGTTTCCCCACAGCCTCGCCAATAGTTTTATCAAACTTAAATTTTTGCCAATCATAGGTTAAAAATCAAATCTCAGTAGGGTTCTGCTTTGTGTTTCTCTTGCTGTGAGGCAGAACACCTTTTTATTTCTAGGAAGGGACTATTCATACCTTTCTTATGTTTATATTATGTTAGCAGTCTTTTGATACTTGGCTTACAGGAGCACATTGTATATACAGAGATTAGCCTTTTCTTTGTCGTGCATGTTGCAAGCACTTTTTTCCGGTGGTGTGTTGGTAAATAACAATGGCTCTCTGGTAAAAATGAACTCAGGTTTATAGCATTTGCCAGTTTCCATGGTGTAAATAGCCCCATGATGGACAATTTCAAGCTACCAACGTTATGTCACTAAATGTGGAGTTCAGAAGAAATGTGCAGCAGCACACAATTATATACACAATACAATACAAACACACATCTGCATTCGTACAACACAAACATAACAATAGATGTGACCAGGCACGGTGGTTTACAACTATAATCCCAGTACCATCGGAGGCCGAGGCAGGTAGATTACATGAGGTCAGGAGTTCGAGGCCAGCCTGGCCAACATGGTAAAACCCTGTCTACTAAATACACAAAAATTAGCCAGGTGTGGGGCACACACCTGTAATCCAGCTACTTGGGAGGCTGACGCAGGAGAATCGCTTGAACCCAGGAGGCAGAAAACGCATTGAGCCGAGGTCACCCCACTGTACACCAGCCTGGGCGACAGAGTGAGACTCCATCTCAAAAAAAAAAAAAAAGAAAAGAAAAACCCCCAAAACAATAAACCTCAAGCATTAATGATAGCAAAATGTAGTTAAATAATTAGGAAGTGATGAGTTTTTCAGTATTTATTACTTTTGATTCTAACATACTTTATTTGTTTCTATAATTTAATTTTTAATAATAACTGTGTTTGACAACCAGCTTGCAAAATTCCTGAAAACATAACAATCAGTTCATATGAGCCAGTGCAGGCCAACTCCAAAGCACCTTTTTTTCCCAGTTTGTTGATTGTCTTTTGACTTTCTTTCTTGTTTGTTTGGTTTTTTAACTTTCTTTCTAAAGACGTTTTTCACCATACAAAAGCTTTAATTTTGATGCAGTTGCATTTATCAATCATATATTTTATGGACTCAAAATTTTGTCTGTTTTTGTTTTTGTTTTTCAGGCAGGATCTCATTCTCTTGCCCAGGTTGGAGTTCCGTGGCTCAATCATGGCACACTGCACCCTTGATCTCCTGGGTTCAAGCAGTCCTCCCACCTCAGTCTCCTGAGTAGCTGGGACCACAGGCACTCGCTACCATGCCCAGCTAATTTTTTAATTTTTTTGTAGAGATGGAGTTCCACTATGTTCTCCAGGCATGGGCAATCTAAAAACAAATAAACAAAAACAAAAAATAAAATGAGACAGGGATGGGAAGCTCTTTATAAACTACAAGAATAATTCTAATGTATCTCTCCAATAATGATAAATACTTTGGCCATTAATTTTTTTTAAGCTGCATCATTTAAAGATGGCTTTACAACTCAGTGGGAAAAGATGGACTGTTCAACAAATGTGGTAAGGAAACTGGATAGGCCTCTGGAAAAAATGAAAGTAGGAGCCCCAACTCCCACCATACACAAGGATACGATCCAAATGGAAAAAAGATCTAAATGTAAAAATGAAACCATGAAAGTATTAGAAGAAAACATGGGAGGATTCTTATAATCTTGGAATGGGGAAGGTCTTCCTAATCATTATTCAAAATTCTGAAAGGCTAGGTGTGGTGGCTCATGCCTGTAATCCCAACACTTTGGGAGGCCAAGGTGGGAGGACTACTTGAGGCTAGGAGTTCGAGACCAGCCTGGGCAATAGAGCAAGACTACATCTCTATTAAAGAAAAAGGGTTCTAACTGTCTTCAGTAGATAGTGTTGTTCCCACACTACAGATGAAGGAACAGAGGCTGGGAAAAGTTAAATCAATCATGGTGATATGTATTTCCCGCTCTTAGCTCTTATTGCTCTTATTTTCTGGTACCCATTCTTCTAGCATTGGCACCTCCCCACTTGGTACACTGTTTCCCAAAGAAGATTTTCTGATAATGAGTAGGAAGAAAGACCATATAAACATATGGAGGCTGCTTATTATCCTCTAAATAGCCAAGATCCTAAATTAGATCCGTTCTACTCCTGCTCATCAGCCTTTCTTTTTCTGTAGCAAGGTGAGAATCCCCCTGGCCTAACTTCTCAATATGGCAAGGTCTTGGTTTTATCCCTGGTGTCTTTGGCCAGAAAGGTGTAAAAGGTCATTATCCAACGATGTCACAGCTCAAATCAGCCCCAGATCTTCTTTTCCTATTGGGAGGAAAATGTTGGTTTTCTAAAGTTCTTTTTTGATTTAGAATTTCCTCATCTTGACCTTTTGGATTAGATTGTACCCGGAAAACAGAAAAAATATTCTGAGTCGGGACCAGGTCCTCTAAAAAGTCTCTTTCCTATGAAACAGCTAACACATGGAGTTTCATAATTAGAATTTTTTGTTCTTTTTTCTTGAAATGTAAGCTTCTGTTAAAATGCAAGTAGCCCCTGGGAAGGTTTATACTCAAGTTTTATTGACTATGTCCACCTTAGTGTGAATTCATTTATGAGATTATTTATTTGGAGTATATTTCCTCAGAGGAAGTAGGAGGCAAAGGAGGATAAGTAGTAGAAGGAGAAAACTAAGAGGAGAAGCAGGGGATACTACTGATGGGGAAAAGAGTGCAGTAATGGAGAAATGGAGACAATTACCAGAGGTTTACCTCCCCCAGTCACTTCTGAGATACGACTGGGAAGCACAGGCAGGGTGAAACAAGCTGATATGAAAGGTGCCATAAGGGATGAAGTAAATTAGACAGGTTCTCTGAACCCTGAGGGGAGGCTCTAGTTTAACACCAGAACCAGTCATCTCATTCTTTTCACATATTCTTCTACTTGGTCACTTTTGGCACTGCTCAGGACCCTTCATAAGCTAGAATTAATTTGTGACCAGAAATCAGACCCAACCATTCATAGCATGTAATTGCAGCTGTCCCCTACTGTCAGCAAGCACAAGCTCCCCGAGCAATTTACTACCTGGACAAAACTGCATTTTATAAGCTTCTCTGTTCTCAACTGTCATTCAATATCCTCCTAGATTCCTCGTCTATAAAATCCTAAATCTCCAAGTTAGGATTCCAAGTTTCTTTACAGTGGCCAAGAGTGTCTCTGTTCCCACCGTTATATTGTTATTGCACACACCTTCATTTAGGTTACATGCCGAGTCCTCTGCTGCCCTTTGGTGAAAGTCCAAGTAAAGGCAAAACTATGTTGAAAAGGATATCAGCAAAATGGCAGGCTAGGAAGGGTGAAGCTTTTATTTCCCCACAGACACATATGAGGGGAAAACAAGCAGAAACTGTTTGAACCAACTTTATCAGAACTCTGGAAAACAAAGTTGACAGCCACTAAGCAAATGTCCAATCAAGAAAAAGCCATCTTCAAAATGGTAGGAAAGTTTTGTGACATTATTTATTACTCACTCTTACCCCACCCTTCTCCATTATGTGGTTTTGGTCTTGAACTGGCAACAGCCTAGTTCCCAGTACCCTTTCTTGAACCAGAAGGAGCATAACAGACCTTGTTCACAAATTATTATGTATGTCTGTTGTGGCAGATACTTGAAAAACTGAAACAAAGAGATAGTCTCTGTTTTGCCTAACTTAGAACTCAGTTGAAGAAAGTGGTAGGCACTACTCATAAAACCAGCAAGGCGACTGCAGATCCACAGACTCCTGGGACAAAAAATTATGGGTGAAGATATATAACAGACCATCTAAACCCCAGAGGAGAAGTTGTAGTACGACTAAGTAATTCAGATGCTCAAAAGCAGCCATATATATGAGAGAATTTAGGAAGCCATGTGCATGTCCATGCAAGATGCATGCTCAGAAAAGACTCCTGAGAAGACCTTAAGCTTCCACCTTGAGCTGATCCCTAGGCACAAAACAAGCTCGACTAAGTGTTAAAAGAATGCCCTAGGACCAGCCGGGCATGGTGGCTCACGCCTGTAATCCCAGCACTTTGGGAAGCTGAGGTGGGCAGATCACAAGTTCAGGAGATCAAGAACATCCTGGCTAACATGGTGAAACCCTGTCTCTACTAAAAATACAAAAAATTAGTCGGGCATGGTAGTATGTGCCTGTGATCCCAGCTACTTGGGAGGCTGAGGCAGAAGAATTGCTTGAACCTGGGAGGCGGAGGTTGCAGTGAACCAAGGTGGCACCACTGCACTCCAGCCTGGGCAACAGAGTGAGACTCTGTCTCAAATTAAAAAAAAAAAAAAAAAAAAAAAAGAATGCCCTTGGATAAGGCCAATCTACAAACACTGACAAAACTGCTGGCATTTAAACAACATCGTTGTTTAATCTTTGTTAAAGCATTAACTAAACATGAGCTAATGGAACAGAGATTTCAGTGATCCAACACAATAGCCTCTGCAAAAATAGTTAAGAAAACTCTCAAAACTAACAGACTATTACAGCCTTCAACAACCAAAAAACAAAAAGAAAAAGAAAACAGCAAACCCTGGACAAAGGGAAGAATGTCCTTTCCAGTCACCATATTATAATGATTGGACATTTGCCCAATTTAAAAAATCACAAAGTATACAAAGAAACAGGAAAATACGACTCATTCAAAACAACAAAATAAATTGACAGGAGCCATTCCTGAGGAAGCCCAGGCTTCAGACTTAGACAAAACTCTATATGATTTAAAAAAAACCTAAAGGAAAAATAAGTAAAGGAAATCAGGAAAAGAATGCTTTGGTTTGAATATTTGTGTCTACCCAAAATTCATATGTTGAAATCCTAACCTCCAAGATCTTAGGAAGGGAGGCCTTTGGGCGGTAATTCGGTAATTATGACAAATTTCCTCATAAAAGTGGCCTCTTGGCCAGGTGTGGTGGCTCATGCCTGTAACCCCAGCACTTTGGGAGGCCGAGGTGGGCAGATCACCTGAGGTCAGGAATTTGAGACTAGCCTAACCAACATGGAGACACCCCATCTCTACTAAAAATACAAAATTAGCTGGGCATGGTGGTACATGCCTGTAATCCTAGCTACTTGGGAGGCTGAGGCAGGAGAATTGTTTGAACCTGGGAGGCAGAGGTTGTGGTGAGCCAAGATTGCACCATTACACTCCAGCCTGGGCAACAAGAGCGAAACTCCATCTCAAAAAAAAAAAAGGGCCTCTTAGCCATGCTGTCCTATGAAAACACAGTAAAAAGATGGCTGTGAATGAACCAGGAAACAGGTCCTCACCAGGCAGCAAATCTCCTCTCTCCTTGATCTTGAACTTCCCAGAACTATGAAAAACAAATCTGTTGTTGTTGTTTATAAGCTACGCAGCTCATGGTATTTTGTTAAACTAGCCCAAACAGACTAAGACAAATGACATATAAACAAAATAAGAATATCAACAAAAAGAAGAAATTATAAAAAGAAACCAAAAGATAAGAAATCATAAAAAGAAACCAAACAGAAATTCTGGACAGGGACAGTGACTCATGGCTGTAATCCCAACAATTTGGAAGGCCAAGGCGGGCAGATCACTTGAGGTCAGGAGTTCAAGACCAGCCTGGCCAACACGGTGAAATCCCATCTCTACTAAAAATAAAAAAATTAGCTGTGCATGGTGGTACACACCTGTAGTCCCAGCTACTTGGGAGGCTGAGGCAGGAGAACTGCTTGAACCCAGGAGGCAGAGGTTGCAGTGAGCCAAGATTGTGCCACTGCACTCCAGCCTGGGTAACAGAGCAAGACTCCATCTCAAAAAAAAAAAAAAAAAAAAAAGAAAGAAATTCTATAGTTGAAAACTATGATAATTGAAATAAATATTTACCAAAGATTCAACAGCTAATTTGAACAAGCAGAAGAAAGAATTAGCAAACTTGAGACAAGGACAATTAGAATTATAAAGTCTGAAGAACAGAAAGAAAAAAGAATGAAGGAAAATGAATAGAGTCTGAGGGAACTATGCGTTACCATGAAGCAGCCTAATATATGTATTATAGAGATCTCAGAAAGAGAAGAGAGAGAAAAAGGGGAAGAAAGGTATTAAAGAAACCTTGGCCAAAACACCTCAAATTTCGTAAAAGACACACATCAACAACTCCAAAAAGCCAAATAAACTTCAAGTATGATAAGCTCAAAAAGATCCACACCAAGACACATTATAATCAATCCATCAAAAGACAAAGAAAGACTCTTGAAAACAGCAAGAGAGATGCAACTCAGTCAGGAATCTCCAATGAAAACACCACAATTGTAAGATTTTTACTAGCACAAAAAAAAAAAAAAAAAAAGAGAATATCACCGAATTTTTCATCAGAAACGCTGGAGATAGGAAGGATGTGGGATGACATTTAAAATGGTGAAAGACAACTGTCAACCAAGAATTATATATCTGGCAAAACTTTCCTTCAAAATGAGGAAGAAGTTAAGACATTTCCAGATAAAGAAAAGCCAATGGAATTTATTACCTAAAGGACACCAGTGATATTGGATTAGGGGCCACCCTACTTTATTATTACCTCATCTTAACTAATTGTATCTGCAATGGCTTTATTTCCAAATAAGGTCACATTCTGAGGTACTGAGAGTTAGGACTTCAATATATGAATTTTGAAGGAACATAAATCAACTCACAGCATTGTTTAATGATACGGCTTTATAATAATTTTAAGTGTATTTTTCTTTTAAATCCTTTAGAAGAACTCTTTATTTCTTCATAAAGTTTTGAGTTACATCTAACATTCTTTAATTTTGACCCAAAAGGACTTCCCTTTTCATTTCTTGTGGGGCAGGTCTAAATGGTAATAAATTCAGGAGATCGAGACCATCCTGGCTAACATGGTGAAACCCCATCTCTACTAAAAATACAAAAAATTAGCTGGGCATGGTGGTGAGCGCCTGTAGTCCCAACTTCTCGGGAGGCTGAGGCAGGAGAATGGTGTGAACTCGGGGGCGGAGCTTGCAGTGAACCAAGATTGCACCACTGCACTCCAGCCTGGGTGACAGAGCAAGACTCCATCTCAAAAAAAAAAAAAAAAAAAAAAGAATAGCTATTATTTAAAACAAAAGGGAAATAACAAGTGTTGGCAAGAAGGTGGAGAAACTGGAACCCTTGTGCACTGACTGGTAGAAATGTAAAACGGTGCAGCCAGTATGGAAAACAGTATGGTGATTCCTCAAAAAGGGAACCTTAGCGTTATCACATGACTCAGCAATTTCATTTCTGGGTATATACACAAAAGAACTAAATGAGGAAACTCAAACAGGTAACTTGTACATCAGTGTTCACAGCAGCATTCTTTGCAATAGCCAAGAGGTAGAAAAAATACCTGTGTCCATCAACAAATGAATAGATAAATAGAATGTAATATATATACACAATGGAATATTACTCATCCTTAAACAGGAATGAAATTCTGGTATATGCTACAACCTGGATGAACCATGAAAATACTATGCTAAGTGAAGTAAACCAGACCCAGAAAAAACCACATAACCAGACCCAATCCAAATATTGTATGATTACACGTGTATATTACTAAGAATAGGCAAATTCATAGAAACAGAAAATAGAATAGAGATTACTAGGAGCTGAAGTAAGGGTGCACTGGAGAGTCATCGTTTAATGGATATGAGTTTCTGTTTGGGATTGTGAAGTTCTGGAAAGGATTAGTGGTAATGGTTGGACAACAATTTGAATGTATTTGGTGCCACTAAACTTACACTTAAAAATGGTTAATGAGGTAAATTTTATGTTATGCATATTTTTCCAAAAAATGTTTAAATTATGTTGAAGACAAAATGTGTTCTTTTCTTTTTCTTTTTTTGCGGGAAGGGAATTCAGGGTGTTAAACACTTTTTTAAGAGATGGGCTCTCACTCTGTTGCCAAGACTGGCCTCAAACTCCTAGGCTCAAGGGATCCTCCCACTTCAGCCTACCAAGTAGCTGAGACTAGAGGCACGCACCACCTTGTCAGGCTTAAAATGTGTTTTCATAACCCTCTCAGACTATCCACTAAGTGTCATTTAACTTTTTTTTCTTAACCAAATTTTATTGAACACTAACCAAATGTCAGCTCTCTGGTGGGTCCCCAGCTTTCAAAGATACATGAAGGATTCTTCATAAAGGACTTTATAATCTACTTAGAAAGGCATGGAGGTAAATTAGCAGACAATACCATATGGATAAGCACCATGATATTGGTAAGGATAGGGACCTTGGGAAGCACATTGCTGGGAACATTTAGCTTAGGTGAGAAATGTCTGGGAACACTTTTGAAAGAATGGAAGTGACTGAGCTGAGTCTCAAAGAACGTGTATTAGTTGACCAGGTGAAATGGGGAAAGGGCTTCTCAAACAAGAGTAACTTATAATAAGATAGAGTAAGGAGAATATGAGGAGATTAAAAAAAACATGGAAACTTATGAAGTCAGTAGAAATGGGGTGGGAAGAAGATGAATATTGGAGAGCTGGATGAGGCTCAGAAAATTAATACCTTATATGTTATGGGAGTGTACACTTTATCCTACAGGCAATGAGTAGCCATTCTATAAGAGTTCAGAAAGAGGAGTCAGCTGTATCTTTAAAAGAGACTTCCTGGCTACATTGTGGAAAAGGGACAGAGGAGAGGTTCAACTCCTCATTTAAAGTGAGGACTGATGAAGGACCTGAAGCAAGATGGTGGCAACAGTCACAGAGGCCAACAAGAGTCAAGAAACGTTCACGATAAAGACACAGAAGGCCAGGCATGGCAACACACACCTGTAATCCCAGCTACTCAGGAGGCTGAGGCAGGAGGGTCACTTGAGCCTAGAAGATCGAGGCTGCAGTGAGCTGTGATCACACCACTGCACTTCAGCCTGGACAACAGAGTGAGACCCAGTCAGTACAACAACAACAACAAAAGTTTAATTAGCCAGGCATGGTGGCCTGTAGTCTTTTTTTCTGAGATGGAGTCTCACTCTGTCACCAGGCTGGAGTGCAGTGGCACGATCTTGGCTCACTGCAACCTCTGCCTCTCGGGTTCAAGCGATTCTTCTGCCTCAGCTTCCCAAGTAACTGGGAATACAGGTGCCTGCCACCATGCCCGGCTAATTTTTGTATTTTTAGTAGAGATGGGGTTTCACCATGTTGGCCAGGATGGTGTGGTCTTAACTACTCAAAAGGCTGAGGTGGGAGGATCGTTTGAGCCTAAGAGGTCTAGGCTGCAGTGAGCTATGATCATACCACTGCACTCCAGCCTGGACAATGGAGTTGGTCCCTGTCTCTAAAGAAAAAAGAAAATGACTCCAAAGGCCAGTGGCCAGCTGGATGTGGGTGACAGGAAGACTCTCACTCAGGTTTCTAGCTTGGGAAACTTGGTGAGTGGTGGTACAATTCATAAAATGTAGAAACCTAGAAGAAGAAATAGTTTTGATACAAGGGAGATAATAAGTTCTGGGTTTTTGTGTTTGTTTGTTTTGTTGTTTATTTTTGTTTTGTGTTGTTTTGTTTTTGAGATGGAGTCTTGCTCTTTCACCCAGGCTGGAGTGCAGTGGCACAGTCTCAGCTCACTGAAGCCTCCACCTCTGGGGTTCAAGCGATTCTCCTGCCTCAGCCTCCCGAGAAGCTGGGATTACAGGCACGTGCCACCACGCCTGGCTAATTTCTGTATTTTTAGTAGAGATGGAGTTTCGCCACGTTGGCCAGGCTGGTCTCGAACTCCTGACCTCAAGTGATCTGCCTGCCTCAGCCTCCCAAAGTGCTGGGATTATAGGTGTGATGCAGCACGCCTGGCCTTTAGGTTCTGTTTGGAAATGTTGTATTAGAGGTGATTGTAGGGCAGGAACAGATGGCTATTTAGGTGTGGAGTTAGGAAAAAAGCCTGACATATAGATATAGGTTGGAGGGTGCACTGGACAGAAAGGAGGATCTGCCTTCAGTGAAAGGAATTAATGTCTAAATGTAGAATCCCATTACTATAAGTAAGTCTACCCCTTCCACAAGAGGGGAGATTAAGGAATGGAGCAGCTCCCCTATATGACGTCGAAATCAAATCACATGGGCAGATGCCCACTCAACGTTGTGTGTAATAAAGCTTATTAGAATAAACCGAGCACGGGGAAGCCTAGAAGTTTTCCGGACTGGGTTTCATTTTGAAGCAAGAGGGACTTCTAATACATATCTTGTCTGTGGCAAAGCAAAATGCTAAATGCCTTCTTATATTTTAGATAAATTCTTTGAGAATCTTGTTGGCAACCAGAAAAGCATAGCTAACCAAAAAAATGAAACAAAATAAAATAAAAATAAAACAAGTGTTGGTGTGTTCTATTCTTTTTTAAATGGGCATTCATTATCAATTTCCCCACATCTGTTGTTTCCTTCTACTGCGGACAGAAATTCTTCTTCATAAAAGGTGGATTCTACATGCAGAATTTCTAAGGAACTGGATCACATCATATATGGAAGAAGACTGGGCTTTGGAGTAAGAAAATCCTAGCTGAATCCTGTTCCAACCATGTACACGGTCATTGTCAAATTCACTTATTCACTCACCCATTCATTTATTCATTCATGCAACAAGCATGTGAAGAGCACATTTTATATGTCTTATCCTATATACATATAATACTGAGTAAAAAGTCACAGTTCTTGCTCACAGACCAGTGAGAAGGAAGACATACAAACACAATTACAGCATAGTGTCTGTGCTGGAAGAGTGAGGAAGATGGTGCACCTGACTGCTTTAATGAGACTGGAGAGAAGGAAGAAAAGGTAGGGAAGGAGGTAAGAAGTATGAGAGAGTAAAGGGCCCTGGGGACATAGGAAACACAGAAAGAGAGATTGACAGGGAATTCCTAGTAGAAGGAACTACAAGATCAAAGTCAAGGAGACGTAAGATAGTATGGAGTTGGGTTCCAGGAGCAGCAAGGCATTTTTGATAGTTGGACAATAGGGTAGGTCATGAGTGACAGGGATGGGTGACAAGGCTCGATGCACGGTCAGGGGCAAGATCATGTGCATTCTGCCTATTTTGTCGCCCGAAGGTACCACTGAGGCGTGTTCTTCATGCTCCTCTTATACTCTATAAATCCTACTCTCTTCAGTAAATAGCTCTTTTTCATTCTATTCCTGTCTCCTACTCTCCGCCTAAGAAACTCCCACTCATTATTTGGGGACCTTGACACTGTGTGCATAGGTTTCTCACTAAATTTTGTGGCATCCTGTGTTAATCAGGGTTCTCCAGGGAAACAGAACCCATAGGATATATATGTACAGAGAGAGATATTTATGTTAAGGAATTGGCTCACACAACTGTGGAGACTGTCAAGTCTGAAATCTGTAGGCCAGCAGGCAGGAAACTCAGGCAGGGTTTTTATACTGCAGTCTTTTTTTCTATCCTTCTTTATATAGAGACAGGGTCTCACTCTGTCACCCAGGGCTGGAATGCAGTCATATAATCATAGTTCTCTACAGCCTTGAACTCCTGGGCTCAATTGATCTTCCCAACATTCCTGAGTAGCTGGGACTACAAGCGTGCACCACCATACCTGGCTAATTTAAAAAATGTTTTTGTAGAGTTGGAGTCTTTCTATATTGCCCAGGCTGGTCTTGAATTCTTGGCCTCAAGTGATCCTCCCACCCTGGACTTACGGGTATTAGCTGGGACTTAGCTGGGATTACGGGTATATCACAGTCTTCAGGCAGAATTTCTTCTTCTTTGAGCAACCACAGTCTTTGGTCTTCATGCTTTCAACTAGATGGATAAGGCCCTCCCACATTATTGGGGGTAAGCTAGTTTAATCAAAGCCAGGAAAAAAAAAGATCATAGGCCAATGGCTCACACCTGTAATCCCAGCAATTTGGGAGGCTGAGATGGGAGGATCACCTGAGCCCCGGAGTTTAAGCTTATGGTGAGCCATGATTGTGCTACTGTACTCCAGTCTGGACAATAGAATGAGATATTGTCTCAAAAAAAAAAAAAATCACATCTTTAAAAAAAACTTTACAGCGACATCTAGACTAGTGTTTGACCAAAAAAAATGGGCACCATAACCTAGCCAAATTGACATACAAAATTAACCATCACACATTCCCTTGAGATTTCAAACTCTCTAGATATATCAGGGAGGGGCATAGCAGGAAACAGAATTCACTGAAATGAATTTTATGGAAGAACTATTTTTGAAGGTATCATCAGATTTTTTTTTGAGACAGGGTCTTACTCAGATTTAAAGGAACAAACAAGAGGTGCCAAGTTACCTGTCAAGAACTGTAAAGAATCTGAGATTGTACCTTATTTGAAAGCTAACAAGATAGCCTATTAGTTTCACAGGCGCTGGTAGAAGACAAGACACTCCTGGGTCAACATGAAGGACAGTTTATTGCTCATAATAACAGCAGTAGACAAAGCATCAGCATTTTTTTTTTTTTTAGACAGATTCTCACTTTGTCACCCAGGCTGGAGTGCAGTGGTGTGATCTCCACTCACTGCAACCTCCACCTCCCAGGTTCAAGCACTTCTTCTGCCTCAGATTCCTGAGTAGCTGGGATTACAGGCATGCACCACCACGCCTGGCTAATTTTTGTATTTTTAGTAGAGACGAAGTTTCACCATGTTGGCCAGGCTGGTCTTGAACTCCTGACCTCAGGTAGGTGGTCCACCTGCCTCGGCCTCCCAAAGTGCTGGGATTACAGATGAGAGCCACTGCTCCCCGCCGGCATCAGTACTTTTATTCTAGTTTCCCAGGCCCTAATTTCCATGAAGAGAGTGACATGAAAAGAACCAGATAACAACTGTACATGCAGTGGGGTAGGTTGAGTTACAGGAGAGGGAATTCTGAGCTTAGGAAACCCAATCTTTTGTAATGGGCTCTAAATAGGTCTGGCCCTTTCTCTAGAGGAAGACAGTATCTTTCTTATACTGGATAGTAAATATGACTGCCTTTTGCTCCAGAGACTCTATCTTTATTTTCCAAGGCTGCTTAGTATACAAACCTCCTTGAAAAGGCATTAGTATCTTGCATGTAAGATGTGCAGAAACACGAGAGACCCATGGAGAATTATCTCTCAAAAGTACCTAGAAACCAGTGGTGGGAAAAATCTGTTACCGTTCATAGGGCCAAAATCCAAGAAAAAATACAGTTATCTAAGCCCAGTAAGAGCTGGAGGCATGGAAAAGAGGCCACTCATTAGGAACTTCAGTCAGAGAGAGACACAGGCACCAGAGAAGCAATGCTTAAGCAGGGAAGTAATAGGAAAGAAACATTCCAATCTCTATCTTCCATTTTGATTTTTGACCAGTGACACCAATTGGTCAAATCCAACATGAAGCCAGCTAGCAAGAAAGCCTCAATAATACAGTTCAGAGGGGTCAGTATGCTAGTGTTCAAAGCAGCACTGGGAGAAAACTGGAGAATGTATCTGGGATAATGGAGGAGAATGGTACAATTGATGATCCCTTTAACATCTCAGCTTGAAAGTTTCTTGATTTTCTGGGATTAAATCAGCCTCACTCCACTCATTCTATTTAAATCACCCTCTCTCAAGGTTAAATGGAATTTATCAACATACAGGACTCTTCCACCTCCAAAATATTAAGCCTTAATCTGTCAGTCTCTGACCACAACTAAACTACCAGCTGGCTGACTCTGTTTTTCTCAGTAGACCTGCTTTGTTTTGAACACCACTGTTTTTTACATTCCGTTTGTTTTTTTCTGATTCCAACTTCCTTCTTGTTGAATTACTCCATTTGTTAATGATTTCAGAAAGAGTCTCTGCATGATGAACACTCAGTCTTTTGACTGTCTGAAAAGGTTTCTATCCTAGCTGCCATCTTATATGATAGCTTAGCTAGGTATATAATGTTAGTATCCTGCGTATTTCCTCATTTAAAGATATTTTTTTGTTTAATTTAAAGATTTTTTAAATTTAAAGATATTATTCCAGTTTTTTGTGGGGTTTTGTGGCTTCTGTTCTTGAGTTTTTTCTATATTTGTAACCCTTACCTTTGATGTCCTTGAGTTTTTCTGTAATGTGTTTAAATAAGGATTGCTAGAATTTATTCCCTTGTAACACAGCTTTCTTCAGTTTGACCAATCCAGTTGTTTTGTTTTGTTTTTTTTTTTTGAGACGTCGTTTCACTCTTGTTGAACAGGCTACAGTGCAATGGCGCAATCTCAGCTGACTGCAACTTCTGCGTCCTGGGTTCAAGCGATTCTCCTGCCTCAGCCTCCTGAGTAGCTGGGATTATAGGTGCCTGCCACCATGCCCAGCTAATTTTTGTATTTTTAGTAGAGATGGGGTTTCACTATGTTGGTCAGGCTGGTCTCGAACTCCTGACCTCAGGTGATCCACTCCCCTCAGCCTCCCAAAGTGCTGGGATTATAGGCATGAGCCGCCGTGCCCAGCCCGAGCAATCAAGTTTTCTATAATCCTTGGAAATTTGTCTTTTTAAATATTTTTTCCTCCATTTTTTTCTACTTTCTGCTTCTGGAGACTCCTATTAGATGCGTGTTGAATACTAACTCCATGATTCAGCTTTTCTTTTATATTCTTTATCTCTTCTTTGTGCAATCCTTTGGATAGTTACCTTATAGCTGTGTTCCAGTTCACTAATCAATCATTAAGCTATATTTTTCTATAATTTAACCCACCTATTCAGTTTTAATTTCAATACAAAAGTTTTTCATTTCTCTAAGTTATATTTGATTCCTTTCCAATCTACCTGGTCTGTCTTTACAGAGTCTTGCTCTTTCCATATGATTCCTGTATCTTATCTTCTTTCATCCTTTTAATCATTTTTCAAAACTGTTTACTTTATAATCTTTTAAAGATGACTCTATAAAAATCAAAGTTTTAGAAATGCAATTATACTGTGCCTGATAAATCTTTGCATAGTGGATTATTTCTTTATGTGGTTTGAAATTTAACTACGAGCTCATCTTCAATAGGGATTCTTTTCCCTTGTGAGTTTACTGAGTTATGGAAGTGTGTTACATAGTGGCTTTATATCTGCATCTGCCAGGCACAAGAAGGATTTCATTGTCCTGGCTCAGCTTTTATACTAATATCTCCTCTTCAAATTAATACAGTAAGTATAGGATAAATTCAGATTAAAAAGTCTGAACATGGAGGAGACATACATTCCCTTACAACTTCCCTGAGGATTTTTTAGTTTCCCCTTTCACTGAGGAGTAGCTCCACCAGAGCCCTGGCTTGATTTAAGTATCTCAGTTCAGTTTCCTGACTAACCCTACCTCAAGGCCATATCTTCTTTTTTTTTTTGAAACAGAGTTTCACTCTTGTTGCCCAGGCTGGAGTGCAATGGTGCAATCTCAGCTCACTGCAATGTCCACCTCCCAGGTTCAAGCAATTCTTCTGCCTCAGCCTCCCAAGTAGCTGGGATTACAGGCACCTACCACCATGCCTGGCTAATTTTTAGTAGAGATGGGGTTTCATCATGTTGGCCAGACTGGTCTCGAACTCCTGACCTCAGGTGATCCACCCGCCTCGGCCTCCCAAAGTGCTGGGATTACAGGTGTGAGCCACCACGCATGGCCATATCTTCTATTCTTACACAGGTGTTAAAAGCCAGGAAACTAGCTATAGAGTATATATCCTGCTTTGATATTTCCTTGGCTAAGGCAGCAGGTTTACAGATCCAGACTTTAGTTCCTCGTTCACTTTTGGCACCCAAGAACACCATTTCTATGTCTTTGCAGTAGAAAAGGAGTGGCAGAGATCTTCACTGGTTCATTCTGCCATGATGCTAAATTTGTCAGTCGCCCTGCATTACTGCTTCATTCATGTGTCTAATTCCTTCATTTCTCCATTTGCTTCCAGGAACCTTACTCCATTCATGGCTATGGTGCCATCTCTGTCCAGCCTAGAATCACAGTACACCATTCAACCACTCTACTTCCTATGAACTAACATTGTAGACCTCTTTTATTCTGCCTCATCCACTTTGAAATCATTCCAGATTGGATCTATCCAAACATCCTCTTTCTTACACCACACCCACGAGAAGCACGGCACATGGTGCAAGCATAATGGACTTTGGAGTAAAACAGAGCTGATTGTGAATCTCACCTCTGCCATTTTCTTCTTTTTTTTCTTCTTCTTCTTCTTCTTTTTTTTTTTTTTTTTTGAGACAGTCTTGCTCTGTCGCCCAGGCTGGAGTGCAGTGGCACGATCTCGGCTCACTGCAAGCTCTGCCTCCCGGGTTCATGCCATTCTCCTGCCTCAGCCTGACTACAGGCGCCCGCCGCCACCAAGCCCGGCTAAGTTTTTGTATTTTTATAGAAATGGGGTTTCACCATGTTAGCCAGGATGGTGTCCATCTCCTGACCTCATGATCCTCTAGGCCTCGGCCTCCCAAAGTGCTGAGATTACAGGCATGAGCCACCATGCCCAGCCAGCTCTGCCATTTTCTAGTTGTAACCATGGACAAGTTATTCAACTGATCTAAGCCTCCATTTTCCCTCCAGTAAAATGTAAATGATAATATTTATCTCAGTGTTATTGTGAGAATAAAATAAAATAGTGAAGGTAATGCATTTACTATGCTCCTGATACAGTTAATACATGGTAGCTATGATAAGATTTTGTAGAATATCTCCAGACTGATCCTTCACAAATAGATTTTTTTAACCTCAGCAAGACCCTCTGTGAGGTTTGGGAACCTTTCATGTGCTGCCTTTACCATTCCCCACAACTGCTCTTGCAAATAGCAACATTTTCTTCAAGCCATGGCCAACCAGCAGCTAACTTTGCTTCCTGTTTCAATACTGAGAGTATCAGGTGGCTTCGCCATCAATTTACTGCTCCCATGTGTGACTTGACTAGAACTTGGTCTTTTATCTCACACAAAAATGTGTGAGTATATGCTATGTGCCAGGCAGTGTACTAGGCCCTGGGGCTACATCAGTGAACGAAAGAAACACATTTCTGCCCTAGACAGAAACTAGGAAGAGAAACACAACAAAAAGCATAACTGAGTAAATTGTATTTTACAAAGTAGTAAGTGCAATAAAGAAAAGTAAAGTGCTGCCAGGCATGGTGGCTCATGCCTATAATCTCAGCACATTAGGAGGCCAAGGTGGGTGGATCACCTGAGGTCAGGAGTTCAAGACCAGCCTGACCAACATGGCAAAACCCCATCTCTACTAAAAATACAAAAAATTAGCCAGGCGTGGTGGTAGGCGCCTGTAATCCCAGCTACTTAGGAGGCTGTGGCAGGAAGAATTACTTGAACCCGGGAGGTGGAGGTTGCAGTGAGCCGAGATTGCACCACTGCACTCCAGCCTGGATGACAGAGTGAGACTCCATCTCAAAAAAAAAAAAAAAAAAGAAAGAAAGAAAAGAAAAGAAGAAAAGTAAAGTTCTGGCAGGATTATAATTTTAATAGGGTCATCAGGAAAGATCTCAGTGAAAAGGTGGCCTCTGAATAAAGAGGGTGAGGGAGTAAGGAAACAGTAATTGCATGGCCCTTGTGAGAAAGTGCTTGGAATGTTTGATAAAAGCAACGAGGCCAGAATGGCTGAGAAAATATGAGTGAGGTAGAGAGCTACAAGAGGTAAGGTCAGAGAACCAATGAAGGACCTGATTGTATAGGGCCTTGCAGTCCATTTCCAGGATGTTGACTTTCACTATGAGTGAGATGGAGAGCCTTTGGAGGGTTTTCAGTAGAGGAATATGAAATGTGATATACCAAATAGCATTACTCTGGTTCACAGCTCTAAAATGGAGCAGGGAAGCCATTCCAAGGATGACCTGCATGACCCGCAACCTTGAAAAACAAAAAACAGGGCCTTGCCTTGAACCTTTCAATTAGGCCAAACCTCTATGACCACAACATCCTGGAAAGCAGCTGAAGTTTTCTAGCACTATGACTCCTACACAACCACAACCAATGACTATAGACTCAGGTACTAAGCCAGCCACCTCCACCCATGATAATTCTTTCAAAACAACTAGTGTAACCACCGTCAGCATCCTTTTTAAAATCCTTACTCTCCTTCCTCTCTTCAGAACATAATTTGGCCTTTAGCTGAATCTGTGTCTCATGAATTACAATTCCTACAACCCCAATAAATGCCTTGTTTCCTTGCTTTGCAGTAAGGTCTTTCACCTCTTCTTGGTTGACATTAAATGGTGTCGTAAGTGGGATACAAGTGACTCTCTTCCTCTGTGTCCCAGTGCTCCTGTGGATTCAAGCATGGTGCTTGCAGGAACCCCTTGCGTCCCATTGCCTTCCTGACAGCCTCAAACCCTACTGGGGAGTCCTCTCATTTTCCTGAACCTCCCACCTTGGTTGAGGTTGAAGCCTTTATTGGGTAGCCTTTGTTGCCAGCTGTCAACAAAGAAAATTTTCCCTTTTTGGTGAGTATTCACGAGCCCTTTTGCTTCTAATAGTATAAGTGCTAAGTTACCCTTCTTCTTAAACACCTGTTTGTTTTTTAGACAAACATTATGGTCATTCATGTTGTAAATTTCATTCACAGTGGACGAATATCACTGAAAGTGATTTGGAATTACAATTGCCAACCTGAGGCTTTTTTAATCTCCAAAACTTGTTTTCCTTCTTTATTACAGGGCTAAAATGAAAGAATAAACAGCCTGAGTGGGACACCTACTTTAGTTGGTTTCTTGAGGCATCTAAAAGACTCCAGAGATCTAAACTCTAGTGTCCCTAAAAGATAGCAATGCAAAAATAGCTTTAAAAAATCTCTAAAATTAAAAAAAAACCCTCAAGTTTCTAGAATTTCTCACCTTCAGTGACCAACAGATGCATCCTTCAAATTAGAAAGACTATATTTGAAAGGATTTTAGAGGTCTCTCTTTCTGAACGATTGCATTATTTGTATTTATGGGAAGATCAAATTAAAAAAAAAAAAGACACATGATCATGTTATGGCTAGCCTTAGAAATTGTCTTGAGAAAATTAAAGAGCAAAAATTCTGACCTAAAACTAAGTTAAAATCCTTGTATGCTTTCAGAACAGGGTTATCTGAAGAAAAAAATCCTTGTATGCTCAAACTGCCTGCTTTGTTAGCTAGGTGTGATGGCACATGCCTGTAGTCCCAGCTACTCAGGAGGCTGAGGTGGGAGGATCAACTGAACCCAGGAGGGTGAGGCTGCAATGAGCTGAGATCACACCACTGCACTCCAGGCAGGGCGTGAGATCCTGTTTCTAAAGTTTAAAAACAAAAACAAACAAACAAAAAACACTGTCTGCTTTGGATTTCCTGCAGGATTTATTTACAAAAAAAAAAAAAAAAGTCTGGGCATGGTGGCTCACGCCTGTAATCCCAACACTTTGGGAGGCTGAGGCTGAGGCGGGTGGATCACTTGAGGTCAGGAGTTTGAGACCAGCCTGGCCAACATGGTGAAACCCCATCTCTACTAAAACTACAAAAATTATCTAAGCGTAGTGGTGCATGCCTGTAATCCCAGCTACTCAGGAGGCTGAGGCAGGAGAATCGCTTGAAACTGGGAGGTGGAGGTTGCAGTGAGCCAAGATCGCGCCACTGTACTCCAGCCTGGTGACACAGCAAGACTCTGTCTCAAAACAAAAAGGGCCGGGCGTGGTGGCTCAAGCCTGTAATTCCAGCACTTTGGGAGGCCGGGACGGGCAGATCACGAGGTCAGGAGATCGAGACCAGCCTGGCTAACACGGTGAAACCCCGTCTCTACTAAAAAAATACAAAAAACTAGCCGGGCGAGGTGGCGGACGCCTGTAGTCCCAGCTACTCAGGAGGCTGAGGCAGGAGAATGGCATAGACCCGGGAGGCGGAGCTTGCAGTGAGCTGAGATCCGGCCACTGCACTCCAGCCTGGGCGACAGAGCAAGACTCCGTCTCAAAAAAAAAAAAAAAAATCAAAAAAAAGGTGCCCACTATGGTTAGGATTTGGTGCTTTCACTGCCATGGCCCAGTTATGGTTTAATATTCATGTGACTCATGACTTTTTGGGATACTCATTTGTTATTGACGCTTTTCCCTTTCATAGATAGCTTTTGATTTCCTGTCTTACTGACTCTTTTAATCTTTCATCTGAGATGCACATAGACAAACTTTCCTTTTTTTAAGCTGTCTTTGAAGGGTAGTTCTGGGTCTTATAATGACTGCTTTGTAGCTCTTTGGAAATACCTCATGCATCCTTGTTTAAGTTATAACCTTGGCTAAGGTTTTTGCTTTTGGTAAGTCACTTGGGAGGGACCTTTGTTAAAAACAACAACAGCAAAAACAATTGGCTGCATACAGTGGCTCATTCCTGTAATCTCAGCACTTTGGGAGGTCAAGGCAGGAGGACTGCTTAAGCCCGGGAGTTTGAGACCAGCCTGGGCAACATGACAAACCCTGTATCTATAAATTAAAAAGATAAAAAATTAAAAACAAAACTAGCCAGGCATAGCGGTGCACACCTATGTCCCAGCTACTCAGGAGGCTGAGGCAGGGGGATTGCTTGAGCCCAAAAGGTCGAGGCTGCGGTGAGCTATGTTTGTGCCACTGCACTGCAGTCTGGGCAAACAGAGTTCGACTCTGTCTCCAAAAAAAAAAAAAAAGAAAGGAAGGAAGGAAGGAAGGAAGGAAGGAAGGAAGGAAGGAAGGAAGGAAGGAAGGAAGGAAGGGAAAGAAGGAAGGAAGGAAGGGAAAGAAAGAAAGAAAAAACAGGTCAACAGCCAGGGCCAGGAATACTGGCTACTTATCCTGGCTGAAATCTGAAAACAAGAGATATGAAAAGATTTTTTTTTTTAAAGAACTCTACAGTCAGAAATCAACCTAATTAAAAGCTGATATTCAGGCTGTAAGTTTTTGTGTTTTTTTTTTCAAGGCCTTCCTGTTTTTCTCTTTTGGATTCTGTTTCTGGGAATTTTTTTCAGCAACTGAAATCCCTTTTTAATTGTGTTTGGTCCCTCTGTTGGCTTCCTTTCTTGTTGGCATGATTTGTGCTTTAAAAAAAAAAAAAAAAAGTAAAATTTCACTGGCCTTTCTGGAAAGCTTTAAATCTCCAAATTGGCTCCTCTAAGATTTGTTCTTCCATTTCCTTCCACTTCTGGTCCTTCTTTTTTGCTATTTCTGATTCCACATGAAGAGATCTAGGAGGAACTTCTAGTGTCCCTGAAACCCCGTGAGTCACACAGAAAAAGGCACCACACCTCCCTTTTGGGATTCTCAGTTTTCCTTATGGAGCCCCAGAGTTGTGGCAAGACCCTCTCAGGGCTAAAGCTCTGCTCTCTTTTGCATTGACCTCTCTAATCCCTCTGGCTTTTGAGGGTACCAGGAATTCCTTTGTACTGTGAGAGAAAGCCTGATCTTTGTGCAAGGTTCAAGCAATTCTCCTGCCTCAGCCTCCTGAGTAGCTGGGATTACAGGCATCTGCCACCACACCTGGCTAATTTTTGTATTTTTAGTAGAGATGGAGTTTCGCCATGTTGGCCAGGCTGGTCTCGAACTCCTGATCTCAGGTGATCCACCTGCATCGGCCTCCCAAAGTGCTGGGATTACAGGCATGAGCCACCGCATCCAGCCCCAGATGCTTTTCAAATTCACATGACTTTAGTAATCTTTGGTAAATAAAGCTGGTTTTAAAATTAGGTTTCAAGCCTTTAGATTCTGAGGTCTAGACAATGCCTACGGTGAGGTCTGGAGACATATGTATCTACAGCACCTGGACCACCAGCTTCAGGGCAGAGCCAAGGTCAATACATCCTCGCTGGCCCAGCTGTGCCTCCTGGCCATGCTAGGAGAGGTTAGCTCCTACAGGCATCGTCTCCACAGCCCCGTCCTCAGGCCTGGGCTCTGCATCTGGTACATAATAATTAAAACTACTTACTTCCTAGGTTGTTCACTAGAATTTAGGATCACTAAAAATTGTAGTTAGTATGTATAATTTAAACTACTAGATATAAGAGAAATAATTATGTGTACAGATTGGACAAGGACAGTAGAATGTATTTTTTGTTAGAAGGTTATTTTTAAAAACGTAAATATGTGGGTTTTGTTAAATGAAAAGTAATTTTGTCTAGTTTAGAGGTGAATTCAAGGTTGTTTAAATGGAATGAATAAAAAAGAATGATATTGAATAGACATTTCTCAAAAGAAGACATACGAATGGCAAACAGGTATATGAAAAGGTGTTCAACATCACTGATCATCAGATAAATGAAAATCAAAACTACAATGAATGCTGGGTGTAGTGGCTCATGGCTATAATCCCAGCACTCTGGAAGGCCAAGGAGGGAGGATCTCTTGAGCCCAGGAGTTTGAGACCAACCTGGGCAACACAGGGAAACCCCATCTCTACAAAAAAAATTTTTTTAAATAGCCGGGCGTGGTGGTGCCACGCTTGTAGTCCCAGGTACTCAGGAGGCTGAGGCAGGAGGATCACTTGAACCTGGGAAGTCAAGACTGCAGTGAGCCATGATTGCACCACTGCACTCCAGCCTGGGTAACAGAGTGGCACCCTGATTTTAAAAAATAAATAAACGAAAAAAAAAAAAAACAGAAAAAACACTACAGTGAGATATCATCTCACCCTAGTTAAAATGGCTTTTATTCAAAAGACAGGCAATAACAATGAACACTGGTGAGGATATAGAGAAAGGGGAAACCTCATATACTGTCAGTGGAAGTGTCAATTAGTACAGCTACTATGAGGAATAGCACGGAGGTTCCTCAAAAACTAAAAATAAAACTAGCATATGATCTAGTAATCCCACTGTTAGGTAGATACCCCAGGAAAAGGAAATCAGTATATTGACAAGATATCGGCACCCCCATGTTGACTGCAGCCTTATGCACAGCAGCCAAGATCTGGAATCAACCTAAGTGTCTATCAACAGGTAAATGGATCAAGAAAATATGGTACATATACACAATACAGTACTAGCAAGCCATAAAATAGAATGAGATACTGTCATTTGCAACAACATAGGTAGAACTGAGGGACATTATGTTAAGTGGAATAAACCAGGCACAGAAAGGCAAACTTCTCATGTTAGCATTCATTCGTGGGAGCTAGTAATTAAAACAATTGAACATATGAAGACAGAGATAGAATGACGGTTACCGGAGGACAGGTAGGGTAGTGGGGGTATAGAATAGGTATAGTTAATGGATATAAAAATATAGTTAGATACAATTAGTAAGATATAGTATTTGATAGCACAACAGGGTGACTACATTCAGCAATAATTTGTTGTACATTTAGAATAATTGAGAGAATATAATTGGAATGTTCATAATACAAAGAAATGATGAACGCTTGAGGTGATGGATACTCTATTTACCCTGATGTGATTATTAAACATTGTACACCTGCATCAAAATACACCCCATAAACATATATATCTCTAGGTACCCATACAAATTAAACATTTAAAAGTTTTTAAAAAGAATAATAGATAAAACTGAATGGGGCTGGGTGCAGTGGTTCATGCCTGTAATCCCAGCACTTTGGGAGTCCGAGACCAGCCTAACCAACACGGTGAAACCCTGTCTCTACTAAAAATACAAAAATTAGCTGGGCCTGATGGTGGACACCTGTAATCCCAGCCACTCGGGAGGCTGAGGCAGGAGAATCAATCACTTGAACCCAGGAGGCGGAGGTTGCAGTGAGCTGAGATCCCACCATTGTGCTCCAGCCTGGGCGACAGAGTGAAACTCTGTCTCAAACAAACAAACAAAAAAAAAATTGAATGGATGTAGAGAGATGTGGGGGGAAAGAGAATGGAAAAATATCTGTAAGAAGTTATAAAAGGGTTGTGCAACTATTATCTTGTGTGGTCAAGGCTGACTGAGATTGGATAGATCTGTATAAGATTTTATTAAAATTAGCTTTAAATCAAGTGTTTTAAACCATTGACATCTGACAAACTACCCAAAAGCAGATTTTGAATTCTAAATTATTTTTGACTTCAAACTAACTTTTGGACATTCCAAAAAGAGCCCCTGGAACTCCAAGAGAGACATATTGGGCTTATCTGGTATGTTAAAATCATATAGAAAGCATTGTCAAATTTAGAAATGGTGTTTAATTTTCTTTGAGTTATATTTGTATAAATGTGTTAATATATGTTCCAAAATTGTATGAAAGTCCTAAAACTCTGATATGTCTTGGTAAATTGCTTCATTCTGATGCTTTCGTTCTAAGAGCTCTTTGCAAATCTTAAGGTGGTGTATTTTCAAGGAGGTTCATGAAAAAGCCTCTGAAAGGTACTTTTAAATACAGACCTCTGCTTATAACCTCAAGATTGTTCAATTGGACTGGGTTAAAAAAAAAAAAAAAACTCCAATGAAAAAAATTGGACCCATAAAATTGCCAATCTGACATCATGCAGAACAATAGTTAAGCAGATGGGACTAACCTGATAAAGGACTGAAATGATGTTTATGACTTTTTTGCTTGAAACATTCTTTTATTTATTTATTTATTTATTTATTTTGAGACAGGGCCACGCCACGTTGTCCAAACTGGCTACAAACTCCGGAGTTCAAGCAATCCTCCCGCCTCAGCCTCCTAAGTAGCTGGGATTATAGGTGTGCTGCTGATTGTTTTGTTTTGTTTTTCAGAGTTAAAAAAAAAATCTATTTTTCCTCTTAAGCTATTTATAGCTTACAGTAATTGAGAAAGTATCCTTTTGTAAGTAAAATGGAAACATTTACTTTTCTCCCTAACTGATATCTTCAAAATTTGGAAACTATGAACGAATATTTTTATTTTATGGCAATATAGGTATTTGAATAAACTCAGTAAGAATCTGTTTTCTTCTGTGATAGGGCACAATTAGAGACACTGGTTATTTTACCAAGGCTTCGACTGGAATGTCATATTTTCATATGTGATCACGCTGCTTTAAGGAATTGAGACTGCCTTTAAAGCCAATAGATTTGGAAAAAGACTGTCCTGGTTCCTTGCCTACACAGTTTGTTTAAAGGATTTTTGATCCTATGGTAAGTAAAGAATGTCACTTTCTAACAGGCCTAGGAACCTCAAGATATTTTGGGGACCTTTAGAAGACAAGAATTCATCCAATTTATATAGTTATTACAGGTATAATCTGATGGAAAATCCTTGGCTTGGCTTCCTACCCTTGAGAGGCTTTTTTTTTTTTTTTGAGACAGAGTTTTGCTCTTGTTGCCCAGGCTAGAGTGCAATGGCACAATCTCGGCTCACTGCAACCTCCACCTCCTAGTTCAAGCAGTTCTCCTGCCTCGGCCTCCAGACTAGCTGGGATTACAAGTATGTGCCACCACGCTCGGCTAATTTTGTGTTTTTAGTAGAGACGGGTTTCTCCATGTTAGCCAGGCTGGTCTCAAATTCCCGACCTCAGGTGATCTGCCCGCCTTGGCCTCCCAAAGTGCTGGGATTACAGGCATGAGCCACCATGCCCGGCCGGCTTTTAAAAATATAATCTGAGATTCTTACGAAAAAGCCCCTGCAAAGCCAATTTATAAAGAGCCTATATAGCCAATCGCTATTACTGCTTTACTTTATGCAAATAATCAAGCCATGTATAATAAGACTAAAATTATTCAGCAATAAATTGGTTCTGTTATGATTTATCTTTGGTAGAAATGGGGGACTAGAGATTGAAAAATTATGTTTCAGAAAAGAACTATAGTACACCTGTTACTAGATTCTACCACTGGCCATTGTTTCTATGATTTGCCTACAATTCAGACTGAATTTTGAATTCTTTCCTGGTTACAAGTCTCCAAACTAATGTTTCCAAAACTTTATTCCATTTTTCTGACTTGGACTCACTGAAATTGCTAATACCTTTTTCCGGAGGGCCTGCAAGCTGAAACTCATGAATAAACAACCTTGTGATATGCAAATTACAGACCAGAAAAGCTGTCAGATTGCTACTGCCTATTTCTACTTTAGAAATAGAATGCTTTGAGTTTAACATCAAGACACCTCAACTGACTGCCCTCCAAACTCTAAAGAAATTGGTTTATACTGTTCCAAACATTAACCTCTGTGTTTCTTCTGTGTGAGAGACTGTCTGCAACACCATCTCCTGAAATCAGATACAGCTGTTTAATGGGGTTGGCCTATTTCCAGAAATGGGAGACTGGGTTAATGGGATCCTTTGCCACTCAGCTGTTGACTCAAATATTCTCTCCACAGCCACCAACTCAGCTTTCAGTGTGTGAAACACGTAGGGAAGTTTCATGTGGAAATGTTGTCTGCGGATAATGTTTCCCCAAAAATATGGTACTTTGGCATGTTATGGGCTTTTGAAAATGGAAAGGCCTCAGAAATAAGCCTCCGAATCAAGGTCCCTCTAATTTTGTCTTTTTCCTCTCTCTCCAAGGGCACAGAGAATCTCCCTCTGGAATTCCTTTATATGACCAAGAAAGCTTCTCACCAAAAGAAACACAATCACCTTATATCTCCTTCCTGAAATCTCATCATCTATTTCAGGAAAGAAGGCTGAAGAATGACCTTTACACATGGTTAATCAAATGTATGCCTTTCCTGATGTACAGCTAATTGCCATAGACTAATGCAGGCCTCCTTATGAAAATGGCTCCCCTGTTACTCAAACTTGGCCAATTTCTGCATGTTATCTTTTGACAACTCACCTCTGTGGCACAAGCCACTCTAAAAACAGACATTTCTAGCTCCAAAGAAAATATATAACAAATCTATGGCCAACCAATAATAATTGATCAGCAATGCTGCCTCCTGTCAGATCTTGATCAAAACAGGGGAATGTGAAATGTGATATACAAAATGGCATCACTCTGGTTCAGAGCTCTAAAATTAAATCAGGGCTGGGTGCATTGGCTCACACCTGTAATCTCAGCACTTTGGGAGGCCAAGGCAGGAGGACTGCTTGAGCTCAGGCGTTCAAGGGCAACATAGTGAGACCTCGTCTCAACTAAAAGCAACAAAAATCAATTTTGTGTGATGGCGTGTGACTGTAGCTCCAGTTATTCAGGAGGTTGAAGGGGGAGGATCACTTGAGCTTGGTAGGTCGACATTTCTAGGAGCTGCAATCATACCACTATACTCTAGCCTAGGTGACAGAGTGAGACCCTGCCTCAAAAATACATGAATAATTAAATCAAATTAAATTGAGAAGCCATTCTAAGAAGTACTAATTCTACAAAACCTGCAACCTTGGAAATAAAAAACCCCAGAAACTTGCCTTAAACCTTTGAACTGGGCCAAATCCCCATGACCAAAACATCTTGGAAAATTGATAAATTTTTCCAGCACTATAACTTCTAAACAGCTACAACCAGTGAACTATGGATTCATGTACTAAACCAGCCTCCTCTACCAACAATAATTCTTTCAAAACAACTAGTGTAATCACCCTCGGCATCTTTTTAAAAATTACTACTCCCCTTTCTTTTTCAGAAAACAATTTGGCCTTTGACCACATCTGTTTCTCCTGAATCACGATTCCTAAGACCCCAATAAGTGTCTCACTGCTTTGCAGTCGGCCTTTCACCGCTTCTTGAATCACAACAACAACATGAGAAACTTACATTTTTTTTTTTTTTTTTTTTTTTTTTTTGAGACGGAGTCTCGCTCTGCCGCCCAGGCTGGAGTGCAGTGGCCAGATCTCGGCTCATTGCAAGCTCCGCCTCCCGGGTTCATGCCATTCTCCTGCCTCAGCCTCCCGAGTAGCTGGGACTACAGGCGCCGCCACCTTGCCCGGCTAGTTTTTTGTATTTTTTAAAGTAGAGACGGGGTTTCACCGTGTCAGCCAGGATGGTCTCGATCTCCTGACCTCGTGATCCGCCCATCTCAGCCTCCCAAAGTGCTGGGATTACAGGCTTGAGCCACCGCGCCCGGCCGAAACTTACATTTTAATGGCAAGATTTTGCTGATGTATTGAGTATTAACTGGAGAGAGGTGAAAGAAGACTCAGGGAGACTAGTTAGGATATTATGGAAAAAATCCAGGTAAGAGATGTTGATGATTTGCATCAAGGCAGTAGTGGTAAAGACAGAGAAAAATGATCAAAGTGTGTGTGTGTGTGTGTGTATTCAAGATGGAGTCTTGCTATGTTGTCCAGGCTGGACTCAAACTCCTGGACTCAAGCGACTCTCCCACCTCTGCTTCCTGAGTAGATGGAAGCTGGGACTACAGGTGTGTACCACCCCACATGGCAGATTCTGTAAATATTTTAAAGAAGGTGCCAACAGCATTTGTTAATAGACTGAACATGAGATGGGAGAGAAATTGAGGAATAAAAGATGATTCCAGGACTTGTGCCTAAGCATCTAGAAGGATCCCATTGGATTAGTTCAGAAAGACTGAAAGTATATTTTGATGGGGAGGATACGGATGATCAGGAATTTAGTCTGGGACATGTTAAATGTAAGATGCTCACTTGCTATCCAATGGACATGCCAGGTAAATAGTCGGTGTCACCTTAAGATTGGAAGATATTACTAAGGGAGAAAGTGCAGACAGAAAAGAGAATAGTTCCAAAGACTGTAGAGGGGGCAGTAAGCATGATTAATAAAGAAGGCTAAGGAATAGTGGCGAGTGAGGTGGAAAGGTAATTCGGAGTGTGTGGTGGTGTCCTGGAGGTCAACTGAAGAAAAGACTTCAAGGAGGAGGCAATGACCAATGCAAATGGCACTGCTACATAAGATGAGAATGAAGAATTGATAATTGGCTGCAGCAACTCAGAGGTCACTGATGACCTTGACAAGAACAATTTGTGTTGACCAGTGAGAGTGAAAGCCTGACTGTAGTGAACTTAAGAGAAATGACTTAACAGATACTTGTATGCATATGTTCATGGCAGCAGTATTCACAATAGTCCCAAAATGGAAACAACCCAAGTGTCCATCAACAAGAAAATGGGGCCAGGCGCGGTGGCTCACACCTGTAATCCCAGCACTTTGGGAGGCTGAGGCAGGCGGATCACAAGGTTGAGATCGAGACCATCCTGGCCAGCATGGTGAAACCCCGTCTCTACAAAAATACAAAAATTAGTCCCAGCTACTTGGGAGGCTGAGGCAAGAGAATCGCTTGAACCCAGGAGGCGGAGGTTGCAGTGAGCCGAGATTGTGCCACCGTACTCTGGCCTGGCGACAGAGCAAGACTTTGTCTCAGAAAAAAAAAAAAAAGAAGAAGGAAAATGGATAAATACAAAGTACTATATGCATACAATGGAATATTATTCGGCCATGAAAAGGAATGCAATTCTGCCTCATATCACCAAATAGACAAACCTTTAAAACAGTATGCTGTGTGAAAGAAGCTAGACACAAAAGAATAAATATTGCATGATTCCACTTACAGAGGCACCCCGCATAGTCGAATTCAGAGACCGAAAGTAGAATGGTGCTACTAGGGGCTGGGGGGCAGGGGAGAATGGAAGCTATTGGTTAAGGGGTATGCAGTTTCTGTTTGGAATGATGAAAAATTCTAGAAGTGGACAGTGTTGATGGTTGAACAACATTGTGAAAGCAATTCGTGCCCCTGAATTGTATACTTGAAAACAGTTAAAACGGTAAATTATATTATATATACTTAACCACAATAAATTGGCTGGGCATGGTAGCTCACTCCTGTAATTCCAGCACTTTGCAAGGCCAGGGCAGAAGGATTGCTTGAGCCCAAGAGTTCGAGACCACAATGGGCAGCATAGTGAGACCCCCCGCCCCCGCGGCAAAAAAAAAATAAAAACAGAATTGAAAAAGAAAAAAAAATTTTGTTAGTGACTCTCTAACCAAAAAAAACCACAATTGAAAAGAAAAATTGAAAACAACATAGACAAATCTTTCATGAAGTTTTGTTGTAAAGAGTTGGGGGAACAAAGAAATGAGGCACTAGTAGACGAGGGAAATGGGTCAAAAAAGGATTTTGTTTTCAGAAGGGTGAAATTACAAGTTGTTTTATGCCGATTGAAATGATCCAAGAGAGAAGTAAGAAATGATAATGCAGGAGAGGGGAGGGTAGCTCCAACAGTGCCACTGAGGAAGCGAGAGGAGAAGGGGTCCGAGGCGGAGTGGCAGCGTGGCCTCTGCTAGCAGGACAGAAAGGGGAAGTCTGTGGTAACAAACGCTGGGATATGAGGTTCTGCACCATCGCGATGGGCGGAAGGCAGAGTCCGCGGCTCCACATGCTGGGGAACAGGGGAAAGGCCGTGGAGATAAAGAGTTTTCAAAATTCTTCTCTGACTGCTTTTATTTTCTCTCTGAAATAGGAAGGATATTCATTGCGGTAGACTGAGTAATGGCCCCCCAGTGATGTCCATGTCCTAAACCCCGATATCTGTGACTGTGTTACCTTACAGGGCCAAAGGGACTTGGCAGATGTGATGAAGGGTAAGGACCGGGGGCCGGGCGCGGTGGCTCACACCTGTAATCCCAGCACTTTGGGAGGCTGAGGCGGGTGGATCTTGAGGTCAGGAGTTCGAGATCAGCGTGACCAACATAGTGAAACCTCATCTCTACTAAAAATACAAAAATTAGCCGGGTGTGGTGGCGCACGCCTGTAATCCCAGCTACTCAGAAGGCTGTGGCAGGAGAATCACTTGAACCTGGGAGGCAGAGGTTTCAGTGAGATGAGATCACGCCACTGTACTCCAACCTGGGCACCAGAGCGAGACTCGGTTTCAAAAAGAAAAACAAACCAAAAAACAGTAAGGACCATGAGATGGGCAGTTTTTGTTTGCTGGATTACCGGGTTGGCCCAATCTAATTACATGAGTCCCTAAAAGTGGAGGAGGAGAATGAAGTACTGAGATATGCTACAGCATGGATGAACCTTGAAAGCATGCCAAGTGAAAAAAGCCAGTGACAAAAGAGCATATGCTGTGTGATTCCATTTATAGGAAAAGGCCAGAAGAAGAAAATCCATAAAGGCAGAAAGCAGATTAGTGATTACCAAGGGTTAGGAATGAGTGACGGGCAAGAATAAAAGATAACTGCTAAAGGGCACAGGGTTTCTTGGGGATAATGAAAATGTTCCAAACTTGGTTCTGGTAATGGATGGATGTACAACTCCATGAATATACTAACAACTATCAAATTGTACACTTTAAATGCATGAATTACATGGTATGCGAATTATATCTTCACTATGGCTATTACTAAAAACAGTGGAAGGAGGCCAGGTGCGGTGGCTCATGCCTGTAATCCCAACACTTTGGGAAGCCAACGTTGGGAGTTCAAGACCAGCCTGGCCAGCATGGTGAAAACCCATCTCCACAAAAAGTACAAAAAATTAGGTGGGCATTGTGGTGCATGCCTGTAATCCCAGCTACTTGGGAGGCTGAGGCAGGAGAATTGCTTGAACCTGGCAGGCGGAGGTTGCAGTGAGCTGAGATTGCACCACTGCACTCTAGACTGGGCAACAAAGTGAGACTCCATCTCAAAAAAAAAAATAAAATAAAATAACAGTGGAAGAAAGAAGGAGGCAGAAGAACATGGTTGAGAAACATGTGACGATGGGGAAAGGGGCAGAAGAGTTGCCGGCTTTCAAGATAGAATAAGGAGACCAAGAGCCAAGGAATACAAGTGGCCTCTAGAAAGGAGAAAAGGCAAAAAGGACTTCTCTGTATGGCTTTCAGAAACAGGCATAGTCCTGCCTATACCTTGATTTTAACCCAGGGAGACTTCTGTCCAACTTCTGACTTCTAGATTGTGAGATAAAAAACGTGTGTTGTTTTAAGCCACCATATTTGTAGGAGTTTTTGTTTCTGTTTTTGTTTTTTTGAGAGTCTCACCCTGTCACCCAGGCTGGAGTGCAATTGTGCAATCTCAGCTCACTGCAATCTCCGCCTCCCAAGTTCAAGCAATTCTCCTGCCTCAGCCTCCCAAGTAGCTGGGACTACAGGTGCCTACCACCATGCCCAGTTAAGTTTTTGTATTTTTAGTAGAGAATGGGTTTCGCTATGTTGGCCAGGCTGGTCTCAAACTCCTGACCTCAGGTGATCCACCCACCTCACCCTCCCAAAGTGATGGAATTATAGGTGTGAGCCATTGCACCCGGCCTGTAGTAGTTTTTTTTATGATGGGCATCAACTGAGAGAGAGTGGTAAGGGAGGTAACTGAGAGAGTGGTACTGGAGGACTGACAGAAGAGATGATAGACAATAGTCATCTAAGTGCAAAAGAATGAATGAGCCAGAAAAATGTAATATAACTGCCAAACAGAATTAAAAACACATAACAGAAATGAGAACACCTTCTCCCCCATCTAGATGGCTACTATGAGAGTTCCACTTTTTTATTAGAAAATATTAATTATCCCACTGTTGTGCAATTTTTTTGTGACTGAGTGAAGATCATCTGTTATAAGTTTGGTGAATGATTAGATCATAATCCTAACCACAAATGATTTCTGCATTGGGTTATTAGCAAACACTGTCCTCAAAAATGAATGCAATGGGCTGTTTCAGTCTTAAGCCATGCAAAATAAAATAAAACTCAATTCTTGCAAAATCACCTGTGATTATTACTCAACCTGTAAGATAAGACCCAGCTCAAATGTATTCACCAACATAGAGTATACTGCTAAAATAATAGAGTCCCCTTCAGAGGAATCCTCCCCAAGCTCTTTCTTAGTGTATTAGCCAGGGTTCTTCAGAGCAGCAGAACCAATAAGAGATTAGATATATATTTATTTAATAGGAGACATACTGTGGGCATTGTTTCATGTGATTACGGAGGCCAAGAAGTCCCACGATCTGCCATCATGAAGCTGGATCCAGGAGAGCCCATGGTGAGTCAGAAGTCAGAAGGCCTGCGAGCCAGGGGAGCTGATGGAAATCCTGGTCTGGGTCCTGAGGCCTCAGAATCAGGAGCACAGCTGTCTGAGGGTAGAAGAAGATGGATGTCCCACCTCAAGCAGAGAGAACAAATTCACCCTTCCTTCACCTTTTTGTTCTATCCAGGTCCTCAATGGATTGAATGACACTCACCCATGTTGGTGAGGGTGATCTCTACCCAATCTACTGATTCAAATGCTAATCTCTTCCAGGAACATCCTCACATCTGGGTGTACCACAGACACACCCAAAAATAATGTGTTACCAGTTATTTGAGTATCCCTTAGCCTAGTCAAGTTGACACATAATATTAATCGTTATACTCAAGGATGGCCCTGTTGGATACAAATAAGGAAAACTCTCCTAGCAGAATCCTGGGGCAGCCATACTGAACTTAATCCACGCTTAAGGAAGTAGTTAACAAACCCGGTGCACATTAAGTTTGCTGGCCCTATGATCTACTTTATTGTCTTCCTCCAGCAAGATGTGCTAGAAGATCTGGGCAAGTGACCTCTGTAGGTTGCTCTTTTTTTTTTTTTCTTCTTTTTAAAGAGTTTTTTTTTTTTTTTTTTTGAGACGGAGTCTTGCTCTGTCACCCAGGCTGGAGTGCAGTGGCCGGATCTCAGCTCACTGCAAGCTCCGCCTCCCGGGTTTACGCCATTCTCCTGCCTCAGCCTCCCGAGTAGCTGGGACTACAGGCGCCCGCCACCGCGCCCGGCTAGCTTTTTTTGTATTTTTAGTAGAGACGGGGTTTCACCGTGTTAGCCAGGATGGTCTCGATCTCCTGACCTCGTGATCCGCCCGCCTCGGCCTCCCAAAGTGCTGGGATTACAGGCTTGAGCCACCGCGCCCGGCCTTTTTTTTTTTTTCATTGTGGATATTCTAGTTGTCTTTCATCATTTAATACTTTTTGTACCCTAGAAATAGAACATACACATATTTAATTCATACGAACTGAAGTGGGCTTGAGAGAGGGAAGTATAAGCATCATTTGACTAAGCAAATTAATGCCCAGAGTAAGCAGAAGACAGAAGACACAAACGTGTCATTCTCTCAGTTGGTCTGTTCCCAGGTGCCTCTTATGGTGTGGGCATCTAGCAGTCTGAGTCCAAGCCCAGAGGTCCTACATGCAAGCCAATGACTTTCTCTGGGGGTCAATAGAAGGATGAGCCATCTGTTCCAATGCTGCAAGGTAAATTCTCTAGGTTGGACTTACTGAGAGACAGAACATCAGCCTCCAAGGTGGCTCATAAATGCAATATATTGTGCCTTATGGGCAATATAAGAGATCTTCAACGGTAATCTTGACTATACATGATCTTTGATTTGTAATGCACATTTTAAATTTTTAGAGAATTTTCAATTTTACTAATAGAGCAGAAAACAAAAAATAAAAAGGCTAAATGAAACCAAGTATGGAAGCAAATGGCATGTAAAAAGTAAAGTCGAGGTTCCTCTTCAAAGAGACTTTCCTCCCTGTCTAATTAGGAATAAATAGTAACTTCTCTTAGAAGCAAAATTTATTCAAAGACATGTGCTAACATTCTCAGACATCTGCTAGCCATAATAAAGAAATCAAGGTACTTTGTGTTCTTAGCTCCCACAACGTAGCCTAAATATTTGCCCTGGCATGCTTATACAGGTCCAAGCAAGCATTAGGTCATAGCCTGTTCCTCTTCCTTATTTGGAGGTATTTTTACCTTTCTCAGCATCCCACAATTTACTGCCTCCTTCCTTTATTATCCTCTGCCTTTGCCTCTTTTAGAAAGTTCTAAGCTGCTAGCCAATCGGGACAAATAGAGAATGTGGGGTCCCATTCCAGGCAATGGAAACTGTACACAGCAGTAGGGTAGATGTGTCAGGTTATAAATAACCCTGTCTCCTTTGTTCGGTGTACTCTCGTGGCAAAACTGCTGGTGAGTGTGCCCTTTCTGCAGAAAGTAAAAATGGCCTTGCTGAGAAAATTAAATTTATGTTCAAGTGGTATTTATTTGTGGCACTGGAGAACAAGCATTTCTAACAGGCATGTGAGACATGTTAGAACATACATGTTCTAAAGTTGATAGAAAGGGAAGGAAGGACCAAGGCATCGCAAATATTCATGATTCACTAAATATACATGAGAGACATTAAGCCCTTGACATTGTTGAAGCCTTACATCAGCCACTCATAGTTGATATCATTCTAACCCCGCTTGTCCTTTGCCCCCAAAATGCAAATGAAATTGAGACCTACTCATCAGGCTGATTGATGAGATACAGCTACTGTCATGCATACATGTCCCTGTGTCTTTCCAACAGGCAAGTCCCTGTGTACACTGGTTCCATACACCTTTCATCTGTTGGATCCCTTGCTCAAACATCACCTCTGATCCTCATAACCACACTATCAGAAAGAAAAACTGGCACAGCAAGGGGAAAGACAGGAATATGAACATTGTGTAATCCAGATTCAGGTAGTATGGTCCTTCTACCCTGCTTGCACCTTATCCAAAGGGTGTTAATCTACCTCACTCTTTCCTCTTACTTCTCAGTGAGTGTTTTAAATTTTTTAATAAATTGTGGGATTCTAAATACTTACTTTGGCCCGTGGGTCTTTCCCTGAGATAGCTTTGCCTAAGGCCTAGGCGGCTACCATTGCCCCAAGGTAATTTCTCATACAACAGGAGCTGACCTTAGAACCTTTGCAAAAGATATGATTGTTTTGTTTTGAGGGCTGTTACATTTGTCATTTAGCCCATAGATTGCAAAATTATATGCAACTACATCCAGACCTGATCAATTGAGATTCTCGAAATGAAAGATAGATGTAGTAGCTGGTCATGTCTTTTACTTGTTTCTCATTGAGTAGGCAAGGTGTCTACGTGGGAAAACTGCACTATGCTAGACAAGAGAATTTATGAAATTAGACTATGGAAAGAAATATGCATGTGCTCTACTATGAGATTGTCCGCCTGGTATATCTCCTTCTCCTGGAAACTGCCCCATAGCATCCACATATCTGGCATGAAAGCTGCATTTTCTTATAATAGTCCCATTGCCTTGATTTTAGTTGATTGGTTTAGGGATGAGTACTCAAACTAAGCTAAACCAGTAAGTCTCTTTCCTGGGATTTACAAATTTAGAACCCCCCAAAATTGAGGTTAATTCCTCTTCAATATATAGACTTGTATGGTGTATTCCTACAGATTGGAGTATATAGGCATACTTTGTTTCATTGTGCCTCACCTTATTGCACTCTGCAGCTTCTGCATTTTACACAAATTGAAGATATGTGTGGCAACCCTGCATCAAACAAGTCTATTGGAGCCATTTTCCCAACAGCATGCGCTTACTTTATGTCTCTATCACATTTTGATAATTCTCATAGTATTTCAAACTTTTTCATTAATTATTACAACTGTTATGGTGATCTGTGATCTGTGAACTTTGATCACTATTGTAATTGTTTAGGGGCACCACAAACCACACCCATATAAGATGGTAAATTTAATAAGCATGTGTGTTCCTACTGATCCACTGATCAGTTGTTTCTAGTCTCTCTGACTCTCCTCAGACCTCTCTATTTCCTGAGACACAACAATATTGGAAATTAGGCCAATTAATAACCCTAGAATGGCCTCCAAGTGATCAAGTGAAAGGAAATGTCACACATCTCTCACTTTAAAACAAACCTAAAATTGATTAAGCTTAGTGAGGAAGACATATCAAAAGCTGAGATAAGCTGAAAGCTATGCTTCTTGTGACAAAACAGCCTTAGATTGGAAGGAGATACATTTAGGACTTTCATAGCTAGAGAGAAGAAGGCAGTGGCTAGTGTCAAAAGACAAGCTGACTCTCTTGTTAGGGGCTAAAGCAGCTGGTGACTTTAAAGTGGAAGCCAATGTTCATTTACCATTCTGAAAATCCTAGAGCCCTTAACAATTATGCTCAATCTATTCTGCCTGTGCTCTATAAATGAAACATCACAGCCTGAAGGAGAAAGCACATCTGTTTACAGCATAGTTTACTGAATATTTTAAGTGCACTGTTGAGACCCACTGCTCAGAAAAAATTCCTTTCAAAGTATTACTGCTCTCCAGCAGTGCAACTGGTCACCCAAGAGCTCTGATGAAGATGTACAAGATTAATGTTGTTTCCATGCCTGCTAACACATTGTCTATTCCGCTGTCCATGGATTACAGAGTTATTTCTACTTTCTTTTTTTTTTTTTTTTTTTTTTGAGACGGAGTCTCGCTCTGTAGCCCAGGCTGGAGTGCAGTGGCCGGATCTCAGCTCACTGCAAGCTCCGCCTCCCGGGTTCACGCCATTCTCCGGCCTCAGCCTCCCGAGTAGCTGGGACTACAGGTGCTGCCACCTCGCCCGGCTATTTTTTGTATTTCTTAGTAGAGACGGGGTTTCACCGTGTTAGCCAGGATGGTCTCGATCTCCTGACCTCGTGATCCGCCCATCTCGGCCTCCCAAAGTGCTGGGATTACAGGCTTGAGCCACCGCGCCCGGCCTCTACTTTCAGGTCTTATTTAAGAAATACATTTCAAAAGGCCTTAGCTACCATGTATAGTGAGTCCTCTGATGGATCTGGGCAAAGTGAAAACTTTCTGGAAAGGATTCACCATTCTAGATGTCATTAAAAACATCCATGATTTGTGGGAGGAGGTCACTATATCAACATTAACAGGACTTTGGAAGAAGCTGATTCCACCCCTCATGACTTTGAAGGGTTCAAGACTCCAGCAGGGGAAGTAACTATAGATGTGCCAGAAACAGCAAGAGAACTAGAATTTGAAGTGGAGAACTAGAATTTGAAGATATGATTGAATTGTTGCAATGTCATAATGAAACTTGAACAATAAGGAGTTGCTTCTGATGGATGGGCAAAGGAAGTGTTTTGTTTTTTGAAACGGGGTCTTGCTCTGTCACCTAGGCTGGAGTGCAGTGGCGCAATCATAGCTCACTGTAACCTCAAACTCCTCGGCTCAAACAATCTTCCTACCTCAGCCTCCCAATTAGCTAGGAGTACAGGTGCATGCCACCACATCTGGCTAACTAAAAAAAAATTTTTTTCGTGGAGATAGCATCTCACTATGTTGCCTAGGCTGGTCTTGAACTCCTGGTCTTAAGTGAGTCCCTTACCTTGACTTCTCAAAATACTGGGATTATAGGCATATACCACACCCAGCCAAAAATAGTTTCTTGAGATGGAATCTACTCAAGATAAACATAAAGGTGAAGATGCTGGGAACTTTGTTGAAATGACAACAAAGAACTCAGAATATGACATAAAGTTAATTGATAAAGCAGCAGCAGGCTTTGAGAGGAATGACTCCAATTTTGAAAGACATTCTACTGTGGGTAAAATGCTATCAAACAGCATTGTATGCTACAGAGAAATCTTTTGTGAAATAAAGAGTCAATTGATGCATCAAACTTCATTGTTGTCTCATTTTTTAAGAAATTGCTGTAGCCACCCCAACCTTCAGCAACCATTTTGCTCAGTCAGCAGCCATCAACATTGAGGCAAGGCCCTCCACCAGCAAAAAGACTATGACTCGCTGAAGGTTCAGATGATCATTAGCACTTTTTAGCAATACAGTATTTTTAATTTTTATTTTTTTTAGATATAACGCTCTTGTACACTTAACTGACTATAGCAGGGATGTCCAATCTTCTGGCTTCTCTGGGCCACACTGGAAGAAGAAGAATTGTCTTGGGCCACACATAAGATACACTAACACTAGCAATAGCTGATGTGCTAAAAAAAAATTACAAAAACATCTCATAATGCTTTAGGAAAGTTTACAAATTTGTGTTTGGCCACATTCAAAGCTGTTCTGGGTTGCGTGTAGCTTGCGGGCCATGGATTGGACAATCTTGGACCACAGTATAGTGTAAACTTAACTTTTATATGTACTGAGAAACCATAAAATGTGTGTGACCCACTTCATTGTGATGGTCTGGAACTGATCCCACAATATACCCACATACTCTGAGGTATGCCTATATTGGGATTTCAACCTGATCCCTTAGGTTCTGGAGCCAGATTACTTAGATTTGAGTATCAGAAGAACTCAGTAAATCTTAGCTATCTTTACTCTTTACAAGTTGGGATACAGTTTTTTTTTTTTTTGAGATGGAGTCTTGCTCCATCACCCAGGCTGGAGTGCAGTGGCGTGATCTTGGCTCACTGCAACCTCCGCCTCCCAGGTTCAAGCAATTCTCCTGTCACAGCCTCCTGGATAGCTGGGACTACAGGTGCCTGCCACCATACCCAGCTAATTTTTGCATTTTTAGTAGAGATGGGGTTTCACCCTATTGGTCAGGCTGGTCTCACACTCCTGACCTCAGGTGATCCACCCACCTCTGCCTCCCAAAATGCTGGGATTCCAGGTGTGAGCAACTGTACCCGGCTAAGATAAAGTATTTTATTTTTCCCAAATATGACTTCAACATTTATTTTTTGAGCATATACTATATTCCAATCATTAAGTTAATCTTAGAAGAAAAATAGTAGATATGATTGCTGCCTTCATGGAACTTATGGTTTAGCAAGGAGGCAGACATTATATAAATTATCAGATATATGTTTATCACAAATAAGCATAAATATGAGCTGCAGACAGTCCCCAACTTGAGATTTTTTTACTTTACAACAGTGTAAAGTGATAAATATACAAAAGAAACTGTACTTTACCTATCTATACAACCATTCTATTTTCCACTTTCACAATAAATTACATGAGATATTCAATACTTTACTGTAAAATAGGTTTTGTGTTGGATGATCTTGCCCAACTGTAGGCAAATGTAAAGGTTCTGAGCACATTTAAGGTAGGTCAGTGTGATGTTTGGTAGGTTAGATGTACTAAATGTTTTTTTGGCTGGGTGTGGTGGTGGTTCATGCCTTTAATCCCAGCACTTTAGGAAGCCGAGGAGGGCAGTTAACTTGCAGTCAGAAGTTTCAGACAAGTCTGGGCAATGTGGTGAAACACCATCTCTACTAAAAATACAAAAATCAGGTGGGCATGGTGGTGCACGCCTGTAATTCCAGCTACTAGGGAGGCTGAGGCAGGAGAATCGCTTGAACCCAGGAGACGGAAGTTACAGTGAGCTGAGATTGTGCCACTGCACTCCAGCCTGGGAGACAGAGTGAGACTCCATCTCAAATAAATAAATAAATGCATTTTTGACTTATGATATTTTCAACTTATGATGGGTTTATTGCAATATAACTCCATCATAAGTTGAGGAGCATCTGTATAAGAAGTGCCATGAAGGTCAAACAGAAGGTGGTATGAGAGGATATAATCAGAAGACCAACCTAGTCTTCCTTAAGAAAGCAATGATTGAAAGATAAGAGTTAGGGGAAGTTGGAGAAAGCTTTTCAGGTGAGGGGATATGTGCAAAGGCCCCGAAATGGGAAAAACTCTGGTGACTTAGGAAATGAAAATAGGTCAGTTGGCTTGGATATAGTGAGAGGAGGAAAGTGGCCTGAAAGGAGGCTGTAGAGATGGGGACCAAATCATGTAGGACCTTACAAAAGGAGTAGGATCCCAAAGACTCAAGGTCTTGGGGGTCAGGTTAAGGACTTTGGATCAGGATGGTAGTGGTTGAGATAGGAGAAAAGTGGCAACAATTAAGATATTATTTGGTAAAAGGGAAAGAATCAAGCATTTATCCTGCTTTCCTATATAAACAATATCACTAGGTAATCAAATAACCAAAAAGGGGCAATTTCCCTTGGTAGAAACATTGTACAATAGCTCGTAAATGAAGAATGATAACATTATATCACCACTTAAAAACTCCTAATGAATGAATTGATCTAGGCTTTTCTCATCAATGGCTGCCAACATCACAAAAAGGAGGACACGCATACACCGTGTGTCTCTCATTGGAAAAGTACACTGCCACCTATAAAGTAACATTGCCAAAAATTAAACTTGAATTTGATAAAACATTTAGACCCTACTGCCAAATTACACAAAATGCAGATAAGGGAACATAAATACACCACAGGGATGCAGCTGACAAAATCCAGATTGTGGCAAACACTATAGGGCAAACAACCTAGTCCCTTTTTAGAAATGCTGGGAAAAAAAGAGAGAGGGAAAACAATGCAGAGGACTTAACCGCTATACCAGCCAAACATGGCACAGCTCCTCATTGAAACTGCAAAAAAGAAATATATGGCAGATCCGTACACACAGAAAGTAGCTAAGTTAGTGGTTCCTAGGGCCGAGGAGTTGGGGGAAAATGGGAGTGACTGCTAACAGGTATGTGTTTCTTTCTGGGTAGTGAGAACGTTATAAAATTGATTATGGTAATGGTTGCACGGCTCTGTGAATATGCCAAAGCCATTTAATTGCATACCTTAAATGGGTGAATTATATGGTATGTGAATTATATCTCAAGGAAGCTGACATATGTATATGCATGTGTCTATATATGTGCATCTAAATGTAAAAGAAGAGACCTGAGGATTGAAAGGATATCAGCTAAGGAATGGAGTACAGTATTTCTACACAGAAGAAATAATATACATAGTGGAGAAAGAGCATAGCATTTTAGAAGATGTTAAAAAAAAAAAAAAAAACTGCTGGTAGCGGTGGCTCATGCCTGTAATCCCAGCACTTTGAGAGGCCGAGGCGGGCAGATCACAAGGTCAGGAGTTTGAGACCAGCCTGGTCTCAAATGTGCTGAAACCCCGTCTTTACTAAAAATACAAAAATTAGCTGGGTGTGGTGGTGTGTGCCTGTAGTCCCAGCTACTCAGGAGGCTGAGGCAGGAGAATCGCTTGAACCTGGGAGGTAGAGGTTGCAGTGAGCCGAGATCCCACCACTGCATTCCAGCCTGGCGACAGAGTGAGACTCTGTCTCAAAAAAAAAAAAAAAAAAAAAAAACAAAGAAAAGAAAAAACAAAACCGCCTCTGCAACTGGCATGTTTCCTGAAAAAGCATAGTCAAGAGATGAAGCTCAAGACACTGAAAGGTCCCAGATTGCGTAGTGGTGTGAAAGCCATGCTAAGGGTTTGGGACTTTATCCTGGGAGCAATAGGAAGCCATTGTTGGCTGACATGACTGCTATGCATTACAACTCTGGCGACCACGTAGAGAATGAGGAAAAGGGAGAATGCATTTGGGAAACCACATGAGTGGTATTATAATTCTCCAGGCATAAGCTAGTATCATTTTATTTTAGGACGGCGGCAGTGGAGAGGGACAGATTCAACAGGACTTGTTGATGGATTGGAATTGAGATACAATAATGAAGTAGCAAAGTCAATCTGCTCCACTGGGTAAATGGTAAAATGTGAACACCAGAAGACGTATAAATTTTAGGGTAAGAGAGCGAATTTAATTTTTTATATATGTAGTTGTATAATCCTATAAGGAAGCAAGGGCAGGTAGAAAGCATTCATGCCTTAATGCTAATGCTTTTGGACTAAATAACTAAGTTTCCATTCAGTTCTAATGGTCTTCCACAAGGAAGTGCCATCTTTTGCAGAATTTAGTCCCCCAGACAGCTCGTGGCTGAAATATAACTCCTGGAATTTGCCTGGAATTTGAATTCCTCAGAATCATCCACACCGGGTTAATAATTAAAGGTTCCTCACACTGTCTACATTTGTTTGTTTCACCTGTGTACAGGATTCTGATTTCACAAAATCCTCCCAGCAGTATTATTTAACCTAATGTCAAAGAAAGGTGTGTATATTCCAGCAACCCAGAGGCAAGTCTCTACCAGCTCAAGAAGGAAAAAGGTGGGAGGCTGCAGAAGCCACAGAAACTGACCCTGCCCAGAGCCAAAACAGACAAGAGGGCTCCTGCAAAGTTAATCTTCTTTGAATTTTTTCTCACACCCTCTCCAAGCATCTAGCATTGAACTCTTAAGGGCCTCACAGTCACCTGTTAGTTAATAAATTCTTCAGATCTGAGGTGGGGGTGGAGTGGAAGGATGATAAAATATTTAAATGTTAAATGAGAAAGAAAAGCAGGAAAAGGCTCAGCCTGTAATCCCAGCACTTCAGGAGGATCGCTTGAGCCCGAGTTCACACAGCAAGACCCATCTCTACAAAAAAGTTTTAAAATTAGCCAGGCATGGTGGCACGCTTGTAGTCCTAGCTATTTGGAAAGCTGAGGCCAGAGGATGCTTGTGACCAGGAGTTTGAGGCTGTATTCAGCTATGATTGCACCACTGCACTCCTGGATGGCACAATGAGAGCCTGTCTCCCAAAAAAAATTTTTTAAGTGGGAAAAGCAGAGGAGACAAGGGAATAATCTAAGGGAAAAAAAGTTTTTAAATGATAAAAGCCATGTATGACAAACCCGCAGCTAATATCACACTAGACAGGAAAACATTGAAAGCCTTTCCACTAAGATCTGGAGCAAGACAAAGATACACATTTTCACCACTAAGATCTGGAACAAGACAAAGATACACATTTTCCACTCCTATCCAACATAGTTCTGGAAGGCTTCACCAGAGCAGTTAGGCAAGAGAAAGAAATAAAGGGCAACTGAATTGGAAAGGAAGAAGTCAAATTATCCTTGCTTGCAGATGACTTGTTCTTATATTTAGAAAAACCTAAAGACTCCATCTCTCAGAACTTTGATGAACGAATTCAGTTAAGTTGCAGGATACAAAAATCAATTTCTTTTCTTTTCTTTTCTTTTTTTTTTGGAGACGGAGTCTTGCTCTGTCACCAGGCTGGAGCGGCACCATCTCGGCTCACTGAAACCTCTGCCTCCTGGGTTCAAGCGATTTCTCACCTCAGCCTCCTGAGTAGCTGGGACTACAGGCGCATGCCACCGTACCCAGCTAATTTTTTTGTATTTTTAGTAGAGACGGGGTTTCACTATGTTGGCCAGGCCAGTCTTGAACTCCTGACCTCGTGATCCGCCTGCCTCGGCCTCCCAAAGTGTTGGGATTACAGGCGTGAGCCACCGTGCCCAGCCTAGTTGATTTTCTATATACTAACAGCCATCAATCTGAAAAAGAAATCAAGAAAACAATCTCATTTACAATAGCTACAAAAAAGCAAAATAAAATACCTAGAATAAATATAAGCAAAGAAGTGAAAAATCTCTACCCGGAAAAGTATAAATATTGATGAAAGAAGATGAAGAGAACCAAAAAAAAAAAAAAAGAAATCTCATTGAAAGAATTAATATTGTTAAAATATCCATACTACCCAAAGCCACCTACAGGTACAGTGCAATCCCTACCAAAATATCAATGACACTCATCACAGAATTAGAAAAAACAATCCTAACGTTTGTATGGAACCACAAAAGACCCTGAAAAGCTAGGGCAATTCTGAGCAAAAATAACAAAGCTAGAGGCATTCCTCTACCTGACTTCAAGTTGTACTACAAAAGAAAGCAAATTTTTGTGTCAGTATAGTAGTTGAAAAGCTGCCACCGCAGCCCCTGGAGAAACACTTAGAAAAGACTTGCCTCATGGTCTTTATTGACTGACTATCCTGTTAAAGGCACTAGAAGAGGTAGATAGGATTTGACTACTTCATTTCCACCCTGATTCTCGTCCAGTTGCTTACCACCTACATAGATTCTCACATATTCTTTACCAGGGCCCCAGCTCCTGCCCTTTCCTGAGCCCTGCTCTGTGGCCGCCAGTCCTCTCCCAGGTAAGCATTCCGCCTTCTATCTCTTCCCCTCTTCAAATCTTAGTGCAAAAGTTTCTGGGCCTAATTCGCATCTTTCTGATTTTTCTCATCTCTGAAATGGGAATAATAGAAATGATAGTGGGAATAATAATAGAAACTTGTGATAAAACCTGTGCATTACAGTTGCTGTGAGGATTAGATAATATTATACATACTTGAAAACTTGTTGGAAACTGCGAAGGACTATAAAAACAGAAGTTGTTTTTATTGCCTTTATTCCTAAAGAAGATTTCAAGAGTCAGGGTGTTCAGGTGCTTGGCTGCTTGTCTCTCAAAGAGTGAATTAATGTGAGATGCTGCCAAGTGTTTCAAAAGGAAAATCCACTCTACTTCAGCGGGACGTCCACCCACCTCGCACAGAACCCTCTGGAAAGAAGTCTTTCGGTTTGCAAGCTGGAGGTGTGGGAAAACACAAAGCGCCCAAGGTGCACCTGCCTGCACCCCGCCCGCCCCCAGGCACCTGGGGCGCTGCCGCCTGCAGGCCCGGGCGCCCGTATGACCTCCGGGGGCGGTGCGGAGAGCGCTTGCCCGCCCGGCCAGGGGAAACCAAGACTCAGGGCCGTAGGAGTTTTAACTCCGAGGTTGATTGATTTTGCAGTTGACCAAGAACTTCAAAACCCCCGGGCGGTACCGGTTACTTCGCGATGGCCCGCACACTTCCTCCGGGAAGGCCAGGGAAGTAAGTGATGGTGTAGTAAAAATGACAGATGCACGGTTGTGGAAGAAGTTAGGTATACTTTTGGAGCAGCTCAAGGTGTCCCTGTGTTGGAGGAACGAGAGGGACCTGGGAGTCCATTTCTCCACTCATCTCAAGAGCCGCACGTCCTGCCAGGTCACCGAGGCAAGTGCTAGAATGGCAGACAGCAAGCACTGCGAGGAGGCCCGAGGAGCCACGCACTCCAGACACCCGCCGCAGGTCGCAGTCCGCCCACGACGGGGGCGCGGGCTCACCTGTCTGCGGGGCGGCCCTTGGCAGGCCTGTTTCCATGGGTGAACAATGGGCACCCTACCAACTAACCTCTCTCGCCGAAGAGGGGCTGAAGTGTTTCGATTTCGACCTTGCTACAAAACTACCCGAGAAAATAGGAGTTATGTTTTTAGTTCGAAGAAAAAAAACATGCTGTAAGCGTGACTCCTGCGGAGAAATGCTTCTCAGGTGTGATTGGGGAATTGGGTAAGAGGACGGCTTAGAGGAAGGACAAATGGGACAGGGCTTACGGGGCATATGAACGTAAATCTGCACCTGTGAACACATATGCAAAAATACAGTGTCAAAACTCACGGCCTCTCTGGGTCACGCAGGCTCTACCGTCTAAGGAGACGGAGTCACCCACAGTGCAAGTCCCGACGGTCAGGAGGGCCCATTTTCTGCGCTTGCGCAATCATCACGTTTCCCCTCCCCGCCCTGAGCCCCGCCCCCGAGCTCGCTCCGCCCCGCCCCCTTCTCCTCCCCTTCCCCAGTCAGGCCGCCCGCGCAGAGCATTGTGGGACACAAACAAAGTGCCCCCAAACAGGCTGGAGTGAGCGGAGCGGCAACGGCGGCGGCGCCGGCCCGCAAGCGCGCGGCGGCGGCTCCCTCCCAACCTCCCCCTCCCCTCCCCTCAGTCCCCTTCCCCTTCCCCACCCCGCCCCGCTGGGAACACGCGAGCCGTCGCCGCGCTCCCCAAACAGCCGCCTGCCCTCGGCCAACCGTCCCCAACGGCCGCCCGCGCGCGGCTCCCGGGCCCCCTGGCTCCTCCCCTCTGGCCCCTCCGAGCGCTGGGGTGCTTCCCTCCCCGCCTCCTCGCACTCCCACCTCGCGGGCACGCCGGTGGGCTGTGCCGCCATGCCCCAACCACAGGCTGCTCACGGGCCTAGGCGCGGCGGCCCGAGATAGGGGCCCCTGAGCCTCCCGGGGGAGGAGAGAGGCAGCGAGCCGCGCGCTCCGCCCCCTCCCCCCGGGCCGCCGCCGCCGCCGCCGCCTCGCCGCCCCAGCCTGGCGGGAGAAGGAGGAGGAGCAGCAGGCCTCCGGGCCCGGCGCCGCCGCCCGCAGGTAACGGGGAGGGGAGGGCGGGCTCCGGTCGCGCGGGGGGCGGCCCCTGCACGCTGCCCGGGTTTGACACCGCGTGGCCCCCACCTGGCGCCGGAGGGAGTGGAGAGCGGGTCTGTCACCCTGGTCCGCGCCGGGAGACACCCCACGGGATCCCCTCGGTGGCATTTAATCCTTCTGGGAGGAGACCGGCCTTGGGCCCCACGGTCCCGGAGCAGTTACCCCGACCTTCCGGGGAGCTGCCCGTCCTTTGCACGCCCATTTGCCCAACACCCTAACCCGGAGCGGCCGGAGGTGTTGCCACCTCTCACCTGGTCGAACCCGGGAGGTTCAGACCTGTTTTTTTTTTCTCCTCCTTTCCCCTTTTGCTTTTTCTCTGGTACAGGAAAGAAAAAGATGGCACTTCTTTAAAAAAAAAAATATATATATATATATATATGTGTATGTGTATATACACACACACACACACACAAACACCTTTTTTTCTTTCCTTCCTGAGGATCACTCTGCATCTAGTCGTTTTATTGCTGGCCTAATCAGAAAAAGGGGTTACCTCGAGAAATGACAGGTACGTTAGAACTGATTAAAGGAAATTGCGTCCATGTGAGTTCTATGAATCCAAGCAGAATTTAGAATAAAACCCTGTAATTGTGTGCTTTTTTTGGAACTTACAGAAATGAAGACAAAAACTTAATTTCTTTTTTAGCATGTAAGTAGATAATGTCTTGAAGTCAGGAAGAAATTCTCTGTAACTTCCACTTATTTTCTTAGTGTTTTATTTGGAGATCGGCTAATACCGGAAGCAAGCTGCACAATTTTGATTTCCTTTTCTCTAGGTGTTCAGTTGGAATTCTTGGGTTTAAAAAATACTGTATAAATCTTCATTTCCCCCATTACTTCACTGGGACTGTCAGTGGATTAATAATAATTTTACCTAATGTAGTTTCCCCTTCTCATAGAATGTGAATATAATGAACGTTGTACTGTAGTTTTGTATTTTGGGATTATTAGTAATATATTGATTATGAAAACCAGATTTATTTATTTTGTGCAGTACTGCTTGGCATTTTTGCATTTGTACTTAATTCTCAGAACAACCTAGTGATGCAGATATTATTACTTGAATTTTATAGAAGTGACAAACTCAGTGATACGAAGAATTATAACTTGCCTTAAGGACACACGAGTAGTAAGATAGTTTAGATTTCAACCCAAATATAATTCCGGTGTAGGTGTACTTTCGTGTACTTTCTACTGTACTTCTCAATAGAAGTACAATTTTATTAACTTTGTTATGAAAAATTTTAGTCTTGCAGAGGTTGGTTCTATACAGTTGTGATCGGTTATTCATGCAATGAATAAAAATGCTAATCAATGCAATGAATAACCAATTCAGTGGTTCGCATTTTTGCCATATTGTTTCCCGTCTTTCTCTGTATGTGTGTAATTATTTGAAAGTAAGCTGCAAACACCTTAATCCTCAAATGTTTCAACACGTGTTTCCTCAAAATAGGGACATTCTCCTACTAACCCCAGTATCATTATTAATGCCTATTAAAATTAACAACTCCATCTTCAAAATTCCTCAGTTGTTCCAAAGTGTCTTTGAGAGTTCCGCCCCCAGCTGTAGTCAGTCAAGATTCATGCATTGATTGCATTTGGTGATTAAGTCTTTAGTGTTTTTTGTAAAATGAAGAGTATCCATCCCCTCTCCTTTTTGCAGGGGAAATTGAATAGGATGAATGTTCCCTCCCTCCTTTTTTCCTGACACCTAATTGACCAAACCAGTTGTCTTGTAAAATATGCCCACATTCTGGATTTGTGCCCTCCTAATGTCATTTCATTTATTCCTCTTTCTCCCCGAATTTTCTATTAACTGGAAGTTAGGTGTAAAGGAAGGCTTAATTAGCTTAAAGTAAAACTTCCTTTGGCAAAAATATTTAATAGGTGATGCTATGTACCTCCTATTGCATAACATAGGAGGCACATAATGTCAGATTCCCACACTATTAATGATGCTAAATGTGACCATTTGATGAAAGTCCTGACTGCTGATCTGTTGTAAAGGTGTGGTTTGCCAGCTTGTGATTAACATGTAATCTTGGGGTAATACTGGGACACTAAGCAAATACCCAGGTTCTGACAACCTTTTGCTTAGCACCCATGATGACTTTTGCTTAAATCAGTTGTTTTATTGGAGATTCTCTCTAAGGAAGAGATTTCCTTCATTAAATGCAGGTAAATAAACTATTGTTCTTCCCCAAAATGCAAATTAAATGTTAAATTTAATCTCTTTACTTTTCAATATTCAGAGTAAAGAGCTGGAGAAATAGCCACCCCCATTGATGACATACAAGATGTTTTTTGGGGGAGGGGTGAATGATACCACTTCGGACTCTGATGGATTTTAATTTATTCCTTGTTTTATAACCAGTTACAGTCGTTTTTCTTTTTAATGACCAAATTGTCCCAGATTTGGTCAGTAGGATCCATTTCAGGCAGACTCTTGTGTGTTTGACACCCCTGCGCCCCGTTAACCTTGGAGTGCTTTCTGACACAAGTTACTCCAGGGTCTATCTTATCCTTTCTTTGCTCACCTCTGGAAAGGGCTGTTTATCCAAGGAGTCTTGGTTCTTTTTAGTGAGAAATCATATATAGAAACCAAGTTCTGGATGTTTTTCATATTCATTGCTGCTGCAGTATCTTTGCTTCTAGGTGCTTTGAGAGGAGAGAACTAAGAAAAAGTTTTTTGCTTGTTTAATCATGAGTTCAGAGTGATATTCCAGTTCCTATTTAGCAAGCAGACTTTTTCTTCCTTGACTCTATGTTTTTCTTGTCTTAAATGAAAATCTTGGTATTTAATTCAATTAATAAGCTGGCCAAGCACGGTGGCTCATGCCTGTAATCCCAGGACTTTGAAAGGCCGAGGCAGAAGGATTGCTTGAGCCCAGGAGTTCAAGGCCAGTCTGGGCAACATGATGAGACCCCATCTCCATAAAAAATAAAAAAATGAACCAGGCATGGTGGTGTGTGCCTTTGTTCCCAGTTGTTCAGGAGGCTGAAGCAGGTGGATTGCTTGAGCCCAGGAGGTTAAGGCTGCAGTGAGCCATGTTCATGCCCCACTGCACTTCAGCCTAGATGACGAGTGAGACCCTGTCTCAAAAAAAAAAAAAAAAATTAATAAACCTATTTACTTTCTCCCACTGTATACATAAAATCATTTTAAAATTGTAGTGCTGGTATTACTAATATCAATAAGCTTCATAAAGTTTAAGATTTCTTTGCATTTTCATATTTAGACTGTATTGTGTGAAGAATGTATAATGAGTACTGCGTCACTTGAAATACTTTTCTTTGGTTATGCTACCAATTTGTTATGGTTCATAGGTTTCAGTTTTTACTTAGGATTTTATTTTTGAATATGTAAAGTATGTAAATAGTGTAGACGTCAAAATAATGTTTTAAAACTATACTTGGATTAGGCCGGGCGCGGTGGCTCACGCCTGTAATCCCAGCACTTTGGGAGGCCGAGGCGGGCGGATCATGAGGTCAGGAGATCGAAACCATCCTGGCTAACACGGTGAAACCCTGTCTCTACTAAAATTAGCCGGGTGTGGTGCTGGGCACCTGAAGTCCCAGCTACTCGGGAGGCTGAGGCAGGAGAATGGTGTGAACCCGGGAGGCGGAGCTGGCAGTGAGCCGAGACCGCGCCACTGCACTCCAGCCTGAGCGACAGAGCAAGACTCCATCTCAAAAACAACAACAAAAACGGTAGTTGGATTAGCCGGACATGGTGGCACATGCCAGTAGTCTCAGCTACTTGGGAGACTCAGGCAGGAGAATTGCTTGAACTGGGGAGGCAGAGGTTGCAGTGAGCCGAAATTGCGCCACTGCACTCCAGCCTGGGTGACAAAGCAGGACTCCGTCTCAAAAGCAAAACAAAACAAAACAAAAAACAGCGATACTTGGATAAACCTCATTAAAATTACTTTTTAAAGATGAAGTAGTGTTTATCTTTACCATCCTTTTAATATCTATTACATTCTCATATCAAGCTCAGAAGAATTAGCAGTAAGACAAATATGTTATGTGAAGCCACATAGAAGTACTTTTAAATTTTAAAATTAGATCCTGCTTCCTCTGGCAAAGAGAAAGAACTAAGACTAATTTTTAGAAGTTAGCAGAGAAGTGGATTCCATGCTTACTTTTTTTTTTTTTTTTTTTAAAGAGACAGGGGTCTCACTGTGTTGCCCAAGCTGGAGTGCAGTGGCTATTCACAGACTCAGTGCTGCTACTGATAAGCATGGGAGTTTTGACCTGCTCTGTTTCTGACCTGGCCCAGTTCTCTCCTCACTAGGCAACCTGGTGGTCCCTCACTTCCAGGAGGCCACCATGTTGATTCCTAATTTAGTGCAGACACCCAATCGGCATAGGATACTACAGCCCAGAACTTCTGGGCTCAAGCGATCTTTCTGCCTCAGCCTCTTGAGTAGGTGGGACTACAGACACACACCACTGTGTCCGGCTCTTTTTGTTTTTTAAATAGAGATGATTTCTCACTATGTTGTCCAGGCTGATCTCTCAAACTACTGAGCTCAAGTGATCCTGCTGCCTTGGCCTCCCAAAGTGCTAAGATTACACGCATAAGCCTATAGCCATAGGCCTAGATACCACATTTTTAAATAAAAATTTCATAAAAGTAGAACTGTAGCTTTTACTTAAATCATGTCTTTAAAGAGGCATGTAGTTGGTAGAGGTTTTATGACTCCATCTACTTTTTGAACGTTTTTTTTGTTTGTTTGTTTTTGAGATGCAGTCTCCCTCTGTTGCCCAGGCTGGAATGCAGTGGCTTGATCTCAGCTCACTGCAGTGCACCGCTGTCCCCTAGGTTCAAGCGATTCTCCTGCCTCAGCCTCCCTAATAGCTGGGATTACAGGCGTGTACCACCATGCCCAGCTAATTTTTGTATTAGTAGAGATGGGGTTTCACCATGTTGCCCAGGTTGGTCTCGAGCTCCTGACCTCAAGTGATTCACCTGCCTTGGCCTCCTAAAGTGCTGGGATTACAGACGTGAGCCACCGCATCCAGCTGACTCCATCTACGACAAAACTGGAATAAATATGCTTTGTACAGATAAAAAGGCATTTGGATGTGTGATCAGTGGAGATAACACATTTTGTTTGGGTTGGACCGAATTTGATAGAAATTCATAATTACGTGATCTCAAATGAAGTTTTAAGAGGGAGCAGTGTTCTGCTTACTTTAGATGTAAAGTAAGCAGAGCACAATTAGGCAATTTATCAGCCTCCTGTCAACCAAGTACTGAAAAGCAAAACTGTGCGTGTAGTGTGTTTTCCTGTGTTCATCCTCACTGTCAGGTCACACTAGCTGGGACTGGTGTTACAGGCGGTAAAGGAATTTACCAAGGCAATTGTAGGTAAAGAAGGGCAGATTTATTAAAGAAAGTATGAAAGTGGGTTGGTTGCAAGGGTGCAACGGGCAGATCAGCAAGAGAGAAGCTGCCTGCCAGGAGACAGTGGCTTGCTGGGGATTTTATAGGGTGATGCTTCTGCTATGTGCTGCAGAGAGCGCTATGTGCAGTACTGATAAGGCCAAGGTTGCAGTGAGCTAGCTTGCATTTTTCTGTCAGCCAAGAGTCTGGTGATAAGTTGAGTGCGGAAAACTTGTGAGTTATTTGTGCAGGAGGGCTGTGTGTCTTGGACCATGAAGAAAGGCAGACTTATACCTTATCTGCTTTTTCTTTTTGCTGTGCCCTTTTCCCACCAGCCTGACTCCTTTTCCCTTATTAGGACTCCACAATCACTGCTTTCAATAATAGAGTGAATATCTAGTTCCATTAGGGAGTGGAGTGGGAAGATGGAGAATGCTTGCACTTGGACCCATTCACCCTCATTCTGTCTTTAATCTCAGTAAAATACATATACTACCCAAGGTTCTTAGAACACATAAGGTGATGAAAAAGAATACTACAAACAGTTGCATGGGTATGTGTAGCCATGTAGCAGCTAGAACCTGTTGTGTAAGCTGAATGAACTAATACAGTGTTGATAATGATGCTAACATTTGTTATGCCCTTTCTGTATGCCAGCTGTGCTGAACGTTTTATACGTTATCTTATTTAAATCTCACATTAACCCTTTGACATTGCTACTAGTATCTTATTTTGCAGTAAGGAAACTGATACCTAGAAGCATTAAATGACTTGCCTAGAGTGTCACAGTAAGTGGCCGGCCCAGGTTTCAAACTCAAGGCTGTTTAGAGTTAGCACTTAGCTGCTTTGCTCCACCTCACAACTAAATGTAACCAGTCATAAAAATTGAATATATTTTCCGTCACCATGAATAGGGAACTACAGGACAGATGCTGTAACAACCTCAAAGATTACAATGGAGATATGTTATGAAAAATGTGTCATTAGGCGATTGTGTCGTTGTATAAACTTCATAAAGTGTACTTAGACAAAACTTGATGGTATGGCCTACTCTACATCTAGATTATATGGTATAGCCTATTGCTCCTAGGCCACATATCTGGACAGCATGTTACTGTACTGAATGCTGTAGGCTTTTGTAACACAGTTGAAAGTGTACGTATATCTAAGCATTTCTAAACCTAGAAAAGATGCGGTAAAAAAATGGTATTAACAGGGTTGGGTGTGATGGCTCATGCCTCTAATCCCAGCACTTGGGGAGGCTGAGGCGGGTGGATCACCTAAGGTCAGGAGCTCGAGACCAGCCTGACCAGTATAGTGAAACCCCGTCTCTACTAAAAATACGAAAATTAGCCAAGTGTGGTGGCATGCACCTGTAGTCCCAGCTACTCGGGAGGCCAAGACAGGAGAATTGCTTGAACCTGGGAGGCGGAGGTTGCAGTGAGCCGAGATCACACCACTGCATTCCAACCTGGGTGACAGAACGAGACTCTGTCTCAAAAAATAATAATAATATGGTATTATAATATGGGACTCTTGTGGTATTTGTGGTCTATCATTGAGGGACACATGCCACGCATGATTGTATATCATTTTCCTTTCTAATAGATGTGGGAGTTTCTGATCCCTTGCTTCAGAAACTGCATTTAGATACTGCTTTAAAAGGCATTTTAAAAGTAGAGTATCAGAAATCAAGATGGATTGATGGATGGATAGGTATGTGATGAAACAATTACAGTAGAATGTTAATGGTAGGATCTACGTATGGCTATTCAGGTATTCAACTGTAATTTTTCTTTTTTTTTTTTGCTTGTTCTTTGATTTTTTTTTTTTTTAATTTTGATAGTTTTGGGGGAACAGGTGGTTTTTGGCTATATGGATAAGTTCTTTAGTGATGATTTCTGAGATTTTGGTGCACCCGTCACCTGAGCAGTGTACACTGTATCCAATGTGTAGTCTTTAATCCCTCACCCCACTTCCACCCTTCCCTCCAAGTCCCCAGAGTCCATATGCTTTTGCATCCTTGTAGCTTAGCTCCCACTTATAAGTGAGAACATACAACATTTGGTTTTCCATTCCTGCGTTACTTCACTTAGAATAATGGCCTACAACTCTATCCAAATTGCTGCAAAGGCCACTATTTCATTCCGTTTTCATGGTGTAAACCACATTTTCTTTATCTGCTCATTGGTTGATGGGCCATATTTTTGCAATTGTGAATTGTGCTGCTATAAACCTGTGTACATGTGTCTTTTTCATATGACTTCTTTTCTTTTGGGTAGATACCCAGTAGTGGGATTGCTGGATCAAATGGTGGTTCTACTTTCAGTTCTTTTTTTTTTTTTTGAGGTGGAGTTTCATTCTTGTTGCCTAGGCTGAAGTGCAGTGGCGCAGTCTCGGCTCACTGCAACCTCTGCCTCCTGGGTTCAAGCAGTTCTCCACCTCAGCCTCCCAAGTAGCTGGGATTACAGGCATGCACCACTATGCCGGCTAATTTTGTATTTTTAGGAGAGATGGGGTTTTCCATGTTGGTCAGGCTGGTCTCGAACTCCCGACCTCACGTAATCCTCCTGCCTCAGCCTCCCAAAGTGCTGGGATTACAAGCGTCAGCCATCGCACCCAGCGTACTTTAGTTCTTAAAGGAATCTCCATACTGTTTTTCATAGTGGCTGTACTAGTTCACATTTCCACCAGCAGTGTGTAAGTGTTCCCTTTTCACTACAGTCATGCTAATATTTATTATTTTTTAATTTTTAAATTATAGCCATTCTTATAGGAGTAAGGTAGTATCTATCTCATTGTGGTTTTAATTTGCATTTTCCTGATAATTAGAGATGTTAAACATTTTTTCATGTGTTTGTTGGCTGTTTTTAAATCATTTGAGTATTGTCTATTCATGGTTTTTTTTACCCACTTTTTGATGAGATTGGTGGGGTTTTTTGTTTCTGTTGTTGTTGTTGTTGTTTTGCTGGTTTGTTTGTATTCCTTGTAGATTCTGGATATTAGTCCTTTGTTGGATGCATCGTTTGCAAAAATTTTATACCACTTTGGGTTGTCTGTTTACTCTGCTGATTATTTCTTTTGCTGTTTAGAAACTTTTTAGTTTTAATTAGGTCCCATTTATTTACTTTTGTTGCATTCACTTTTGGTTTCTTGGTCCTGAATTCTTTGCCTAAGCTAATGTCTAGAAGAGTTTTTCTGATGTTATCTTTAAGAATTTTTAGGATTTCAGGCCTTAGATCCACTTGGGTTGATTTTTATATAAGCTGAGAGATGAAGATCTTGTTTCATTCTTCTACATGTGGCTTGCCAGTTATCCCAGCACTGTTTGTTGAATAGGGTGTCCTTTCTCTACTTTATGTTTTTGTTTGCTTTGTCAAAGACCGGTTGGCTGTAAGCATTGGGCTTTATTTTTGGGTTCTCTATTCTGTTCCATCAGTCTACATGCCAGTTTTTACACCAGTACTGTGCTGTTTTGGTAACTATAGCCTTGTAGTGTAGTTTGAAGTCAGGTAATGTCTTTCCTCCAGATTTGTTCTTTTTGCTTAGTCTTGCTTTGACTATGTAGGCTCTTTTTTGGTTCCATATGAATTTTAGAATTTTTTTTCTAGTTCTGTAAAATGATGATAGTATTTTGATGTGAATTGCTTTGAATCTGTAGATTGCGTTTAGCAGTAAGGTCATTGTCACCATATTGATTCTACCCGTCCATGAGTTTCCATTTGTTTGAGTTATTGATGATTTGTTTCAACAGTGTTTTGTAGTCTTCCTTGTAGAGATCTTTCACCTCCTTGGTTAGATATATTCCTAAGTATTTTAATTTTTCTTTGGCAGCTGTTGTAAAAGGGATTGTGTTCTTGATTTGATTCTCAGCTTGGTCATCATTGGTGTATAGCAGTGCCGCTGATTTGTGTACATTAATTTTGTATCCTGAAACTTCACTGAATTCATTTATCAGATCTAGGAGCTTTTCGAATGAGTCTTTAGGGTTTTCTAGGTATATGTTCATATCATTAGCAAACAGCAACAGTTTTGACTTCCTCCTTTGCAGCTTGGTATAAAATTCTTTAAATTTTTCTGTATCTGAAAGTTTTCATAATAAAATGTTACTGATTAAAAATATGTTCTTAGGGGACTATACATTCAGGGATCATTTCTGTAGTTTGTTACTAGAGAAGTTTCTCTGAATGTGTAGAGCACTGGAAAAATCAATCTTTTTTTTAAAAAAAGAAAAAAATATATATATTCTTATTATAAAGCAGTATTGGCAGCTGTATAAAAACCAGTAGCATGCTGTATCCTCCATGTCTGTGTACAACAATCCTCTGAAAAATTTATTAATTCTTCCTAGTCTTTTATCACTGAAAATGGTCAAGCATTAAAGACTGTTGTAAAGAGGATTCCCTCATTACTTAGGAGGCTTCTAATTAAGCTCCTTCCAATATGATTTTTTAATACTCTTATAAATATTTCATATATCAAATTTCCGCCTGTGGTTTCCTGACATTTTGTAACTCCTGTTGAATATCCTCTTTATATAGGCGTTATGGGGTGTTTTTGCTTTTTAAGTGCTACCACATTCACAACTGTAACAGATAGTCCTTAGTACTTCAGAATAATTGTTTAAAATTTATCTCCTGTTAAGCTTAAAGTTACATTAGTTTTTCTTTGTTCTTTATATTAGAAATACTTCACCCCATTTTAAGCAATGAGCTAGAAATATTCCAAGCTATAGGTTTAAAATAGTGATTGTATGTGTACCTTTAAAAATGAAAAAAATACATTGGATTTGTATTATACTTCTGCTTAAAGGCCACGTTGAGTGTTAATGTTTTCACTAATATTATTAGTTACAACGTTGATATTGGCTGTCACATTTTTACATAACTTACCCTGGAGTAAATCACTGACTTGTATTATCATGTTATTTCATGTTGATTACTCTGTCTTGCAAGAGTGAAATGGGTGGGTGAAGCTTATTAATGTCTCACTCTTAGAGAATAACATCCTTCGTGTCTCCACATTGAACATTCTTCCCTTTTAATACTTTTCTTATATAGCTTTAAAAAAAAAATTACAGATGTTTGATACCTGGCCTTTTTACAATTTTGGTATTCTGTTACTTCAGGATATTGCTACCCTTCTACAGGTATTAAATGATATGTTTTGTTTTGTTTTGTTTTGTTTTGAGACGGAGTATTGCTCTTGTTGCCCAGGCTGGAGTGCAGTGGCGCCATGTTGGCTCACCACAACCTCCGCCTGCCGGCTTCAAGCGATTCTCCTGCCTCAGCCTCCTGAGTAGCTGGGATTATAGGCATGTACCACCACGCCTGGCTAATTTTGTATTTTTAATAGAGACGGGGTTTCTCCATGTTAGTCAGACTGGTCTCGAACTCCCAACCTCAGGTGATCCTCCCGCCTCGGCTTCCCAAAGTGCTGGGATTACATGCGTGAGCCACTGTGCCCAGCCTTGGTGTGTATTTTTTAATGCTGAAGTGATTGGCTGTTGATTTGGTTTTGATAGTTTTTCACGCACTCAGCATAACTACAAACATCTTGGCAACATGTAACTAAGACTGTGAGTCTCTGGAATCTAGTTTTTGTGGAACTACTACCCTCTAGCTTCTGAAACAACTTTAGATGATTCCTTTTAAAAATTATTTTCTTTTATTCAGGTCTTAACCTGTTGGGTATCTGATCCTTGCCTATTCTTGGCAGGCAAGCATATCCAGTAGTGTATTTTATTAAATAATCGTGCTTGTTGATAAGAAAATAAAGAATAAGTTTTTCAGGGACTTAGATTTACTTATTTTGCTTTAATTTCACTTTTGTGTGTGTGTGTGGGTGTGTGTGATGGAATTTCACTCTGGTCACCCAGGCTGGAGTGCAACAGTGCAATCTTGGCTCCCTGCAACCTGCACTGTCCTGGTTCAAGAGATTCTCCTGCCTCGGCCTCCCGAGTAGCTGGGATTACAGGCGTGCACCACCACGCCCAGCAAATTTTTGTATTTTTTAAGTAGAGATGGGGTTTCACCATTTTAGGCAGGCTGATCTCGAACTTCTGACCTCAGGTGATCTACCCACCTTGACCTCCCAAAGTGTTGGGATTATAGGCGTGAGCCATCACCCCGACCCTCGTTTCACTTTTTTACTGGTGGTGGTTACTGATGTGTGTATGTGTTTCTTCTACTTACAGCTTTTTCTCCTTCCATTTTTTGTGGGTTTTACTTTTTCTTTGGCTCTTTGCTTTTCTTACTTTCTGCTTTGGACCTTCCCACTGCTCATTTCCTTTTTGTGGCTTCCCATTACTGAATCAGGACGGTTTCTTTTATCTTTGGTGCACTTCACATGCTGTATAAAAACTAAGCCATTCTTCCAAGAGAATTATTTTTATTTACAGGAATCACTGCTTCTCTTTGTCTTTGGGTCCACTTGGTATTGTTTTTTCCTTCTTTCTACTTTCCGCCACTAGTTTTACCTAGCTTTACTTTGAGAGGCAGTATAGCATAGTGTAAGGAGCACCAATTAGCATGCTAGCTGGGTTCAAATCTTAACTCTGTTACCTGTTGTGTGGCTAATTCCTTAACTTGTCTATGCTGCCTTTTCTTCATTGGTAAAATGGAGATACCTGGTGATAGCTATCACAAAAGGTTATGTGAAAATTAAGTTACATAATATGTAAAAGGTACTTAGAACAAGACTTGGCACGTACTGGGTACTATGTAAGTATTAACTATAAGCTAATGATTATTGTTACTTTTTTTTTTTTTTTTTTGAGACGGGGTCTCCCTCTGTCACCTAAGCTGCAGTGCAGTGGTGTGATCGTGGCTCATTATGGCCTCCATCTCCTGGGCTCACCGGGTTCAAGAGATCCTCCCAACTTAGCCTCCTGAGTAGCTGAGACTACAGGTGCACTCCACCACTCCTATCTAATTTTTGTACTAGAGATGGGGTTTTGCCGTGTTGCCTTGGCTGGTCTTAAACTCCTGGGCTCAAGCAGCCTGCCCAACTCAGTGCTGAAGTCACAGGCATGAGCCACCGCACCTTGCCTATTGTTATTACTTTTAATATAAAATGGTTCAAAGCAGTTGGATCTTCAGTGCCTCTTATCAGACATCCTTCTGGTTTATTTTTTTCTCCACATTTATTTATTTATTTATTTGAGACAGAATCTGGCTCCATTGCCCAGGCTGGAGTGCAGTGGCACAATCTCTGCTCCCTGCAGCCTCTGCCTCCTGGGCTCAAGCCACCTTCCCACCTCAGCCTCCCAAGTAGCTGGGACCACAGATGCACACCACCACACGCAGCGGATTATTATATTTTTTGTAGATACGGGGTCTCACCATGTTGCCCAGGCTGGTCTTGAACTCCCAAGCTCACGTGATCTGCTTGCCTTGGCCTCCCAAAGTGGTGGGATTAAAGGCTTGAGCCAGGATACCTGGCCTCCACATGTTATTTTTTATGTTTCATTGTCTTGACAATTCTGCTTCATCATCTCTTCTCTCAGGAGTCTACCTCTTCTTATAACTTGAAAGAGGAGTAAAGCCAAAGCCAGACAAGAACTCTAGCTACTTCTCACCACCCCACCAATAAACTTAACTATAGCTGTACTCTTTCTTTCCTCTCCCCATGTCCCCAGCCTGGTCTTCCTCCTGTTTAAGGCCAATCCTTTCACTCATCCTCTGAATCCCATTTCCTTCTACCTATCTAGGGACCTCATACCATCTGTTATCACCCGTTTCCTGTGTCTTTAACCTTTCCCTCTTTTCTGTGTCTTTTCCGACAAAAATCAAAACATTCTCTTTATATTTTACTTTAATAAAAAAAAAAAATCTTAGAGAAAAACAAAGGAAAAAAACATGTTCTAGCTTGTCCATTCTGTAAAAAATCAGTATACTCTCTTGACCCCTTATTTCTGTCTAGCTAACCCCCTTGCTGTATTTTTAGAACCTAGCTACTTTATGATGAATTGTCTTTACTCACGGTTTTCACTTCCTCATGTCTGTATATTCTTTCCTTTTCTATGGCAATTTTCTAACTCTTCTACTTTTTTCTTATGTGCTATTATAAGGTCATCAGTGACTCCTTTGTGGCTAAATCAAATAGACTTTGGTTTCTATCTTATTTGACCAGTCAGCTGCATTTGACACTGTCAGTCACTACTCCTTGAAATACCTTGTACCCTTGGTTTCTGAAGTAACTCCTGCCGTGCTGGTTATTCTGTATATCTATCTCTTTCACAGGTTTCCCTTCTGCTACCCCACCTTCACTTTTTTCCTCTTCATTTTTTTCTTAATTGGTCTAGCTAAAGATTTATCAATTTTGCTTATTTTTTTCAGAGAACCAAGTTTTGGCTTTAATTTTTCCTATGGCTTGTCTGTTTAATTTATGTCTGTGCTTTGTTTTGTCTATTTGTTTTGGGTTTTCTTTGCTCTTTTTCTAGCTAAGGTAGACGTATAGACCACTGATATGTGTGTGTGTGTGGGGGGGTGAAATACACGTAACATAAAATTTGCCATCATAACCATTTTTAAGGGTACAGTTCAGTGGCATTAAGTACATTCACATTATTACACAACCATCACCCCCACCCATCTTTCAGAACTCTCTTCATCTTTCAGCAGTGTGACTCCGTATTCATTAAACAGTAACTCCCCATCCCTCTCTACCCACATCCCCAGGCAACCACCCTTCTACTTTTCTGTCTCTGAATTTGAGTGTCCTGTAACTACATCATGCAATTGGAATCATATGGTATTTGTTCCTTAATTATTGGTTTATTTCACTTGCATAATGTCTTCAGGGTTCATTTGTGTTGCAGCATATATCTGAATTTCCTTCCTTTTTAAGGCTGAATAATATTCCATTGTGTATTTATGCCACATTTCATTTGTTCATTCATCTCTTGTGGACATTTGGGTTGCTTCTACCTTTTGGCTATTGTGAATAATGCTGCTTTGAATATTAATGTACAAATACTGGTGTGTGCTTGCTTTCACTTCTTTTGAGTATCTGCCCAGAAGTGAAATTGCTGGATCATATGATAATTTCTATTTTTTATTTTTTGAGGAACCACTATACTGTTTTCTACAGTGGCTACACCATTTTACATTCCCACCAGCTGTGCACAAGGATTTTAATTTCTCCACATCCTTGCCAAGACTTGTTATTTTGTTTTTGTTTTTTTTAACTATTAGACATTCAAATGGTTATGAGGTGGTAAGTCATGATATTTAGAGACCATCATTTCTTTTTTTTTTCCCCAAGACAAAGTCTAGCTCTGTCATCCAGGCTGGAGTACAATGGCACCATCTTGGCTCACTGCAACCTCTGCCTCCTGGGTTCAAGTGATTCTCCTGCCCCAACCTCCCAAGTAGTTGGGATTACAGGTGCGCGCCACCATGACCTTCTAAATTTTGTATTTTTAGTAGAGACGGGGTTTCGCCATGTTGGTCAGGCTGGTCTGGAACTCCTGACCTTGTGATCCGCCCACCTTGGCCTCCCAAAGTGCTGGGATTACAGGCGTGAGCCACCGCGCCTGGCCTGGAGACCGTCATCTCTAACATATCCTTTGAAGCTACAGATTTTCCTCTAAGTGCTGCTTTTGCATCCCACAAATTTTGATGTTGTCATATTTTCAATATCAGTTAAAAATATCCAGTTTCCCTTGTTGATTCCTTATTTGACCAGCCCATGGGTTATTATTTAGAAGTGTGTTGTTTAATTTCCAGATATTTAGGGCTTTCTTGATATTTTATTACTTTTTCTGTTTCGGTGAGAGAACATGCTCTGTGCATTCATTCCTTTAAAATTTATTAAGATTTGTCTTATGGCCCAGCATATGATCTTTCTTGGTGAACATACCACTTTGCACTTGAAAAGACTGTATATTCTGTGCTGTAAATGTCAATTTGGTTAAGATGATTTCCCTTTACATCTTTTTTTTATTTTTTGAGACAGGGAGTGCAGTGGATTGATCTTGGCTCACTGTGACCTCCACCCCTCAGGGTCAAGAAATCCTCTCACCGCAGCCTCCCAAGTAGCTGGCACTACAGGTGCATGCCACTATGTCTGGCTAATTTTTGTATTTTTTGTGGAGACGGGTTTCACCATATTTCCCAAGCTGCAGATTTTTTATATCTTTACTGATGGTTTGTGTGTGTGTGTGTGTGTGTGTGTGTGTGTGTGTGTGTGTGTGTGTGTGTTTCAGTTCTATAATTGCAGAGAGGGGTTATTAATCTTCAACTATTGCTGGGCATGGTGGCTCACACCTGTAATCCCAGCACTTTGGGAGACTGAAGCAAGCGGATAACCTGAGGTCAGGAGTTCAAGACCAGCCTTGCCAACATGGTGAAACTCCGTCTCTACTAAAAATACAAAAAGTAGCCAGGCGTGGTGGTGCATACCTGTAGTCCCAGCCACTTGGGAGGCTGAGGCAGGAGAATTGCTTGAACCCGGGAGGTGAAGGTTGCAGTGAGCCAAGATCGTGCCATTGAGCCGAGATCGTGCCATTGCATTCCAGCCTGGGTGACAGAGCGGGACTTTGTCTCGGGAAGAAAAAAAAAAAAAGAAATGATGGTCTCTAAATATCAATGATTTACCACTTCATACCCATTCGAATGTCTAATGTAATAGTAAATTACATTAGAGATCATGCCACTGCACTCCAGCCTGTGCGACAGAGTGAGACTCAGTATTTAAAAAAAAAAAAAAAACAACTTCAACTTTTGGCCAGGCATGGTGGCTCACACCTGTAATCTCAGCACTTTGGAAAACTAAGGTGGGTGGATCCATTGAGCCCCAGGAGTTTGAGACCAGCCTGGGCAACATAATGAAACCCTGTTGCCACAAAAAAATACAAAAATCAGCTAGGTGAGGTGGTGCACGCCTGTAGTCCCAGCTATTCAGGAGGCTAAGGTGGGAGGATTGCTTGAGTCCTGGAGGTCCAGGCTGTGTGTGTTGTGATTGTGCCTCCTCTCTCTAATCTAGACAACAGAGTAAGACCCTGTCTCAAAAAAACAATCGTCAGTTATTATTGTGGAATTAACTTTCCCTTTAATTTTGTCAGTGTTTTATTTTGAAGCAGACTCTTTTTTTTTTTTTTTTGAGACAGAGTCTCACTCTGTCGCCCAGGCTAGAGTGCAGTGGTGTGATCTCGGCTCACTGCAACCTCTGACTCCCGGGTTCAAGCGATTCTTGTGCCTCAGCCTCTTGAATAGCTGGGGTTACAGGTGAGCGCCACTACGCCTGGCTAATTTTTTTTTGTATTTTTTTAGTAGAGACGGGGTTTCACCATGTTAGCCAGGCGGGTCTTGAACGCCTGACCTTGTGATCCGCCCGCCTCAGCCTCCCAAAGTGCTGGGATTACAGGCTTGAGCCATTGCGCCCGGCCAGCATACTCATTTTTTATTACTCACTTCTATCTTTGATAATACTTTGTCTTTAGTCTGCTTTGTCTGGTGTTAAAGTAAGCCAACTCCAGCTTTCTTGTACATACTGTTTGCATGATATATATTCTTCCATATATCTATCTGTCTTTTTATTTAAAGTGGGTTTCTTATCTAAAAAAACATATTTGAGAATGCTTTTATCTCTTCTGACAATCTGTGCCTTTTAGTCAAAACATTTAGTTTATTAAAATGTTTTTAATTTTTACATTACTTTGAAAAGCAACATGTATTAGTTTGCTAGGGTACCATAACAAACTATGACAAAGTAGGTGGCTGTTACAGAAATTTTTGTCTCATAGTTGTGGAGGCTAGAAGTTCGAAATCAGGCATAGGTGGGGTTGGTTCCTCCTGAGGACCATGAGGAAAGCATCTCTTGTTCCATGTCTCTCTTTTAGCTTCTGGTAGTGCCTTGGCTTGTGGCAGCACAACTCCAGTCTTCATGGGGCATCCTCCCTATGTGCGTGTCTGTCTACAAATGTCCCCTTTATACGAGGACACCTTAATGATCTCCCTTGAACTTGATTACCTCTAAAGACTCCATTTCCCTGATTAGGTCCCATTCTGAGGCACTGGGGTTCAGGATCTCAACGTATCTTTTTAGGGAACCCAATTCAACCCATACCAAGACATATATAAAGTTAACTGCTTGTGCAGAGGTAAGTTGGAGAAAGCCACTGTGCTTGTGTACATATTTTTTAAAAAGGTACAAAAATTTAATTATATTAAAACAGTAACATACATTTGTGTGTATGAGGGAGGGATATTTAAAATTAAAATATTATATAATCACAAGAAAGACCAGATATTCTTGCTCTGCCCTTGGGCAACTAAGAAAATTAAGACCTGTTTTATATCCCAAAAATACAGTACTCAGTGCTTGCAACCCAAGTCAATTTATACTCTTGTTAGATAAGTTTAAATTCTAAAGGCTACAAAAATCTTGTTAAATCAAGGGGGAAAAAATTCATTTTAGAACAGTTATTCAAGATAAAAGAAAGGCATGTGTTCAGTGAGGGAACTGCCTGCTGTCAGATGATTTTTTGCTAATGTGTTTAAAGATTTTGGACTTCTCAACTTTCTTGGTTTTCTGGTAGCCAAATCCACCACCACCTCCTCGCTTTTTCTGCTTGCCTTCATTGTAGTTGACGTTCAGGTCAACAAAGGGAGGCACCTTGAAACAAAATGACAGAGTAACTTGAAGCAAATTTAAGTTATTTACATTAAAGATCTGTTTCAGAGAATGGGAATCATAGGCTCGTATGTATGACTTAAATGCTTCCTGGGCTGACTTACGAAGAAAGTAATTCTTTTCAATCAATTTTTCAAGCTGAGACTGAATGTCAGAAATTTTAGACCAGGAAAAGTCAAATTCACTTTAATGGAACCTTGGATTCTTTCAAGTAGCGAAGAAAACCGAATTCTTCTGGGCCCAAAATGGTCAAGGCATGCGTTCTTCCATTTAGGCCTCTGGCTGTTCTACCCACATGATGAATATATTCCTTAGTGTCATCCAGATGGTCATAGTGAACAATCCATTCGACTTCAGGAATGTCCAGTCCTCTTGGTGCCACATCCGTACACAATAGTGTTCGCAAATCTGCATTGCAGAACTGGAAGAATGTGGTTGTACATTTATTTTGCTTTTGGTTTCCATGAATGGCCAAGACGGGCAAATCAATGTAGTTCAGCAACTCTTAGTGGTATTTCACGGACATACAAGATGAAAAGAAGACCATGAGCTGCTTCTTTCAGTTCTTCTTAAGGAATGTAAAGAGCAGAAGGAATCTCTTTCCAGAAGGACAAACAACATATCCCTGCTCCAGACCATCCACTGTTGCATTAGCTTTATCATCATCAACACTAACATAAAATGGTCCTTTTTCAGAGAAATCCTTGCCAGGCCTTCAACTTTTCAAGTTTGGGTGGCAGAAAAGAGCATAGTGTGTCTACGTGTTGGCAAAAGTTTAAATATTTGCTTTAATTCCTCTTCAGACCCAACATCCAAGATACGATCGGCTTCATCAATAACCAGACACCGCAGATTTTATACATAAACCCTGGAATATTCTGCATATGGTACAGCAGGCGACATGGTGTGGCCACAATGATGTTTTTTTTTGTTGTTTTTTTTTGTTGTTGTTGTTTTTTTTGAGACGGAGTCTCGCTCTGTCGCCCAGGCTAGAGTGCAGTGGCGCGATCTCGGCTCACTGCAAGCTCTGCCTCCCGGGTTCCCGCCATTCTCCTGTCTCAGCCTCCCGAGTAGCTGGGACTACAGGCGCCGCCACCACGCCCGGCTAATTTTTTTGTATTTTTAGTGGAGACGGGGTTTCATTGTGTTAGCCAGGATGGTCTCGATCTCCTGACCTCGTGATCCGCCTGTCTCGGCCTCCCAAAGTGCTGGGATTACAGGCTTGAGCCACCGCGCCCGGCCGGCCACAATGATGTTAATCTCATTAGCAAGTTTCTGTGCTTCAGCACATCTGTTACTGCCACCCATTATCAACCCATAGGTATGCACGTGGTGAGTCATTAGCTCCTTAAGAACACCAAAAGTTTACATGGCTAGTTCTCTAGTAGGTGAGAGAACAAGGACCCCCGATGCATTCCTGGGCATGAATTTTAACAATGGGTTCAACTGCAGGGATGAGAAAAGCCAGGGTTTTACCACTGCCTGTTTTTGCAGCTGCTAGAAGATCCCTGCCTTCCAGAAGTGGTCTGATACTTTTATGCTGAATTTCAGTCATGTTTGTAAAACCCTTTTTTTTTTTTAAACTTCAGAGTGTTTTCATTGACGAGATTACATAGAGAGGCAAATGAAGTATCCTCAGACGTTCCTGTCAGTCCCAGGGGTAGGCTGGGCACCCCACTGTCGTCATCATTATCTGGCTTCTCCACGTTATTTTCTGTTTCTTTAGGAGTCTCAGCACTTTCTTCTTCAGATTCTTCTGTTTTAAGTTTTTGCTTTTTTTGTATCAGTCCCAGCATCATTCACTGTTTTTCTCTTTTGATTCTGAATTGGGAGACTGCATTGCTGCTTCTCCATTGGTTAATATGGTGGATTTCTGGGGAGATTTTTTAGCTTTTATATTTTCCACTGCTTCTTGAGACACGTCTCCATTTTGAGCTTCTGATAAGCCCACATTCATAGAGTGTTTTGATTTTTTAACCTTTCTACCTCTCATTTTTTCTTCAGACACATCTCCATTTTGAGTTTCTGACGATTAGATTTGAGGCCCCTGCAACTTTAGGTTCTGGTGCCGCAATTTGAGTTTCTGCTTCTTGATCTTCTTGCGCAGGAGTGTTTCATCGGCAGGTGAGACATTGCTGTCCAAGAAGTGCCTAGACCACAACGCCACACAGTACAGCTACTCAGTTCTCGAGGCTGATGTTACTTCCACTTGTGTACATATTTTAAAGCATATATGCAGTTGAACTCTTGAGTGCTTGGTGTGGACACTTAAAAACTCTTTAAGGAAAACAAGGAGCTCTTTAAATGCTAGTTGACTAAAACTGACTTGAATTTTACTTGCTCGTGTAAGGAGCCACATGGATGAATAAGATAGATAGGCCTTCTATTCAGTCATTCTTTCTAGATACAATAATATGATGTGAATAGCAGATATCCCTTAAGTACTGTGATTAACCCATTTATGCCTACCGTTACATTATTGGAACCCTAAGCATGTGGGAGTTATTTCTATCCTGCTGAAGGTCACCGCTAAGGTCTGATTGCAAAAATTCAAATAATTGCAACCTCTGGCATAAATGGGTTAAATTATTATAAATGACAGCATAAGGGGGTGGGAAAAATAACTGGGAAATGAAGATTTTTTTTGGGGGGTGCGTCATATAGACCTTTGTGTAAATCCTGGTTTTGTTACTCAGCTAAAGGGCTGTGGACAATTTAATCTGATTTTCTGTCTCCTCCTTTAAAACTGGATTTATTTTTATTTTTATTTTTTTAAGACAGAGTCTCTCTCTGTTGCCCAGGCTGGAGTGCAGTGGTGTGATCTCAGCTCACTGCAACTTCTGCCCCCCAGGTTCAAGCAATTCTTGTGCCTCAGCCTCCCGAGTAGTAGCTGGGGTTACAGGCGTGCACCACCACACCCAGCTAATTTTTGTATTTTTAGTAGAGATGGGGTCTCAAACTCCTGGCCTCAAGAGATCCACCCATCGGCCCCACAAAGTGCTGGGATTACAGGCGTGAGTTACTGTGCCTGGCCTATAACTGGATTTAAAATATCCTTTTACCAGGTTTGTGAATTTGTGAGTCCAGAGTGAGATAATGACACTTGATGGGAGTTACTCAATATATATTAATTTATCTTCCCTTGATGTGGAAAGTAACAATCAGCATGACTTGGTGACTACCAGCAAGGAGAGGAAATTCTAATCATTTAATGTTTCTGAATTAATTGATTTATTGATAACTCTCCATTACTTTTTCAAATCTCTGAAATAGAAAGGGCTTATTCATAGAGTAAAATGATTAGAATCTTTGTTTCATTGAAAAACGACTAGTTATAAAATGTTTGTTTGTTTTTTATTTTTTTTATTTTTTGAGTTGGAATTTCGCTCTTGTTGCCTAGGCTGGAGTGCAATGATGCAGTCTAGGCCCACTGCAACCTCTGCCTCCCACGTTCAGCCGATTCTCCTGCCTCTGCCTCCCAAGTAGCTGATATTACAGGTGTGCACCACCATCCCCAGCTAATTATTTTATTATTATTATTATTAGTAGTAGTAGTAGTAGTAGTAGTAGTAGAGATGGAGTTTCATCATGTTGGCCAGGCTGGTCTCAAACTCCTGACCTCAGGTGATCCACCTGCCTTGGCCTTCCAAAGTGCTGAGATTACAGGCGTGAGCCACCATGCCCGGCCAAATGGTCTTTTTTTTGATACAAGATCTTGCTGTCATCCAGGCTGGAGTGCAGTGGTGAAATCACAGCTCACTGTAGTCTTGACCTTCCAGGCTCAAGTGATCCTCCTGCCTCACTCAGCCTCCTGTCTAGCCGGTACTACAGGCGCACGGCATCACACTCAGCTAATTTTTTAAAAAAATTTTTTATTAGAGACAAGGTCTCTCTGTGTTGCCTCAGCTGGTCTTGAACTCCTAGGCTCAAAGGAGCTTCCTCCCTTGACCTCCCAACATGTTGGGATTATAGGCATGAGCCACTGTTCCAGGCCTAAGATTATCTTTTTAAACTCAGATAAGGTAGTCCATTTGCAATTCTCCCTGAAAACGTAAAAAACACTTAAGGGAAGTAAACTAACGTGAAATAAAGATCACAAAACATTTTCATTACTGTTCAGAAAAAGAAAAAGCATGTTCCCAAATATGAGTTCTCATGTGAATCCAATCTAAAAACTTGGTTCGTATCATGGGAAAAAATAGACATTTACTTAGATTGATAAGAGTGACAAGTTTAGAGCAAAATATAAAATATGAGGCACTGCTATATTTGTAAAGACAAAAAGACTCAATAGTGAGAAACGTTTTAATAACTTGGTGGGGTGGCTGAGTTGTAATTTTCACTAGCTCGAGTACACATGGTTACATTTTCCATGTAAGTTTAACATGAAGATCCTGCGTTGTGCTGTGATTCTTCCACATTCTTAAATCAGTTGTTTTAACAGGTTTCCTACAAAACATTTGCATGTTGTGTGTGTTGCACTCTTAAAATACTAATTTATATATTTTGTTTGCCATTTGCAATTAAGCTTTTAATCATAATGTGACTGAACCTAAAAGAACAATATGCTTCTCACAAACATAAGCACCATAAATCAAGAACATTTACTCAGTGATTTTTCAGTGCACACTTTTATTTCTATTTTTTTAATTTTTAATTTTTTTCTTATGATCTTGTTGCATACCAGTGTATGCACTCTTTTAGGTGGTTATAGAATATAGACAGGACTCAGCCTTGTCTGTCAAGTCGCATTAGGCCCATGACTGAGCAAAATCTGTAAACTACTTGCTGATCACTTGTATGTAAAATATACTAGTGAATAGAGTAGTGACTTTTTTTATGGAATCACTGCAATATAATAAGCACTATTAAGAGTATAACACATAAATGTTATAGAAAGAAATAATTAAGAACATCTGCTGCTGATTTGTCCACACAAATCTTGTACACAAATGTGCACAGCAGCTTTATTTGTAATAGCCCAACTTCAAACAACTTAAGTCTATCAGCAATTAAATGATAAAACAGATTGTGTTACATCCATGCGATGGAATAGTATTCAACAATAAAAAGAACAAAAATCCTTACGCTCAACAGCATGGATGAATCTCAGAATAATTATGTCCATGAAAGAAGCCTGAAAAAAAGAGTACGTGCTATATAATCCCATTTATATAAAATTCTAGAAAATGGAACTACTAAAGTGAAAAGCACATTGATAATTCCTGGCAAGGACAGGAAGGCGAGATTGCAAAGAAACTTACAGAAATTGTGGCAATATTCCTTATCTTGATGGTAGTGGTGATATATATGTCATAACTCATCAAATTGTACACTATGCAGTTTATTATACATGAATTATATCAGGAAAGCACTCATAAAGTGATTTTTAAAGAACCTGTGCTGGGAGTACAGATGTGATTGATTCCATAAATATATTGGAATAATCCTTGGAGAGACAGAGCAAATACCCTGGTAAACCTAAATTGATATGATATCAAACACAGGATCTGTGGGTCTAAATAGAACTACCACCAGAGTTCAGTGTAGAGAAAGACAGCTTGGTTTAATAATAAAATGAGAATAGGATTTAATTAAAGTCAGAGGCTTTGAATTTGAGTCCCTGTTAGCCCATATTTTCTCTAATCTTTATTTTTCTCATCTTTAGTTTCATTAAGATTTTAAGATCCAAAGAATATATTTGAAAGTACATCTGAAAGTGGCATCAAAATGGAACGCTGGCTGGGCACAGTGCCTCACACCTGTAATCCCAGCACTTTGGGAGGCTGAGGTGGGCGGATCATGAGGTCAGGAGTTGGAGACCAGCCTGGCCAACATGGTGAAACCCTGTCTGTACTAAAAATACAAAAATTAGCCGGGCATGGTGGCGCACACCTATAATCCCAGCTACTCAGGAAGCTGAGGCACGAGAATCACTTGAACCCGGCAGGCGGAGGTTGCAGTGAGCCGAGTTTGTGCCACTGCACTCCAGCCTGGGCGACAAAATGAGACTCTGTCTCAAAAAAAAAAAAAAAAAAAAAGGCTTTGCTGACATTTAGGTTAGAAGGGAAAACAAAATAAAACAGAATTTGACCTGTGGAGATCAGTGAGGAGGGAATTCCGAAAAGGGACCAGAGCTGGGGAAGTGGGATTATGTATGATGTATATGGAAAATGAAGAGTCAAAACCAGTTGAGGGCAGAGAGTTCATTTTGCAGAGCAGGGAGGGAGAGACACCAACCTAAAGTATCTAAAAGCATAATAGATTGTAAAACAGCGAGAAAGTTTACCATCAGGATGTAAGTTGCTGTTACTAGCCCTGTAACCTTAGCCAAGTCATTTAATTCTCTGAACCTCAATTTCCCCATCAATATAATGGGAGATAATAATGGTTCTGCCAGATCTCAAGGATTTTATATATTTAAATCAGTCCATATCAGATGTGATAGGGTGTAGGATAGTACTGAAAAGTACCAAGTACTGTTGATAGCTCAGCGTGATTATCAAGCTGTGAGCTAATAAGTGTCTGGACTCAGATAATTGTATTTTAGAGACAGTTTAAATAATGGTAAAGATTAATATAAGGCCTGTGAGACTGAAGGCAAGGAGATCAATCAGGATGCTGTTTCAGTAGTCCAAGGCAGCGACAGTGGAGAAAGGAAGGGATGGATTTGTGAAATAGGTCTTGGTGACCAGGTCTGTGTTAGGAGGAAAAGGGGAACAGAAATTGTATTAGTTTTCTGTGGCTGTTGTAATTAATTATGACAAATTAGAGAGCTTAAAACAACACATTAATTTTCTCACAGAAGCTTGAAATTATCATAACTGGGTTGAGATCAAGATGTTGGCAAGTACTCCTTCCCTCCAAAGGATCTAGGGGAGAAACCACTCCTTTCCTCTTCCAGCTTCTGTGGGCTGCAGGCATTCATCTTGTGACCATGTCATTCATCACTGCAGTCTTTACATTGCCACGCCACCTTCTCTTCCCCACCTTTCACCTTCTCCTGTGTGTGCCAAGTCTCCATCTGCCTTCCTTCTATAAGGAGACTTGTGACTGTATTTAGGGCCCACCTGGGTAATCTGGGATCATCTCCCCATTCCAAGATATTTCATCACATCTGCAAAGCCATAAAGTTATCTTTCACAAATTCAAGGGATTAGAACATGGACATTTGGGGGTTTTAGCTTTTTGGAGTTGTACTGTCATTAGTACTTGAAAAAGAAGAATACATTTTTGAGAGATGGTAATGAATTCACTTGGGACCTGCTGAAATACCTATGGGACATGTGTGTGAGGGTATTCAATTTATGTTATCGGAAAACCTTGAATCAGGTGACTGAAACAATACAGACATTTATTTATTTATTTATTTATTTATTTATTTATTTATTTTATTTATTTATTTTTTGAGACGGAGTCTCACGCTGTTGCCCAGGCTGGAGTGCAGTGGCGCGATCTCGGCTCACTGCAAGCTCCGCCTCCTGGGTTCACGCCATTCTCCTGCCTCAGCCTCCTGAGTAGCTGGGACTACAGGCGCCCGCCACCGCGCCCGGCTAATTTTTTGTATTTTTAGTAGAGACGGGGTTTCACTGTGGTCTCGATCTCCTGACCTTGTGATCCGCCCACCTCGGCCTCCCAAAGTGCTGGGATTACAGGCTTGAGCCACCGCGCCCGGCCTTACAGACATTTATTTAAAACAAAAAACAGCCTCAAAGTTGGTTAAATTAGCAATTCAGTGATATCCTTGAGGACCTAAGTTCTTGCTTTGCCATCCGTAGGCTGGCTCTCCTGTGGTAACAAAATGATCCCCATAATTCTAGGCCTTCATTCCAGATATGAGAACTTAATTGGCTTGTTTTGTATGCCCCCCTCCCTCTGCCCCACTTTTTTTTTTTTTTTTTTTTTTTTTTGTCTGCAAGGAAACCTAACTTCTGAAGCTACCCAGCAGGTTCTATTTTTCTTGGCCAGATAAACATTCTCTTGACCATCATCTTTTACCTAAAAGAATTTTTTTTTTTTTTTTTTTTTGTCGAGCTGGAGTCTTGCTCTGTCGCCCTGGAGCTGGAGTGTAGTGGCATGATCTCGGCTCACTGCAACCTCCGCCTCCGAGTTCAAGCAGTTCTCCTGCCTCAGCCTCCTGAGTGGCTGGGATTACAGGCACACGTCACTGTGCCTAATTTTTGTATTTTTAGTAGAGACGGGGTTTCACCATGTTGGCCAGGCTAGTCTTGAACTCCTGACCTCAGGTGACACACCTGCCTCGGCCTCCCAGAGTGCTGGGATTACAGGCATGAGCCACCATGCCCAGCCACCTAAATTTTTTATATCTACATTGCAGATTTGTTCAGGTAGGGACTCCTGCCTTAAATACACAAATAATAAACTCATCCACCTTCAGTGACAAATGGCAAAACAGACCTCTTGAGCATTTCCCACATCACATTGTTTTACTACTTTTTGGTTTGCAGATTTGGTAGAATCTTGCAGATGTGGAGCTGTCTTTCTGTGGTTTATTTAAATAGCAGTCCATTCACCTTGCTTAGTCTTAAATTCTTGTCTACAAATTCCTAACCATGTCCTTTTTTTTTTTTTTTTTTTTTTTTTTTTGAGACGGAGTCTTACTCTGTCACCCAGGCTGAAGTGCAGTGGTGTGATCTCAGTTCTCTGCAACCTCCGCCTCCTGGGTTCAAGCAATTCTCGTGCCTCAGCCTCCCGAGTAGCTGGGATTACAGGTGTGTGTCACCATGCCCGGCTAATTTTTGTATTTTTAGTAGAGACAGGGTTTTGCCATGTTGAGCGGGCTGATCTCGAACACCTGACCTCAGGTGATCTGACCGCCTCAGTCTCCCAAAGTCCTGGGATTACAGGCATGAGCCACCGCACACAGGCCCAGTCCTGATTTTTAACATTAAACTTGAAAGCGGTGGTTAATGTAGTCTGGGCACTCTCCTTGGGGATTCCCAGAACCTTTTAGAGAGTACATGAGATCAAAACAATCTTCTAGCAATGTTTTAAGACGTTACTTGCCATTTTTCATTCTTATTCTTAGATATACAATGGAGTTTTCCAGAGGCTACCTACTTGAAATGTGATTTTTTTTTTTTTTTTTTTGTTTGAGACAGAGTCTTGCTCTGTTGCCCAGGCTGGAGTACAGTGGCATGATCTCGGCTCACTGCAACCTCTACCTCCCAGGTTCAAGTGATTCTCCTGCCTCAGCCTCCCAAGTAGCTGGTACTACGAGTGTGCGCCACCACACCAGGCTAATATTTGTGTTTTTGGTAGAGACGAGGGTTTTACCATGTTGGCCAGGCTGGTCTTGAACTCCTGACCTCAGGTGATCTGCCTGCCTCGGCCTCCCAGAGTGCTGGGATTACAGGCGTGAGCCACTGCGCTCAGCAGCTGAAATGCGATACTGTAACAGACTTAACACATATGAGAATTCAGTTGATTTCCAGTAAACCACACTCAGTGCTACTCTTGCCTTTTTTTTTTTTTTTTTTTTTTTGGTCTGAGAAAATTTAGTTTTTTGAAAACTATGTTGTCTTAAAATGTAACAGACTTACTGTTATTTTTAGATGAATAATTTTTTAAATTTCTAAGTTTTAATTTATAATATGGTAAATATTTTTAGATATAGTTCATATAAATATAAAGCAAAAGCTCTTTTGGGTTCTCAATAACTTTTAAGAGTGTAAAGAGGCCTGAGATTCAAGTTTAAAATCCGCTGTCTAGTGTTAATGCCACTCTAACCACATACTCCAAAGTTTTTCCATTTCTCCGATCATTTTTTCCCGTCTTTTATTATCAGTTATCATGTAGGTATATCATCTTCATGTGTTGCAGAATTTGTTGTAAGTACTTCAGAGTCATTCATTCTGTTTAATATTGATCCCATTTATGGGAGCAGCAGCTTTCTCATTATTTATTAATATATCTCTGCATTTTATTTCCAACATCTCTCTTTGTTAATACTTTCACCATTCTTACTGTTTTTGTGCTTATCGAACATGCTGGATTTAATAATATTCATACCTCAAAACTAAGCACAGAGAAAAAACTAATGAAGACTAGAGAGCTAAGACTTACATGACCACACAAGACCATTATCATCATCTCTTGGTAATGAGCATAATTAACACTCTTGCTCTGGGAAGTGACTTTGATTTATGATAAATATTTATCAGTGGGGAGTATCTGTAATTTTTATAAACTTGGCTGTGAAGGGAGAGTGCCTGAGAGATCATACCCAGTTTTGATGGGAGGTGAGGGATGGGGCGTGGAGAATCAAAAATTAGTACTAGATTTTAAGCTATGGGTGCCTGAGCAATTGTAGGTATCCATGATTAACAGATTAAGAAATTCTTTAGTGGTATGTTAGTTGGGAAATAATTTGAATTTGTTTTCAGACATTGAATTTGCAAAATGGCGAACACATTCAGATGGAATTGTCTGGCACTCTTGCTGGACAGTAGAAGCCCAGAATTGACATTCAGAAGGATATTACTGAGATTTTAGTCGAAGGTGATAGAGTCAGAGATCTGTCAATAATGATAGTTTATCTGTTAATCACCATATTCTTATGTAAACAGTCTGTGCTAGGCACTAGGCACTTCACACAGACTCGTCTCATTTAATCTGTATCACAGTCCTCAGAAAGCTCCCTTGTTTAAGGTCATCCAGCCACTACAATTGTATAACCATGATTAACGTGCAGGTCTGTCTGAACTAAAAAGCTGTTGCTCTTCCTAGTGTACATGCTGTCTCCAGGCAATATTAATATATTCATTGATAATTGAATTGAATGTGAAATACTTGAATAAAGCCTAATTATGCATGAGGTGAAGAAATCTGTTACTGAGTTTTGGGTAATTTGAAAAGACTGTAATTCTTTTAATTAATGCTTAGTAATGTGTCAAAAGATTCAAATGTATTTATCCTTGTGGCGATCTTCTGTAGGGACAGGGATACCGAGAGTGTCTGTGGCAGATCTATTATTAGAAACCTTAATAGGAATTGAGTAGTTATGGTGTGAGGTATACTTTATTGGGAAATTTTCAGGTAGTAAGTTTCAGAGAATATTCAAATTAATAGATTTTTTAAAGTTTATTGTAATTTTAAAAATACATTTACAGGTCGACAAGTGTGTATTTTTCTGGGATATTCAGATAATCAGAATAGGCTAATGTCTGTCAAGGCAGCAAATAACTAAAGCTAAGGACTCAGCTTTTAATATTCTGGCCCATTGGTAATTTTTTCATTGTTTTAAAGATCATTTTGTTACAGAATTTACCTGATTTCCTCTCAGTCTGATAATTTAGAAAGGAATTTACTGTAATGAGTCATAACATGTTTCCACATCAATCTTTTTAGTTGTGTAGTTTGTCACTTTTGGAATAGTTGATTTACTGGTTTGAACAGATCGAATATGAGTTTTAGAAGTAGTAAGATTTTCATTCTAATAAGAACAGTTGTTCTTTTATAGAAACAATTATTCCTACACTATTATCAAATCACTAAAAAGAATACACTTACAGGGGGGCTGGATCAGTGGCTGGAGCATTACCCCCTGCTGCAGACTGGCTGCTAGCAATGCTGAGAGCAGGGTGGACAGCATGGGTTGCTCTCAGGATTTGTTCTGTGCCTTGTGGAGATCACTGTCAAAAGAAGTGAAGGAGCATGTGGGCATGAACTGGTTTGGGAACAAATACTAGTCTATCCCAGAGTACAAGAACTGGAGAGGTGAGGACAAACTATTCAAGAGAAAAGAACTGTAGAAGCAACAAATAAAAAAGACTGTGAAGTAGGGGATAGTCCAACAAAATGGGAAGCTTGGATCAAAAGAACAAGAAACAGGCTGGGTGTAGTAGCTCATGCCTGTAATCCTAGCACTTTGAGAGGCCGAAGCAGGCAGATCACCTGAGGTCAGGAGTTCGAGACCAACCTGGCCAACATGGTGAAACCCTGTCTGTACTAAAGATAGAAAAATTAGCCAGCCATGGTGGTACATGCTTGTAGTCCCAGCTACTCAGGAGACTGAGGCAGGAGAATCACTTGAACCTGGGAAGCGGAGGTTGCAGTGAGCTGAGATTGCACCACAGCACTCCAGCCTGGCTAACAAGAGTGAAACTCCGTCTCACCAAAAAAAAAAAAAAAAAAAAGGCAAGAATGACTCCACCTACTGTGGAGGAAATACTAAAGAATGAAAAATACAGAGAAGAAATTAAAAAGCAAAGATTTTTGTGAAAACCAAAAACTGCTTAGTAAAGAGACTAGTGAGGAACTCTTGGCTCCACCAGTTCAAACTCAAAGGACATGGCTTTGCTCCATACTTCGGAAAGGAAGAACCCTCATTGGCTCCCACTGGCACTTGTTGAGCTAAACTACATTTCCTGAGCCATAAAATTATTTGCCCTTTAAGCTCTAAAATTCAAATTTTTTCATTCTGTTTGAGTGTTTTAAAATATTGCCTCTTTTTCAATGTGTTCATTCATCCTTTATTTTTTTTAGTCTCTAACATAACAGTTAAGCCATTAGTAGTAATAGTTGTAGTATGAGATAATACCAGTCCCAGAGTCACACTCCATAGTCTGGCATGTGGTTCCCCTAGAGACACTTAATGTAGTATTGACTATATCACAGCAGAAATTTTCTATAACTCTCTGTATCTCCAAAAACTGGTAATTTATAGAGCTGCTATCTGAAGCCTTATTCTTATTATTTCATTATTATTATTATTATTTTGAGACAGGGTCTCACTGTTTGACCTAGGCTGGAATGCAGTGGCTCAGTCTGGGCTCACTGCAGCCTCGACCTCCCAGGCTCAAGCAATCCTTCTGCCTCAGTCCCCCAAGTAGCTGGGACTACAAGCACACACTACCATACCTGGCTAATTTTTGTATTTCTTTGTAGAGATGGATTTTTACCATATTGTTCAGGCTGGTCTTAAATTCCTGAGCTCAAGCCATCTGCCCGCCTTAGCTTCCCAAAGTGCTGGCATTACAAGCATAAGCCACTGCACTCGGGCTAAAGCCCTGTTCTTGACCGGCTTCATTCAGGGTCCTTAAAAGAGATCTTAGCAGAGGTTTGGTAATTACTATCACTTGATCAGTTGTGAAGTAAAGTAAGAGCTTTAGGAATTGGACTTCTATAGCTTAATTGCCACATACTTTTGTAAAGTACCACGGCTGGCCCCCAAGCATTTTGGATAAGGGATATGCAACCTGTTTATAGAAAATCATAAGGAATTCGTTTAAAAAGTATAGGACTGCCGGGCTCGGTGGCTCACGCTTGTAATCCCAGCACTTTGGGAGGCTGAGGTGGGCAGATTGTGAGGTCAGAAGATAGAGATCATCCTGGCTAACACGGTGAAACCCCATCTCTACTAAAAACACAAAAAAATTAGCTGGGTGTGGTGGCGGGCGCCTGTTGTCCCAGCTACAAGGGAGGCTGAGGCAGGAGAATGGCGTGAACCTGGGAGGCGGAGCTTGCAGTGAGCCGAGATTCGGCCACTGCACTCCAGCCTAGGCAACAGAACGAGACTCCGTCTCCAAAAAAAAAAAAAAAAAGAGTATAGGACTAATAAGTTGAACAAGGTTGCAGAATATAAAACCAATATACAAACATCAGTTGTCTTATTATGCATTTGCAGTGAAGCATTAAATTAAGAAAACAGGCTGGATTCAGTGGCTCATGCCTGTAATCCTAGCAGTTTGGGAGGTCGAGGTGGGTGGATTGCTTGAGCCCAGGAGTTTGAAACCAGCCTGGGCAATGTGTCAAAACCCCATCTCTACAGAAAATACAAAAATTAGCCAGGCTTGTTGGTGGCCCATGCCCGTAGTCCCAGCTACTCAGGAGACTGAGGGGCAGAGATCAGTTGAGCCCAGCAGATCAAGGCTTCAGTGAGCCATGATCATACCAGTGCACTCCAGCCTGGGCAGCAGAGTGAGACTCTTGGCTGAAAAAAAGAAAAAATTAAGAAAATGATTTTTTTCATGGTGATGTCAAAAGAATAAATTAACAAAGAAAAACTCATACTCTGAAAACTTAAAACATTGCTGAAAGAAATTATAGACTAAATAAGTGGAAAAACACCCCATGTTCACGGATCAGAAGATTCAACGTTGTAAAGATAGCAGTATTCTCCAAACTAATCTATAAATTCAATGCAGTTCCCATCAGAATCCTAGCTGACTTTGTAAAGATTGACAGTCTGATTCTGAAATTAATATGGAGTTGCAGGGGACCCAGAATAGCCAAAATAGTACTGAAAAAGGACAAAATAGGAGTACTCAGCTTCTTGACTTCAAAATTTACTGCAAAACAACAGTAATTAAAGCATTGTGGTACTGGCACAAGGACATATAAATCAGTGGAATAGAGAGTCCAGATATAAACCCATTTGTGTTCAACTGATTTCCAACAAGGATGCCAAGATCTTTCAGTGGTAAAAGAATACACTTTTTAACAGATGGTGCTGGGACAACTGGATAGCTACATGCAAAAGAACGAGGTGGGACCATATACAAAAAATAACTCAAAATGGATTAAAGACCTGAAACTTTAAAACTCCTTGAAAAAAAAACATATTAGTAAATCTTCATGACTTTGTATTTGGCAAGGAATTTGTAGATGTGATACCAAAAGCATGAACAGCAAAAGAAAAACACTGAACTTCATAAAAATTAAAACCTTCTGTGCTTCAAAGGACACCATCATAAAAGACAACCCACAGAATGAGAGAAAACATTTGCAAACCATTTCTTTAATAAGCAACTCACATCTAGTATATATAAAGAACTCTGACAACTCAGTAACAAAAAGACAACCCAATGGGCAGAGCTCCAGGTGGACCCCAAGGAAGATATACAAATGTCCAGTAAGCACATAAAGATGCTCAATATTGTTAGTTATCAGGGAAGTGTAAATTAAAACTACAGTGACATACCACTTCACATCCACTAGGATGGCTAGAATCAAAGTTGGATAATAACAAGTGTTGGTGAGGATGTGGAGAAATCAGAATCTTCATACACTTTTTTTTTTTTTTTTTTTTTTTGAGACGGAGTCTCACTCTGACACTAGGCTGGAGTACAGTAGTGTGATCTTGGCTCACCGCAATCTCCGCCTCACAGGTTCAAGCTATTCTCCTGCCTCAGCCTCCTGAGTAGCTGGGATTACAAGCACCCACCCCTACACCCAGCTAATTTTTTTTGTATTTTTAGTAGAGTTGGGGTTTCACCATGTTGGCCAGGCTGGTCTCGAACTCCTGACCTCAGGTGATCCACCTGCTTTGGCCTCCCAAAGTGCTGGGATTACAGGCATGAGCCACTGTGCCTGGCGAGATTTTTTTTAAAGAGACTTATCTAACTTATAAAAACTTCAGGTTATATGTTGTGGTTTCTGAACTGTCTAGTATGATATATGACTTTTTCTTTTTTATTCTCTCTTTTTTAAAATTTGAGGCCGGGAGTGGTGGCTCACCCCTGTAATCCCAGCGCTTTGGGAGGCTAGTGAGGTGGATCACTTGAGGTCAGGAGTTCGAGACCAGCCTGGCCAACATGGTGAAACCGCATCTCTACTAAAAGTATAAAATATTAGCCAGGCGTAGGGTCTGGTGCCTGTATTCCCAACTACTCGGGAGGCTGAAGCAGGAGAATTGCTTGAACCCAGGAGGCAGAGGTTGCAGTGAGCCAAGACTGTGCCACCATACTCCAGCCTGGGTGACAGAGTGAGACTGTCTCAAAATAAAATAAAATTTGAGACAGGGTCTTGCTGTGTTGCCCAGGTTGGAGTCAAGGGATCTTCCCACCTTAACCTCCTGAGTAGCTGGGATTACAGCTGTGTGCCACTATACTTGACAGATTTTTCAAATATTTAAAAAATACTTTATTGCTGAAAAATTCTAGCAATTATCTGAGCTTTCAGCAAGTCATAATCTTTTTGTTGGTGGAAGGTCTTGCCTTGATGTTGATGGCTGCCACTGATCTGGATGGTGGTCACTGAAGATTGGAGATGTGGCAGTTGTTTAATAAGACAGTGATGAAGTTTGACACATGGGTTGAATCTTTCTTCCCCTACCCTGCTCTACCCCCTGGTTTTTTGTTTTTGTTTTTGTTTTAATTAGAGGTGGGTCTCACTCCATTGCATTGAGCTCCTGGGGCTCAAATAGTCTTCCTGCCTCAGCCTCCCAAAGTGCTGGGATTAGTCATGAACCCCTGCATCCAACCTCCTGGATCTTTCTTTCATGAGGATTCCTTTTTTTTTTTTTTTTTTTTTTTAAGACAGAGTCTCACTTTGTCACCCAGACTGGAGTGCATGGCATGATCTTGGCCCACTGCAACCTCTACCTCCTAGGTTCAAGCAATTCTGCCTCAGCCTCCCGAGTAACTGGGATTATAGGTGCCTGCCACCACACCCGGCTAATTTTTTGTATTTTTGGTAGAAATGGGGTTTCACCATGTTGTCCAGGTTGGTCTCGAACTCCTGACCTCAGGCAGTCCCCCTTCCTGGGCCTCCCAAAGTGCCAAAGTGAGCCACTGTGCCCAGCCTTCATGAGGATTTCTCTACAGCGTGTGATGCTGTTTGATAGCATGTTACTTTCAGAAGAACTTCTTTCAAAATTAGTTGATTGCTGGGTGTAGTAGTTCAAACCTGTAATCTCAGCACTTTGGGATGCTGAGGCCAGGAGTTCGAGACCAACCTGGGCAACATAGGGACACCCCCATCTCTACCCAAAAAAAAAAAAAGTAAAAATTAGCCAGGCGTGGTGGTACACCCCGTAGTCCTAGATACTTGAGTGGCTAAGACAAGAGGATTGCTTGACCCTAGGAGTTCAAGGCTACACAGTGAGCCATGATCATGCCACTGTACACCAGCCTGGGTGACAGAGTGAGACCCTGCCTCTAAAAAAAAATTGGGATCTTACCTAGCTCTTCTGGATAACTTGCAGCTTTGACATTAGCACTTGCAGCTTTACCTTGCACTTTTATGTTATGAAGATGGCTTTTTTCCTTCAACCTCATGAACCAACCAACCTCTGCCAGCTTTTCTGAATTTGTTTTAGAGGCAGGGTCTCACTCTGTCACCCAGGCTGGTGTACAGTGGCTTGGTATCAGCTCACTGTAACCTCTGCTTCCCAAGCTCATGAAATCCTCCAGCCTCAGCCTCCCGAGTAGCTGGAACTACAGGCATGTGACACCACGCCAAGCTAATTTTTGTATTTTTTGTATAGATGGTGTTTCACCCTGTCGCCAGGCTGGTCTTGAACTCTTGAGCTCAAGCCATCTACCCACCTCAGCCTCCTAAAGTACTGGGATTATAGGGTGAGGCACTGTGCCCAGCTAAAAAAAAGGTTTTAATTAAAAATTTTTTAATTGGAGTTGATCCTCTCAAACCCTGCCACTGCTTTATCAACAAGGTTTATGTAGTTTTCTAAATCCTTTATTGTCATTTCAACAGTGTTCCTAGTTTCTTCACCAGGAGTAGACTCCATCTCAAGAAACCACCGTCTTTGCTTATCCACTCCTTATCTGTTCAAGTTTTATCATGAGATTGCAGCAATTCAGGCTCCTCCATTTTGAATTCTAGTTCTCTTGCAGTTTCCAACATATCTGTAGTTACTTCCTCCAAGAAAGTCTTGAAGTCATCATGAAGGCTGGAATCAGTTTCGTCCAAGCTCCTGTTAATGTTGATATTTTGACCTCCTCCCATGAATCTCACTCTTAATGGCATCTAGAATGATGAATCTTTTCCAGAAAGTTTTCACTTTGCTTTGTGCAGATCCATCAGCAGAATCTGTGGCAGCTCTAGCCTTTTGAAATGTGTTTCTTAAATAATAAGACTTGAAAATCAAAATGACTCCCTGATCTATAGGCTGCAGAATGGATGTTATATTAGCAGCCGTGAAAGCAACATCAATCATGTACCTCCTTATCAGAGCTCCTCAATGACGAGATGCACTGTTGGAAAGCAGTAATATACTGAACGCAATCTTGTAAGCAGTAGGTCTCAACAGTGGGCTTTTAAAACATGCAGTAATCCATGCTGTAAATAGATGTGCTGTCATCAGGCTGTGTTGTTTCACTTATAGAGCACGGCAGAATAGATTGAGCCTAATCATTAAGGGGTCTAGGATTTTCAGAATAGTAAATGAATATTGGCTTCCAGTTAAGTTACCAGCTGCATTAGCCACTTACAAGAGAGGCATCCTGTCCTTTGAAGCTTTGAAGCCAGGCATTGACTTCTCTCTAGCTGTGAAAGTCTCTTTCCAGTGTAAGGCTGTGTTGTCTACATTGAAAACCTGTTGTTTAGTGTAGCCACCTTCATCAGTGATCTTAGCTAGCTCTTCTGGATAACTTGTTGCAGCTTCAACCTCAGCACTTGCGGCTTCACCTTGCACTGTTATGTTATGGAGATGGCTTCTTTCCTTCAACCTCATGAATCAACCTCTGCTAGCTTCCAACTTTTCTTCTGCAGCTTCCTCATCCCTGTCAGCCTTCACAGAATTGAAGAGAGTTAATGGCCTTGCCCTGGATTAGGCTTTGATTTAAAGGAGTATTGTGATTGGTATCGTCTTCTGTCCACACCAGGCAAACTTTCTCCATGTCAGCAATAAAGCTGTTTTACTTTCTCATCATTTGTGCATGCACTGGAGTAGCACTTTTAATTTCCTTTAAGAATATGTACTTTGCTATCACAGCTTGGCTAGCTGTTTGATATAAAAGGTCTAGCTTTCAGGCGCTCTCTGAGCTCTCAACATGCCTTCCTCACTAAACTTAATAATTTCTAGCATTTCATTTAAAGTGAAAAACGTGAGATAGGTGGATCACTTGAGGTCAGGAGTTCGAGACCAGGCTGGCCAACATGGTGAAACCCCCTCTCTACTAAAACTACAAAAATTAACTGGGGTTTGTGGTGCACACCTGTAATTTAAGCTACTCTGGAAGCTGAAAGGAGAATTGCTTGAATCTGGGACGTGGAGGTTGCAGTGAGCCAAGATTGTGTCACTGCACTCTAGCCTGGGTGACAGAGCACAATTCTGTCTCAAAACATAAAAAAAACAAAGTGAGAAATGTGCAACTCTTACTTTCACATAGTCATTTAGAGGCCATTGTAGGGTTATTAATTGGTCTAATTTCAGTATCCTTGTTTTTCATGGAATAGGGATACCTGAGGAGGAGGAGAGAGATGGAGGACTGACTAGTGGGTAAATCAGTCATAACGCACACAACATTAAGTTCACTGTCTTACATGGGTGCAGTTTGTGGTACCCCAAAACAATTACAGTAGTAACATCAAAGATTACTGATCACAGATCACCATAACAGATATAATTATAATGAAAAAGTTTGAAATACTGCAAGAATTACCAAAACGTGACACAAACGTGAAGTGAGCACAAGCTGGTGGAAACTGGCACCGGTAGACTTGCTGATGCAGGGTTGCCACAAATTTCCAATTTGTAAAAAAGACAGTATCTGCAAAGTTTAATAAAGCAAAGTGCAAGAAGATGAAGTATGTCTGTGTATCCAAAATATATTGGTCCGTATAAGTTTGTGTTGGGGAGCATATCTTGGGCCTGAGTTTCCGCAGACATATTGGGAAATGCATGTGATAAATATATGGTATGGAATGTATTTCCTCATCATCACCTTCTTCTCATCCTGTACTTCTAAGTAGATCAGAATTCGTACCGTATATGTGAACAGGCATGACTTATAGGAGGTATTCTTGAGCCATTTTATTTGTTCTGTGGAGTTAGTTCTCCCTCCAGCTTCCTGGAGAGTAAGTCTTAATAACTGTGCTGATCACTTTCAGGAAATACCAACAATCTTTTCAAGAACTAATAAACTTAGAGTGAAAGCTTTCCCTCCTTTCCCACCTCAGGCCTACTATAGGCCTGCAGTTGAAGAGTTGGGTGTGATTTGCCTCCTCTTTCTTTCTCTCCTCCCCAGCGTTCTTCTTTCACTCTTCTTCATTTGCTGGCTGTGGTTTCTGGCCCGTCCAGGAAGAAAAGGTCTTTGATAGTAATGTTAGTAGCAGCAGCAACTAATGTTTCTGTAGCATTGATTATGTTGCTAGTTACTATTCTAAACGCTTAACGTGTTAGATCATTTAATCCTCAGAACTCTATGAGGTGTGTTGTGTTATATTTATTATACCGCTGAATATGTTAAGATACAGAGGGTTTGTTTAATGACTTGCCTAAGGTCACACAGGTAAAAATAGCACCAGCATGCAAAGCCAGCATTGTGGTTCTGGAGTCTGTGCTTTCAGCCACTCCACTGTGTTGCCTTTATATACTGTTGGGAGATAGTAGGCGTACTTCTTGGCCTTGGCTGTTGTTTAAATCAGACTTACGTGCCCTTCAGAGTCTTTTCAGTTGTAACGTATTTTCCATAGACCTGAGATAAAGGATCAGCGTGCCTTGAAGCCCCTTTCCCTGCAGGGAAGTAAGCAGAGAAGTAGAATGGGGTTTACAGCTCACAACAAACTGGTGACTCTCAGCAAAAATCCTTTTCATATCTACTCTTTGAACATGGAAGATGATTGAAGGTGGATGTAACTCAAGGTTGAAAATAGTTTTCCACTACCCCCTTGTGTAAGGTGCCCTTGTGCCTCATTTGAGAATGTAGTACATTATCTATTGTTTGGGGCCTATTCAAGATTGAAATGGTTTCATTTTAATACTCTGATGCACATGTCTTCCAAATATGCTGTTTAATTTCTTGCCTTCACACCTTTGTTCATGCAGATGGTCCCTGGATTATAACTAATTCACTTGCTCTGAAAGCATGTTTCTTCCCTCAACCACATGATCCCAAAGTAAGCACTCTTGAAGGCCATGCTTTAAAAGCTGGTTTCTTGGGATGCAATAAATGAACAAAACACTTCATATATAGCCCTCCCATTTTCTTCCTCTTCATCTCATTTTTGTGAGACCTAAATCAGCAAATATGTTAAATGATGATTTGTGTACACCAGTCCCTGGCTGTCTAGTGCCTCATTGTGGTCACTTGACTTCAGGAAGGGTATGTGGAGCACTCAGTTTACATTTGAACTTCTGTCACTAATTATGGTCAAGATAATTATTTCAGTAGCTTTACCCGACTGCTTTGGATCAGAGAAGTCTTGACATGGAACAGTCCCAAATTGATCATTGTGTCTTCTCAAGTTATAATAGTCTGTGACTTTTATTTTTTTAGACAGAATCTTGCTCTGTCACCAAGGCTGGAGTGCAGTGGTGCAATCTCAGCTCACTGCAACCTCCACCTCCCAGCCTCAAATGATCCTTCCACATCAGTGTCCTGAATAGCTGGGACTAGAGGCCCATGCCACGACACCCCGCTAATTTTTATGTGCTTTTAGTAGAGACGGGGCTTTGCTATTTTGGCCAGGCTGGTCTCAGACTCCTGAGCTCAAGCAATCCGCCTGCCTTGGCCTCCCTAAGTGCTGGGATTACAGGTGTGAGCCACACACCTGGCAACCTTTTAAAATTCATCCTGAAATCTTGGGTTTTTTTCTTTCCTTTTCCTTTTTCCCATCTTTCTTTTCCTCTATACATTTACCTGCATAAAACATGAACAGGGATGCTTATGTAATGGATTGTTTAGTGTTTACACTGGCATTGCCTGCTGCGTGCTCACATTTAGAAACAAGAATGATAATATGCCTACTGACAGAGATACGATGATGATCAATTAATTATTAAATGTGAAACATTTCAAATACTGTCTGGTACATAGAAGACACTCTGCAGTTGTCACTGTTCACAAACTGTTGCAGCCTGCAGCTCATTAAAACATTGGTTCACAGGTCGGACGTGGTGGCTCACGCCTGTAATCCCAGCATTTTGAGAGGCCGAGGCGGGCCTATCACCTGAGGTCAAGAGTTCAAGACCAGCCTGGCCAACATGGTGAAACCCCATCTCTACAAAAATACAAAAATTAGCCAGGCATGATGGCGAGTGCCTGTAATCCCAGCTACTCGGGAGGCTGAGGCAGGAGAATTACTTGAACCTGGAAGGCGGAGGTTGCAGTGATCCAAGACCGCTCCTCTGCACTCCATCCTGGGTGTCAGAGCGAGACTCTGTCTCAAAACAAAACAAAACAAAAAAAAAACATTGGTTCACAGACTTCATTGGTTGGACAGTTTGGAAGGCAGATAAGGAGAATATATTTCTTTACAGTTCCTACCTTGAAGTTTCTCTCTCACTACCATCTTTCAGCTTTTTAATTTAGTGCAGTGGCCACATGAAAATGATCTAAATCACATTTTATTTAAACTACTAAAATATCAATTAATGCTTTATTTTATGTATTTTTTAGGACATTTCTGATTCATTTGCATCCTTGAAGAGCATCTGTAGAAGAGGAAGTAAAAGATGGGTGTGAAAACGTTTACTCATAGCTCCTCTTCCCACAGCCAGGAAATGCTTGGAAAGCTAAATATGCTGCGAAATGATGGACATTTTTGTGATATCACTATTCGTGTCCAGGACAAAATCTTCCGGGCACATAAGGTGGTACTAGCAGCTTGCAGTGATTTCTTTCGCACCAAACTTGTAGGCCAAGCCGAGGATGAGAACAAGAATGTGTTGGATCTGCATCATGTTACAGTGACTGGCTTTATACCTCTTTTAGAATATGCTTACACAGCCACTCTATCAATTAACACAGAAAATATTATTGATGTTCTAGCAGCAGCCAGCTATATGCAAATGTTCAGTGTTGCCAGCACTTGCTCAGAGTTCATGAAATCAAGCATTTTATGGAATACACCTAACAGCCAACCCGAAAAGGGTCTAGATGCTGGACAAGAAAATAATTCTAACTGCAATTTTACTTCTCGAGATGGGAGCATTTCTCCCGTGTCCTCAGAGTGCAGTGTGGTAGAAAGAACGATTCCTGTCTGCCGAGAATCCCGGAGAAAGCGCAAAAGCTACATTGTTATGTCTCCTGAAAGTCCTGTAAAGTGCAGCACACAAACAAGTTCACCCCAGGTATTGAATTCTTCAGCTTCCTACTCAGAAAATAGAAACCAACCAGTTGACTCTTCCTTAGCTTTTCCCTGGACTTTTCCTTTTGGAATTGATCGAAGGATTCAGCCTGAGAAAGTTAAGCAAGCAGAAAATACCCGGACTTTAGAATTACCTGGCCCATCTGAGACCGGTAGAAGAATGGCTGATTATGTGACTTGTGAGAGCACAAAAACTACCTTGCCTTTAGGTACCGAAGAAGATGTCCGGGTCAAAGTAGAAAGGTTAAGTGACGAGGAGGTCCATGAGGAAGTGTCCCAGCCTGTCAGTGCATCTCAGAGTTCCCTGAGTGATCAGCAGACAGTTCCAGGAAGTGAGCAAGTCCAAGAGGACCTTCTGATTAGTCCACAGTCTTCCTCTATAGGTATAATGGCTTCTGTGTTTTTCTTGGTGCTATAAAGTCAATTCAAACGTTTTTAAGTTCCTGTTAGATAAAAAAGTTGTGTGCTCGGTCATACAGGAAATATAAAGAAGAGTAAAACGTGATAACTGGATTTGCTTGAGATGCTATTAGTACTATCATTTATTTTTTACAAGTTGCACATTAGGGAAAATAAAAATAATTGAATAATATCTGGTGGGACAAAGGCAGATACACACACACCAAAAAAACAGTTAAATCCAGTTTGTGTTTTATTCTTTATTAAAATATGTATTGAAAACTTACCATATGCCAAGCAAACATTGGTGATACATAAAGAACAACACATAGTCCCTGCAGTGAAGAGGTTAATCATCTAATTGGGGAAGCAGATATGTAAGTAAATTATTACAGTGAACTATTAAAAGTGCTGATCTGGAGGTGTGAACAAAGTAGTATGGTTGTAACAAAGGAAAGAGCAAGTTAACACTATATATTTGAGTTGGGTCTTATGCAATAAGTAAGAGTTTACCCAAGCATGGGAACGTCATTTCTGTGAAAACATATAAAAACAGCAGCGCATATATGTAAACACAGGTATGGAAGAGCATTGTGTGTTTGGTAAACAGTGAATTCAGTGCAAAATGATGTAAATAAGCACAGATGCCTGAAAGTGTAGACGATAGCAGGAGATAAGATAAAAAGGAGTGGTTGAGTGCAGGCTGTGAAGAGCCTTGAGTCCTGGTTTCAGTAGGGGTTGCATTTAAGTGCAGGTAAAGGAATCCCTTCTGCAGTAACTTAACTGTAGCAGAGTTTTATTAATTTTTTCTTTATTATTTATTTATCTTTTTAGATTGAAAATAAAATGATTTAAAGTTGTTTTCTCTAGCAGTATTTTTTTCTTTTTCTTTTTTTAAATTCAAGTTCTGGGGTACGCGTGCAGAACGTTCAGTTTTGTTACATAGGTATACATGGCATGGTGGTTTGCTGCACCCATCAACCCTTCGTCCGTATTAGGTATTTACCCTAATGCTATCTCTCCCCTAGCCCCCCACCCCCTCAACAGGCCCCGTTGTGTGATATTCCCCTCCCTGTGTCCATGGATTCTCATTGTTCAACTCCCACTTATGAGTGAGAACATGTGGTGTTTGGTTTTCTGTTCTTGTGTTAGTTTGCTGAGAATGATGGTTTCCAGCTTCATCCGTGTCCCTGCAAAGGGACTCATTTTTTATGGTTGCATAGTATTTCATGGTGTATATGTGCCACATTTTCTTTTTCCAGTCTTATCATTAAAGGACATTTGGGTTGGTTCAAAGTCTTTGCTATTGTGAATCGTGTCACAGTAAACATACATGCACATGTGTCTTTATAGCAGAATGATTTATAATCCTTTGGGTGTATGCCCAGTATTTGGATTACTGGGTCAAATGATATTTCTAGTTCCAGATCCTTGAGGAATCGCCACACTGTCTTCCACAATGGTTGAACTAATTTACACTCCCAACAGTGTAAAAGTGTTCCTGTTTCTCCACATCCTCCAGCATCTGTTGTTTCCAGACTTTTTAATGATCGCCATTCTAACTGGTGTGAGATGGTATCTCATTGTGGTTTTGATTTGCATTTCTCCGATGACCAGTGATGATGAGCTTTTTTTCGTATGTTTGTTGGCTGCATAAATGTCTTCTTTTGAGAAGTGTCTGTTCATATCCTTCGCCCACTTTTTGATGGGATTGTTTATTTTTTTCTTGTAAATTTGTTTAAGTTCTTTGTAGATTCTGGATATTAGACCTTTGTCAGATGGGTAGATTGCAAAAATTTTCTCCCATTCTGTAGATTGCCTGGTCACTCTGATGATAGTTTCTTTTGCTGTGCAGAAGCTCTTTTGTTTTTTTTTGTTTTTTTTTTGTTTTTTTTTTTTTGTTTGTTTGTTTTTGTTTTTTTTTGAGACGGAGTCTCACGCTGTTGCCCAGGCTGGAGTGCAGTGGCGCGATCTCGGCTCACTGCAAGCTCCGCCTCCCGGGTTCCCGCCATTCTCCTGCCTCAGCCTCCTGAGTAGCTGGGACTACAGGCGCCCGCCACCGCGCCCGGCTAATTTTTTGTATTTTTAGTAGAGACGGGGTTTCACTGTGGTCTCGATCTCCTGACCTTGTGATCCGCCTGCCTCGGCCTCCCAAAGTGCTGGGATTACAGGCTTGAGCCACCGCGCCCGGCAGCTCTTTTGTTTAATTGGGTTCCATTTGTCAGTTTTGGCTTTTGTTGCAATTGCTTTTGGTGCTTTAGTCATAAAGTCTTTGCCCATGCCTGTGTCCTGAATGGTATTGCCTATGTTTTCTTCTAGGGTTTTTATAGTTTTAGGTCTTACGTTTAAGTATTTAATCCATCGAGTTAATTTTTGTATAAGGTGTAAGGAAGGGGTCCAGTTTCAGTTTTCTGCGTATGGCTAGCCAGTTTTCCCAGCACCGTTTATTAAGTAGGGAATCCTTTCCCCATTGATTGTTTTTGTCAGGTTTGTCGAAGATCAGATGGTTGTAGATGTGTGGTGTTATTTCTGAGGCCTCTGTTCTGTTCCATTGGTCTATATCTCTGTTTTGGTACCAGTACCATGCTGTTTTGGTTACTGTAGACTTGTAGTATAAAGTCAGGTAGCATGATGCCTCCAGCTTTGTTCTTTTTTCTTAGGGTTGTCTTGGCTATGTGGGCTCTTTTTTGTTTCCATATGAAATTTAAAGTAGTGTTTTTTGGTTCTGTGTAGAAAGTCAGTGGTAGCTTGATGGGAATAGCATTGGATCTATAAATTACTTTGGGCAGTATGACCATTTTCACAATACTGATTCTTCCTATCCATGAGCATGGAATTTTTTTTCCATTTGTTTGTGTCCTCTCTTATTTCCTTGAGCAGTGATTTGTAGTTCTCCTTGAAGAGATGCTTCACGTCCCTTGTAAGTTGTGGTTTTGGGTATTTTGTTTTCTTTGTAGCAATTGTGAATGGGAGTTCACTCATAATTTGGCTCTCTGCTTGTCTATTATTGGTGTATAGGAATACTTGTGATTTTTGCACATTGATTTTGTATCCTGAGATTTTGCTGAAATTGTTTATCAGCTTTAAGTAGTTTTGGGGCTGAGACAGTGGGGTTTTCTAAATATACAATCATGTCATCTGCAAACAGAGACAATTTGGCTTTCTCTCTTCTTATTTGAATACCCTTGACTTCCTCTCTTCCTATTTGAATACTCTTTCTTTCTCTTGGCTGATTGCTCTGGCCAGAACTTCAGTACTGTGTTGAATAGGGGTGGTGAGAGAGGGCATCCTTGTCTTGTGCCTGTTTTCAAAGGGAACGCTTTCTGCTTTTACTCATTCAGTATGATACTGGCTATGGGTTTGTCATAAATAGCTCTTATTATTTTGAGATATGTTCCATCAATACCTAGTTTATTGAGAGTTTTTAGCATGAAGAGGTGTTGAATTTTTTAAATTTATTTTAAATTTATTTTTATTTTTTATTTAATTTAATTTTTTTTTTTTTTTTTGAGACAGAGTCTCATTCTGTCACCAGGCTGGAGTGCAGTGGCACGCACTGCAACGTCCCCCTCCCGGGTTCAAGCAGTTCCCCTACCTCAGCCTCCCGAGTAGCTGGACTACAGAGGCGTGCCACCACACCCAGCTAATTTTTGTTTTTTTAGTAGAGATGGGATTTCACCATGTTGGCCAGGATTGTCTTGATGTCTTGACCTCGTGATCCTCCCGCCTCAGCTCCCCAGAGTGCTGGGGTTACAGGTGTGAGCCACTGCACCCGGCCAGGGGTGTTGAATTTTATCGGAGACCTTTTCTGTGTCTATTGAGATAATTGTGGTTTTTGTCATTGGTTCTGTCTTATGTGATGGATTAAGTTTATTGATTTGCGTATGTTGAACCAGCCTTGCGTTCCAGGCATGAAGCCAACTCGATCCTGGTGGATAAGCTTTTTGATGTTCTGCTGGATTCAGTTTGCCAGTATTTTATTGAGGATTTTCACATCGATGTTCATCAGGGACATCGCCCTGAAATTTTCTTTTTTGTTGTTGTCCCTCTGCCAGGTTTTGGCATCAGGATGTTGCTGGCCTCATAAAATGAGTTAGGGAGGAGTCCCTCTTTTTCTGTTGTTGGGAATGGTTTCAGAAGGAATGATACCAGGTTCTCTTCATACCTCTGGTAGAATTCGGCTGTGAGTCTGTCTGGTCCTAGGCTTTTTTTGGTTGGTAGGCTATTTCAGGAGAGTTTTTAACATGAAGGAGTGTTGAAAATTTTTTTTTTTTTTTTTTTTTTTTTTTTAGGTTCTGCTTCAATTTCAGAACTTGTTATTAGTCTATTCAGGGATTCGACTTCTTCCTAGTTTAGTCTTGGGAGGGTGTATGGTCCAGGAATGTATCCATTTCTTCTTGATTTTCTAGTTTATTTGCATACAGGTGTTTACAGTATTCTCTGATGATAGTCTGTATTTCTGTGGGATCAGTGATGATATCCCTTTTATCATTTTTTATTGTGTCTATTTGATTATTCTCTCTCTTTTTATTAATCTGGCTAGCAGTCTATCTATTTGTTAATCTTTTCAAAACAGTTCCTGTGGGCCGGGCGCGGTGGCTCAAGCCTGTAATCCCAGCACTTTGGGAGGCCGAGACGGGCGGATCACGAGGTCAGGAGATCGAGACTATCCTGGCGAACACGGTGAAACCCCGTCTCTACTAAAAAATACAAAAAACTAGCCGGGCGAGGCAGCGGGCGCCTGTAGTCCCAGCTACTCGGGAGGCTGAGGCAGGAGAATGGCGTAAACCCGGGGGGCGGAGCTTGCAGTGAGCTGAGATCCGGCCACTGCACTCTAGCCCGGGCGACAGAGCCAGACTCCGTCTCAAAAAAAAAAAAAAAAACAGTTCCTGTATTCATTAATTTTTTGAAGGGTTTTTCATGTGTCTATCTCTTTTGGTTCTGCTCTGTTCTTAGTTATTTATTGTCTTCTGCTAGCTTTTGAATTTGTTTGCTCTTGCTTCTCTAGTTCTTTTAATTGTGATGTTAGGGTGTGGATTTTACATCTTTCCCACTGTCTGATGTGAGCATTTAGTGCTGTAAATTTTCCTCTCAACACTGCTTTTAGCATATCCCAGAGATTCTGGTACGTTGTCTCTTTGTTCTCATTGGTTTCAGAGAACTTTGTTATTTCTGCCTTAATTTCGTTATTTACCTAGTGGTCATTCAGGAGCAAGTTGTTTAGTTCCCTGTAGTTGTGCAGTTTTGAGTGAGTTTCCTAATCCTGAGTTGTAATTTGATTGCACTGTGGTCTGAGAGGCTGTTATGATTTCCGTTCTTTTGCATTTGCTTCCAATTATGTGGTCTGTTTTAGAGTAAGTGCTGTGTGGTACTGAGAAGAATATATATTCTGTTGATTTGTGGTGGAGAGTTCTGTAGCTGTCTATTAGGTCTGCTTGGTCCAGAGCTAAGTTCAAGTCCTGAATATCCTTGTTTATTTTCTGTCTCGTTGATCTAATATTGACAGTGGGGGGTTCAAGTCTCCCACTGTTATTGTGTGGGAATCTGAGTCTCTTTGTAGGTCTCTAAGAACTTGTTTTATGAATCTGGGTGCTCCTGTATTGGGTACGTATATATTTAGGATAGTTAGCTCTTCTTGTTGCGTTGATCCCTTTGCCATTATGTAATGCCCTTCTTTGTCTTTTTTGATCTTTGTTGGTTTAAAGACTGTTTTATCAGAGACTATGATTGCAACCCCCACTTTTTTTTTCCTTTTCATTTGCTTGGTAAATATTCCTCCATCCCTTTATTTTGAGTCTGTGTGTGTCTTTGACCCATGTGAGATGAGTCTCCTGAACACAGCACACCAATGGGTCTTGACTCTTTATCCAATTTGTCAGTCTGTGTCTTTTAATTGGGGCATTTAGCCCATTTACATTTAAGGTTAATATTGTTATATGCAAATTTGATCCTGTCATCATGATGCTAGCTGTTTATTTTGCACATTAGTTGATGCAGTTTCTTTTTTTTTTGAGACGGAGTCTTGCTGTGTCACCCAGGCTGGAGTGCAATGGCCAGATCTCGGCTCACTGCAAGCTCCGCCTCCCGGGTTCACGCCATTCTCCTGCCTCAGCCTCCCGAGTAGCTGGGACTACAGGCACCCGCCACCTCGCCCGGCTAGTTTTTTTTTGTATTTTTTATTAGAGACGGGGTTTCACCGTGTTAGCCAGGATGGTCTCGATCTCCTGACCTCGTGATCCGCCCGTCTCGGCCTCCCAAAGTGCTGGGATTACAGGCTTGAGCCACCGCGCCCGGCCGATGCAGTTTCTTTATGGTGTCATTGGTCTTTGTATTTTGGTGTGTTTTTGCAGTGGCTGGTACTAGTTTTTTCTTTCCATATTTAGTGCTTCCTTCAGGAGCTCTTGTAAGGCAAGCCTGGTGGTTACAAAATCCCTCAGCATTTGCTTGTCTGTAAAGGATTTTATTTCTCCTTCACTTATGAAACTTTGTCTGGATATGAAATTCTGGGTGGAAAATTCTTTAAGAATTTGAATATTGGCCCCCACTCTCTGCAGAGCGATCCACTGTTAGTCTGATGGCTTCCCTTTGTAGGTAACCTGACCTTTCTCTCTGACTGCCCTTAACATTTTTCCTTCATTTCAACCTTGGAGAATCTGACGATTATGTCTCCTGGGATTGCTCTTCTTGAGGAGTATCTTAGTGGTGTTCTCTGTATTTCCTGAATTTGAATGTTGGCCTGTCTTGCTAGATTGGGGAAGTTGTCCTGGATAATATCCTGAATTTGTTTCCAATTTAGTTCATTTCTCCCTGTCACTTTCAGGGACCCTAATCAATCATAGGTTTGGTCTTTTCACGTAGTCCCATATTGCTTGGAGGTTTTGTTTGTTCCTCTTCAATCTTTTTTTCTCTAATCCTGTCTTCATGCCTCATTTCAGTAAGTCTGTCTTCATTCTCTGATACTTTTTTTCCGCTTGATCCATTCAGCTGTTGATAATTGTGTATGCTTCGTGAAGTGCTCATGCTGTGTTTTTCAGCTCTATCAGGTCATTTATGTTCTTCTGTAAACTGGTTATTCTAGTTAGCAATTCCTATAACCTTTTGTCAAGGTTCTTAGCTTCCTTGCATTGGGTTAGATAGAACATGCTCCGTTAGCGCAGAGGAGTTTGTTATTACCCACCTTCTGAAACCTACTTCTGTCGATTTATAAGATTCATTCTCTGTCCAGTTTTGTGCCCTTGCTGGAGAGGAGTTGCAATCATTGGAGAAGAGGCATTCTGGTTTTTGGAATTTTCAGCATTTTTGCGCTGGTTTTTCCTCATCTTGGTGGATTTATCTACCTTTGATCTTTGAGGCTGATGACCTTGGGATGGGTTTGGATGGGGTTTCTGTGTGGAGGTTTTATTTGTTGATGTTGATGTCATTGCTTTCTGTTTGTTAGTTTTTCTTCTAACAGGCCCCTCTTTTGAAGGTCTGCTGCAGTTTCCTGGAGGTCCACACCAGACCCTATTTGCCTGGGTATCACCAGCAGAGGCTGCAGAACAGCAAAGATTGCTGCCTGCTCCTTCCTCTGGAAGCTTCATCCCAGAGGGGCACCAGCCTGATGCCAGCTGGAGCTCTCCTGTATGAAGTGACTGTCACCCCTGTTGGGAGGTCTCTCCCAGTCAGGAGGCACGGGGGTCAGGGACCCACTTGAGGAGGCAGTCGGACCGTTAGCAGAGGTTGAGTGCTGTGCTGGTAGAACCCCTCCTTGTCAGTATCCACTGCTCTCTTCAGAACCTGCAGGCAGGGACGTTTAAGTCCACTGAAGCTGCGCCCACAACCGCCCCTTCCCCCAGGTGCTCTGTCCCAGTGAGATGGGATTTTTATCTGTAAGCCCCTGACTGGGGCTGCTGTCTTTCTTTCAGAGATGCCCTGCCCAGTGAAGAGGAATCTAAAGAGGCAGTCTGGCCACAGCCACTGTGCCGCACCGTGTTGAGTTCTGCCCAGTCGGAACTTCCAGGCCTTTTTAGCAGTGTCAGGAGAAGACCACCTACTCAAGCCTCAGTAATGGCGGCTGCCCCTCCCCGACCAAGCTTGATCGTCCCAGGTCAACTTCAGACTGCTGTGCTGGCAGTGAGAATATCAAGCCAGTGGTTCTTAGCTTGCTGGGCTCTGTGGGAGTGGGACCTGCTGAGTAAGACCACTTGGCTCCCTGGCTTCAGCCCCCTTTGCAGGGGAGTGAATGGTTCTGTCTCGCTGGGGTTCCAGGCACCACTGGCATACAAAAAAAGAAGAGCTAGCTTGGTGTCTGCCCAAACTAACCACCTGGTTTTGTGCTTGAAACCCAGGGCCCTGGTGATGTAGCACACGAGGGAATCTCCTGGTCTGCGAATTGCAAAAACTTCCTGGGTGAGGCGATGCCCCACCCTGCTTCTGCTCGCCCTCTGTGGGCTGCACCCACTGCCTAACTAGTCCCAGTGAGATGAACAGGGTGCCTCATTGGAAATGCAGACACCCGCCTTCTGTGTCAGTCTCACTGAGAGCTGCAGACTGGAGCTGTTCCTATTCAGTCATCTTGCCAGCAGCCAAAACGTAGTGTCTTTTTGGGAGAAATAATTTCATCCACAGCAACCACTGAAGTTCATATTCCTGAATTGGGGTCAAAATAGTTTTGCAGAATTTACATGAACACACATCCAACAAAAGATTTAATTTGAAGAAATCATAGCTATTTGTTGATACAGCCAAGTTTTTAGTAAACTACCAGAGTAAGTAATTGAAAACACCTTGGTACCTTCTGAATAACAAACTGCCTACTGAATAATTATAATTTTAATCATTTAAGGAAGTAGAAACCCAAATATTTATCTAAACATCTAAGATATTTAGTTAGGCATGTGAAATAGTCATTCTTTACCACTCCCAAGTATATATAATCAGTTCAGGTTTTGCCTTTATGATAGTTTTGTTTTTGTTTGAGACTGATTCTTGCTCTGTCACCCAGGCTGGAATGCAGTAGCATGATCACAGCTCACTATAACCTCTGCCTCCCAGGTTCAAGCAATTCTCCTGCCTCAGCCTCCCAAGTAGCTGGGACTACAGGCACACGCCACCACACCTGGCTAATATTTGTATTTTTAGTAGAGACGGAGTTTCACCATGTGGGCCAAGTTGGTCTCAAACTCCTTACCTCAAGTGAGCCACTCACCTCAGCCTCCCAAAGTGCTGGAATTACAGGCCTGAGCCACTGTGCCCAGCCCTTTATGATGTTATTAACAAGAGTTAATGAGTAGAACAAACCTTTCAGTTATGTAAGTAGAATCTGTTACCTATATATTATTATAAAAGGATTCTATAAAGCGGACATGGGAACCACTCTGATATGAATATCATATAATCAGATAATCCCAGTGTGGTTTGTTTCTTGTGTTTTTTTGTTTTTGTTTTTTGTGGTTTTTTGAGCCAGGATCTTGCCCTGTTGCTCAGGCTGGAGTGCTGTGGTGTGATTTTAGCTCACTGCAGCCTCTGCCTCCTGAGTTCAAGTGATTCTCCTGCCTCAGCCTCCCGAATAGCTGGGATTACAGGTACCTGCCAACACACCTGGCTAATTTTTGTGTTTTTAGTAGAGACGGAGTTTCACCATGTGGGCCAGGCTGGTCTCAAACTCCTGACCTCAAGTGATCTGCCTGCCTCAGCCTCCCAAAGTGCTGAGATTACAGGCGTGAGCCACCATGCCCGACTCCAATGTGATTCTTTTTCCTTGCCATCATGGCACATGTACTAATCACTCTCAACAAACTTATCTTAACTCCAAACTTGCATACTAAAACAAAACCGTACAGAAAAAAAAGTAAATTCCTTGGGGGATTGAAGGCAGTCAGTAAATTTGAGAGGGAGAAAAGCAAGATGCGCATGGTACTTTTTCCACTGTAAGTTCCATAAGAGGACTTAATTTTACTTACTAATTTGTTAAAGAACATCTCTGAGAGGTGTCTTGTCTTTCTAGTAATGGGGAGAATATAATGTTTAGTATATTATTTTCAAATTTTCAAAATAATAATTTGATTATCTGTGAAATTAGTTCAGATAGGATTTTACCTGCTGTTTTAGGTTCCCTTTGTTGCCCCTTGCCCATGGAAAGGGTGTAAAATTCAGTATCCTTAACTTGCAGCAAATAAAAGCAATAAATACAACACATTTAAAGGAGAAAAAAGACTGCTGGTTTTAGGTTGTGCCTTGGTACTTAAAAACATGACTCCCTAGTCCTTCCTAACCCCATCCCCACTCCTAGGCAAACCACTGTTAATATTAATAATTGCGTATTCTGGATATTTTATATCAGTGGTATTATGATATAATATAATTATGAAATACTTGGGGTTTTTTTGTTTTTTATTTTCCCTCACTGGCTTCTGTCATTACCATAACGTTTTCACAGTTCCTCTGTGTTATACCTTGTAAAGTTTTGAAATGGTTTTGCCAGTCAAAGATCTGAACTTGGCCTCCAGGGCCAGTTCAGATGAACTAATCCAACCTATGTTCATCCCCTCGTTATAGTTTATTTCTCTTGTAGACTCTAAACACAGTAGGCAGGCAGGCAGATGATCTTCAGAGCAGGTGTTAGTCTAGAAAACAATTTCACCAAAGAGCAACACAATCTGAATAACCAAAATATTTTCGAAAAACTGTTTCTAGGAAAACAAAGCAAACCTGACAGTGAAGGGCTTCATTGAACTATTTGAGCTTAATTCAGCATGAACTTACATCCCAGCAAGGGCAGGTGGCACCTCAAAAGGGATTTTATATCTGCCTTCTCATCAAGGATCCCAGGATGAAGCAACAAGGGCTTTTAGTTGAATCTCAGTGGATCTTCATTTCTGCCAGGGCCCTATAGCCGAAGACCACCTGTGATTGAACAAGTTGAGTTTGTTGCTCATTTGCAGCAAGGGTGATTATCCACCATGGGTTTTTTAGGGCTGGTTCTCAGTAAGAAGGTGTTAAAAAGGCCTTAGCACAGGATTTGGCCTTGTATTGGGTGATTTCAGGGATGCCTACTCTCTGTCAGGGAGGGTTCAAGGAAGTGAGGTTTGCTCAGGACTGGTGATGTCAGAAAGGAGAGAGATTTCTATTACTGAATATCTTTATAAATATTACCTAGGAATGCAGACTAAAGTGAATCTATAGCAGTAGTGACTGTTTAGCTGGAGATAGATGGGGATGACTGGCATGTTTGTGATTGCACAAATAAAAGTATTTTTTAGTCTCACTGTAATAGGGATCACAGTGACTTGATCTTCTGTTGTTTCCTGAGACTGTTTATGTTCCCCAGGAGAATACTATGGCTGTAAGGACCAGGCCCCACCCCTAAGTGAGTGCCAAGCCTGTTTCTGAATGTTAGAAGATGCTTCTCTTTTTCAAGTATGAAGTGAGATCTTACATTGAAAACCTTTTAGAACAATGCCTGGCACATGGTAAATACTCAATAGGAGATGACCACTGTAATTACTTTTCCAAAGGTATCTTTGTAAGTGTCTTGAATACCTAAACAGTGGCAGCAGCAACTTGAGTTTGATGCAACAGAAGCTGTCATACAGCACTTGTAATTGGGGAGAGAGTGGACTCAGTCTTGATAAGATAGCCCTTAACTGTACAAAGCTGATTGTCTCTATGAATCAGTTTTACTGTTTCACAAGGTGAAAACCATCTGACCAGAATCCTTAGCCTCTCACTACCACTGAGAACAGACTCTCTATAGGGTAGAAAGGAAACTTCATTTTAAGAATTTAAGAAACATCACTGTCACCTCAGGAAAGTAATATTGTGCACATATATGTGTATATGTATATATGTGTGTGTGTATATATACGTGTGTGTGTATATTCTGCTGTTAAATCAGTTTAACTGAAATTCCAATTCATATGATTACTTGCGTTGTTTGCAAAAACCATCATTTCAAGAAAAAGAGTTACACAAAATTTATTTTTTGCTGATAGTTGCGTAAGTGATATAACACTATGTGTTTACCTCCACAGTATACATAGAATTCTAAGAGTCTGTTTTAACTCATTTAGCTTGGAATGGCTTTCATTTTTAGCTGTTGGTGCATTCAGTAGCCATGAGTGAGGGAAAGTAGTTTTGCTTTGCTTTGCGTGCTCACTATCCATTGAATTAGGGGATCTAGACATTTTAGAATGTAGAGATGGATTTGTTTTAAGAAGGACCATGTACTTAGATGTATCTTGTACTGCATTTTAGTTCTTTTAGACCAGCTTTTTAAACAAACCTTTGAAGGTACTAGAATCAGTCCCAGACAGTGTGGTTTTTATTCTCACCTCACCAAGAGTCCACTCCCTCCTAGAAAGAGTATGGCCTGCCTGATAGTGAGAAGCCAATGTCAGTTAGATCAATCTTTTTCGCCTAACCTTATCATAACTCCAGGCATTTTTTTTGCCAAGGCTTTGCCTATAAGCTTTAATATTGTCTGTGCTCTGAATAAGTTCAGAATACTGTAAAATAGATCTTTATGTCCATGGGACCAAGTCTAATTACTGGCGTTTTTCCAGTTTTTTATCCCAGGACAGATTGAAATGTTAATGTTTATTTCTTTTTTCTTTAAGGGAAAAACTGAGAATGGGAAGATACTGACAAGTAAACAGTTCTTTCTTAAAATGCAGCATTATCTGGTTCTCTGTCCTACATGTGGATTAAAAACGAGTCAGAAGAACCCGGGAATAAGTTGCATAAGTAGACATAGGGGAAAAGCGGAAATGCCGTTTGGTAGTAAGGGAAAGAAAAGACACACACAGAAATGCTACACACACACCAGAAGGGATGGAATGGGGAGACCAGAAAGAATGGGGGTGCAATTGCGGATGAATGTAAACACACATAGTCCTGCGTATTTTCAAAAGCCTTAGAGTATATGCACGTATTAGAACACAGTATAATAATGAGCGTTAGGATTGTGGTGAGTCATCAAGAAACAAAAAATAATTCATATTTGGTAGCCTTCATTTAGGAAGTCAAGGCAAAACGTAACCCTGTCACAAATTTTCCAGTACAAGTGATTAAATAAAGTAAGTTTGGATGCCTTAAAATTTAGTTTTTTAAAAAATTGTATACTTAAGTGGATAATTTATCTGTTTCCTAATGACAGCAATTCAAGTGTTCCAAAGAGGGAAACTTAAGTATTAGATTCCAAATTTTCATCAGAAGGAAATTTCATCCCATATGTTCATTAGCAGATGATATTTATTAAATGTTCACATGTATATGGTGGTGTACAAACTGTTACAGTTAGTACATTTTCATTTTCATTAAAATATTATAACCAAAAGCTTGTTTGGTGTTAAAAGACCGAAATTCTCAGAGGCTCAGATTTGTTCATTTGGTGCAACACAGCTAATTTGTGTTCAGTAAAGAAATTGGCAGAGTTCATTACCTAATGAGAATAAGCTAGGTGGTTTGAGTCTGCTGTCCCACCACAAACAACAAATTTTAAGTTTTTAAAAATTCACCTTTAAACTGTTTGAAAAGCTGAAAAGATGGCTAAGGAACTGCAAGGTTAAATTAGGAGAGAAAGCCTGGCCCAAGGAGGCAAGTAGATCATCAGAGCACTAAAATCAGTTTTGCCTTTAAGATATTTGCCAAAACACAAATGGGCTTTGGTTGATCAACTCAAAGAGCAGGAGAAATGAAACAAAGCTCAGAGCGTGTAAAGTTGTAAAGTCTTGAAAAGTTGCCCCACACATTAAGCAGGGAGTAGGTTTACATTAGAACTAAACCTGCTCCCTGCTTAATGTGTGTATTGTAGCACATACCTGATTAGTAATAATTTAAAAATCCAGTAATACCAAGTGTTGGTAAGGATATGGAGCAACACAACTCTGATATACTGCTAGCAGTGATGCAAATTTAGTACCATCATTTTGGAAAAGAATTTAGTGTTTTCTAATGAGGTTGAAGATAAATGTATTCAGTGACCTGGCAGCTCCATTCCTGCATATACACCACTTCCATTCCTGAGTATATACCATGGAGAAAGCATGCTCGTTTGCATTGTCCTTTGGGATAGCACTATCAGAACTAAACCTGCTCCCTGTCCTCCAAACTCCAGGGGACTGTAGAAAAACCTGCCTGGGCAGTGAGCAGACTAGAAAAGGAAAAAGGAAAACACATCCCTGAGAAGTTACTGCTGGCCCACTTACAGATTGGTACAACACAGACTTTGAGTGGGTAGGCCAAGGAATCTCAAACAGTGAATCTCATATAGATAATGCTGCCCAGGAACCTAGCAGAAGCAAACGTAAAACTTCTCTGGAAAAGGACATATGTATCCTTACCTCAGCAACTCACTTTCCTACAAATAATTTTCAAGGGCAATAACCAGTTGAAAAATTACCAGAGCACTCAAGAAAACAAGGCAGAGAGAGAACTAACAGGAAAAAAAAAATGTGTTTTTTAAATGCAGCAGAAATACATTAACATAGCCAATTGGCATAGTTTTCAAGCACAGATATAAAATAAATAAGCTTACTGTATTTAACAAAATAAACACAAACAATGATTGCAGAGAACAGTAAACTGTAAAAAGTGGCATAGCAGATTTAAGGAGTACCAAATGGGACTTTTAGAAAAGAAAAATGATAACCAAAATTAAAATCTCCGTGAACATTTTGGCAGCACATTGCACTCAACAGAAGAGAGAATTAGGAAATTAAAAGATAAACTAGAAGAAATTACTTCACTGCTACACAGAGAGAGACACAGTGGTGGAAACTGCAGTAGCAAAGTGGAGAAGGGTGTGGAAAACAACAAATGTAGGTTTGATGGAAGCTCTAAAGAGAGAGGAGAGAATGGCTGAGAATTTTCCAGATTTGGTGAAAGACATCAGTCCCAAACAGGAGTAGTGAAAAGAAACACAGACCTAGACACATTGTAGAGAAAATTCAGGGGGAAAAAAAAATTTTAAAGACATTACCTTCAAAAGAATATGACTTTTTAATACCACCAGAAGCCAGTGGGATGATATCCTCAGTATACTGAAAGAAAATAACTCCCAGTCTAGATTTCTTTTTTTTTTTTTTTTTGAGACGGAATCTAGCTCTGTCACTCAGGCTAGAGTGCAGTGGCACAATCTCGGCTCACTGCCAGCTCCGCCTCCCGGGTTCACACCATTCTCCTGCCTCAGCCTCCCAAGTAGCTGGGACCACAGGCGCCTGCCACCACGCCCGGCTAATTTTTTTGTATTTTTAGTAGAGACGGGGTTTCACCATGTTAGCCAGGATGGTCTCCATCTCCTGACTTCGTGATCCGCCCACCTTGGCCTCCCAAAAGTGCTGGGATTACAGGCGTGAGCTGCCGCGCCCAGCTCCCAGTCTAGATTTCTACACAGAGTAAAAATACATTTCAAGAATGAATTATATTTGAAAAATATATAAATGAAATATAATTATCTTTGAAAATATATAAATGAAATATATCTTCAAACAAAAAGAATTGATCAGCAAGTCATTGCCAAAAAAGTTCTAAAGAATAGACTTTTGGCAGAAGTAAAGTGAGCATGGATGGGAGGATTCATTTGCAAGAATGAACAGCAAAGGAAGAGGTAAATATGAGAACATGTATATATGATAATGTCTATGGGGCTTAAATCAGAACAAAGAAGTAAAATATCAGACAATTTGTAAATGGCAGGACAGAAGTGGTGGAAAATGGAGTTAAAGCTTCTAGGATCTTTGTATTATCCAGAAGGAAGTAAAGTAAACTTTAGACTTTGAAAAACGAAGTATATCTCTAATTTCTAAGGCAACCAGTAAAAAGAAATAGGAAAATATGTGTAACTTCTAAACGAATAGAAGGGGAGAAATGGAAGATTTGTTTCCACTTATATTCAACAAGCTGATTCTCAAATATATATAGGAATGCAGAAGGCAAAAAAATAGCCAGAATGTTCAGAAAGCAAATGAACAAGGTCGGAGGACTTTCTCTACTTGATAGCAAGATCTATTATAAAGCTACGGTAACTAAAGATTGGCATTAATACAAGGGACAGATAAGCAGATGGAACTAGTATAAAACCCAAAAACAGACCTATATATTTATGTATACATGACATACGACAGAGGTGGCACTGCAGAGCAGAGGGCAGACCTTTCGTGACATGTTCAGTCACAAAGTCAACTCCAGATGGGTTAAAGAAAAAGCATAAGGCAAAACATGAATTTTTTTCATAAGATAATTTCACATAGGGAAATGTTTTTTTAAAAACAAGACCAAAGGCTGGGCACCATGGCTCACACCTGTAATCCCAGCACTTTGGAAGGCTGAACTGGGTGGATCACGAGGTCAGGAGATGGAGACCATCCTGGCTAACACGGTGAAACCCCATCTCTACTAAAAATACAAAAAATTAGCTGGGCGAGGTGGCGGGCGCCTGTAGTCCCAGCTACTCGGGAGGCTGAGGCAGGAGAATGGCGTGAACCTGGGAGGCAGAGCTTGCAGTGAGCCAACGTCGCGCCACTGCACTCCAGCCTGGGCAACAGAGTGAGACTCCGTCTCAAAAGAACCAAAAAGCCATAACAATGAGAAAAAAATTAAAATGTTAAACTTTTGGTCATCAGAAGCAGCCTTTAGAAAGGGTAAGAAAAAAAAAAAAAGCCATGGGACGGGGAAAGATTTGTAGTATGTATCACTGACCAAGGGCTTATATACAAATTGTGAAAAGAACTCTTTTTAAAAAGGCAGACAACTCCGGCATTTCACAAAAGAGGGAGGAAGGGAGATTCAATAAATATGTGAAACTAGATTCACCTCGGTAGTAATAAGGGAAATGGAAATGCAGTTCAAGCCACAATGAAATATTGTAACACACCAGATTGGTAAAAACCAGTGGTAATAACTTAAAAATCCAGCAATATTAAGTGTTGGTAAGGATGTAGAACAACATAACTTTGATATACTAGCAGTGATGTGAATTTAGTACAGTTACTCTGGAAAGAGTTTAGTATTTTCTTTTTTCTTTTCTTTTTTTTTTTTGAGACAGAGTCTCGCTCTGTCGCCCAGGCTAGAGTGCAGTGGTGCTATCTCAGCTCACTGCAAGCTCCGCCTCCCAGGTTCACACCATTCTCCTGCCTCAGCCTCCCCAGCAACTGGGACTACAGGCACCCGCCACCACGCCCAGCTAATTTTTTTGTATTTTTAGTAGAGACGGGGTTTCACCAGGTTAGCCAGGATGGTCTCAATCTCCTGACCTTGTGATCCGCCTGCCTCGGCCTCCCAAAGTGCTGGGATTACAGGCGTGAGCCACCGCGCCCGCCCTGAGTTTAGTATTTTCTAATAAGGTTGAAGATAAATGTATTCAGTGACCTGGCAATTCCATTCCTACATATATACCACTTCCTTTCCTAAGTCTGTACCGTGGAGAAAAGCATGCTTATGTGCATTAAGGATATTCATAGCAGCATTGTTCTTAATAGCCAAAAATCTGTCCATGAAGAGTAAAATGGAAAATGGTGAATATTATAAACAATGAAAATAAACTTTGGTTACATGTAACAACAATGAGTCCACAATGTTGGAGGAAAGAAGCAAGACAAAAGAATATATATGGTATGACCCAGTTTATATAAAACAGACAACACTAAAAAGTATTGGTTATGGCAAGCCTCGGCAAACTTTCCTTTAAAGGCAAGATGATAACTATTTTAGACTTAACTGCCACATAGTCTCTGTCACAACCAAAAGCTACTAAACTCTGCCACTGTAGGGCAGAAGCAGCCCTAGTCCAACCAAAGCTGTGTTCAGCAAGAATGAACACCTACTTTATGGATACTTGTATTCAAGATAAAATTACTTTTAAAAGTGAGGGAACGGGAGGAGGAAAATGGTAGCCATAAGAAGCTTTTGGAGAAGGGAGGGATTTATGATCAGGGAAGGATGAATGTGGACTTCCAGGATGCTGGCAGTGCTTGCGTGTGGCTTGCGTGTGGAGGTTGCCCGGGTGTTCACTGTATCTTAAATTCTGTAAAAGTTGCACCACAAGTTGTATGTCTTAAGTTTTAAAAAATAAAAATTTCAGTGTTTCCTTAAATGGTTAATTATTCAGTTTTATGTGGATTTTTGTTTGCTTTTGAATTGCCCTGCTTACTTGCTGAAATGTGTCAAAGAAGTATTTCTAAAAGAACTTAAATAATATAAGACTATTATCTTCCATGTGATTTTTTAAAATCACAAACATTTAAAAACATAGAACACTACTTTGGATTAATAATTCAGGATATGACCACTAGATAATATATGTCAGAGGCTTAGATATAATATAGCTTTCAGTGACAGTCTTGGCTTGTTCACACCGAAGGATTACAGCTGTCGTCTTTCTCTTATTCCCAGGCTCAGTAGATGAAGGCGTTTCGGAGGGGTTGCCTACACTTCAAAGCTCGTCTAGCACTGCCGCTCCTCCAGATGATGACGACCGGTCAGTACTGACAGCATTTCGTTACCTCGTAGGGGTTATGTTTACAACTCCAAATTCAAACATTTCATCTCAGAGTTGTAGAAGTGTATTACAACTTCACTTCAGTATACTTTTCAGAGTAATGAAGTAGCATCATCACATTATAAATTAGAGCACCTGTACAAGGCTTTTTTTTTTTTCCCAACGTTTCCAAAACTACCTAGTCCCGTTGCTTTAAATCATATCTGTATCAAGTGTTCGCAAACTATGAACTGCAGGCCAATTCCAGCCCACCACCTTTATTTGTAAATCAAGTATTATTGGAACACAACCACGCTCATTTGTTGACATGTTGTTTGTGGATGGCGGAGTTGAGTGGTTGAAACAGACTGTATGGTGTGCAAAGTCAGAATGTGTGCTGTATGGACTGCTGCGAAAAACGTCTGCCAAAGTCTGATCTGTATACCCATAACTCCCTCCCTGCTTGATATTTCCACATAAACGTACAAAGGGCATTTCACATTTAATAAGGCCAAGACAGAACTCTTGATTTCTGACTCCGTGTCTGAATCCTGCTTCTCCAGCCTTTCTCCCATTTCAGTGAGCATCATCATTATCCCCTAATTTCTCAAGCAAAATCTCTGAGGATTATTCTTAATCTTTTTTCCTTACCACTCTTCATCTCCCTCCTTGCTTAGTTAATCCTTAAATGAGTCCTGTTAACTCTGCCTATAAAACATATCCTTGTCTACTTTTCCAATCTGTACGGTAGCCACCCTACTCTTAAGTCACCCACCATCTTTTGCCTTGACTACTGCAATAGCCTTCCAACTAGCCTCTGGTTGCATTCTTCCCCAGTTCGAATCCATTTTCCACGTAGCAGCCAAAATCATCTTTTCTTTTTTAATTAGTCAGATTATATCACTGTTTTAAGCTATAGATTCTTAACATTCTTTATTCATACCTAAAATCTATAGGCCTTGCTATGCCTTCTAAAGCCCTACATGATATGACTTCTGCCTAACTCCTTTCAGACTAGTCTCCCTCTTACACTACATTCTAGCCTCATAGACCTTTCACAGTTCCTGGAGTACTCCATATTTGTTCTTGCCTTTGGGCCATTCTGTCACTTTAGGACCTTTGCCTGAAAAGCTTGCTCTCTCAGTTTTCGCAGTGTTGGCTCCAGATTCTTGACCTTCAGATCACTGTCTTGGTATCAGTTCTCAAGGAGGCTTTTCCTGACCACCAGTCTCAAGCAGCACCCAATCACTATTAGATCCTTCTAATTTAATTCTCTGCTCTGATAATTTCCTTGATTATTTATTATCTGTGTCTCACCCACTGAATGTAGACTCCACTGAATGATTGCATTCTTCCTCAGAGAAGGTCCAGGACAATCTTAAAAACTGTATTTGTTGAAAACTTGAAAGATTCAAGGGACTCAAATTAGGTTTATTTTTCTCGAATAGCTAAACCTGGTAGGGGAGGTTATCAACCGGAATCATTTGTGGATTAATGAAAGCATAAACAAACAGCAGTGTGCCTAGACTCCTTAATTTCAAGTATTAATCAGGTTGTTTGTTCTGTGTTAGATACTGTTCTGCATGGTAGTAATATAGAGATAAGATATGCAGCCCCTTGCCTCAAGGAGCTCAGTCAGTTTTGGAGGAAGTATAAGGATTGAAGATAGACAAACAGATTACCATAAGTGATCTGCAGAGCTCTGTTGCCCTGCATAGGAGAATGCCTACCGCAATCACTGAAAAATCAAAGATGGCTTCCCTGAGGAGCATGTGGCTTCCTAGCTACATTTCGTAAAATGAGTAGGCATTTGGTATAGGATATGTTTGGGGAGTATGACAACAAATGAGGCTAGAAAGGTACAGAGAGCTCAGATCATGAGGAATCGTGTATGCCTTGCAAAGGGGTTTGATTTTATTCTGAAGATAACAGCCATTGCAGAATTTTAGACAGGGGACTGATTTGATCAGATCGCTATGATACAGTGAGAGGGATGGATTAGAGGAGTGTGGAGCTAAATGGAGAGAGTTATTAACTCAGGCTTGTATTAATGAAGGCCTAAATTTAAGAAGTGGTTAGAAGGAAAGAATTGGCGAGATTAAGGACATCAAAGGTAAAATAGTTGATGATATGTTCTGTGGTTGTATGTCATTCTGGGCTGGGTGCGGTGGCTCATGCCCGTGATCCCAGCACTTTGGGAGGCCAAGGCAGGCAGATCATCTGAGGTCAGGAGTTCGAGACCAGCCTGGTCAATATGGTGAGACCCCATCTCTACTAAAATACAAAAATTAGTCGGGCGTGGTGGCAGGCGCCTGTCATCCCAGCTACTTGGGAAACTGAGGCTGGAGAATCACTTGAACCCGGGAGGCGGAGGTTTCAGTGAGCCGAGATCACGCCACTGTACTCCAATCCAGCCTGGGTGGCAGAGCGAGACTCCATCTCAAAAAAAAGACAAAAGGCATTCTGGACAGTAACATTGTTTTTCATATTGTTAGTGAAACTTGAAATCTAACAGTTAAACTGTTTGAAAAAGTCTTTAAGTGTTTTATCTTTTTTCATTTAAAATTGACCTGTAGCAGTGTTTATTCAGTTTAAAAATCAGAGCCTGGTTGCCTTCTTTGGTCTGTTTTTTTTAGATTGGAAAATGTTCAGTATCCCTACCAACTCTACATTGCTCCTTCTACCAGCAGTACAGAACGACCAAGTCCAAATGGTCCCGACAGACCTTTTCAGTGTCCAACCTGCGGGGTGCGTTTCACCCGTATTCAGAACCTAAAGCAGCACATGCTCATCCACTCAGGTAATGTCACCTTCCCTGTTGTTGCATAAGTGAACACTCTAAAAATAAACATTTTATTTTGGAATCCCAGTTAAAATAGAAAACAGGGGTTTCTGAGTTTAAAAAAAAACTCTGAGAAGTCAAATGAAAACAGATTAGCTAAGGTTTATTGCCAAAATGGTGCAGTGTCAGAAAGCTGTTTGCCATCAGTGTTAAGTATTCTGATTAAAAGAACATAAGGTGATATGGATTTAGTACTTTGTAAATAAAGAGACATATTAGGTGTGCACATAGAGGTGAGATAGATAAGCACAACCACAGATGGTAAAGCAAATAGGGTTAAAAGGGTCTGTATGGGTGTTCTTTGTGCTGTTCTTATAACGTCTCTGTAAGTTTGAAATTATTCCCAAATAAAAGTGTGTTTAAAAATGTAATATTTTCTTGCAATTTACTTTCAGTTCTACAGTCCTAAATCTCTGTGTGCCCTGATGAGTCAGCTTTGTAGTTTGTATTTTTTTAAAACATAAGAGATATTTTGGATAAATGTATAGAAGGGATTTGAAACTTTAGTTCAGTAATCACATGAAGGCAACAGGATTCTTGTGGGTAAAACACTGACCTCTGATGAGTAAGAGATCTCTGCTGCTGTTTCAGCTGCGAGAGTTACTAGCTCACTTTCCCCTTCTGTAGATAGGTCTTACAGTCCCTGTTCTAGCACCAGCTCTCTGTGACTTTGTTCAGTCAGCAGATTGTGTTTTGAAAGGTTTTAAAATTTTTTTCCCCAAAACACTGTGATAATGCATTTGAGGAGACTATTAGTACACTTTATAACTCATTTATTTCTATCAGTATTACCCAAAAAACCCCATTTTATCAAATGATGGTTCTGTCATGCTCATTACATTCAGAGATGTTAAAATTGTTCTTTCTTCTTCTCATTTCTCTGTGAGATAGGGAACAGAGAGTAGGTACTGATGATTTTCACATCTTTTCAATATAAGCCTTTCTAATGAAATGAAATAATACATGGTGTTACATGGGGATTTGGGTTCTGTCTACATACTGTAGTTAAATTGTGTTTTGAAGTTAGTAAAATAGATGATTTAGAAAAGTATTCAAAAATCAACTTCAGTAGACATTACCTAGTTTGCCTCCCCTACTGCCTTTTTCTTTTCCTTTTTAAGCACTTGTGACTTTTCACATATTCTTTTTTTTTTTTTTTTTTTTTTTTTTTTGAGACGGAGTCTGGCTCTGTCGCCCAGGCTGGAGTGCAGTGGCTGGATCTCAGCTCACTGCAAGCTCCGCCTCCCGGGTTCACGCCATTCTCCTGCCTCCGCCTCCCGAGTAGCTGGGACTACAGGCGCCCGCCACCTCGCCCAGCTAGTTTTTTTGTATTTTTTTTAGTAGAGACGAGATTTCACCGTGTTAGCCAGGATGGTCTGGATCTCCTGACCTCATGATCCGCCCGTCTCAGCCTCTCAAAGTGCTGGGATTACAGGCTTGAGCCACCGTGCCCGGCCATGACTTTTCACATATTCTGCACATGTTCTGAGATACTGAATTAGAGTATGTTTTTACTGGTAATTTTTGTCTTTTCAGATGATCTATTGCTACAGAAATATAGTTCAGAAATTTGTAGGGTTTATGACTTTTCAGTTTATTTTTGTTTTTAGATATTTTGTTTTGCTTTATTTATAGGAATTAAACCATTTCAGTGTGACCGCTGTGGGAAAAAGTTCACCAGGGCTTACTCGCTAAAGATGCATCGCCTAAAGCATGAAGGTAAACGCTGTTTCCGGTGCCAGATATGTAGTGCCACTTTCACTTCCTTCGGGGAATATAAACACCACATGAGGGTTTCCCGGCACATTATCCGCAAGCCTCGGATTTACGAGTGCAAAACATGTGGCGCCATGTTCACCAACTCTGGAAATTTAATCGTGCACCTGAGGAGTCTGAACCATGAAGCATCAGAGCTAGCAAACTACTTCCAGAGCAGGTGAGGTGCACAACAAAAACCCAACCAGGAAAACTGCTTTCTAAACTCTCTTTTCCTGCTTTTAGGGCAGCCTTCTGTGTTTTTACATTAGGTTGCCAGCTAGTCAGTCCCTGATCTGATAAAATTTTGCTGAGTCTTCTAAGCATATAAAATTATAAACATTTTATAGTTGGTATTAAAAATATCTTCCTGCACAAGTGGACTACTTGTCCTCTTGAGATATTTTTTAAATAATAGAAGGTTTAAGTAATTCCGTATGGACCTTAAATAGATCTTATCGGAAATTTTTTTTTTTTTTTTGAGGTGGGGTTTCACCCTGTCTCCCAGGCTGGAGTGCAGTGGCGCGATCTCAGCTCACTGCAAGCTCCGCCTCCCAGGTTCATGCCATTCTGCTGCCTCAGCCTCCCAAGTAGCTGGGACTACAGGCGCCCGCCACCATGCCTGGCTAATTTTTTGTATTTTTAGTGGAGACGGGGTTTCACCGTGTTAGCCGGGATAGTCTCGATCTCCTGACCTTGTGATTCGCCTGCCTTGACCTCCCAGAGTGCTGGGATTACAGGCGTGAGCCACTGCGCCTGGCCTTATTGGAAATTTTACCATGTCAGATGATACTTAGTGGTAGTGGATTACTTCAGACTCTGGATGTTAATAAAATTCTTGACCACTTCTCTCTATTTAAAAAAATTTTATATAAAGGAATATCCATTGGCCAGTAAGAAAAATTTTCAGTAGCAGCTATAATGGGTGTGATGGTTTAGATCATGAAGTCATTCCTATTTTCATTCAGTTTAGAGCTCTATTATTTTAATATTAATATATAATAGAATTACCTTTCTGATTTGTAGGGCATCCAAGGAAATCAGGTTCTAGTTCTAGCTCTGCCACTAACTGCTGTTGATTAAACGTGTCACTTTACAGATGAAAAAGCTTGAAACTTAGAGAAAGATAAAATGTAAGCTTTAAATGATGGTTTCTAAGGCCTCCTCTAGATATAAAACTGTTGTTTTAAATTGTTTATAAGAATTGTACTTCTGCAGGAATCCTTAGTTTCTAATTAAATGAAATTTTTACAAATTTTTTTTTTTCTTTTTTTTTTTTTGGAGACAGAGTCTTACTCTGTCACCCAGGCTGGAATGCAGTGGCACAATTTTGACTTACTGCAACCTCAGCCTCCTGAGTAGGTGGGATTACAGGTGCCCACCATTACACTCAGCTAATATTTGTAGTTTTAGTAGAGATGGGGTTTCATCATGTTGGCCAGTCTGATCTTGAACCCCTGACCTGAAGTGATCTGCCTGCCTTGGCCTCCCAAAGTGCTGTGGGATTACAGGCGTGAGCCACCATGCCCAGCCCAAATCTTTACATTTTAAGTCACCTTTATTTTTAAAATCTTTTTATTTTTTAATTGAATAGATGGGGTCTTGCAGTGTTGCCCAGGCTGAAGTGCAGTGGCTATTCATAGACACAATCATAGCGCACTACAGTCTCAAACTCCTGGGGTCAAGCAATTTTCCTGCTGGGACTACAAGTGTGGGCCACCATGCCTGACTTAAAACCTTATTTTTAAACAAATTCCAAATTATTCCTGCATAGATTTTATTTTTCCCCTCAACCAGACATTCATTTTGTTTAATGCAGTCATCTCTAATTCTGAATGTGTGGTTGCCATATCACTAAACCTTAGATTATACATATCATATTAAACACAGTTTGTTCAGGACTAAAATAGTGTTCCTGTTAACTACTCATGTTATCTTTATCTTCCCTGTGCAGAGCCCTGCATTCTCCACTCTTCTTCTCTAACACCTGAAGACTTTTTAGAAAACACAACATAGGGCATTCTAAATTGCTTTGCAGATGAGCAGATTTTAATTTTTTATTAATACTGAACAGTAAAATTATAACTTTATCAAGTCTAATTACATATATTATTGACAATTCTGGTATAATGAAATTTTTAGTTCAGTAATAAAGATCTAAATAAAGCCTCTAAGATAAGACTTATTTCACATACTTAGTTTCAATTACCAAAAAATGCTTATAAGTTGAAAATTTAGGAAATACAGAAAAGTATAAAGAAATTTAAAATGTTTTCTGATCTCAACACTTAAGGAAATTAGCCACTGTTTTAGTATATTTTACAGTCCGTGTTTCCTGTGGGGACCAATAATTACTTTTTGAAGATTAACAACCAATCTCAAGGCATTCATTTCCACATTCTGATTCAAAGATAATTTATTAGTATTTTCATATACCAAATGTAATAGCAGGATACACATAAATTACTTTGTACATTTCCCAACTTTATAGTAGATTTTGTATCAGGTCATTTATGCATAAGGACTTAGTTTCTTAACTAAGCCATGTCAAGTTTAGTAACACAAAGCTAGGTTTATATATCTCTTACTCAATGTATAATCAAGAAAAATTAAGCATTACTCAGATGATCTTTGTTTAAGTGAGCATGCTACATTTGTTTTATATATAGAAACTCCTCTGCATAGAACAAGAAAGGCTGTTAAGGTGTCCAAAGTTATAATGAAAGTGATAACCTGATGTATTGGTGGTAGGGAAGATTGATACATTTTGGTTTTAATGGATGTTTTGGTTCATGTTTAGCAAAGTTTGTAAGTGGAAAGTTCCTGAGTTTTAATCTTCACCGAACAATTAGTGAAATGAAAAGTCCCAATTTTGTTGTATAAATTAGAGCTTTTTATTGTTGCTTATCTATTACTGGCTTGAAAATTAATTCCATATTTCGTCCTTTGCCTCTTATCTAGTGATTTCCTAGTACCGGACTACTTAAACCAGGAACAAGAAGAGACCCTTGTTCAATATGATCTTGGAGAACACGGTTTTGAAAGCAACTCCTCTGTTCAAATGCCTGTAATTTCACAGGTCTCCTCAACCCAGAATTGTGAAAGCACTTTTCCCTTGGGGTCTCTTGGTGGGCTGGCAGAAAAAGAGGAAGAAGTGCCAGAGCAGCCAAAGACCAGTGCTTGTGCTGAGGCAACCAGAGATGACCCCCCAAAATCAGAGCTGTCTTCTATAACTATTGAGTAATTTTGTGATTTGGCTTCAGTTTTGTTTTTTGGAAAGTGCCTGTGCTTGGTCTTGTACATTTAAATTTAATTTAATTTTTTAAACAAAAACCGGGTGGGAGGGAGGGAGAGATTGGGAAAGCATTTCCCTTTTCACTTGCTGAGCCCTGAAACTGATTTTATTTTTCATAACTGAGAGATTGCTTCTGTAAGTACACAATAACATGATGTTGAAACAGAAACTATGAGACTTAAGGAGATCTGGTTGACTTAAAACTTATACCAGTTTCTTCTTCCATTGTTAAAAGTAGGCTAACAACAGACCATTAGCTAGAGAGGAAATCTGATGATTATTGACCTTCCTGAGTTGAGAGGGTACATGAGAAACTAATTACTAAACAGCTTGTCAAATGGCCTGAGTAGATACTTAACGGCTGTACACAGGACATTGTATAATATTTTGTAAAGCCTGTTGTTTTTGGAAGTATTTATGGTAAGCTTTCTTAAAAATTATTAGGGTAAATACTTCTGAAATCCGGCACACTTTTTTTATTTTAAGCTTTGTCATTTCTGTTGTGATTTTTCATGGTGAAAGTTTGGTACTGAGATGGGCATTCTCTGTACCTTTATAGTACCACTCCAAAGGCAAAGAACCATGATTGACAACAGTCAAGCTGTGGATGAAATGACCAGGAACGGAGAATGAAGTATGTAAATCTCAGCTTCGTAGGAATTCTTCTTATATTGCTTTTCTGATTAAAATTGCTGTTTACCTGGTCTCTGAATGTTAATGCCTGACCATGTCATTGCCCGAATCAGTTTTCCCCTTGCCCGGTCAGTATGGTCTCTTGCATATATTGGCGTGCCGCCATATAAAGTAAAAATATTGGAGATATTCTATATTTTATGTATAGGTTTATGTATTGTTGGGGATGTTTTCATTGTGCTCTTTTGGACATAATGAAGAATTCTCGGTTGAGGCTACATCTTTTTTTTTTATTTTTTTTTATTTTAAGAGGATGGCGTCTGTTGCCCAGGCCGCAGTATAGTGGCTAAGTCATAGCTCACTGCAGCTTCGAACTCCTGGGCTCAGGCCATTCTGTCTCAGCTTCTTGAGTATCTAGGATTATAGGCATGCTCCACCACACCTGGCTGACTTCGTTTTTATTTTTTGTGGAGACGAGGTTTCACTATGGTGCCCAGGCTGGTCTTGAACTCCTCGGCCAAGTGATTCTCCTCCTCTGGCCTCCCAAACTGCCGGGATCACTGCACCAGCCAAGGCTACATTCTTAACCCAACTAGATCGTTTACTAAATCCCATACGACAGCGATACATTGTCCCTACATATTTTTAGACATTGCAAAGTTATTAAAAACAGTTACTATCGTTTTTACACAATGTAGACAACAATGTAAAAGATGAATATAGACTGTAAGATTTTCTTCTATGACTCATAAATCTGGGAGAAAAAAGAAAATTGTTAAGACTAATGAGAAACTGAAAACCTTAAACTAATGAATATTACCATTTCTGCTGCTGAAAGTGTGAAACTTTTCTGGTCTGGAGTTGAAATTTATATGATCCTCTAGACGGGTATACTTTTCATCTGGTGCCATTAAAGCGTCTCTAATACTGATCCTAAATATCTGTAAGTCCATGAACAGTGAACTTTGGAATGAGTTTCTGTGTAGATACCCAAAGTTTAGTAATTATGAGAGCACCTGATTTGATTAGAAAAGAGACAGAAAATACAGTTCTTTAGTCAAAACACAAGATCTGAATTTTGTTCAGGTGCTAGACCATACTAAATGTATATATTTTTAATTATAGTGATTTGTTTCAATTTTTTAGATTGGCTAATTCTGTAATTTTTTCCCCAAAAACATGTGAAGAAAGGAAAAGTAAATTAAATTCCTTAGAACTGTTTTAGGTTAGGATTCTCTGTCTCTGCCTATATTCTGCAGTCCTTAACTTGTTTTCAGTTCTTTACCTCACTCATGAACTTGTTTTTACCCATGTGCTCCCAAACAGAGGTGTGTTCTCTTCAGGAGAACCAGCATACACAGGTTATGATAGGCTGCCACTGTTTATGCTTCTTCACTGATAGGGTTGAATTACTTTCTGCAGCAGACTAGAATACTTCATATAGTAATGCTGTGTCTCCACTGGAGAGGTCAGGAATTTTAATGTCACGTTGTGGTCTTTAAAAACTGTTAGGCCTACCAATAGATAAATCTCAAAATTAATTCTAAAATCTGTATTGACAAGAATAGGTAAAATTATCACCAGGAATCATTGTTACCGTTAGTTCCAAGAGGTTTTTTTTTTTGGTTTTTGAAAGAGCAAGAGGAAAGAAATAAGAATAAGAAATGTATAAGAATGGTTTGCAGATTTATTGGTTAAAAGTGTTTTTTTAGTACATCCCTGACCCTGAAAACTTCACATTAAGAGATCCAAGCACAGTTTTGGTAGCTCTAAGATATTCTGTGTTCTCAGAATGAAGGATTACCCATCACTGGGTATTCCTTCCCAAGTAGAAACTTTAGATTTTCACTGGTAATTACAAATTGCCAAGTTTTATGGGAAATCTGAATATACTGTGAAAATTCATATCTGGTTAGTTGTCTGCTGCCCAGATCTTATCAATACCAGTAACTAACCAGAATTTACCATAAAATGATACAAACAAAGGCCTTTTTCTATTTCAGTGAGGGTACATTTTTCTTGATACATGTGCTTCAAGGATATTGGATCTGTTTATGGATCTGTTTTAGGAAACAGATTTGCAAGGGATAATTGTATATATAGTAGTATTTAGATTTATTTCAAATTCATCTTAGGGATGCCTAGATGCATAATTTTTACCAGGACATATTGAAAATATTGCAAAGAGATAGCCAGTTATATTATCCCATTCATTAGAAGTTACCAGTATAACTAAACATAAATATTCCAGTTTAGAGTACTTAAACGTAGCTATCTTTCTTAAAGCCAGGAGGGTAACTTTGTGGTATCTAAAGGGCTTAAATTTCAGAATGCAGAATAAATTGCCTTTTTAAAACCAAACATTTTATACAAGAAAAGCTTTTATTTTCAGTTTTTTAACTACCAAATAGGTGTGATGTACTTTAGAAGTAAACAAAAAGATGTTCACCCATGATAATGGATGTTAAATCTCCTGCAGTTGTTCTTCTCATGTTTAAAGGGTATATTCTCATAGTGGAAGCATCTAGCATGTCAGTGATTTCATCTAATTCAGAAACAAAGGGATTAATATTGGTCTTTATTTTTTGGTATTTTAAGTTTTATATAAATGGATGCAGATGGAGATTATCACCCACAAATATATTTAAGTGGATTTTTCTCAATTTGAATTTCAAGTAATTTTTTTATTTCAAGTAATTATGCATTTAGTTACATTGCCGGTTTTTTTAAGTTCTCAATTTCAGTAAGACAAAATATACTAAAATATTTAAATAGCTTCATTCAATCTTACATTTTGACATTTCAGCAACCATTCTGGCTTACAGTAATTAGGCCCCTTGTTATGAGACATGCCCTTTGTTATTAATAACTAGCAAAAAGAAAAACCTTTCATCTTGTTAAAATACTTTACCAAATGAAATAGACTAGTTAACACATCTAAAGTCCATAATTATTGGTAACTCAGTTACCTTCTAACTAAGGCTAGTTCAGGAGACTCTCCCAGTTTATAAATGGTTCCCTTGGGAGCCTTTGGAAGCTATATTAAATATTTCTTTATTTCTTGTTTTATTCTCTTAATCTAAATAGAGGCCAGTTATCTATTTTATCCATTTTTATCTTGAAGATTCTCAGATTATGTTTTAGTCCCTTTTAGCTTTAATAGTCCTTGAAAAATACATTACTGTATAATGTAGTGGCAATTCTGTAACACACAGAGAATTATTCTTATTACTTGAATGAATCCTAAAATTTTAATATTTTAGCTGAAAGAAGTTTGAGATTTGTGGAATTGATGAACAAAAGAATTAGAAACTTTCATATGGTACTTTGTTTCACTCATCTGCAAAGTATGAAGTTGTAATTCTGAAATATACATCCAAGTGAATGAGAATTAAAAATTTTCTGAATATTAATACTAACTGGGAAAAACAGAAAACTAGTATAAAGTTTACAGTTAGAAGAAACAGACCCAAAGTTGCCAAAAGGTAATAAATAAATGTAGTTTTCACTGTAAGTTATTGATGTAAGATGCTTTATTTGTAATATATTTAGATTTTGAAAGTTATTGAGAGATGAATGTATAAAAGCTAAATTTTCTTTTCTGAAGCAGCGAAACAAAATTGGGGTAACAAGGAAGCTCTATGGTGGCAAACATGTCTGTGAGGAATATTAAGCACACTCCCACAGGCTTTAAACTCAAATCATGAACATTTAAATTAAGTCGTTCCTTATTTTGCCTATACCCATTTTTACCTTTCAGTGTCGTTTTTGCTTGACAGAGTATGGTGACAGAGTGTTTTTATTTGGAAAGTCCTCAGCAAGATGAATTAGCCAAAAGCAATAATGGTTCAGATTAAACAATGAAGTGGAATTGATTCAGTCCCAGGCCCAACTAAGGAACAGTTGCTCTCTGGGTGTCTCATTTTAGATGATCGATAAGTTGAGATGTTGTAATATTTATGGGGGGTTAAGCCTATGTCAATTGTGGGATGAAGACTGGTAGTACCACTACCATCAGTAGTCATACTTTTTTTTTTAACTTTTTACTAAACTAATACTAGACATTTCCACTCTGTCATGATTATATTTTTATGACAGGAAAATAAAAACAGTTCCATGTTTTTATAAATAGTCTCTGCAAAGATTTCAGATGTTATTGGTATCTCGGTTTGGCAGTATCTGAAAAATTGAGATTGCCTTTAAAGTGTTCATGCTACTTTTACTTAAGTAAACCTCCACTGTATAAGACCCAGGCCGGTTCCAACTAATACCAAGGTTTCTATGCGCATAATAGTTTACAAAGAACTTAAAGACTATGGATTAAAAACAAAAATTTTTTTAACTTTAAAATTTTTAATTTTTGTTCAAAGTATCTGGTTTATAAAGTCAAATTCTTTTATTATTTCCTTTCTCTTTTAAGTTGACTGATTTTGCTGATTAAGCGTAAAGTCCCAGGCACAGTTGTGATGACGTACTGATAAAATGGGTGCCTAGTGGGTTGAGGAGCTCCAGTGTCAAGACTTTTATTAAATTGCCCTTGTTTTCCCAAATGCCAATCTAGCCGTATTTAGATTTCATTATTCAATAAAACAGATTAAAAATCATCCCATAAATGAATGTTGAGGTTACCAAAGTACATCACCTGCTGAGGAAGGAGAAATCTTCCTGCTTTAAGGGAGCCCTGTCGTCTCTCCTTGACACGTTGTTTCCCTTGGTATTAGTGGAAGCTCTGTTCAAGATGGGAAGCCTTTCCTGCAGTTCTTAGAAACACCTGCTTTCTAAAGAGAGCCTTTTCTAGGATTAGGTTATGTGTGTTTTCTCTAGGAGATTTTTTATTTCAGTTACCAATTTAATTTTCAAGTTGACAGATGCTATGTGAAGTCTCTCATACTGAGAGTAGTCCATTAAAGTTTTGAAAGTTGCACTGCTTTTCATCTTTCAGGTACCTGAAATGAATGACATCAGGTGTTTGGAAGGAGTAAGATCATAAACTTTATTCATTTTCTTCCTTGTACAAAGTGATGACTTCTAATGCTTATATCTCAAGGTATTTTTTAAAAAAGCAACAGTCCCTAATAGAGTAAAATTTGGTTTTGGTCCAAGTTCCCAATAATATATTTAATGTTTCTGTTGTTACTGGTGCCTCCTGTTGCATCAGATAGAGATTGCCTGCCTCTTTGTAGGGCACCCTTGTGGCACCTTATGTCCAACTTGGAGGATAGTATATGGCTTCTTTGTGCCTCTACTATCTTTTCAAAAGCCATTTTATAAAAATCCTAGGTAGCCTATTTTAATATTTAAATATATATATTTGTGAAAGAACTTTTACAACAGACTTTTTTTTTACTTTAAAATTCCTGTATTTCCATTTTTAAGAGTAAATTTAATCTCCAGGATATAGAAGTGTCTTTTTTCCAGAGAAGCATAATGAGAAAGTCAGATTGAGGTAATAGACCAGAATTAAGTGATAGAAGAAGCTGTTGTTTGGTTAAAGGACACAGGTTTGAAGGAAAAAAATTTTGATGTAACAAATTTTTAAATAAAATTTTGTTTTTGTTCTGTAATTTCATATTTGCTGCTACAGTAGCTCAATATTTTACAGGGCTAACATAAATCTGGCTCCATTTAAAAACTGGAGTACTTCCTAGTGCAGCCAGCCTAGGCAGAAACTGTACACATGGTCTTCCAGCTGGGTGACTGATGGTTTTGTGTAGCTGATGCATGCTTTAATATTTGCCTATAGCCCTGCAGCAAGGAAGTCGAGGTGGGGGTACTTTTTTACCCTGCCAGTTATAGCATTATGATTCTTTCTGGGCACTGGCATTTTGTGAAACTCTCAAGGGAAGGTGATGCAGGGGAGAAAATGTGAATTAAATTACATAGATGGGTGTTTTTATGTCTTCTACCCCTTTCCTAGAATTAGTACAACTCTTAACTGTGCCAGTCCCCAGTTCACCAGCTTTGTATCCAGTCGTCATCTCATTCAAGTATGGCTTTACTTGGTGACACTGGCCATAGCTAAATTACTTGGCATGTTTGACTTTTGACAATAACAGAAATTGTTTTGGATTTTGTTTTATTTCCAAAAAATGTATACAATGTCAGAACTTCACATTTTATATACTAGTATCTGGCTATTAGTATTTTACAGGAACCATAGTTCTTGGTGACTACATATATATATATATATATATATATATTTTTGTGACCTTTTTTGTAAACTAAGTGCCGTTTCAACGTTACAATCATTTTTAGAGTTATTGTAATCAATGTGAATATCATGTTTTTTCAAATCTGTTCTGAGCCTATAGTGTTTGCTTTGTGAACATAAGTGTATTGTATATATTCTGTATAGTTATATTGTACTGAAATTAGCTTGTTTGATATAAGGAAAATATGTATTGAGTACCTTTTTGCTAGCCTGATTGTTTAATCTTTTTAAAAAAGGTTTAAACTTTTTTAAAAAAAAAAAAAAATTCTTTAAACTGGCCTTTATTAAATGGTCACACATAAAGTTGCAGTTAGGAAAGGGATGGGCAGGGAAAAACTAGTTTTGAGTGTCTTTAGATAGAAACATGAGACTAAGGTTTGGTTTTGTTTTCGTTTTCTCATTAAAATATCTTATGCTTTATGGAATAAAACTTCCTGCTGTTGTTATTTATTGTTTGCTGGGCGGTGGTGTTGGCTGAGGTCATGTGAGTGAGAAAAGGCATCAGAGTAATTCATTACTTAAATAATTATCTACTTAGAGTACACAGAGTAGAGAGGGTTACATTAGACAGCACATGTCAATTTTTGGTGAAGTAGAGCTTAAGTGCAAAGAACTCAAAAACACCATACCCCAACTTGGAAGGAGAGTATAAAGGCAGCTAGTTAGACAAAGTCATCCAATCCTAGAGCTATTGAATCAGGTTCTTGTATAAAGCTGGGTACTAATGGGTGGGTTGCATCTTTCAGAGTTGCTCTGATTCTTTCTGAAGTCGTATTTTATTGACTAGAGACCAATTGGTGCCATTTCGATGATATCTTACAACCAGGGAGTGAAAAGCAGGTACCTAACAGGGGAAACAGCTCATTGCATAGGTAATGAGTCCATGAGATCCTGAGGAAGGAAAAGTTTTCTAACTTTAGATTCATTGATGTGGATTTTGACAATACTGGTCTTTAGAATGACAGTAACAGGCAAAGAAAATTATTTTATTGACCTCAAGCTACCTGGATCATTTTAGAATTAAGTTCAGAGAGGAAGAGGGTAGATTTTAAGAAGCATACTCTTTCATTCCAGTGTGTTGAGCATTTTTAACAATTTGCCAAATCATTCAAGGTTAGAAAATGTTCTTCAGTAGCCTTGACTACAGATGATGTATATAAGTGCAGAATGAAGAATTCAAAACAGATACATCCTTGCCAGCCATGGTGGCCCACATCTGTAATCCCAGCACTTTGGAAGGCTGAGGGAGGAGAATCACTTGAGCGCAGGAGTTCAAGACCAGCCTGGACAACATAGGGAGACGTTGTCTCTACAAAAAAAAAAAAAAGAAAAAGCTGGGCCTGTGGCATGCACCTGTAGTCCCAGCTACTCAGGAGGCTAAGGCGGGAGAATTGCTTGAACCTGGAAGGTCAAGACTGCAGTGAGCTGAGACTGCACCACTGCACTCAAGCCCAGGTGACAGAGTGAGAACCTGTCAGTTGACTTTGCATACTTGCCTATGAATTGTGTACCAGAAAGATTCCTTTCAGAGAATGATACTAAAAGATACCAAAGATGTGTATCTCCTCAACTGATAGAGCAGAAATTAATAGTTTGGGCTTTTTCTCTTTTGAACGGGAATTTGGGTTCTGAGAACTAAACTTCAGAAAATTAACAAAATCTACAGACATACCAAAGGTTTAAAGGGGGAGAACTTGCTTGTAACATCAAACCCCAAAATTTAATGTAATTCTTTTTTGGGAGAGTAAACTTCTATAGAGATAGAAAAACTAACACAGGGCATATTCAGTCTTAGAAAGTCAGTCCTCTTGAGCAAATAGATTTGTAACCAGGGTTTGAACACTTTTAGGGACAAAGGGAAAGCTGTTTTGTTGTTGTTTTCTTAAATTCTAATTCATTTACTTGGATTTTTCTGCAAAATTAAAAATTTTATACCTATCTATTTTGTAGATAAGAGAGTGGAGCTGGCATTAGCATCATTTTGCAAGGCTTCCTCACTTAATCTAACCATGCCCTTTCTTCCACACCTGCCTAATTTTTTCCATGACTAACATTTCTGGCTGCCTTTGGCTGGAAGTCATTTAGTAAGTGAGTGTCTCATTTACCAGAGATCCTTAAAATTAGGCTCAATATCCCACACACACCCCTAGTAAAGGGCCAGCTCAAATGACTTGGCCTTTGACCATTCTTGACATCTAGAGACCCTCTGTTGAGAAAGTTGCCTTAGGACATAGCAAGAAAATATTACACCAAATAAATGTTCTGTAGCCTGTTTTAAATGGGGGCTCAGACAGAAATGCTCACTTTGACAGTTCAACAGCAGTACACATAGTAGGACCTGTGTACATAACTTTCATCCAGGAACAGAAATCTTTGTTGAGTGCAAATGACTCACAAAATTAGTAAACAATCCTTTTCTTTCTTTTTTTTTGAGACAGTCTCGCTGTCGCCGAAGCTGGAGCGCAGTGTTGTGATCTCAGCTCACTGCAACCTCTGCCTCCTGGGTTCAAGAGATTCTCCTGCCTCAGCCTCCCGGGTAGCTGGGACTACAGGCACGTGCAACCACACCTGACTAAGTTTTTGTATTTTTAGTGGAGATAGTGTTTCACCGTGTTAGCCAGGATGGTCTCTGTCTCCTGACCTCGTGATCCACTCACCTCGGCCTCCCAAAGTGCTGGGACTACAGGCGTGAGCCACCACACCCAGCCTAACAATCCTTTTCATTTTGTTTTACAGTTTATAAAATGCTAGCACTTTTTAGCTATGTGATCTTCAGATACCCAGTAAGATAAACAGGAAAAGTACTAACAGATGTGTGGTCCACGTAAATGGTGCCCTTCCTGCCCATTACAGGGGAAAGATCCACTGAGAAATCAGGCCGTGAACAGGGCTGGAGTCTCTGTGGACTCCGCTCTCTCCCAGACTCTGTTCTCTCTGTTCCTGGAAGAACAGGAATTGGGGTTCTTTTGTGCATTGGCACTTTGTGAAACCTTTGAGGGAGGATAATGCTGCAGGGACATGGGAATTCTCCAGGTGGCTGTTTGTATCTCAGTTATCTTAAAGGAGAGCCATTGTAACTTTTTGTTACGGTGTGAGAATTGCTTATGACCATTTTCTAAAGATGTGCACTGGTTGATGTTTTCTCATGTGGTCTTATCTATTTAATACCTCCACAAGGGTTATCCTTCCCACCCCTGTTGATAACATTTTCCATTATTCATCCCTGCTGCTACTAGCTGAATTCGAGCCTGTGTTGTTTCTGGCCTAATAGCAGCACCAGCCGCCTTGCTGCCATTCCCTCCCTTCAGCTGGGCTTCCTTCCAGTCCATCCTTGGCGTTGCTACTGGAGTCATCTTTCTACTCAGGCCACTGCCCTGCCTAAAGCCTCCCAGCCCCCGCTTCCGCGGAACCCGCCCCTCAGTCCTCACACTCCCCTTCTACCTACCTCCAGTTTGAGGTTGACTCACTCCTGTAGATTCCCATAGCAGATTTTGTTTGGCTTTACCAAACCACTTCTCAGCCACACAGCCTTGCAAAATCTACCTCAGAGTAGTTGTGAGAATCAAGTGAGTTATATGTAAAATGCTTAAAACCATGCCTAGTATATTGTGACTACTTCAGAAACCTTGTCTGTTATTACAAGACGGGCATCACAGTCGTGTGTCTCCCTCACCTGATGACATCCTTGATGTCAGGGAATATGCCTTCTATGTGTATGTCCTCTGTAGTACCTGGTACAGAGAACTCAAAAACTGTCAAATGAATGATTAGATGTTGCCAAGAAGTGGTCATAATCCCCATGTACGACAGTGCTTAGAGGTATTTACCCGGGAACTTTAGGACAGAATACCTAGAATTGTTTTCATTAGGCCGCCAGATGATTATACTCAACTCTCACTTCAGCAAATGTCTCAGAGTCTCGTTTTTAAATGAGGGTCTGAAATAGAAGGCTGTATGAGTTATGAATTAATACTAACTTTAATCCTTCAGAACAACGGCTATCAGCCTGGCTAGAATTTCCCCAAACTGTTCTTTAGGACACTGGCATCTGCCGTTTTTCTCCCCTTCACCTGGTTTCCTCATTCATTAAGTTCATGTTAAGGATCACTTCTTAAGGAACCTTTCCCAGAGACTTTGTATTATGTTCACATAACGTCCTGCGCTTCTGTTACTATGGTTACTGACTAACAACAGCTGGACTAACCCCCATTACGTTAAGTTCCACTAGGACAGTGACCCTGTCTGTTTCTTGTACCAGGGGGTCCCCGGGCCCAAGGTTGTTTGAATGAATGACACCTCTGCCCTTAAGGAGCTTATGGAAGTAAGCAGAAGTAAAGAATTACAGAAATACAACTGATAGAAATAACTTTGCCGTGAGAGAAACACCGAAACGTTTACTTTGGAAATTTGAAGAAGAGGGAGACCTGGCTGCAGGGGTGAGGGAAGGTAGCATGGCAGAGGCACCACTTGAGCTGGGTCTTCCTTGGGAAGAGATGTGGGATTTGTACAGACAAGTGACGGAGAAGGAGATGACTCCAGGAAGGAATATGTAGCCTCAGAGGTTGAGGGAACAGGAGTGTAGCTTGCTGAGCCTTGCAGGATCCCTGAAGGGGAAGAGTGGAAGAAAAACCTTATCAACCAGACTAGCTGGCACCAGGTCAGAGGAGGTCTTCAGAGCTCCAGCTATATTTGGTAGGAAATCAAGAATCATCTCACATTTTCGAGCACAGAAGCATCAGAGCCGTCTCTAGAAAGATGAAAAGCAGATTAAAGGGATGCATATGGACTTAACTGAGACCCCTGAGTTACAACAGAACTGCGGGTAAGAACCCAGAAGAAGGGGATGGGAGCGGGGCTGGGAGCGGGGATGGGAGCGGGGCTGGGAGCGGGGCTGGAGAGGAAGGCGTGTTGTGTTCATGACATCGGGGCCGAAAGAGACACGGTAGTTGGGGAGAGTGGAGAGAGGTGGGCCTGATCTCCAGTCCAGGTGTCACCTCTGCACAGTAGAGAATAGCTGCTGTATTCTAAGCTGTAGCAACACCAAGTATGTGGCCTCCTTAAATGCTTAGGCAAACGCCCTTTTTTGTTGTTGGTTTTTTGAGAGGGAACTGCCCAAGAAAATGGAGCAAGAATTAGGCCAAGTTCAAGAGTTGGGCTTCAGAATTAGGCTAAAGGAGAGATTTCCCCCTCCCCATGCTGTCCCCTGCCCCCCCGCCCCCCCCCCCCCCCCCCCCGCGGCACCTGCCCTGCTAATCCCAGCACTTTGGGAGGCTGAGGTGCGTAGATCACCTGAGGTCAGGAGTTTGAGACCAGCCTGGCCAACATGGTAAAACCCCAACTCTACTAAAAGTACAAAAAATAGGCGTGGTGGCGGGCACCTGTAATCCCACCTAGTGGGGAGGCTGAGGCAGGAGAATCGCATGAACCCGGGAGACGGAGGTTCCAGTGATCTGAGATCGCGCCACTGCACTCCAGCCTGGGCAACAAGAGCGAAACTCTGGCTCAAAAAAAGATGGCTTTTCCTGGACAAAGTCAAAGGAAGCCTGTTTCCCCAACACAAGCCAAGGACCCTGTGGCTCTGAGCTAGAAGCAGGTGTTTGCATCGCTTGTAAATTTTAATTTTTAAAAGAGCTCATTCTCCATATCCAAATTGTTGGTATCTGTGGGAATTTAAAATGCCACTTAAAAGACCTCTACCTGTCAGATCCCCAGACACATCTTTCCCACAGAGGGTCTGGCTGACTACACAGCTACCGCTGCATGTAGGATGCAGAATGCCTACGTGTGCAGATGCACTTCACAGGTATGCGCTATGTTCTTTCAATAGATACGAAATGGCTTTCATAAGAATGTTTAACTGCCCTGGAGAAGGCCTGGGAAGGGGATGAGATCTAAACGGGCATTGTGCAGTTCAGGGCACTGATTCATCCACTGGTACCCAATATATGCCAGTGCAACCTGCCCCCCACCCCAGCCGCTTACCTGTGAGCATTCCAGGCCACTACATAGATACAGGCTGTCAGACATGGCAGGGATTTCCTTGTGGTTTCAAGAGAAAGACTGGCACAGATGAGCTTTGGAGGAAGAGTTGTAACTTTACGTTGTGCTTTATAAGTACATGCACATATATCTACACAGACGCATAGACATGTATATAACTTATCTCAGTGGAGAGCAGGGAAAACTGAAGGAGAGGCCTCCCTGGTTTAGTAAGAGAGAACCTTTGGACCCCTAGTCCTTCCCCATGTCATCGGAATGCTCTGTAACCACCAGTCATGCCCGCCCAAGTGCCAACTCCCAGAACTTCTCCCAGACCCTGATGGGGTTGGACGATAGGACCCTGTGCCTCCACCCGTGAGGCACATAGGAACAAGAGCCCTTCCACACAGAGAAATGGCTGTGCTCCGCGTGGAGCCTGCCGTGGCAGCCAGCCCCTGACTGGCCTCTGTTGACAGGCATTAGGTGTGGAAGGAATTTCCCCAATTTGCTGATTGTCTCTCCGCCTGGACCCTTCCAGGCACAGTCATTGGTTTGCCCCAGCTGTCCTGTGCATCAGTGGACTTTCCAGTCCTCTTCCAGCGGAAAGCGTAGGCAGGGAGTGGGGCAGAGGCATGAGCAGAGCCAAGAGCAGGGAAACCACCGAGCAGCTCGGCTCTGCCCAGCAGCCCCCAGTCTCCAGGAGAACCAGCTGCCACCCACACAGCATGCAGTGCCCAAGCTCCAGAACCTTGGAGTGTGGGCCTTGTCCCTGGTTCTCCCCACATGGCATCTCAAGAGGCCACCTGTAGGTGTGGGAAGTGAGCAACTCTGTAACCTGTGCTCAGTGAGACACTAAGGCTCAATGCTTGCTTTCCAGAAGTTGTCCACAGTACCGTTCCAAGAATAGCCAGTGTCCATAACAGAGGAGGCTCGCTCATCTTAAGAAGGATGAAAAGCATCTGGGTGGCCATGGCAGGTCCCAGGTCATGTGGATCCAGAGTGACAGGAACGTGTGGTAAGAAACGTGCTTACCTTTCCAGAGCCAAAAACTCTTCCTTCAGTGGCTGAGTGCTGATAAAATGTTTACAAACCATTCATCCATACCCTCTGCCTCTGGAAGGTTCCCTCCTTCCCCCTGTGGTAGACGTGCAGGCAGGAGGGCTCTCGGTGCGTGGGGATGCAAAGCAGGAGCCTGGCATGCGCGTCGCTTCCCCTCCCTGTGCCTCGCTGCCCTCCAGGCGTTATTTGAAGTATCCCAGCTGTACTCCTGGCTCCTAGAACAAGGCCTGGCAAACAGACACCAGTGAGTACCCTTTAGATGAGCACATGGGGAGACAGCAGTGTGAAGCTACTGGCCGGGTGCGGTGGCTCACGCCTGTAATCCCAGCACTTTGGGAGGCCAAGGCGGGTGGATCACGAGGTCAGGAGATCGAGACCATCCTGGCTAACATGGTGAAACCCCGTATCTACCAAAAACACAAAACATTAGCTGGGCCTGGGGGCAGGCGCCTGTGGTCCCAGCTACTCAGGAGGCTGAGGAAGGAGAATGGCGTAAACCTGGGAGGCGGAGCTTGCAGTGAGCCGTGATTGCGCCACTGCACTCCAGCCTGGGCGACAGAGTGAGGCTCCGTCTCAAAAGTGTGAAGCTACTGGAAATGGGTCCACAGGAACGCAGGTCTGGTAATCAGGTTACAGTTAAACACCCCAAGTACGATATGAGCCTCAATATACTTCCTCCCTCGGGCATTGTCAGGAATGAAGGAGCACCGATTATGAGCAGTGCACAGAGAAGTCCAGCCCTTCACTGCTGGGGGTGCCCCTTGGTGCCCCGGTACCGGGAGTGGTGCGTGCCAGCTCTGCAGGACTTTAGCAACCCCCACCCCTCTCTTCCTCTGCTTCCCTAGGCCTTCATGTGAACATAGCTGGTTAGCATTGAACCGTGGAGAAGAGCGTTAGAGATGTGACGGCTTCCAGGTACATTAAGAAGAAATCCAAGCTCTAGCAGAGGTGATCTGAGGAGCATCTCTATACCCATGAGAAGACAGCAAAGACAGGACTTGGTTCCCCATAGTAGTGACCATGTTCCCAAACTCCCTTGGCCTCCCATCAACCTGCTCCGGCCTGGGAATGTGCCAGGGACCCCTGTGTGATCCAGCCCTTACCACTCTCCAGGTCACAGAAGTGGGGCCTGCTCCGTGTGTGCAGAGATGGACTGTTCTGGTCAAGTGCTCAGGAAACGCTTGTGGGACTTTGTCTACCAGCCTCTCCAAGACACAGTGAGTTCCCCACTGTATGCCCAGAACACCCGGGGTGAGGGTCAGAGCACAGGAAGGCAACCCGGCCAGCCCCTGGAACGCCACCTTCACAGCGGTGTCCAAATCTGAGGCCTCCAGGCCCGATGTTTCTACTCATAGGAGCACAGGTGTTCCACGTCTGTGCTTCACCAAGACGCACCATAAACCGTGCGGGCAGGGGCCTGTGGAGGGAGGTCTCCATCCTGCCCTGCTGGCCCGCTAGAACACAGTGTGCGTGCCCTGCTGCCCTCACTGCAGTGAGTCCCAGGGCAGACACTCAACCAGGCCCAAATCATCTTTCTTTACTCAACCCAAACTTACAAAATATTCTTTTAAAAACTAAATCGGGCTGGGCTCGGTGGCTCACCGCTGTAATCCCAGCACTTTGGGAGGCCAAGGCGGGTGGATCACCTGAGGTCAGGAGTTTGAGACCAGCCTGGCCAACATGGCGAAAACCCATCTCTAATAAAAATACAAAAATTAGCCAGGCGTGGTGACAGGCGCCTGTAATCCAAGCTACTCGAGAGGCTGAGGTGAGAGGATCACTTGAACTGGGGAGGCAGGGCTTGCAGTGAGCCAAGATCACTTCATTGCACTCCAGCCTGGGCAACAGAGCAAGACTCCATCTCAAAAAAGAAAAAAAAATTAAATGCCTTTTGTTTAAAATACCCAACAAAATAGTTCAAGCTGTTAACCACTCATTCGTTTTTCAGAAGTCTTTGAATTAGAGCAAAATGGAATTATATTTTCAGTCTGGGTCTTGCTACATGTCCTCAGGTCCCAGTGAAAATCCTTGTTACTGATGATGTAGAAGTATTTATGTCCCCCCACACAGGTTCAGTTTGTGGGTCTTCTTTGGGACTGGAAAATCCGGGCACAGGGGCCGGCCCTGCAGAATCTCTCTCCAGCCCTTCCCCCTCGAGGCTCCTGTCCGAAGCCGCCCGTCACCCCTGGCGTCTGTTCCCTTTGCTTAAGCTTCCCTCAAGGCCAAACAGCCTTCAGCAGAGTTGAACTGCTCAGGGAGGAAGACGAGGGTCACAGGCTGATCCTCCTGAATCAGAGGACAGAACATGTCGTTCTAGTGCCCACAGCCAAGACCTCAAGGAAACATGTTCTCCCTCCAGTCCACACTGCCCCAGGCGAAGGAGTAAGAGGAAGCTGATGGTTTGACCCCTTAAGAGAGGGAAATGCCCAGGGCTGCTGGGGGTGGCCAAGGAAAGAAAGGGCCTGGGGAAGATTTTGAAGTGCTGATGGAGCCAGTTTGGAGTCCTGCTAGCGAAATTTCCACGTGTGCCTAAGCCCGTGAGCTTATGACCTGGCGAGAGAGGTCCTGGCTCCAGCGCCTAAAGCCCCAGGTGGAGCATGCACTGGCTGTGCAGCGGCCCCAGTGCACCCTTCTCTTCCCTACTGAGGAACCCTGAGCAGGAGGCTCTCCAGCCACACGGCCACAGCGTCCTCTCCTGTAACTGGGAATGACGGAACCCACTCCTGAGGACTGTGATGACGGTGAAGTGAGAGGATGCATCCACGCCACCAGAGTCCCTGACACTTCTTTGGCATACAGATTGGAGCAGTCACTGTTCCAGGGCCCGGCACAGGGGACAGGAAGAGGTTGCTTAGCATCCCACTTGGCAAGGTCAGGGGCACAAAGACAGGGTGGAGGCACAGTGAGGTCCCAGGCTGGACAGGATTAAAATGCCTCGTGGGCATTTGGCGTAGGTCACCTTGAATTTCAGGTTCTTTCCAACCGTGAGGTTCCAGTTCTGAAAGGATATCCCTTAGGCAGCTGCTTTCCCGGGAAGCAGGAACTCCACTGAGCCTTGAAGGGTCACAGAGGTCCTCACACACACCCCAGAAGGCCCCAGGCAGAGGCAACTTTCCTGTAGGCGGCACAGGCTGCTCAGCCAGACCCCATGACCTGACCCTGCCAGGAATGTGACCTGTCTCCCCACCCAGACATGCCCAGGACCTTGTTTCCCAAGTGTCTGCCTCACCTGGGGGCCTGATGCCCCCCAGCCTACACCGGGTGCCCTTTCCCCAGTCACAGATGGCTGATTTGTTGAATTAATGAGTGGCTTCTTCTCTTATCCTTTCCCTTGGCTCATTCAAATAAGCTGGTTTTGCACCATTCTTTTGCACCAGAGTCACATGTTTCAAACCGATTTCATTTTTTTCCTAGTTTATACCTATACGTTTCTTGTGTCCTATTTGTCTTCATTGGGGTTTGGATGGGAATCGGATTATGAGCTGCAAAGAGGTGTCAGATACTCGGTGTATTCTGGGAGCTGTTCTCCGAATGTCCTTCTGGTGGAGACCGAGATCTCCACCCTTCCTGGGTGGGCCTGGTTCCTCGACCCCCTCCCTCACACTGTGTCCTCAGAGCTCTGTGGAAAAAGCACACGGGCTGAGGATGGAAGAATTTCCCTGTTGAGCTCTTTCCCTATTGAGTTAAACGAGACCATATGAAGTTCCAGAGGGTCTGGCGCAGAGGCCGGGTTATTCTTGATCCAGGGGTGTGGGCAGGGGAAACAGTGATAACCTCCAAGGTAAAAGCAGCGTGTGGGGGAGGGAGCCCGCAGCCAAGCCAAGGGCAAGGGAGAGCTAAGTTCCCATCCCCGGAAAACACACACATCCCTCCCGCTGGAAGGTGCTGAGACTATGGAATAAACAGACAGTGGAGCTGAGTCCCACCCATGGCCGCAACCAGCTCTGGACAGTGTCTTTTTAGGAAACAATGGGAGTGAGTGGAAAGGGTAGAATGAACACATGGTCTCCAAGTTGTAGGCGCAGGACGGTGGAACTTGGGAGGAGACATTCCTCTGGAGGAGAAAAGGAGAGAAATAGAAAGAGGATAGTCAAACCCACTGAAATCCTAAGAGGATCTCTTTATCAAAATACAGTGTCCTCGCTGCAGGCATATCAGGTCACAGAAGCAATTAGTGTCATATACGCATCAGCTTGCGGGGCAGGGAACGGCCTCCATGGGAAGGCTTCTCCTTGTGGCCAGCCAAGCCCTGGAGTAGACCAGCTAGCCCCTGTGCTGGCACCTCCTGGCTGTGGGTTGCACCTGTGCCCCCACACCCCTAAAGGGATGCCCACCCTGACGTCTTCCCCCATTGTCAACGCTGTGCTGGTCATCTCATGGGACAGCAGCTTGAACCGTCTTCTAGGCAGTCCCAAGATATGAAGCCAGGGGAGAAATACTCCCATTCCTTCTTTGGGGTTTGGTCTCATCATTCTTAGTGGCGTTTGGGGCCTTTCCAAGCTCCCTTCCTGATTGTCACCCTGAGGAACAGCCCGGTGGCCTGGCCTGAGATAGCTGTTGTCCTCACCTCCTTCAACCAACACTCTGCTCCCTTTCGCGTCCCCATCAGCCATCCTCACTGAGAAAACTGAGGAGGCATCGTGGCCCATGAAAATCGTCTTCCGTCCGGCTGAGTGGACGCCAGGAACCCAAGAAGCCATGCCGTCGAGGATGTCAGTGCAGATAGAAGACAAGTGCATGCCCGGCCTAGAGCAAACCCCTGGCCCAAGCAGTGCGCCTTCTGGCAGGAACATCTCACAGCCTGGAGGGCTCTGGAAGGTTTGTCAGAGTCCCCAAAAGAAAGAGGACTCATTGGAGGACCATTCCCAAATGCTGATCCACACATATTTGCTGCTGAGACAGTTTTGAGTGTTTGCACAAAAATTAAAGCATTTAAAATACTTTTTCTTCTTTTTTGAGACAAGGTCTCACTGTTTGCCCAGGCTGGAGTGCAGCAGTGGCACAATCTCAGCTCCCTGCAGCCTCAACCTCCTGGGCTCTGGTGATTCTCCCAGGTGACTGGGATCACAGGCGCCCGCCACGGTGCCTGGCTCATTTTGTGCATTTTTACCAGACAGGTAAAAATGTCTATGTTGCCCAGGCCTGGTCTCAACGTCTGGACTCAAACAGTCCAAACCCGCCTCGGCCTCCCAGAGTGCTGGTATTACAGGCATGAGCCACCACGCCTGGCAATACAAGACTGTCTTTTTTACCAAGAGTATGAGCTACCTGCAGTTAGCATGTTAAAATCTCCTTTATGAAATGCTGGTGACAATATGTGACTGATACATAGTGCACGGTGTGGATGTGTGTGATGGAGCACAGTGCTGGCAGGCATATGGTGGATAGATGTATGTATGTATGATATATGTGGACATGAGAGAGCACAGTGCTGGCAGGCATCTGGTGGATAGATGTATGTATGTATGATATATGTGGACATGAGAGAGCACAGTGCTGCAGGCATCTGGTGGATAGATGTATGTATGATATATATGGACATGAGAGCACAGTGCTGGCAGGCATCTGGTAGATAGATGTATATGTATGATATATATGGACATGAGAGAGCACAGTGCTGCAGGCATCTGGTAGATAGATGTATATGTATGATATATATGGACATGAGAGAGCACAGTGCTGCAGGCATCTGGTGGATAGATGTATGTATGATATATATGGACATGAGAGAGCACAGTGCTGCAGGCATCTGGTGGATAGATGTATGTATGTATGATATATATGGACATGAGAGAACACAGTGCGGACAGGCATCTGGTAGATAGATGTATATGTATGATATATATGGACATGAGAGAGCACAGTGCTGGCAGGCATCTGGTGGATAGATGTATGTATGTATGATATATATGGACATGAGAGAGCACAGTGCTGGCAGGCATCTGGTGGATAGATGTATGTATGTATGATATATATGGACATGAGAGAGCACAGTGCTGGCAGGCATCTGGTGGATAGATGTATGTATGTATGATATATATGGACATGAGAGAGCACAGTGCTGCAGGCATCTGGTGGATAGATGTATGTGTGATATATATGGACATGAGAGAGCACAGTGCTGCAGGCATCTGGTGGATAGATGTATGTATGTATGATATATATGGACATGAGAGAGCACAGTGCTGCAGGCATCTGGTGGAGAGATGCATGTATGTATGATATATGTGGACATGAGAGAGCACAGTGCTGGCTCTGGAGACAGATCACTGACATCCAATACCATAGTTCTGAGTGTGGGGCCTTTGGGCAGGTTGTTCAGATTTTTGGTGCCTTGGTGTTCTATCTATGAAGTGGGAAAGACCACGGGGCTGCTGTGAGGTTGAAATGAAATAGGACTCAGAAAGCCCTTAGACTCAGAAAGCCCTTAGAGCACTGGGGACCGTGTTTCTCCTTTCAGCTCACTGCTCCAAGAAATGCAAGTATTTGAGAATCACTGGCTGAAGATCCAATTTTCCTCACCTGTGGTTGCAGGTGGGCAACACACAAATACACACATGCACGCACACACACCACACACATGCACATTATGCACACACCCCCAACGTGCAGTTGCAGGTGGGCAATACATGCACACACACAGCACACACCACACATACAAGCATGCACATATATGCATGCACATGCACACCACACACACACAAGCACGCACATAATGCACGCACACACATACAAGCACGCACATATATGCATGCACACACACACCACATACACACAAGCACGCACATATATGCATGCACACGCACACCACACATACAAGCACGCACATATATGCATGCACACGTGCACACACACCCACACCCACATACACACATACATGCACACACATACGCCTCAAACCTGGAAAACTGATGAAAAGTGAAAAGCAATGTTTGGTTACAGGCACCTGACTTGGGGTCTGTAGGCCCCTCAGGTGCTCCTGGGGAGGGAGAGGGCGTCTGGTGTTACAGCCAGGTCATGTTCTTGTGGCACATTCTGTCTATTCCAGGACTGCACAATCCCCAACACACACACACACGCACACACCCCTCTGCCCCCAGAATACCTGTGTACTTGTGTATGGACAGACATGCCCACATGTGTGGTTTTTAAATGGCCCTGCACAGTTGTCTCTGGGGCCGGCCAGTTGTGTCTCATGGGATAAAGTTCCACTTAGAGATGGCACCCATCTCGGCCCACAGGTCACCACTCCGTCCTCCTCAGTCTCCAAAGCCATCTTCAGAGCCTGCCCTGAGGATTTGTCCTCCTCCAGTCCCCAGTGCCAGAGAGCCAGCAGGTCCTGGCTATAGACTGGAGGTGGGGACACTAAAGGGTCTGAAGGGCTGGCCAGGAAAGGCTTCAGGCTGGGGACCTCTTCGATGCTCACCCTGAGCCAGGCACCGATTTCACTCCCTGAAAGGTGACTGGGAAGCGGCAGAAGGCAGCCGCAAGAACACAACAGACGGCCCCAGCCACCCCGCCCCACCCGTGAGCGCCCACGCCCTGGAACAGCGCAACATCGCCACCGTGCGGCCGCCGGCCTGAACAACAGCCTCTCAGCCCCTGGGGTCCGTAGCTCTAGGTCTCTGGAGACCTCCAAACTGGGTCCAGGATTTTAAACCTTACCTTTTCCATAAAGTCCTTCCTAATCCAGATTTCACTGTGATTCCTGCAGACTCTAGGTCTGAGTGGGACTCGCCATGGCTGCAATAAGCAGGACTCGGGTTAAACTTTCATTAAATTTACATGGTTATGATTCGTAGCTAAAACAATGGCGATACAAGGTAGTTTAGGGGGATCAGAGAGTTGGATCATCTTGAGATCTCAGCAACGAAAACAGCTGGTCAGGAGGGCAACGCCTCTGCGGGGCTGCATTGAGCTTGTGGAGGCACAGCAGCAGCCCTGCGCTCTTCCCCTGTGAGGCCAGCCTGCTGTGCAGGGGACCTGTGCACGGGGGGCCCTTGGCCTGGCCCTCCTACCTCCTCCTCTAACACTTCAGACCTCAGCTGTGGCCTTCGCCTGGGTGAAGGAAAGGCTGGTCAGCACAGACCTGTGCAGGCCTCTGGCCTCTCCCAGCCTCTGCAGGGCTGGACTGCCATCCTCAGCAAGGAGTAACTACAGCCTGCTGGCATTCCCACCCCGTCAGCTCAGGCTCTTGGACCAGAGACTTCTGTCTTCGTGAGAGCTGTCAGCACAGGGCCTGAGTGATGTGTCTGGCCTCTGGAGAGTCAGGGAGTCTCAGCCTGATCTTCTGATCTCCAGCCAGAAGTAATACAGGATTTGGTCCCATAATCTTTTTAAAGGCATTGACACTTGATTGATTTTCCAGGGATCAAATGCTTCTCTACATTCAGGCAGGCTTCCAGCATCCCCTGAGGACCAAGGGCGTCCTTTAAACCGCGGCTCTGGGCATCTGCTGGAGCACTTGGTGATGCTGCTGCTCCGTGGCACTTGGAATGGCATGACCTGCTGCTAAAACGGTGCTCTCCAACCTCACGGGAACGCTTCTTAGCACACAGGCCACTGGCCCCATCCAGTGGGCCCCCCAGTTTCTGTTCAGGAGGTCTGGATGAAGCATGAGACTCTGCACCTATGAGTCCCAGGAAACGAAACGACACGCCTTGTCCCACTCAGACCTCCCGCACAGAGTCCTGGAAAGGGTGGGATGGCCCTGAAGGCTGGCCATCCGTGTTTTCACCCTGCTGCCCGGGTGGGATTCTGACCTGGGGGAGAGAGCAGTCCAGGAGACTGTCAAGCCACAGTGGAGCCGAGGGTGGTGGCATGGCACGGGCTGGGCTCACCTCCCTGAATCCCACTGCATGGGTGACCACGTCTACACCTGGGCCAAGCCCCAGCTGCCGAGGCTCATGCACACTTAGGAACCAGACCACCCACAGGCCCTGTGGAACCTCTACATTTAACACAGACCATTCCCTCAGCGCCTGCACTGGGCACTTCTGTCTGACGTTATCAGGAGGGAATGAGCACGTCAGGGCAGAAAAGGAATGACATTTACAGCACACACAGGAGTCCTTCAGTGTCGTCTTCACTCTACTTCCCATGCCTTGGTGAGAACAGATGTTCCTTCCCTCCCTGGGGAGGAAAATGAGACAGATATTCTCGAACAGGTTCCAGGCAACACTCCCTCCCTCAAAAGGGTAAAACAGGCTAAAATGAAAGAGGCACTGCAGGCCGGGCGCAGTGGCTCACGCCTGTAATCCCAGCACTTTGGGAGGGCAACACGGGCAGATCACCTGAGGTCAGGAGTTCAAGACCAGCCTGACCAAAATGGAGAAACCCCGTCTCTACTAAAAATACAAAATTAGCTGGGCATGGTGGTGCATGCCTGTAACCCCAGCTACTCGGGAGGCTGAGACACGAGAACAGTTTGAACCCAGAAGGCGGAGGTTGCGGTGAGCCAAGATTGAGCCATTGCACTCCAGCCTGGGCAACAAGAGCGAAACTCCACCTCCAAAAAAAAAAAAAAAAAAAAGGAGAAAGAGGCACTGCAAACCCCACCTCCCCCGAGAAGCCTTGCAGCATTGCTCCAATCAGACTATATTTCCTCCCTTTTGTTTCCATAACTCATGGCAGGCAAAAAAAAAAATCATTGAACAAACACACATCAGCAATGTTCTAGGACAGGCCTGAGCTGGGGACATAGTGGTGAGCCAAGGCTACCCTCTGCCCTCCGGACACTGGCCATGTCATTTCTCTCCCCGGGTCCTCTTCCCTGCCCAAAGCTCCTGCGGTCCATCATCATACCAGAAGCCATCAAATGTTCCCCCAAAAGCTCCCTAACCCTGCCCCAGATTTAGACATTGTCCCTTCAGGCCACCAAGCAAGGAGAGAGGGAATATTTTAAATTAATAAGTAAAAATCGAGGGAGGCTGGGGGTGGTGGCTCAGCACGTGCCCAACGCAGGAAGATGATGAGCCCAGGAGTTCGAGACCAGCCTGGGAAACATAGTGAGACCCTGTCTCTACAAAAAGAATACAAAACTTAGCTAGATGTGGTGGTGGGCACCTCTAGTCTCAGCTACTCGGGAGGTTGAGGCAGGAAGAGAGCTTGAGCCCAGGAGACTGAGGCTGCAATGAACTGTGATCATGTCGCTGCATTCCAGCCTGAGTGACAAAGCAAGACCCTGACTCAAAAAAAAAAAAAAAAAAAATCAAGGGGGATGGCATGGGAGGTGTGGGTGCCCTTGAGCCAGGCAGTACCCTTCCTCCAAGGCCTTGGGACCCATCTGCTTAGCCTTCACTGGACAGACAGCCAGGTGTTCATGCACTGCCTCACATCTGTCCCTGTGTGTGCGCTCACATGACCACCTCCACCAAACACGAAGCCACACTTCCGCCCATCCTCCTCTGACAAAGCTCCTCCCTCTCCTAGGTTGGACAGGGGCCTGGGCAACAGTGTACCCCCTCTCCACCATCCCCACACATTTGTCTCCCCACCTCACCAACTCGCGTGTCCCTCCTACCAGGGCACCAGGCCCCTGGTCTCGGAAGCCACAGGTCAGAGCAAAACCAGCCCTTTGCTGGCCTGGAGAAAGCACCTGCACTGTGGTCCCCACCCAGCCTGACTCCGGTCTGTGCTGAGGGGAATGGACGTCCCGTTTCTTGCAACTCCAGTAGGAAGAAGAAAGGAGGGCGCAACTCCAGTAGGAAAAGAAACTTAAAAAGAAATAAAATGTTTTACTCATTTACACAAATACACACACTGAAGTCCACCCTGGGAGCTGGTAAAACAATTCCAATCTCAGACCCGTCAGTTTTCCGGGGTCCTCTGAGCCTGGGCTTCCTGAAGAGCACGGCCCAAGGGCCCCACAGCCCAGATCCGGCAGCCCCCCACCTTCACTGAGGAGGCCCGGAGGCTCTGTTCCCGCTGCTCCTTAGAGACAGGGGAGCCAGCTGTGCAGAAACGGGCCTCGGCCCAGCTTGGGGCTGCTGGGGGAAGCTGTGTCTTCAAACTTTTGCCCCCAGTTGGGTCAGTAGAACCACCACTGTCCTCCCCTTCCACCTCCCAGCTCCACTTCGGAGGCTGAGGAAGCGGAGAGCTTTTCTAGGCAGATCTGGAGCCCTGGAGATGCAGTTCACAGTCTATGTTCTGGGGCGCTGGTGCAGTCAGCAGTCCAGTCTCCAGCCCGCAGGCGCGCACACTGGCGTGGACGGTGGGGGACCCCGCAGGCGTACACATTTGGGTGGCCCCTACCCCTATACCCCAGTTTTCTCTTTGATCCAGTCCCGAAACAGAGGGAGCCTCGTGTACACGCCCGGCTTGTTCCTCTGAGCGCAGCCGTCTCCCCAGCTCACCACACCGGCCTGGAAGATTCGCCCATCTGCCTCCACGCTGGACAGGGGTCCCCCAGAGTCACCCTGGACGGAGACAAGCCCTGCCGTGAGTCCCCAGTCCCGCCTCTCCCGGGGCCTACCTGCCACCCTCCTGCCCCGGGGCGCACCTGGCAGGAGTCCACGCCGCCACTGAGGAAGCCCACGCACATCATGCGTGGCGTGATCTGCTGCGGCAGGAGGCTCTCGCAGGTGGTCTGGTTGATGACACGGATCTCACCCTTCTGCAGGATCAGCGCGCCGGTGCCTGGGGAGAGGGCAGGACAGGGCTGGGAGCCGGGCTGCTTCGGGGGCAGCGTCATTCGAGGCGCTCCCCACGGGTCATTTGACTCGCAAAACTCTGGAACAGCCCAGATGCCCCGGGCTGACAAACGGGTAATCCGCGTCTACTCAGTGGGCTCTGGCATTAGCAGCCACCTAGAGAAAGCAGGGGCATGCTGAGCTCTGCCAGGCGAATTGAGAGGGAACAGACGCCGCCACAAGCAGGGGTGAGGAAACAAGCAGCAGAGAGGGAAGGTGCGGCAAATGCCCCCGGGGTTCTGTGAGGGCACTGGAGCTGTATGTCCTGTTCGTTTTCTTTCCTCTCCAAAGTCTACAAATGTTCAGCATATGCTATAGAGTGGATTTTTTCAATCTAGCCTTTGCCAACTAATGGCCTGCTTCCCTTCATATCCACCCCTCACGTGCCTTAAGCACCACTGGGCTTAAGGTGTTGCTATCTTCATTATGCGGATGAAGAAACAGGGTCAGAGTTTAAGCAACTCGCTCAGGGTTACTCAGGTAGTTAGGGGCAAAGCCAGCCTTCAGTCCTGAGCCCGGGCTGCAAATCCCATGCCCCTTTTACTAAAGGCCTCCATTCCGCCCTGGACAGCCTCATTCTGCCAGGCAGAGGGAGACTGGGCGGCCCCTCGCCCCACGGCTGGACACGCAGAGGAAACACAGCCTTGGAGGAAGGCCCCAGGCCCTCTGTGGAGCCCTGGGTCAGCCCGAAGCTCACCTCCATACTGGGTGTGTCCCCAGCCTGTGACCCAGATGGCCTTGCCGGCAGGGAAGACATGCGAGGCATCCGGCAGGCAGATGGGCCGCACCACGGAGCTGTACTCCACCGGTTTCTCCAGCTCCAGCAGCGCGATGTCGTAGTCGAAGGTGAAGTCGTTGAAGGAGGGGTGGGAGATGATGCGCTTCAGCCGGCGCTCCTGCACCTCGGGGGCGCTGCGCTGGCTCTGGTCGTGCAAGCCCAGGAAGGCCGTCCACTGCGTGGGGTCCGAGTACCTGGAAGGGGGAGCCGCTGTGAGACCGCGCGGTCACTCGGGTCTGTGCACAGGGCCCCGCAGCCCCGCGCGTTCCCAGAGGACTCCGCATGGACGAGGCACAGCAGCTGCTGAGAGAAGATGACGGTGCCAGCTCTTACTTGGTCTTGACCCTAAGCTAGAAACTACTAAGTGCCTCCCGCTGCAGTAAGAAACTGCTCTTAAACTCTCTACCCCCCTCCTTGAATACATTTTTAATCTGATGACCAAAAATTAGGTATCTTATGAACCTGCTCTTTCACAGGAGGAATAACAGAAAAATCAACCCAAATGATTTTTCTTTTTTCTTGTTGTTGTTGTTGTTGTTGTTGTTGTTGTTGTTGAGACAGTCTTGCTCAGTCGCCCAGGCTGGAGTGCAGTGGCGCAGTCTCAGCTCACTGCAACCTCTGCCTCCCAGATTCAAGTGATTCTCCTGCCTCAGCCTCCTGAGTATCTGGGATTACAGGTGCACACCACGTCTGGCTAATTTTTATATTTTTAGTAGAGACGGGGTTTCACCATGTTGGTCAGGCTGGTCTCGAACTCCTGACCTCGTGATCTGCCCCCCCCCCCCCCGGCCTCCCAAAGTGCTGGGATTACAGGTGTGAGCCACCATGCCCCGCCCAAATAAATTTTTAATGTAGTGGTATATAACCTAAGACCAAAATGAATTGAAAAATATGTTGTGTTGTATCTACTAAGTTTCTTGTTGGCTATGGAATAGGTTTAGCGATTCTGAAGCTGTTCCATGTGCACTGCAGAGCGGGCGCTCACCCTAGTGTGGGGAAAGGGAGGCACAAATGTGGAATGGGATCAGAGGTATCAGGAAAGGCTCATTATTTTTACTTTATTTTATTATTATTTTGTGAGATGGAGTCTCACTCTGTCACCCAGGCTGGAGTGCAGAGGCGTGATCTCAGTTCACTGTAACCTGCACCTCCCAGGTTCAAACGATTTTCTGGCCTCAGCCTCCCAAGTAGCTGGGACTACAGGATGCGCAGCCACGCCTGGCTAATTTTTGTATTTTTAATGGAAACAGGGTTTCGCCATGTTGGCCAAGCTGGTCTCGTACTCCTGACCTCAAACAACCAGCCCGCCTCAGCCTCCCAAAGTGCTGGAATTACAGGCATAAGCCACCATGCCCACTGGCTCACAATTCTTAAAAACTGGTCTAAAACCAGTGCTGTCTCTAGCAGCACCCAGAACTTAGTGTCTAAATATCCTTCTCTATTGAAAGGAACAAGGGCTCCTTGGAAAAATGGCTGATTTCAGATCTGGGTCTTAATGGAAAGCATAAAGCAAACCTAGAACATTTTGTTTCTGCAGGAAGCAATCAAGCACTCAAACACCAATGTGGTCCGTCTGACAAAGCTGGTTAAAATGAGGACAATAAGAACCCTGAAATAAATGGTGACAGGGTGACACTACTACACAGGCGGAATAATAAAAATGGGTGGGATAATCCATCGGTCCACCCTGAGTCTAAAAAGTAATTTCAAAAGAGTTTATAAAGGGACAAAGGAAAGCTATTATTTACAGAGAAAAAGCAGCCTCTGGCCAGGTGTGGTGGCTTACTCCTGTAATCCCAGCACTTTGGGAGGCCGAAGCGGGTGGATTACCTGAGATCAGGAGTTCGAGACCAGCCTGGCCAGCATGGTGAAACCCCGCCTCTACTAAAAACACAAAAATTAGCTGGGCATGATGGTGGCCGCCTGTAATCCCAGCTACTCAGGAGGCTGAGGCAGGAGAATCGTTTGAACCCAGGAGGTGGAGGTTGCAGTGAGCCGAGACGGCACCACTGAACTCCAGCCTGGGCAGCAAAGTGAGACTCCACCTCAAAAAAGAAAAGAAAAAGGAAAGAAGGGAGGAAGGGAGGAAGGAAGGAAGGAAGGGAGGGAGGGAGGGAGGGAAGGAGGGAGGGAGGGAGAGAGAGAGAGAGGGAGGGAGGGAGGGAGGGAGGGAGGGAGAGAGAAAGAGAGAAAGAGAGAGAGAAAGAAAAAGTGATCAGCTCCTAAATGCTGAAGAAACAGTACAATAAGGAACCACATTCTCACCTACCACAGTAATAATCAACAAATGTGAGAATTACCAACGGACACTGAGACGCTAGGTAAAATACGGCTGGAGAACGAGACACTCACGCTGATTCAAAGAATCACCTGTGATGGTGTATTCACAGCCAAGGTGGAAGGCCCTTTATGATGGCAAAATCTGCTGGGCTCCCCGAGCCAGGTGCTCAGGCTCCTCTCCCAATCAGCCGCTGTCACGGGGGATCATGCTCTCCCTGAGAAGTGTACAGCACCACCCATGCACTGCTTCCTAACCCAGCCACGAAAACAGAGTGGGGAAAACCCAAATTGCGAGGCATCCTGTAAGATAACTGGCCCGAACTTTTCAACAATGTCAATGCCATAAAAAAACAAAAAATAAAAGGCATAGAGAAACTGTTATTGATTAAAATGAGATTAAAGAAACCTAATGACTAAATACAAGGCATGACCCTTGACTGCATCCTAGAACTTTTTTAAAAAAGCTCCGAAGAAGGCCGGGCGCGGTGGCTCACGCCTGTAATCCCAGCACTTTGGGAGCTCCAAGTGAGAGGAGCACAAGGCCAGGAGTTCGAGACCAGCCTGGCCAACATGGTGAAACCCCATCTCTACTAAAAATACAAAAATTAGCCGGGCGTGGTGGCAGGTGCCTGTAATCCCAGTTACTCAGGAGGCTGAGGCAGGAGAATCACCTGAACCCGGGAGGCGGCGGTTGCAGTGAGCTTGGATTGCACCACTGCACTCCAGACTGGGCGATAGAGTATGTCTCAAACAAACAAACAAACAAAACTTCTAAAGAAGAACACGATGGACATGATTGGAGGACATTTACGATGCGTACATCAGCTCCCAGCACAAAGCAATGCCGCCATTTCTCAGTGTGGGACAGCGTCCTCGTTCTTGGAGACACAGGCCGAGGCACCTGGTGGGAAGCCTCACAATGGCTGCCCCCAACTGGGAAATGGCTCAGAAAAATACACTCGGGTGCAAACAGAGAGAAAGCAAATGTGATTAACTCAATCACTGAATGTAGATCAGAGGTATAAGAGTGTTGCCTGTATGGCCAGGTGCGGTGGCTCACGCCTGTAATCCCAGCACTTTGGGAGGCCGAGGCAGGGGAATCATGAGGTCAGAAGTTCGAGACCAGCGTGGCCAGCATGGTGAAACCCTGTCTCCACCAAAAATACAAACAATTAGCCAGGTGTGGTGGCACACACCTGTAGTCCCGGCTACTCCGGAGACTGAGGCAGGAAAATTGCTTGAACCCAGGAGATGGAGGTTGCAGTGAGCTAGGATCACCCCACTGCACTCCAGCCTGGGGATAGAGCGAGACTCTGTCTCAAAAAAAAAAAAAAAGTGTTCACTGTACTAGTCCTTTTTTTCATTCATTGTATTTACAACATTTTTGTAGGTTTGAAAAATTTCAAAATAAAGCATTGGAAAAATACATATCTAAAATAGAAAATGTATGTGACAAGAGAAAGGCATGAACACCCGCTTCATTTTCCCTCACCTCTCAGGAAAGTCAAAAGGTTACTGAACCACCCAGCCAGGGCACCTCCCCGACCCTGGAGCACTAAACCGAGCCTCTGCCTCCACATCTCTCCCCATGCCTGCCTGAGCCCTGGTCCACTCTCGCTGCCCCGGCGTCCATCCCCTTCTGGCCTTCCTTTCTTTTTTTTTGAGATGGAGTCTTACTCTGTTGTCCAGGCTGGAGTGTAGTGGCATGATCTTGGCTCACTGCAACCTCCACCTCCCAGGCTCAAGTGATTCTCCCGCCTCAACTGCCCCCAAGTAGCTGGGACTACAGGCACCTGCCACCATGCCTGGCTAATTTTTGTATTTTGAGTAGAAATGGGGTTTCACCATGTTGGTCAGGCTAGTCTCGAACTCCTGACCTCAGGTGATCCGCCCGCCTTGGCTTCCCAAAGTGCTGGGATTATAGGCGTGAGCCACTGTGCCCGGCCCCATTCTGGCCTTTTTTACAGCCAACTCCCTACAGAATCGCAGGCCTAGGCCGAAGCTCAGTTTTCCAACCTGGGCTATACCCGATCTCGCTTCACTGTAATCTGTTGCCACCAGAAAATGACTTCCCAAAAGCTGCTTTTGTGAGATCCTTTTTGTCCCATTCCACAGCCTCAAAGGATTCCCAAGAGCTGCCAGGTGAGGCCTTGGGACCCACCCAGGCCTTCTGCGTTCACCGTTAATTGACCTGACCTTTCTGATGGCTTCCCAGCCTGCTCACATCCAGCCACATACTCACCCCTGCATCAACTCATTCACTCAACAATCCCTGGGCATCTGAGATGTAATCTATGACCCAGTCTTCAGGTTCACCATGTACACAGGGAGAGAGATGAAAACCACCGATTACAACATGACACGAAGGGTTCCACAGAGGACTGGGTAGAAAGCTGTGGAAGAGGATGGGCTGGGAGTCCGGAAATGAAGTGAGTTATGAACCAAGCCATCATATAGGCCTGGCCAGCTATGGCCTGAAGCAGTGGAGAATGCCACAAGTTTAAGGAGAACAAAGGTAGCCGGGCACAGTGGCTCACACCTGTAATCCCAGCACTTTGGGAGGCCAAGGCAGGCAGATCACCTGCGGTCAGGATTTCAAGACTAGCTTGGCTAACATGGTGAAACCCCGTTTCTACTAAAAGTACAAAAAATTAGCCAAGCGTAGTGGTGCATGCCTGTAATCCCAGCTACTCAGGAGGGTGAGGCAGGAGACTCGCTTGAACCAGGGAGGCAGAGGTTGCAGTGAGAGGAGATCACACCATTGCACTCCAGCTTGCGCAACAAAAGTGAAATTCACTCTCAAAAAAAAAAAAAAGAGAGCAAAGCATGTTCAGGAAGCCCTCACACTGAGCATGGGGAAGGCGTGAGGACCGCACTGGAGACTGAGGCAGGATGGACGGGCAGGGGCCAGATAACATGGCCATGTCGGTCATGAAGGAATTCCTGCTTTGTACTGCAAGCCGTGGCGGGCGTTGAGCAACAGATTGGGGTGACCAGATTTTGGGAAGATCACTCCGGGCTCGAGTGGTGCAGACAGTCCTGAGAGGAAAGGAAGTGGATGGGGAGAGGTGCTGCAGCTGCCCAGGCTACAGTGAGCTGGGACGAGCAAGATGGTGGCAGTGCAAATAGAAGAGAGTAGAAATGTTTCAGGAATGCCCAGGAGACAAGGATGTAGCTGAAAGGTTATCATGGGATTGGGGAGAGGGGAGAGCCATCCTCGTCCCTCTGGCTCAATTCCTCATGATCCCAATACCCAGCATGGACACCCCCATCCAGCTCTTTGCCCTGTGCCTGCAGGTTTCCACCTCCCTCCTCCAAGCCCTCCCTGTTCACCCGGCAACCTCAGCTCAAGACCCCGCTTTCATGAAGCCCTCTCTGCAAACTCAGCCAATTGGTAAGTCTGACAGTATTTGATTATATCAGCAGACTCAGCCTCTAATGTTTAAGGCATGCACATCTACCAGTAGCTGAGAGACTGCTTGTGAAGATGCAGCCACTGCTATCCCCCATGGTGACCCCAGGGGCTGGAGTGCAGTTGGGAATCGCGAGTGCTCAGGTAGAACTTCTGATGTCCCAAACACTCTTCTCGATGTTGACACAGTAAGTTGTTTTATCCCTGAAACAGCCCTGCAAGGTAGGGTCACCCTTTTTAAGATGAGGACTCGCACAGAGAGGGCAACTTGCCAAAGATCATACAGCTAATACGTTGTAGACCACAGCTGGAACCTAGGCAGCCTGTGCAGTTAACCGCAACGTGATGCCGCCTCCCGGCAGTGCCCGATGAATGCATGACGACTTAGCCCTGTGCTCAGGGTCCCTTGATACCAGGCCTCTGCACACCTCACACCTCCCTGCCTCTGCATACGACATTCCCTTTGTCTGGAAGGTCTGAGCCACCTGGTCCAGCTGACAAACACCCTCACCTTCAACCTCAGTTCAGACACCCATGTTGAGTGTTCCCAACAGTCGCCCTCCCCAGTCCCTCAGGCATATAGGTTTAAAATTCTAAACTCCACATGCTGGGCCCAAGGGAGCCTGGACACAGCCCTGGCACAGCACTTACTGCACGAGTGTGTCATGTCCTACCCTCACAAGTCTGTGGCACACAATCTGCAGGGACCAAGTCCTATTCACGTTGGTCTCTCTAGTGTCAGTAATAACCACGGGTGTGGAATATTAATTGCACTACACATTGGCAGAAGCGTGACTGATGATCAACACAGGATGAAGGAGAAGGAAATGAGAAAGGAAGCAATGAAGCAAAGGAAAGGAGAAAGCAGTACAGGACAGCAGCGGTGTTCTTAGTATGCACCCAGCCATTTCCTAGCTCCACCTGCTGACGGGGCCTGGACATGACACCATGATGACAATGAACACACTAAGCAACTGGAACTTGGTCTCTAAATACCATCCCCAGTAAAGGCCTCCTTGGAGAAATGGCTGGTCCTAGGGCTGGGCTGGGGAAACACAAGATGAGCCTATTGTACCTCGTAGTGCCAGAAAGCAAGGACGTGGCTCAAAAAAGGAAAGAATGGGGCATGTCAAAGAGGCACAGAAGCCAACCTCAAAGAGCAGTGTTTGACCCAGGCACGGTGGCTCACATCTGTAATGCCAGCACTTTGGGAGGCCAAGATGGGAGGATCACTTCAGCCTAGGAGCTGGAGGCCAGGCTTAGCACTTAGCAAGGCTCTGTCTCTACAAAAATTTTAAACTAGCTGGGCATGGTGGCATATGCCTGTAGTCCCAGCTACTTGGGAGGCTGAGGCAGGAGGATTGCTCAAGCCCAGGGGTTCAAGACTGCAGCGAGCTATGATTTGCACCACTGAACTTCAGCCTGGGTGACACAGTGAGACTCTGACTCACATACACACACAGACACACACACAAAATTCTTAAGCTCACATTACTCCAAAAAAAAAAAAAAAAAAATCATCCCTGCTCTGGGTGAGGTTGGGTATGACAGAATGAGACAAGGGACAGTCTCAGGTTGGACAAAGCCACATGTCAAGCACCCAGTGAAGCTGGGGACCATGGAGCTGGGTCCACTCCCCACAGGCTCTTGCTGTCTGTCTCCATCACCCAAGCCCTGTGCACGTGTCTGAGCGCGCTCCATCTGTGCTGCAGGCCTCCCTCCTGCTGTGGGCCCCTCTCTCCTCCCTGCAAAGGGCAGCTGAGGGTTTGGGTCACCTGCTCGTGTCTGAGCGCGCTCCATCTGTGCTGCAGGCCTCCCTCCTGCTGTGGGCCCATCTCTCCTCCCTGCAAAGGGCAGCTGAGGGTTTGGGTCGCCTGCTCCTGGAGCTGTCTACCACGGAAAATCATGCAGCCAGCAGAAAGCGCATCCACTTCTCCCGAGGGTGGACTCTCCTGGAAGGCCCACCCCTGCGCCTGCCTCTTCAGAGCAAGCCAGGCCCTAAAACTCCTCCCTTCAGCCGATGGCCAGATGCCCAGAGAGGCTGGGAGCTAAGACACAAATAGCGCAGCCTGGGATGCCCACATGACCCTTCCAGGCCTCTCATCTGCCTGTGTGTCTGAGGCCATGACATGCTGAGCACCTACTATGTGCCAGGCACAGCGCAAAGTGACTCAGGTACAGCATCGTACTTAATTCTCACAACTCTAAGGGTGGGAACTGATACTGTCACCATCATCAGTGAAGATCCCAAGGCCTAGGAAGTTTGAATAACCTGCCCAGGGTCACCGGCAAGCCAGAGCTGGAGCATGAATCCAAAGCTCATGTTGGCCAATCCGAGGAGTCGTGCAGTGCAGACTCACCGGAGACCACACCCGTGCTCCAGTCTGGCTCTGCCACTTAACAGCTGTGCCGCTTCGAGCAAACATCTCTACTTCTCTGAACCTTACTTTCTGTACAATGACGATACAATCGACCTGCCTAACTTGCTGGGCGTCTTAGGAGAGGCACAGGGACAGCACTTGGCTGCCAGTGGGCACCGAATACAGTGAGTTTTTATTGTTACTGTTACTAAGCCCCGTCCTGGGATATCTGTTCATTTGGTTTGGACGCTTGTCCCCTCCAAATCTCATGTGGAAATGGGATCCCCAGTGTTGGAGGTGGGCCTGATGGGAGGTGTTTTGGTCACAGATCCCTCCTGAATGTTTTGGTGCCCTCCCGATGGTGATGGGTGAGTTCTGAGTTCACACGAGGCTGGCTGCTTAAGAGTCTGGGACCTCCTCCTGCTCTCTCTTGCTCCCGCTTTCGCCATGTGACGTGCCTGCTCCCCCTTCACCTTCTGCCACGGATGGAAGCTCCCTGTGACCCTCACCAGAAGCAGAGGCTGGCACCACGCTTCCTCTACAGCCTGCAGAACCAGGAGCCAAATAAACCTCTTTTCTTTATAAATGACCCAGTCTCAGGTATTTCTTTAGAGCAGCTCAAGAATGGACTAACACATGTGCTCACCCCTCCAATGCCCTTCCTTGGTGCCAACCCACCCTGGCATGACTCCCAGATGCAAGGGACCAGTAAGGAGGCTCCCTGCTGCCCACCCAGAGACCCACCTGAATCCTCTGTCATCGATGTAGCAGTGCGCGGCGGAGACCAGCCAGTTGGGAGAGATGAGGGAAGCACCGCAGACATGGCCCTGGCCCAGCGCGTGAAGGCTCACCTGCCAGGGCCACTCGCCCTCATCCGCATCTGTGCCCCCAACAACACGAGCCTGTCTCGTGAATGACCGCAGCCCACAGTCTGCAGAGGGGGGCAGAGAACCAGAGGACAGCAAGTCAAGGTGGGGACATCAAACCCCAAGGGGACATGCAGTGGGTGCCAGGAGACCCTGTGTGGGGAAGCCAGCTTTTGGCGTGCACAGCACTGCTGGAGTGGCCAGGGCATGAGGGACCCCCAAAACTATCTTTGAGCTTCACAGACTCCCTTCCACCATGCTCCTCCTCCTCCCCACTCCCAAATTCAAACTCGCATCTTCCCACCTCCCCCTCCCTCACAAATGCAGCGAGGGCTCCGGAGGCCGGCTGCTCAGCTTCACTTTGATTTGGGTGTCATCTGCCTGACTGGACGTCATTTGGGGCGTCACAGGAGAGGGGGCGGCGTGGAGCAGGGAGAAGCATCTTTGAATGCTGAGGGACACAGCTCTCAGAGGGACGAATGAACCACTGATGTGAGGTCACAGGATAGCTGCAGCTGTGCTCAAATCTAACCCGTGGCCAGCCCACGCTTCCGAAACACGGAGACTGCAAATCAAAGTATGGGCGGGCGAGGGTGAGACCCTGCCTTGGGCTTGGGTGAGCTGGGCTGCTCTTCTCCAGGCTACTCCCCTACAGCTGTGTCTACACAGCAGGGGCCAGCAATGCACTGCAGCCACGACCTCGCCGTGCTACGGAAGCCCTGAGATACTGGCTGTACGGGCCTTTCTCCAAGACCAGAGCCAGCCCGTGGGGTGGTGCCTTCATGACAACTGGCAGGGCTATCCTTTCCTCCAGGAGACGCAAGCACAGAGCTGCTAAGCGAGGGGCTGGCGGGACTGCGCCTCCAGGTGCGCCCTCAGGTGGGCACCTCACACAGTGAACGACCTGCACAACCGTACTCAGACGCCTCGCTCACCGCAGTCCTTCTCATCGGAGCCGTCGCTACAGTCCTTCTTCCCGTCACACTCAGGGTTGCCCTTGCTCAAGCAGAGCCCGTTGAGGCAGCGGTAGGTGTGTTTGGTACAAGTGACGACGTTCACTGTTCAAGGAGGAGGACACAGGGAGGGGATCAATTCCTCTGCAGCATCTGACCAGAAGCCAGAAACCACCCATGGCGCCTCATGGCCCCTGCACCTTACCCCCTCCCCCAGGCCTGCCCCACCCACGTCCACTGGCCTCTCAGCCCTGCTACAGGTTCTCCACCTTCCGGAAAATTCTCCCCCCTCCAGAGCCCTTGCTCATCACACTTCACCCACAGGTGGTCTGTGTTCATTAAACTCGGGGCATCCTGTGCGTGGGTGTGCTCAGGGCTGCCTCCTCCAGGGGCGAGGCCCCCAGCAGGAAGGTGGGCGGGGCGGGCCTCACCTTTGGTGCAGGAGGCCTCGTCGGACCCGTCCCCACAGTCGTCCTTCCCATCGCACTGCTGGCTCTTGGAGAGGCACTTCCCATTGGAACACCTGAAGGTCTGGGCGGGACAACCTGGAGAGGCACCGGGACTCAGCCACCAGGAGCCACCGGGAGCTGCCCCGCCCGCCTGCCCGCCCAGGCCGCCCCTCCCCAGCACTCACTGCACCCCTGCTCGTCGCTGTAGTCTCCGCAGTCGTTCACACTGTCGCAGACCCAGAATAGGGGCTTGCAGAACTTGTTCTTGCATGTGAACTGGTGGGTGGCGTCGCAACCTGGAGTGGGGTAAGGGGAGGGTCGGCTGTGAGGCCCCCATCACTCACTGCTTCCCCAGGACGCTCAGGTGATCAGAGCTTCCTGGGGACCACTTTCCGATCTGCAGAGAGACCCAAGTGGCCCTGCTCCACCAGCTACCAAGCTGACCTCAGCACTTCCGAGACACCCCACCACCTGCCCCACAGAGGCCAAGATCTCCATATGGCAGGGTGGGGAGGGAGGCCAGAGGTCTCTACACAGGGCCGAGAGCAAAATCTCCCACCACCTCCAGCCTTTCTGCCTCGGCAGTCAGCCAGCAGGGCCATGGGACGCAGGCAGGGCGGGGAAGGAGGGTGGGGAGACCGGGGCTCCCAGCTGGACTCACTGCAGTTGAGCTCATCGCTGTAGTCGGTGCAGTCGGCCCAGCCATCACAGCGCATCTCCTTCCGGATACACCGCCCCGTGCGGCACGTGAACTGCCCCGGGCACGCTGTGGGCACAAGCAGGCCTGAGGCCCCCAGCACCCACCCACCTCCCTCCACTGGCTCCCGGCTCCCTCCCTCGGGTCAACCTCCCAGCTACAAACACAGAGGAGCAGGGCGGGTGCTGTGGCCCAGGGCAGGGGTTGCCCAGGCCCACCAAGGTGTGACAAAGGGGTTCCTGCACCTGCAGCTAGTGTGGGAAGGGGGCTGACCACAGACCCCAACCTGAGCTGTCAGGGTCCCTCCCCACCACTGAGGATCGAAGCCCAGGAAGCCCCGGGTGCCCTGCAGAGAGGCCAGCTGGTCGCAGGCCCTGCCCTGCCCTGTGTGCTGGGCCTCCTGGGGACCCCGAGGGCCAGGCCCTGCCTGTGACACTCAGCAGGTCCCCGATGCATGCGATGTGTCCTGTCCAAATGCAGTGCGGCATCGCGCTTCCTTCACTCTAAACATTTTCCATATTTCAATGTTTCTGAAATCAGGAGGCATCTGACCACTTTGCAGATGACAAAGTCGTAAGGAGGCCATTGTCACCACCTCGGCACAGGTACAATTCAGTCACAGGTAAGTGTTTAGATCAAAGGTATTGGTTTATCTGAGTGTACTTTTGGCGATGAGCTAGGCCCTTGAATTTTACCTTAAATTTGGATTCCTAAGCATAGTTAAATGTCTTCCCAAGGTTATTCTATGATGCAGGGTTGAAATAAAAACACATTGTATATGTGGAAGAACCACTGCTCACACAGCCAACGGTACTTCCTAATGTGTCTCAAAATTACCCTATGAATCCTAACGGTGCTAACAGGCCACAGAGGCAAGCACAGATGATCAAAGTCACAGGAAGGTGGGCCTGAGGGACAGAGGGCGGGGGAGCTCCGATGAGGGGCGTCTCCAGCCGCAGGTACCTCATGCTGGGACTGTGACCCAGAAGGAAAGGGCACAGTGTGTGCCAGCGCTCACAGCCAGCCTGCTTTAATTAATGCATCAAAGGTAGCGTGTTTTCCTCGTAAAGGTACGGGAGGAGTGACATGCTCTTACATTCTCCAGCATCTTAGAATCAGCAAAGCATGATGCTAACGAGATGCAGGGTAGATAGAACATGCGGGGCAGGCTGCCCTCCTCCCCACAACGTTCACTCACGGTCACTGGAGTCGTAGGAGAGGTATTCAGCTAAGAACCCGGTGTCGGTGTAGGACTGATCCGAGTGGAAGCGAACTGTGATCTTGTTGCTGTTGCTGGTGACGACAAACTGGGACCTCTCTCCGCAGTACCTGGAGCGGAGGCGGGGCACAAGATGAGGAGGGACAGCTGGGAGCCGGGGGGCTGGTGGGACCCCTCCCCCTGCAGCATGGGCCAGGCAGCCCCCATACCCCCCGGGACTCACTTCTCCCCGTTGATCTCCACGTAGTCCTTGGGGCAGGTGCCCGTAGGCACGCCAGGCTCCAGCAGGTAGAAGAATTTGAAGCGCACCTTCACGTGCTGGTTGTTGGGTACCTGAGGGAAGAGAGGCTGCTGGGAATCTGCGGCTTCCCTCCCTCCTCCCTGAACCTGAGGATATCAAAGGGAGGCGGCTGCATGGACCAGGGAGAGATGGTATGCCTTCCATCAAGACAGGCTGGAAAGTTCTCCCAGCACTTTTTGTTTGTTTTCGCTTTTGTTTTGTTTTTGTTTTTTTTGAGATGGAGTCTCACTCTGTTGCCAGGCTGGCAACACTGCACTGCAACTTCCGCCTCCCGGGTTCAAGCAATTCTCCTGCCTCATCCTCCTGAGCCTCTGCGATTACAGGTACATGCCACAACGCCCAGATAACTTTTTTGTATTTTTAGTAGAGATGGGGTTTCACCATGTTGGTCAGGCTGGTCTCGAACTCCTGACCTCAGGTGATCTGCCTGCCTTGGCCTCCCAAAGTGCTGGGATTACAGGCGCCAGCCACTACACCCGGCCTCTTTTTTTTTTTTTTTTTTTTTCTGAGACGAAGTCTCGCTCTGTCGCCCAGGCTGGAGTGCAGTGGCAAGATCTCGGCTCACCACAACCTCTGGCTCCCAGGTTAAAGCGATTTTCCTGCCTCAGCCTCCCGAGCAGCTGGGATTACAGGCACAGGCCACCACACCCGGCTAATTGTTGTATTTTTAGTAGAGACAGGGTTTCACCATGTTGCCCAGGCTGGTCTCGAACTCCTAACTTCGTGATCCACTTGCCTGGCCTCCCAAAGTGCTGGGATTACAGGCATGAGCCACGGCGCCCGGCCCTCCTGACATTTTTAAAGAAAGGAAAAGGAGGCAGCTCTGGCTGGGATGTCGTGAGCGGCGCAGACAGGTGACTCTCTTCTCTCACACACCTTCTTTGATTTCTTCCTGATGGCACCTTTGAGACCCAGGCACTGTCACCCTCACTTCACCTAGGGACAAGCTGAGGCCCAGGGAGCTTCAGCAACTGCCCAGGTCGTTGTCACCTGACAAGGAGCTAGGATGAGTCTGGGTCTGCCTGACACTGCAGGGGAAGACCTGACCCCCAGACACATGGTCTCTTTGGGATTTGTTTATTTGTTTTTGCTGTTTTTGAGACAGGGTCTCACTGTTGCCCAGGCTGGAGTGCAATGGCACTGTCATAGCTCACGGTAGCCTTTAACTCCTGGCTTTAAATGATCCACCCACCTCGGCCTCCTGAGTAGCTGGGACCACAGGCATGCACCACCATGCCTGGCTAATTTTTGTATTTTTTCTTTTAAAGATGAGGTCTCACTATGTTGTCCAGGCTCATCTTAAATTCCTAGCCTCAAGTGATCCTCCCGTCTTGGTCTCCCAAAGTGCTGGGATTACAGGTGAGAGTCACCACATTTGGCTGCCTCTTTGGGGTTAAAAAAGGATCTCCCTTCCCTTTCTTCTGTCTTCCTCATTTGCCATCAACCTCTCTCTCACACACACACACGCACACACATGTACACATATGCCACACACACACGCACACACATGTACACATATGCAAACACATGCACACACATGTACGCACACACACACACAGGGAGACATACACATGTGCATATACATGCTCATGCGCACACACACACGTTCACATACCCCATAGTTCCTACCTCAATGTTCCATGTGCAGTCAATGTTGGGTGGGTAGTGGCCCGGGTAGTAGGGGCTGTTGAATGTCCCCTGGGCTTTACGTAAGTGGCCTCCACACCCTGAGAGGAAAGGTGGGAGAAAGCAAGAGGATCAGGAACCTGCCCGGCCAAGCAGGCAGGCGAGGACTCTGCAGCCTGAGGCCTGGAGCTGCCTCCTGGACTCCCGGATGCTGCACAGCAAGTGCACAGCCAGGAAGGCCGGGTGTCAGGTGCTGAAGCTTCAGGAGGGCTCCTGACCCAGGCGGTCGGCCAGATGCCTTTGGCTCAAGCTTCAGCCTCTGCTGCTGACCTAGGCCAGCTCCCCAGCCACAGGGTCCAGCCTGTGGCCTCCTAAGCTCGGTCACCCCCACTAAGGCCTTCCCCTTCTCCGCGGCCCGCGGGCAGTTCTGCCCTGCCCTGCCCTTCCTTACTGCTCATCTTAGGCAGCTGGAAGAAGGTGGCCTCAAAGCCGGGATGCCGCCGCTCAGTGTTGGTTATCAGCGTGACGAGCAGGACGTTCTGGGAGGAGAGGAAGGTCAGGTTGTAGGAGGGAGGGTAGGTACCACACAACCTGTGGGGGCAGAGGGTGGGCATTAGGAAGAGCCGGCAGAACCAAGCTTCTCACACACCCAAACCAGGCTCCCAGGCAGAGGTGCCCGAGGACCCCATCCCTAACTCTGGTCCCATCCACAGAGGGCTAAGAATGGAGTCAAAAAGACCTTCATTCAGGTAAGTCCCTCCCCCACACAATCACTGATGGAAGGAGTTAGTGATAAACGGTTCACCTTTGTTTAAAAGAGCAACACCCAGCCGGGCGCAGTGGCCCACACCTGGAGGCCGAGGTGGGTGGATCACCTGGGGTCAGGAGATCAAGACCATCCTGGCCAACATGGTGAAACCCCGTCTCTACTAAAAATACAAAAATTAGCCAGGTGTCGTGGCGCACGCCTGTAATCCCAGCTCCTCGCGAGACTGAGGCAGAAGAATCGCCGGAACCCAGGAGGCGGAGGTTGCAATGAGCCAAGACAGCACCACTGCACTCCAGCCTGGGTGACAGAGCGAGACTCCATCTCGGGAAAAAAAAAAAAAAAAAAAGCAACACCCTAGACATGATACATGCCCACAACAGAGGATTTACTACATAAGCTGTGGGTTCAATCAGAACAATAGCAGTGGTAACAACCAACATTTATCAAGAACATGCCAAGGTTGGGCCTATAATCCCAGAATATTGGGAGGCCGCGAGGCAGGAGAATTCCTTGAGGCCAGGAGTTTCACACCAGCCTGGGTAACAGAGTGACACCTCATCTCCATCATCAAAAAAACTAGCTGGGCATGGTGGCATTTGCCTGTAGTCCCAGCTACTCAGGGGCGAGGCCAGAGCCTCAGGAGTTCAAGGTTACAGTGAGCTATGATTGTGCCACTGCACTCCAGCCTGGGCAACCAGGAGACTCAAAAAAAAAAAAAAAAGAGGAACATGCCTGGCATGGTTCTCGGTGCTCTTAAATCTGTTAACTCACAATCTTCATAACAGCTCTATGGAGTAGATACTGTTATCCCTATCTCAGAGGTGAGGAAACTGAGACACAGAGATTTTCAGTAACTTGCCCAACATCCCATGGTTAATAAGTGGCAGGCTTAGAATTTAAACTCAGGCATTGAAGCTCCAGAGTCCACACTGCTCACAACCATACCATCCTGATTGTGTCCCCTCCTAAACAATGCAACTTTATAAAAACCCTGAGAGACAGGGTGACTGATTTGGAAAGATCATCATAATATACTTCATTTGTTAAAGCAGGTAATGAAACTGCATGCATGGGATAATCCTATTTCTTAACACACACAGAGCAAAAAAGGCTGGGAGAATAGACATCAAAAATTTGGCCAGGTGCTGTGGCTCATGCCTGTAATCCCAGCACTTTGGGAGGCCAAGGCAGGCGGATCAATTGAGGTCAGGGGTTCGAGACCAGCCTGACCAACATGGTGAAACCCCATCTCTACTAAAAATACAAAAAAAAATTAGCTGAGCGTGGTGGTGCATGCCTGTAATCCCAGCTACTCGGGAGGATGAGGCAGGAGAATTGCTTGAACCCGGGAGGCGGAGGTTGCGGTGAGCGGAGATCTTGCCACTGCACTCCAGCCTGGGCGACAGAGCGAGACCCCGTCTCAAAGAAAAAGAATTAACAGTGGTTATTTCTAGGCAGTAAGATGACGAGTGACTTTAGTCTTCCTTTTGCTTGTCAATTTCTTTTTCCCACCGGGACCATGTACTTCTTTGTTGTGCGATTAATACATTAGAGAGATGGAAAAGAAGTCCTGGTTGCGAAGCTGTGGCAGCAGATGGTTCTAGATTATTCTTGGCCTGGATTTTAGCCCATTATTAATCATTAAACGTCCGCCCAGCTCATTTCCATAGTCAGCCACAGAAGGCTCTGGCCCAGCGAGTGCAGGAGAGGCGGCTTACCCACCACGCACAGCACCTCTGCACAGTACGCTCCACCCTGACGTGGGGTACCCCACAGGTGCATTAACCATGCCTTTCCGTTTTCTGTAATGCGGGTGCTTTGACATCTGGGGCCCTGCTGACTGTGGAGGGCTGGCCAATGCTTAGAGATAGGAAAAGTCTCACCTGCAAGCAAACCTTCCCTATACAAACCCACCCATGGAGGGCCCAGCCCCACCTCCTCCAAAAAGATCTCACACTCAGGGCCACTATTCTTTGCCCTAACCACCCCAGACCCAAGTATCAGAGAACTAGGGACAGCTCCTATGCCCCAGAGCCTACTAAAATTATTCAAACAAGTCAATTCTAAACCTCTCACCCTGGTTTGTCTTGCCTTTTCTGTGTAAACCATATAAAGGCTCTTTTTGTTGTTGTTGTTTTGAGACAGAGTCTTGCTCTGTTGCCCAGGCTGGAGTGCAGTGGTGCAATCTTGGCCTCTGCAACCTCTGCCTCCCAGGTTCAAGTGATTCTCCTGCCTTGGCCTCCTGAGTAGCTGGGATTACAGGTGCCCACCACCACACCCAGCTGATTTTTGTATTTTTAGTAGAGACCACACCCAGCTGATTTTTGTATTTTTAGTAGAGATGGGGTTTCATCAGGTTGGCCAGGATGGTCTCAAACTCCTGATCTCAAGTGATCCAGCCGCCTTGGCCTCCCAAAGTGCTGGGCTTACAGGCATGAGCCACCACGCCCGGTCCATAATAAAGGCTCTTGCTTACATTTTCCCCTCATTCCTGTTACCCCTTGACCAACCTAGTGCTTCCTCGTGTAGCCTGAGACAGGGTCTTGCTCTGTTGCCCGGGCTGGAGTGCAGTGGTGCAATCACAGCTCACTGCAGCCTTGACCTCCTGAGTTGGAGATCCTCCTGCATCAGCCTCCTGAGTAGGCATGCACCACCACACCCAGCTAAGCTTTTTATTTTTTATAGAGGCAGAGTCTTGTTGCCCACGCTAGTCTCAAACTCCTGGCCTCAAGAGATCCTCCCGCCTCAGCCTCCCAAAGCGCTGAGATTATAGGCATGAGCTACCATGCCCACCAACAAAATTGTCTTTCCAAGGGCAGTCATCTCCTGATCTGTTGGCCTTCATATAGCTGAATAACAAAGCCTACATTTTAAAACTGTGGGCAGAGCCTTCTCTGGCAGTTCAGGGGGACACGCCCTGCACAGGCTGGATTTGGTGTCTGGGGACCAGAGAGCCTTCCTCTGCCTTGCCAAGGCTGAGAAAAATCGCCTCCCAGACTCGACTGGAGCTCCAGCTGAGGATCACAGCACACGTGCCCCTTGCTGCCTGGACATTTGGCAGTGGCCTGTGGCCAAGAGTCGTAAACTGTATCCCAGGCCTGTGCTGCAATCGGTTGAAGAAGCTGGCCCCCTATGGTGCAGCTGCCAAGCTCCCACAGCCCCCCCCCGCCCCCGGGGTACTCACTGCACCAGGGCGTGGGGCTCCATGGGGCTCAGGGTGTTGTACACCGTCACCAGGTCGCTGCCGCGCTCATCACAGGACGCAAGGTCAAAGCTGCGGAAGGTGAGGCTCAGCACTGAGTCGGCATCCCCCCGCAGGGCCCACTGGCAGCGGGCATGAGCGGGGTAGGGGCTGTCAGGGAATCCGGGCGTGGTGAAGCGCATCACCTCCACACCGCGGGCGTGCAGGGCAAAGCTGCAGCTGTCTGCGCAGGAGACAAGAAGAAGGGCATGTGTGGGGGCAGGACTGGGCAGAGCTGGGGGAGGAACCTGAGACCCCGTGGGCCTGGCCCCTTTGAGATGCCCCAGGCTGCCCTGGGCCTCGGGAGATCAGGAAAGGGGCTTCTCAGAAGGGCCTGGAAGAGGAAGGGCCTGGAAAGATCATCGTAGTGTACTTCATTCAGAGGGACATGCACTGGGGACCCCACTGGCTCAAGGGCATCTGGCCATATCTCCCCTCTTCCCCACCCAGAGGAGGAGGTGGGCACGGTACTTACTGTCCTGGGTCCTCTGTACCGTTTTGGGGTCAGTGGCTGAAGAATAAGAAGGAGAATAAAGAATTTCCTGATACAATCCATTTCCTTATTCCTGCTTCCTTATTATCTAAAGGGAGGTGCCCGGCCAGCATGTAATCTTCTCTCTGGTGCACTGGGCCCTGGGAGTGCCGGTCCCCTGCAATGGTCCAGGGCCCAGCCCCACTCCAGGGAAGGCTGGCCAGTCCCATGCCCACCCCGACCCTCGGACTCACGGAAAGCCACCACTGAGGTGACCACAAAGGACTTCAGGGAGCGCGCCCGCGGGGGCAGCATGACTACGCGTTCCTCGGCCATGACGCGCTCGGCCTCCTCCACCAGGTGCTGTGGGATACTGAACTCAGACCAGTAGTAGGCGATGACGCTGCCCTCGCTGGGGAGAGAGCGGGGGGGGGGGGGCCTGAGGCGGAGCTCTGGGCCCCATTTCCCCCACGTGCGCCTAGAGCGACTCCAGGGCACGTGGGCCACTCAGGCCACCCGCGGGGGCCCACCTGGGCCCTCCATCTGCAGAGGCCCTGCCCCAGCTCCTCTTTTGTGTCACCCCTCTTCCCACCCCGAAGCAAGAGGACTTGCCCCTTTGCCCGCTGCTCTCAGTCTCACCCCCACCAGACCAATTCTGGAGGCCGCTCAGGGGTAGGAATGAGGCAGGGGGAACCCACTGGAATTTTCCCACAAGCGAGGACACCCCGAGTGTCGCCTTCCTGAGCCTGTTTTCTGACCTGAGAAAGGAACTGGGAATGCCACCTGCCACACAGCATTCCCCAGGGTTCAAACGAACTAGCAAAATAAAAAGCAGTTTGAGAAGAAAGTCTATTTTTTTACAAAAGTATGCGTGAAAAACTGTACAAGCACAGAAAATATGGGGACTCATTGAAGCCTGCCTGAGCACCCCGACTCCCTCAAACCCAAATGTAGAAAAACAACAAAGAATCACAGCCATTCCTGGCATCATGCCAAGCACTTCACAGGCCTTTGGGCAGCTCATCACAGCAACAGCTGCAGTCACCTTTGCCATGGGGGCAGAAGAGTCAGGCTGCCAAGTAACGCACAGGAGGACACAACGAGGACCCTCCTTGGTTCTCCAGGCCTGGACCTCCAGCACCATCTCCCGCTTTCTGCCCTACACACTGCACCCCGATCACACTCCCAGCCAGTCTGGGGTGCATCCCACTGAGCCTTCTGTCTGCACCCACCTGAAGGCTGTCACGGCCGACTCCTTGTGGTAGGGGCCCAGGAACGGGACGCCGCTGTACAGCAGCTTCAGCTGAGGAAGGGCAGAGACTCAAGGCGGGCCCCACACAGCGATGACGCTGCCCTAAGCCCGGGCTGCGCCCTCCCCTCTGGGGCCCGGGCCCGTCCCACATCACCCCCATCCCAGGGCCCTGGGAGCACAGGCGAGGTACGTCCCTGCTGCCCAGCAGGTGGGACACCAGGGCACACAGCCAGGCAGGGCTCTGGGCAGGCTGCACTCACCGCGTCCTTCACCTTGCTGGCCAGGCTTACAAACTCAGTGGAGTTGGAGTTCTCGTAGGCATCCAGAAAATTCTCATTTGTGATCCTCAGGTAGCCATTGAAGATCTTCTGGACACGCACGTCCCGGTCTGTGTGAGACCAGAAGGCGCTCGGTCAGGGGAGGTGGTACCACCCCCGCCTGTCCCTCGCCATCCACAACGGGGAATGAATGGCGGGAGGGAGCAATGGGCCAGCCCTGACTGCTTCCCATCACCCCCATCAGGGTTCCAGAGAGGCCAAGAGACCCTCGTGTCCTCAGTAGGTGGCCCTGGGTCTCTCCACTGAGGGAGGAGGGACAGCCACCCCTCCTCGTCCTCCCTGGAGCCAGCCCCCACTTTACTCACACTGCAAATGCCACACCAGGAAGCCGATCCCCAGTGAGACCAAGAGGAGGGCAATCAGTACGGCTGCCAGCACCACCCAGCGCCCCGGGCCACGCTTTTCCACCTTCTTGACGTTGTTGACCGGCAGGAACTCCACGCCTTCCTCCAAGCCATTCACTTTCTGCTGGCAGAGAGGTGCCACCACTCAGACCCTCTCACCCCTCTCCCCCTGCACCCCGCTGGGGAAGATGTTCACATTTTGTGAGGTCCGGTTTGGAGAAGAAAGCAGGGGCTTGGGTGAGAAGAAGGGGGCTTCCCCCAGAGGCATGGGGACCACTGCCCAGAGCACAGACTCTGAGACATGAACCCTGGGCATGCTCTGGGAGGAACATGAGGTCGGCCTTCCCGACCACGCATCTCAGGGTCTGGACAGCACCAGGCAATCATTGCTTACGAATTGTTCATTTAAATTAAAACGCAATGAAGGGCTGTCGAAACCCAGTCTTCGAGGTCTTCCCTTCAGTGAATCATCTTTGACATAGGTGGGTGCCCTGGAGAGGGGCCCCAGGCCAGGACCATGACTGGCAACTATGGTGCCCCTGTGCAGACTTCTAGGAGCAGGCCCTGCTCCCTGGGACACAGCCCCTACCAGATTCAGTCCCCCTATCACCTGGCCCAGGAGCCTGTGGCCAGCACTCAACTGCACACCCTACCCAGTGGCCTTAACCAGCCAAAAGTAAAAAGGTGGTACCGTCGTGGAAAAAAACTGCTCTGTGTTTAACCTTGGGAACCCCAGTCCAGGACCGGAAAGCACAGTGAGAGGCCCACTGTGGGAATCCACACCCATGCGCAGCCCCAAGAGAAGGAAAAGCAAACAAACCAAATGCCCAACAAATAGGATGGCGACTTCCCTGGGTTCCTCCCTGCCAAGGGTATCCATGAGGAGGGGCCAGAATACGAAGGGGCAGGTGGGGTGTCTGCTGCCCACAGTGACGGACTGGCAAAGGTTTCTGCCCATAGCACATGCCATCTACCCGCCCTGAATCCTGGGGACGCACCATGGCCTGGCGCTGTGGCACTTTCGGTTTAACTACCTCATACCCACTCAATACGGCTCACATCAAAAGCAACAGCCCATCCCAAACCCACATGTGTTGGCCCTTTTAACGGTTTCCTGATGTCGTTCTTCTGGTGGTGATCTCATAAATCGACAGTGTAAATTTAAGCTGACATGTCTTGGTTTGTGACATTTACCCACTATCAACTCACTGCATGAAAGATTCTCCTCACTCCTGCCTTACTGGGATACTTAAAACTCCAATTTTGGTTTCCTAATTGGCTATATTTGTGACTGGATCTAATATCACACACAGAAACACATCCCAGACGGCCACTTAAAATGTCTTCAAGCTGCTTGTTCTGGAGTCGTCTCTATATTTCTAAATAATATGGCAACACCATAATCTCTTGACTCATCCATCTAGAAATCGGTTGACTTTCTATTATGACAATGTGGATTTTAGTGTCCTTCCGCCCTTTCTCTCCCAATCCTCCCAATAGTTAAAAGCCCAAAGTTGAAAAAAAAATCATATCCATACTCTAGGTTTTCATTATTAGCCTGTGAAAATATTGTTCACTATTATGTTTCCTTTCTTTGTACAATTTCTTTTTCCTGCTGTGAATTTTCACTTACTGGGGTTACTTTTTAATTTGTACCCAAATCTTCACATACAGTCTAAGAGCTCTGCAGTACTTCTCAATCTTCTACATATAAAATCTGTTAAATAACTTATTTCATATTCTTCCTGAGGGCCACACTTCTGGAGCCCCCTGTCCTTTCTCATAGCAGTTGTCCAGAACTTCCTTCACCATCACCCTGGGATTTTTCTTAATCTTCTTCTGCATTAAAATCCTTATTTCCTGGATTCCATGTCTTCATCCTTCTTGGTTTACACTTCATTTTGGTGGAACACATAATTTTTAAAAATTTTTTTCTAACTATAAAGACCCAGAAGAGACGAACATTTACTTTCTGAGAAGAATAGTTTTTGATACTTTGCATGTTTCTGAAAATACCTTAATTCTACACTCACATTTATGGAAGTTTGGCTGGGTATAGAACTACAGGTTTAAAATAATTTTCACTTAGAATTTTGAGGGCTCAGGCTGGACGCAGTGGCTCACGCCTGTAATCCCAGCACTTTGGGAGGCCGAGGCACGTGGATCATCTGAGGTCGGGAGTTCGAGACCAGCCTGGCCAACGTGGTGAAACCCCGTCTCTGCTAACAACACAAAAATTAGCTGGGTGTGGTGGCACGTGCATGTAATCCCAGCTACTTAGGAGGCTGAGGCAGGAGAATCACTTGAACCCAGGAGGCAGAGGTTGCAGTGAGCTGAGATTGCACCACTGTACTCCAGCCTGGGTGGCAGACTGAAACTGTCTCAAAAAAAAAAAAAAAGAAAAGAAAAGAAAAGAATTCTGATGGCTCTATTGTTTTTTAGCTTCTAATTTGCTTTTGAGAAATATGATAATATTATAAACTCATTATCTTTTACTTATGACTTCGCTGTCTTCCTTTGAAAGCCTTGAGGATGTGCTTTGAATTGGGTCTTTTTGTTTCCTTGAGACAGGGTCTTGCTGTGTTGCCTAGGTTGGAATGCAGTGGTCTAATCATAGCTCACTGTAACCTTGAACTCCGGAGCTCAGGCAATCCTCCTACCTCAGCCTCCTGAGTAGGTAGGACTATAGCTGTACACCACCGTGTCCAGTTAATTTTTAATAATTTTTTGTAGAGGCAAGGTCTTGCTATGTTGCCCAGGCTGGTCTCGAACTCCTGGCCTCAAGCTATCCTTTCATCTCAGCCTCCCAAAGTGATTTTCCTGTCTTATTTTTTAGATTATGTCTCCTTTTCATGTTCCCTGGTCTACCTTTCTTTAATCCTTATTATATTTATCCTCTATTTATCCTTTCTCTGTATTATCCATCTCATTATTTTTAACCTTTCAATTGAGTTTTTCATTCTTGGTATCAAAATTTTAACTTCTTTTTTTTTTTTTTTTTTTTTTTTTTTTGAGACAGAGTCTCGCTGTGTCTCCCAGGCTGGAGTGCAGTGGCGTGATCTCGGCTCACTGCAAGCTCCGCCTCCCGGGTTCACGCCATTCTCCCGCCTCAGCCTCCCAAGTAGCTGAGACTACAGGCGCCCGCCACCACGCCCGGCTAGTTTTTTTGTATTTTTAGTAGAGACGGGGTTTCACCATGTTAGCCAGGATAGTCTCGATCTCCTGACCTCGTGATCCACCCGCCTCGGCCTCCCAAAGTGCTGGGATTACAGGCTTGAGCCACCGCGCCCGGCCCAAAATTTTAATTTCTAAGAGCTTTCTTGTTCTTTGAATTTTCCTCTTTTATGGCATCTTGTATTTGCTTCATGAATGCAAAACCTTCTCATCTTTATATTTCCATTGAGTATCTTTTCCCTGTTTTTGACTTTCTCTTCCATGTTGAAGACTTTCTTCAAATGCTGGGGGATCCTGGGTGGTTATTTTTATTTAGAAACAAGCTCCTGAAGGCTGTTTGGAAGCTCTGTGTGCATGCCATGCCACAACTGGCTTCACTGGGGGGGACACAAGTAAGTGGCGAAACAGATTTTTTTCTGGGCACTCCCAACTGTTAGACTATATACATATTCCTGTGGATGGTTCCATTGCTCCAGAGAATAATTTTCTAATCTCCTGGCTGGAGTGATTCAAACCCAGCCACTAGCATTCAGGAACACGTAGAAGAGACTCTTTCCCCTTCTTTTCACCTCTCACGACAGCTTTCCTCTGTACCTGGGGTCCTCAAGCCCAGATATTCTTTGAGTCGATCTCTCCAGACTATTTTTCCCATCCACTGTGGGAGTCTGCTGGGGTCTTTGTCTTTTGGCTTGGGGCTGAGGTGGAGATTTGGGAATCAAATGTCCTTTCTTGTCTCACCTCTGTCTTCTAGAATACTTGAGCCCAATCTTTTCTGAGTCTGGCAGAGAAGAGACCATTACCAAAGAAATACTGGAAGGATATTTCCAAGAGCTGAAGAGAGTCCTAAATTTTCCAATTCAAAGGGCTCAGTGAATGGTGAGAAAGACAAATGAAGCAGCACATATAGCCAAACAGACTGTACTGTGATGACATTTTGGAACATCACGGATAAGAATGGATCCTCTACGCCTCTAGCTGTCATCTTTTCTCTCCTGTATTTTGCGTTTCTTCAGCGTTTGGTTCTATTTTGGGAATTTCTTTGACTTGCTCTTGCAAACCTTCCATTAAATTTAAAAAATAGCTTCATTGAGGTATTATTGCATAAAATAAAGTGTATATATTTAAGTGTACAATTTTGGGCATCCATATGCACCCATGAAACCATCCACAGCTAAGATGATGCCCATGTCCATGGCCTTCAAAGTCTCCTCCTGGCCCCTCCCACATGTTCCTCCCTGAATCCATTTCCTGTCCCCAAGAAACCACGCATCTGCTTCAGGCTGCTTTTCCCAGAGCTTTATGTAAATAGAATTCTGCAGTATGCACTCTTCCATCTGGCTACTTTCACTCCGCACGATTCCTCTGAGACTCACCCAGGTTCCTGTGTGCACAGCAGTGCATGCCTTTCGGTTGTTGCTGCATTTATCCCATCGTTTGGGTACACAAGCATGTGTTTACCTGTTCACCTATTGATGGACATTTGGGGTGTCTCCAATCTGAGGTCATTACAAATAGAGCTGCCAGAAACACTCCCGTAGCTGTCTTTGTACTGGCGTATCAGCAATGAACAACTGGAAACTAAAACTAAAAGACACCTTTTACAATAGCTTCAAAAATATGAAATACTTAGAGGTAAATCTGACCAAAAATGCACAAAACCTGTACTCTGAAAGATGCAAAATACTGCTGGGAGAAATTCTAAAAGACCTAAATTAGTTGAGCAATATATGCTGTTCATGGATTAGAAGACTCAATATTAAGATGTCTATTCTCAAATTTAGCTATAGATGCAATGCAATCTTTTTTTTAAGATACAGGGTCTTGCTATGTTACCCAGGCTGGTCTTGAACTCCTGGCTTTAGCAATCCTCCTGCCTCAGCCTCCTGAGTAGCTGGGACTACAGGGTGCACCACTGTACCCAGCTGCAACTAGATATTTTTATATTATCTTTGGAACTTCCCCTTTGACTTTCTTTCAGGCTAGGTTTTCTTTAGACATCTGGTGGCTTCTGGTAGTCTAATCATACTTAAGAATGAGAAAACAGAGATTTCAGCTAGACTCTGAACAGACTGTGTATGTGTATATAAGTATAAGAAATGTAGCTGGGAACAGTGGCTCCCGCCTGTAATCCCAGCACTTTGGGAGGCTGAGGCAGGCGGATCATTTGAGGTCAGGAGTTTGAGACCAGCCCGACCAACATGGTGAAACCCCTGTCTCTACTAAAAATACGAAACAATTAGGCAGGCGTGGTGGTGCATGCCTGTAGTCCCAGTCACTCAGGAGGCTGAGGCAGGAGAATGGCTTGAACCCAGGAGGCGGAGGTTGCAGTGAGCTGAGATCATGCCACTGCCCTACAGCCTGGGCAAGAGAGTGAGACTCTGTCTCGAAAAAAAAAAAAAAAAAAAAAGAAATGTAGGCCGGGCGTGGTGGCTCACGCCTCTAATCCCAGCACTTTGGGAGGACGAGGCAGGTAGATCACCTGAGGTCAGGAGTTTGAGACCAGCCTGGCCAACATGGTGAAACCCCATCTCTACTAAAAATACAAAAAAATTAGCCAGGCGTGGTGGTGGACGCCTGTAATCCCACTACTCAGGGGGCTGAGGCATGACAATCGCTTGAATCCGGGAGGCAGAGGTTGCAGTGAGCCAAAATCGTGCCATTACACTCCAGCCTGGGTAACAAGAGCGAAACTCCATCTCAAAAAAAGAAAAAAAAAAAAGTAACAAAAGTGGCCGGGCGCGGTGGCTCATGCCTGCAATCCCAGCACTTTTGGAGGCCAAGGCAAGGGGATCACCTGAGGTCAGGAGTTTGAGACCAGCCTGGTCAATATGGGGAAACCCCATCTCTACTAAAAATACAAAAAAATTAGCTGGGTGTGGTGGCGGACGCCTGTTATCCCAGCTACTCAGGAGGGTGAAGTACAAGAGTCTCTTGAACCCGGGAGGCGGAGATTGTAGTGAGCCGAGATCACACCACTGCACTCCAGCCTGGGCAACCGAGTGAGACTTGGTCTCAAAAAAAAAAAAAAAAGAAAGAAAAAAAAAGAAATTTAACAAAAGGGCCAGGCATGGTGGCTCACATCTGCACTGTGAAAGGCCAAGGTGGGCAGATCACTTGAGCCCAGGAGTTCGAGACCAGCGTGGCCAAAATGGCTAAACCCCATCTCCTCAAAAACACACAAAAAACTAGCCAGGCATGGCAGCATGCACCTGTAGTCCTGGCTACTCAGGAGGCTGAGGCAGGAGGATGATCTGAGCCCAGGGAGGCTGAGGCTACAGTGAGCCATACTACTACCTTCCAGCCTGGGCGAGACAGCAAGACCAAGGAAAGAAGGAAAGAAAAGAAAGAAAAGAAAGGAAAGAAAGGAAAGAAAGGGAAGAAAGGGAAGAAAGGGAAGAAAGGGAAGAAAGGGAAGAAAGGGAAGAAAGGGAGAAAGAAAGAAAGAAAGAAAGAAAGAAAGAAAGAAAGAAAGAAAGAAAGAAAGAAAGAAAGAAAGAAAGAAAGAAAGAAAGAAAGAAAGAAAGAAAGAAAGAAAGAAAGAAAGAAAGAAAGAAAGAAAGAAAGAAAGAAAGAAAGAGAGAAAGAGAGAAAGAAGGGAGGGAGGGAGGGAGGGAGGGAGGGAAGGAAGGAACGAAGGAAGGAAGGAAGGAAGGAAGGAAGGAAGGAAGGAAGGAAGGAAGGAAGGAAGGAAGGAAGGGTGGGTAACAAAATAATAATTTATTATGTTTAGATGTATATCCAATTCACAGGGTAATTTCACAACCATTTTCGTACTGGACCTTCACAACAATCCTGTGACTCATTCCAGACTGGCTGGTGCTATCACCCCTGTTATACAGAGAAGGTAGGGAAGAATGCTAATTCTGCAAGGTCACCCAGCACTTGGTGGCAGATCCAGAATCTGGTCCTGGTTTACTGCCTCCCAGTGTGGTTAGGTTCCAGAATTCAGGGAGCAAGGATTCAGGGAACCATGAGAAGGGGGAAGGTGGCTGAGGGCATTGACTCAGGGGTCTCCCCAGGCTCTGCCATGGAGCGAGGCTGCCAGCAGTGGCGCTAGCTCAATGGTGGGTCCTCCGTCCTCCCTGCAGTGTGAGCTCTGTGGCGCCACTCAGCCCAAAAGTGCTGTCTAATCAGTAACTGGGCTGCTTCCTTTTATAACCTTAGCTCTTGGCTCCATTTTCAGGTGTAACAGAGATACTGTTGCATAATCCCATCGTTTTATTGATAAGAACACTGAGGCTGAAAGAGAGGGAGTGGCCTGTTCCTCCAAGGTCACAAAGCTAATAAAGTCGGTGAAGCAGCAAAGCTCTTTTAACTCCTGGGTGCTGGAGGAGGAAGGAGGAGGTCTCAGGAGCTCCCATCCACTTAGACACTTAGACAACTGTAGATATAACACCTCCCTATGGGGCCACAGCCAACGGGCGAGATCCTGTGCCTGTGCCTGCTTTCACTTCTCTTGTCTCTCTTTCTTAAAAGCAAACATATTTGCAGGTGCACACAAAAAACAGTGCTATGAAGCCAGGTGTCTGCTTACCATAAACGCAGATAGAGGCCACGTAACTATCACAGCCTCTTCCTGCTGGCCCACTTTAGTTAGATCCTGGCCAGACGGCCCAGAAACACAGCAGCTCAGCTCCAGGCCACTCAGACAAGGGAGCGAGGAATGACTTCCTGGCGGGAGGTTGGGGATAAGGGCTCGGGACAAGCAGGGTACAGACCCTAAAGGGTCAGGATCTAACAGGGACCACCACCATCCCACCCACAGGGGTGAGATCAGACCACCAACCCACCCAGCAGACAGGAGATCAGACCATCCCACCCAGCAGACAGGAGATCAGACCACCATCCCACCCAGCAGACACGAGATCAGACCACCATCCCACCCAGCAGACACGAGATCAGACCACCAACCCACCCAGCAGACACGAGATCAGACCACCATCCCACCCAGCAGACACGAGATCAGACCACCATCCCACCCAGCAGACACGAGATCAGACCACCATCCCACCCAGCAGACACGAGATCAGACCACCATCCCACCCAGCAGACACGAGATCAGACCACCATCCCACCCAGCAGACAGGAGATCAGACCACCATCCCACCCAGCAGACACGAGATCAGACCACCATCCCACCCAGCAGACAGGAGATCAGACCACCATCCCACCCAGCAGACACGAGATCAGACCACCATCCCACCCAGCAGACAGGAGATCAGACCACCATCCCACCCAGCAGACACGAGATCAGACCACCAACCCACCCAGCAGACACGAGATCAGACCACCATCCCACCCAGCAGACACGAGATCAGACCACCATCCCACCCAGCAGACAGTAGATCAGACCACCATCCCACCCAGCAGGGACGGATCAGACCACCATCCCACCCAGCAGGGACGGATCAGACCACCATCCCACCCAGCAGAGGCGGATCAGACCACCATCCCACCCAGCAGAGGCGGATCAGACCACCATCCCACCCAGCAGACACGAGATCAGACCACCATCCCATCCAGCAGGCACAAGATCCAACCATAGCCATCCCACCCAACTTTCCTCAGGGAGAGAGGGGTCAGATCCAGAAACCCAGGAAGGGGGAGTGGAGGAGTCCTGGAGCACACCCTATTTCATCTTATCTCGTCGTCTGAAGCACACTAGAGCAACTGATGCATATCCTCCCCAAGGCCAGGCTCTCCAAAATGAAAAGAAAAAAAGACTGATTTCTAGAGGGCCAAAAAAAGAGACTTATTTTATTTGATAATATAGGAAAGATTCTTGCGGCCAGCCTACTCTCATTAAGTCAGAGAAACTCACCAGGGCTGAAAGCTAAATGCTGAGCTAACAAAACTGTGTGAGTCAACCCGAGAATCCTCCCTCTGAGAGGAACGCTCTCCTGGTTCCTCAAACACACTCAGACCTGTCGCTGAGTGCAAACTCTCCAGGGCCCACGACCCCACTGGCTCTGGGGACCAACAAGTCCAAAGCCAGAATTTGCCATGGGTAGCTCAGAGCATGGTTCTCCTTAGAGAGAAGCAATGGGGAAGGGCCCCTACACTTATCAACAAAAATACTACCAACTGCCCACAAAGCCACACAAGATTCCAACCAAAGCAAATAGGGAAAAATGAAGCTTCGGGCCAGACCCTTTCTAAAGATCGTTCCTCACGTGGCTAAGGTTGGGTGTGATCTGCTGGGAAGGAAGGGGCTGAACCTGGAAACCTGAAGAGGTCCCTTGGAATCCCGGGGAGGGACCGTGAAGGGCAATCACATGACAATGGTAACCTGTTTCTGAGGCTGAAGATCAAGGTCAAGGGGCAGGGGCGATGCCACTGGCTAGGGACACAGCTGTGCTGCTCAGACCTGAGGCAAGGACAGGGGTGGCTGGATTTGTGTGCTGCTGCCAAGTGCCACTGACTTGTGGCCAAGGCTCTTGACTGACACACTCAGTGACTCAGTGTACCCACCCACCAGGCGGGATGGATTTCAATCCCATGACGTCATCACCCCCACCAGGGTCATGAGAACCATAAACTATCCCTGTAATTGTTCAAGCGAGAAAGGAGAGCAGAGCCCGAGCACCTGCAGGGGCTCCCCGGGGAAGAAAGCATTCTGTGGCAGGTCGAAGCTGCCTTCCTTTGCAAGGGAAAGATGGAGCCAGCACAACCTCATGGGCGCTCCCTGCTGGACTGGCTACAAGGTTGTGCTGGATCCTAGCCAGATTCCCTGGATACCCAGCACGACTCAAGCCCACCTCAAAGGACAGCAGGGAACGACTGCCAAGAACGAACTCTGTGTTTGTCACCTGGGCAATGCTGAGCTGAGACAGACACCAGAGGGATGCTGCAGGAAGGCCTATTCATCAGGCTGCTGATTATAAAAGGGACCTGTCTCCAGCTAGGAGGGACCCCACATACACAGGCCCTCCCTAGTTAAATCAGCAGCCACCAGGAAGCTCCGGGAGCTGTGCACAGAGCAGGCAGTCAGCAGGCTCCTGAGGGCGGGACTTCACCCCACCTGCCACCATGGCAGTCCAGGGCCCAGCACGGGACCTCATAAGAGAGGACACTTGAGTGCTTATCTGGGGATGACCCAGGGGCAAATGAGAAAGGAAAAGAAACCCCACACTGGAATCCTCCCACCCACTCCCCAACTAGGGACAATCAATCTCTCTAGAAGCCAATTTTCACGAAACCTGCAAAAGCCTACGGTGCCCACTGATTGCAACCCCAGCATTTCCTGGACTTGTCTGGTCGTGAAAAAGAACAATAAAATCAACTGAAACAAATGCAGTGTTTGTTCCACATCCAGATTCCCAAACCCCTCTCCCTGGAGATGCTGATGTCAGGCGTCAGGAGCAGGGCCTGGGATTTGGAAGTTTTTATCAAGTGCCCCAGGTCATTCTTGGGAACCTGAAAGTTGGAGAAACTCCACCCACCATTTCCTGGAGGCTCACCCCTTCCCGTCACCAGCAGGAGGAGCTGACTTAGTCTCAGCTGGTCTATTTTGGGCAACCACCCGGGATGCAGGGAAGCTGCTGTGCCAGGTTGAACTTTGCTTCCACACCCTGGGGACCCTCCCACAATTGGTTATAAGCAGAGTCCCAGAAGTCCCCGAGGCTATCACTTTTCCCAGAAATACACACTCCAGCTCCTCCGGGGAGAGCACAGGGCCAGCTGCAGGCCCAGCTAGCTGGTAGTAGACACCCCAAAACCCCAGCCCGCCCACCTTTCCCTTTGGCCCGTCACCGCCCTCAGCTGCCTCACTAGAAGGAGCTGCTGGAAAACAGGTGGGGCTGCAGGGCCCCAAGGAAGATCCAGAAATATCTGTAGATCTGTAACCCCAGCCCATCGGGGAACACAAAGCTGACCCACAGCCAAGAACTCCCACTGAAGGAAGTAAACCACGAGTCTCCACACCTGGTTACAGCCTGAAGGAAAGTCCCCCAGGGCCTGACTCACCCGGCTGTGAGGACATTGTCAACACAAAAACCCAAGTTCTCTGCCAGCGAGCAGCCAACTCCTACAGGTGTCAAGTCCCATCTCCACTCCCAGCACTGCCCAGGGCCCTCCCCATGCAGCCAAGGGACCAGGAGCCTTGTCCAGAGCACCCTTGACATAAGTAACGCCATCTTAGAAAAAGACTTCATCTTACATTTCACAGGGCACTTTGCCAATAGGAACAAGACGTTTGCTTAATAAATAAAGACTACATCCAACCAGACAAGGGAATACACAAGCACACTCCTTCACTGTCGTTCCAGAGGACCCCGTGGCCATAAAAGAGCAGGACTTCGGCAGCTCAAGATGCCATCTTCACTGACACCGTTTTGCTGTCACTCGTGATAAGCACCCAGAATCTGCCAATGAAGCCTCTGCCAACATCAGAAACTCTTCCCTGCAAGATCAACAAATGACCCGGCTCACACCAGGAGATTCTTTTATCTTCGTGGCTCTCCCTGGACTGGTTTGTTAACCCTTTTTCCTATCCCCTTTCTCTTGATGTTAAATGTTACTTTGATGTGGAATGTTTAATCTGTACTTCTATATAGTGGTTAAGAATATTATTATGTATAGTTTGCAATGTTGACTGGAGTGGTTTGAGCCTGTGTGCCTGAGGCTCTGACTGTGGAGTGAATGGGAAGTACTAAGGAGAACTGTCTCTTTGGGAACTCCATGCGGCCGTGGCTTGTGTGATTGAAGTCGCATCAATAAGTCTGACCTTGTGGAAGGACACAAAGGTGCACGGACCTGGTTGTCTGTGACCTCGTACCACTCATGAGAATTGGCACAGTCAGCTTACTGGGCATAGATGGCATAGTTGATTCTAAGGCCAAAGCCTCCACTAAAACTGAAATTAGAAATCAAGCCATTTGAAAAAACAAACTGCCACCCTCTTGAAAAAGAGACATCATCTCACTTCACCGTGAAAGTCTGGCTCCCTGAGGAAAACCTCAGGTGATGGGGTTCTTTATCCAGGTCCTGCAGCTCCAAGAGCTGACAAGGTCTCGGCTGTTGCCAGGCGAGGAAGCTGGTGGAGCCAGAAAGGCTCATAGCAAGTGTGGTCTCAACTTAGGAGATGGCGATTGACAAAACAAATTTTTTTTTTATTTTTATATTTTTTGAGACAGAGCTTCGCTCTTGTCGCCCAGGGTGGAGTGCAGTGGCGCCATCTCGGCTCACTGCAACCTCCACCTCCCGGATTCAAGCGATTCTCCTGCCTCAACCTCCCGAGTAGCTGGGATTACAGGTGCCTGCCACCACGCCCGGCTAATTTTTGTATTTTTAGTAGAGACAGGGTTTCACCACGTTTGCCAGGATGGTCTCGATCTCTTGTCCTGGTGATCTGCCCGCCTCAGCCTCCCAAAGTGCTGGGATTACAGGCGTGAGCTACTGCGCTCGGCCTAAAAACAAATTTTAACTCGGCTAAAAGAAGAGGAAGCCAGTTGTTGCATAACCCCCACTCATACAGTTGGCTAAGGTAGGAAATGGAACCATTGCCCAAATAGAGTTGGAAGTCAGAAAGACTCCCTGTATGACCCCCTGAGGATGTACAGTCAGACTTGAGGACCCTAAAAATGTTAAGCCCGGCCAGGTGCGGTGGCTCATGCCTGTAATCCCAGCACTCCAGGAGGCCGAGGCAGGCGGATCACGAGGTCAGGAGATCAAGACCATCTTGGCTAACACAGTGAAATCCCATCCCTACTAAAAATACAAAAAAATTAGCCAGGCGTGGTGGGACGGGCCTGTAGTCCCAGCTACTTGGGAGGCTGAAGTAGGAGAATCACTAGAACCCAGGAGGCAGAGGTTGCAGTGAACCGAGATCATGCCACTGCACTCCAGCCTGGGTGACAGAGTAAGACTCCATCTCAAAAAAAAAAAAAAAAAAAAAAAGTTAAGCCCCAAAAGAAAAACTCCCTACACTTTTAATGCAAAGTATCTGACAGATTGCTAGACAGGCAAAGAGCCAGCTCAAAGAATTTTAAGGGAAAGTAAATCCCCGTCAGAGGTAACTTTTAGGGAGGAACCCCTGGGACCAAAGGAGCCCCCTGCAGAGAACTTAGGAGATTACAATGAGCTTTGGGGTGGGTATATACAGCAAGATGTATAATAACCAGAAAAATAGTTACCAAAGATACTACAAGAATCACAGTCCTCAGGACACCAGTGAGAACAGAGAATACACCACAGCAGAGTTACCAAAACTAAGAATAGATTTTTGCCAAAGACAGAGCACAGATGCAGACTGGCCCCTCCACCTGTGGGAGAATGGAGCAGACACCATGGCACTATGGAGCACAGAAACGCATCACATCCCTACACAAGCAGGAAACTGTCATGAGCTATTACAAAACTACCAAACCATAAACCATTAGAACCATCAACAAATCAGCCAAGGCTGGGTGTGGCGGCTCACGCCTGTAATTTCAGTACTTTGGGAGACTGAGGCAGGTGGAGTGAGGAGTTTGAAACCAGCCTGGCCAACATGGTGAAACCCCATCTCTACTAAAAATACAAAATTAGCTGGATGTGGTGGCACACGCCTGTAGTCCCAGGTACTCAGGAGGCTGAGACAGGAGAATCGCTTGAACCCAGGGGGTGGAAGTTGCAGTGAGCCGAGATCGCGCCACTGCAATCGAGCCTGGGCAAGAAAGAGTGACTCCAGGCCAGGCGTGGTGGCTCATGCTTGTAATCCCACCAGCACTTTAGGAGGCTGAGGCGGGCAGATCACCTGAGGTCAAGAGTTTGAGACCAGTCTGACCAACATGGAGAAATCCCGTCTTTACTAAAAATACAAAAAATTAGCCAGGCGTGGTGGCACATGCCTGTAATCCCAGTTACTCAGGAGGCTGAGGTAGGAGAATCACTTGAACCCAGGAGGCGGAGGTTGCGATGAGCCGAGATTGCACCATTGCACTCCAATCTGGGCAACAAGAACAAAACTCCATCTCAAAAACAAACAAAAAATAAATAAAGAGAGAGAGAGAAAGAAAAGAAAAGAAAGAGTGAGATTCCGTATCAAAAAAAAAAAAAAAAAAAAAATCAGCCAAGCTGTGTTCTAGCCCTCTGGGACTGGATCACACCAGCCTGGAGATCTGTCCACCCATACTCAGACCCAACAAAATCTGGAGACAGACGTGAAAAAAATCTAACACAGAGACAAAGGAATCCAAGAAAATCAGCGATCTTAGGGACGGTATGTGATAGATATAATGAATTTGCCATTCCGCTTGAAATTCCAGCCGTAAATGAAATGCAGAGAACATTTCTGTTAGGAGCACCACCTAATCTGCAGTCCTCCTACATGAGTGCTCTCCCGGCATGCAGAGTCATGCAAGATACACTAGACCCGTAATTATCAGGAACCCATAAGGTAACATTTGTGGCAAACTTGAAAAACATATCAAGAGAAAGGGGATAGGAAAAAGGGTTAATGAACCAGTCCGGGGAGAGCCACAAAGACAAAAAGAAATCTGGGCTTGGCTAGGTTAGCTGTTTCATCAGTCTCTCAGGGAAGAGTCTGTAATGTGGGCAGAGCCTTTGGCAGTGGACGTTGGGTGCTTATCACCAGTGACAGCAGAGGGTGAACTGCCAAAGTCCTGCTCTTTTTATGACCACAGAGTCCTCTGGTGAGGACTGACAGTGGAAGAGTATGCTTGTCTGTTTGGATGCAGTCTTTAAATTTATCAAGCAAAACACCTTGTCCTTGTTGGCAAAGTGCCCTATGAAATGTAAGATGGAGTCTTTTTCTAAGATGGAGTTATTTGTGTCAAGGGTGTGGGCTGCCACCCACACCCCCACCCCACACCCACACACCCCACCTCCAGGAGAAGCAGAAGAGGGCCCAGGAGAGCAACACTGGATTTGGAGTCAGATAGATTTGGGTTCAAAATTCAGCTCTGCCACACTTTCAGCTCTCTGGGTTTTTGAAAAATTATCCTCCTTTAACCCTTTTTTCATCTGAAAATGAAGCCGAGCTGCTGTAAGAATTAGACGTGATATTGAAAACACCTACGTGGCACAAAGACGTCCAAAAATAATGAGTGTATTTGCTATGGCCACTACCTCCTTCTCCAGGCCGTGGGCCCCAGGGAGGAGGGAGGGACAATCCCTTGGGAGCCCTCAGAGGCGGAAGAGCAGCTCCTGGGGCTGCAGCCGTGGGCAGACTCCCTCCGCCTGCCGCTGTGGGTCTGTCCGTGGTTTTGGATCCCTAACTTGTCCTAAGGAATGATCCAGAGGCCCTTTGTGTCCTGCTCCTGCTTCAAGCTAACTGTTTCATTATTTTCAGGCTGTGCAAAAAAAGTATTTGAAACAAGGTTTTCATTGTTTTAAAAAAAGTTTTTGGAAACTACCAGAAGCTTGATGTGTAAGCTGAGGCCCAGAGCATGCTGCGAGCTGGCCAGCACTCTCTGGCCTTGTGGGGTAAACCACCCATGGGTGCAAGTGGATAGGGACACCCTGGCTGGCCTTCTTCTCTCTCCCAGAGAGAGTGGACAGAAGGGCTGCAAGGAAGCCAACGGCAGTGGAGCTCTGCTGGAACCATGGCTCAGGGCAGAGTGACAAGGGCGGGTAGATGTGGACCAGCCAAGGATGGGCTCCTGGGCTCCTGGAAAGGCCTGCCAGGTTGCTCCCCACTAAGGCCCAGTAGACTTGCGCTGTTAAGGTCTTTCATTCTTTTGTTGGGGGGGTGTCTGTTTGTTTTTTGTTTTGTTTTTTGTTTGTTATGTTTTTTGTTTGTTTTTGTTTTGTTTGTTTGTTTTGAGACAGAGTTTTGCTCTGTCGCCCAGTCTGGAGTGCAGTGGCACCATCTTAGCTCACCTCCGCCTCCCAGGTTCAAGCAATTCTCCTGCCTCAGCCTCCCGAGTAGCTGGGATTACAGGTGCCTGCCACCATGCCTGGCTAATTTTTGTATTTTTGTATTTTTAGTAGAGACAGGATTTCACCATTTGGCCAAGCTGGTCTTGAACTCCTGACCTCAGGTGATCTGCTCACCTCGACCTCCCAAAGTGCCGGGATTACAGGCGTGAGCCACCGCACCCAGCCTTTCATTTTGTTTTGAAGTTTGAATGGGAACTCCAGCTGTTCCACCAGACCAGAGGGAGGAATGGCGCTGCCTGGCTTTTGGCAGATGGGTGAACAGTGGATGGAGAAATTAAAATTAAAGGGAGACAGTAGGTAGGCCTCAGTCATTAGCAGGAATTAGCTAATTATGTTCTATTTGGAAGGCCATAAGTGGTTATTAACCCACTTTTAAGAGGGGAAAACTGAGGCACAGAGAAAAGTATTTGCCTCAACGGCTCAGGGCTCTCAGTCCTGACCACTCACCGGGTTACACCAACCCTCCCCTGCACCAGCTCCCAGAAAGGAAAGGAGAGACTTGGGTCAGGCAGTCCTCACTGAAGCTGGTTCTTTGCCCTCCTACAGGGTCCCACTGCAGATGCGTGAGGCTTGTACAGAGCACCCTTGACATAAGTAACTCCATCTTAGAAAAAGACGTCATCTTATGTTTCACTTTGTCAACAGGGACAAGATGTTTTGCAAATAAATAAACACAGCATCCAACCAGACAAGGACATACACAAGCTTGCTCCTCCACTGTCCGTCCTCAGTAGAAGACTCTGTGGCCATAAAAAGAGGACAGCTGCGGCCGTGCGTGGTGGCTCACGCCTGTAATCCCAGCACTTTGGGAGGCCGAGGCAGGTGGATCACGAGGTCAGGAGATCAAGACTATCCTGGCCAACACGGTGAAACCTGATCTCTACTAAATATACAAAAAATTAGCCGGGTGTGGTGGTGGGCGCCTGGAGTCCCAGATACTCGGGAGGCTGAGGCAGCAGAATGGTGTGGACCCGGGAGGTGGAGCTTGCGGTGAGCGGAGATCACCCCACTGCAGTCCAGCCTGGGCGACAGAGCGAGACTCCGTCTCGAAAAGAAAAAAAAAGAGGAGAGCCAGGCGCAGTGGCTCATCCCTGGAATCCCAGCACTTTGGGAGGCTGAGGTGGGAGGATTGCTTGAGCCCAGGAGTTTGAGACAAGCCTGGGCAATGCAGTGAGACCCCATCTCTACAAAAAATTTTTTAAAAATTCGCTTAGCTGGCCGGGCGCGGTGGCTCAAGCCTGTAATCCCAGCACTTTGGGAGGCCAAGACGGGCGGATCATGAGGTCAGGAGATCGAGACCATCCTGGCTAATACGGTGAAACCCCGTCTCTACTAAAAAATACAAAAAACTAGCCGGGCGAAGTGGCGGGTGCCTGTAGTCCCAGCTACTCGGGAGGCTGAGGCAGGAGAATGGCGTGAACCCGAGAGGAGGAGCTTGCAGTGAGCTGAGATCCGGCCACTGCACTCCAGCCTGGGTGACAGAGCAAGACTCCGTCTCAAAAAAAAAAAAAAAAATTCGCTTAGCATGGTGGCATAGCTACTCAGCAGGCTGAGGCGGGAGGATCACTTCAGCCTGGGATGTCAAGGCTGCAATGAGCTGTGATCACGCCACTGCACTCCAGCTTGGGCAACAGAGCAAGATCCTGTCTCAAAAAAAAAAAAAGGCAAACAAAAGAAACAAAAAACAAAACAAGAGAAAAGAGCAGGACGTCAGCAGCTTGAAATGGCTCTTAATTGACACCATCTTGCTGTCACTCGTGATAAGCACCTAGCGTCTGCCAGCGAAGGCTCTGCTGACATCAGAAACTCTTCCCCATGAAACCGACGGACTGCCCAGGTCAGAGCAGGAGGGTCTTTTTGTCTTCATAGCTCTCCCTGGACTGGTTCATTAACCCTTTTTCCTAACCCTTTCTCTTGATGGTAAATGTTACTTTGATGTGGGATGTTTAATCTAGACATTTATATATTGATTATATGATTAAGTATGGCCTGCAATGTTGACTGACTTGTGGAGTGTCTTGAGCCTGTGTGCCCGAGGCTCTGACTCCTGAGCGAACAGGAAGTACTAAGGAGAATTGTGTCTTTGGGAACTCCATGTGACTAGTGGTTTTTATGACTGAAATTGCATCAATAAAAGGCTGACCTTGTGGAAAGACACAAACGTGCAGGGACCTGATTATCCTTGACCTTGCACCACCCACGAGACCCCCCTAATATTGCAGAAAAGCGAACTGAAGCCCAGAGAGATCATGCTCTGCAGATCCAGCAAGCCGGCGTCTGAGTATTTATCCAAAGGAAGGAATTGAAACCAGGATCTGAAGAGACAGCTGCATCTGATGCTCACTGCAGCACCGTTCACAGAGGCCAAGATGTGGGAACAACCTAAGCGTTCCTTAGCCAATGAATGGATACACAAAAGGTGGTCCATACATTCAATAAGAGATCTTGTAATAAGTGTTCTTTTTTTTTTTTTTTTTTTTTTTTGAGACGGAGCCCGGGCTGGAGTGCAGTGGCCAGATCTCAGCTCACTGCAAGCTCCGCCTCCCGGGTTTACGCCATTCTCCTGCCTCAGCCTCCGGAGTAGCTGGGACTACAGGCGCCCGCCACCTCGCCCGGCTAGTTTTTTGTATTTTTAGTAGAGACGGGGTTTCACGGTGTTAGCCAGGATGGTCTCGATCTCCTGACCTCGTGATCCGCCCGCCTCGGCCTCCCAAAGTGCTGGGATTACAGGCTTGAGCCACCGCGCCCGGCCGTAATAAGTGTTCTTATCACAAAATAATAATAACCATTATAAATAAGTAGAATAATAGATAAAGGGGGCAGGAGGAAACTTTGAAAGGTGATGGATATTTTGCAGCCTAACTTATGGTGATGTTGTCACTGGTGTTTCCGCACGTCCACACTCATCAGGTTGTACACATTAAATAGAAACAAAAGAAATAAAAAACAAAACGAGAAAAGAGCAGGACGTCAGTAGCTTGAAACAGCTCTTAATTGACACTATCTTGCTGTCATTCGTGATAAGCACAACAGTGGTATCATCTGCGGATCTTATTCAGACTTCCCGTTTCACTGCTACTTATGTGAATATTAAATTCCATTCTATGTCATTGCTAGCACAGGCCGCTGTCTCTAACATCACAAAGAGGTACAGCTTTTTGTATATCAATCATACCTCAATAAAGTAGTCTAAATCAATAAATACAGTGTTGATTTAAAAAAAAAAAGGAACACTGCAAATGGGCCCAAGAGATGGTCCCCTGCTGTGCCCATCCCTGTATATGGGTTGTCACTCCTTCCACATTGGTCCAAGGGCACTGGCTCCCCCAACTCTCACCTTGGCTCTAGCCAGGAGGGTCCCCAAGCCTATTAGGAACCAAGAGGTTCCTAGGCAGACGCATCTGCCTGCTCAGAATGGCTGGGCTCCCCTACCGCCTACCGAACCCTGCCTGCCCTCGAGCACACAGGCCAAAGCTGAGTCTCACCAAGAATCCTCCCGGGACCACAACAAGCCATGGTACTTTCTCCCTGGAGCCTCACCTCTTCCCCAGCCTGCACCATGCTGGGTGGACCAGGAAGTCCTGGCTGGTCACAGTGCCCCGGTTTCCTTTTCCTACTGCCTCGCTCCCTCCCCTTCCACCCTCGACCTTGCCCAGAGTTAGCACTTGATCGATTAACCGATGGATTGATGGAAGGTCTTCTCTTCCCACAGCCAGACTTAGGCAGCCTCCCCAGGGCAGGCTGGAATAACCCACCAGTTGCCATGTGCCCTCCACCAAGAAGGGGAGAAAATACTCAGTCCACATCTCAGGGCTCTGCTGACAGTCCCCCAGGCTCTCTGGGCTCAGACCTGGCCTGGCCACCCACTGTCCTCAGGCCCCATTTAAGGTTGGACTTTGCTGGATCTCTCCTGGTCCTCAGTTCAGTGTGTCGCCCTCAAAATACACACACCAGGACATAACCTCTTTTGCCAATTCTAGCCAGAGAATTCCATCTCTGCCTCTCCAATTCCACCAAGTTCGCACCAGCCCTCTCCTTATGTGCCAAAGACCTACTCCCCGGCCCAGCTGCCCCACCTTCCTCCTGCCCCAAGTCACCGGACTCACAGCAGAAGCGTCTGCCTGCAGCAGGACAACCATGCAGACCCCCCAAAACCCAACAAGAGAACAAGAGGTGCAGCCAGCGCCTCATAACTTTTTTTCATTCATTTTCTTGACTTTTTATTAAATCCACATTCTGATTTCATGAGCGAGTGTGCCTTCTATTACTGACATTTTTATAGAGATACTTGTAGATTTCCATCCAGTTGTAGGAAATCATACTGAGATATTTGTGCAACTTGCCCAGTTTCTCCCAACAGTCACACCTCATAAACCTCTATCATAATACCACAACAGCAGGACCATCCGCGGATCTTATTCAGACCTCCCGTTTCACTGCTCCTCACATGAGTATTAAGTTCCATCTATGTCATCGCTAGCGTAGTCCCGTCTCTAGCATCACAGTCAACATTTTGAACAGCTCCAACACGAGGATGCCCATGGCCTTCTGTAACCACAGCCACCTCCCTCCTGTCCCCGACCCCTTCAGCTCCACAATCGCTAATCCATCCTCTACTACTAACATGCTGTCATTTCAAAAATTATGTTATATAGGCCGGGTGCAGTGGCTCACGCCTGTAATCCCAGCACTTTGGAAGGCCAAGGCGGGTGGATCACCTGAGGTCAGGATATCGAGACCAGCCTGGCCAACATGGCAAAACCCTGTCTCTACTAAAAATACAAAAATTAGCCGGGTGTGGTGGCGGGCGCCTGTAATCCCAGCTACTCGGGAGGCTGAGGCAGGAGAATCGCTTGAACCCAGAAGGTGGAGGTTGCAGTGAGCCGAGATTACACCACTGTACTCCAGCCTGGGACAGAGCAAGACTCCGTCTCTCAAAAAAAAAAAAAAAAAAAAAAAAAAAAAAAAAAATTATGTTATATAAATAAATAATATGGTATGTATGGGATTGTTGGCTTTTTTTTAACTGCACAAAATTCCCTGGAGGTCCTTCAAGTCGTTGCATCTATCAGCTTGTTCCTTTTCATTGCTGAGTCATATTTCATGGCATGGAGGTGCCAGGTCTGTTTCTGCCTTGGTGGACCCAGGGATCTGCAGAAGCTAGCGGGAAAGACCCAAGCCCGCCTGCAGCCTCTAGAACTGGTTAGGTTCTAAAACACTCCTCCACAGCTACAAATCTGAGCACCTGTTTTGGGGAAAGGACCAACTGTGCAAATAGGGGGGCCCCGCCCCCAGGGGAGGGCACCAGGAGGTCTGTGTCCTCTCTTAGAACCAGACTCTGTCCTGGTGGAATAGGATACAAGCGAGGGGAGAACTGCTGGATCTACCCTTAAAACTGGATTCTCAGAGCTGGAACAGATTCTACAGGGCATGTCACCCACTTCTCATCCTCGCGGGACCATCCTTTTGGAAGAAACAGTGTTTTCCTTAGTACCAGCATTAGGAAGCTCTTCCTTCCACCAAGTGTGATCAGCACCGCCATCACCTCTGCACTAATTAGCACTGTAACAGAACCAGCCTAGTTCCCAGCTCAGGAGACGCTCCAGTGGAAGCTGTACCTCGGTGCTCGTGTGCTCGTGTGCTCGCTCAGTCTGCACGTCCTCTGGCTAAACATGCTCAACTCCTCTGATCATTCAAACAAAATGTTTTCTAAACCCTGGCCATCTGACTCAATCTCACCCTTAGTCATCTTCCCTTGAAGACACCGTTTCCAGAATTCACCAGCATAACCCACAAGAGGTCTGACCAGCGTGGCCTCCACAGAGGCTGCCTGCCAATTACCTCCCTCATTCTGTTTGCTCTTTTTCCATTAATTGTCCAATAATGCGTTCAAGTAACACACCCAAACAATAAAACGATTAAAATAAGAAGGAAAGAATGATATGTTCCCATGATGAAAGCTTATAAGGCAATCAAAAATAGTTTTTCGAAAAGTAGAGGCCGGGCGCGGTGGCTCACACCTGTAATCCCAGCACTTTGGGAGGCTGAGGTGGGTGGATCACGAGGTCAGGAGATCGAGACCATCCTGGCTAACACAGTGAAACCCCGTCTCTACTACAACTACAAAAAAATTAGCCGGGCATGGTGGCGGGTGCCTGTAGTCCCAGCTACTTGGGAGGCTGAGGCAGAAGAATGGCGTGAATCCGGGAAACGGAGCTTGCAGTGAGCTGAGATTGTGCCACTATACTCCAGCCTGGGCACTCCATCTCAAAAAAAAAAAAAAGAAAAGTAGATAATGACATGGAAAAGCTATCTACGATAGAATGTTAAATGAAAAAAATAGGCTGGGCACAGTGGCTCATGCTTGCAATCCCAGCACTTTGGGAGCCCAAGGCAGGCAGATCACTTGAGGCCAGGAGTTCAAGACCAGCCTGGCCCATATGGTGAAACCCCCATCTCTAATAAAAATACAAAAATTAGCTGGGCGCGGTGGCACACACCTGTAATTTCAGCTACTTGGAAGGTTGAGGCAGGAGAATTGCTCGAACCCAGGAGGCAGAGGTTGCAGTGAGCCAAGATCGCTGCACTCCAGCCTGGGCGACAGAGCAAGACCCTATCTCAGAAAAAAAAAAAATAGTCACTCCTGCCCTTCAAAACTCAGCTCAGGCATCTCCTTGGAGTAATTCTTGGAGATCCCTCCCCAACACCTCCCTCCCAGACTCACGTCTTTACTGCAGAGTGGAATTAATGATGACTCCATTTGGGGGAGAATAGGTGTGCACACAAACAGCAGAACACGCACACAAGGCTTGTGGGAGAATATAAACCAAACTATTTATAGAGGTTCTAAAATCTGGGAGAGGGAATTTCAGAGGAGTTTCACATTTTACACTGTACATTTCTATACTGTGTGACTTCAAAAAAGAAAAGCTTCCTAAATGTTGTAATGAGGAAAAAAATTTTTTTAGAAAACATGCAGAGGCAATACCAAATTGTTAAAATGTCTCTGTAGGGGTATTTGTGTCATTTTTATTTAAAAAAAAAATTTTTTTTTTTGACACAGTGTCACTCTGTCATGCAGGCTGGAATGCAATGGCATGATCTCAGATCACTGCAACCTCTACCTCCCCGGTTCAAGTGATTCTCCTCTCTCAGCCTCCCGAGTAGCTGGGATTACAGGTGCCCACCATCATGCCTGGCTAATTTTTGAATTTTTAATGGAGATGGGGTTTCATCATGTTGGCCAGGCTAGTCTTGAACTCCTGACCTCAAGTGATCCACCTGCCTTGGCTGGTGGGATTACAGTGCTGATTACAGTGCTGAGATTACAAGTGCTGGGATTACAGGCGTGAACCACCATGCCCAGCCTCATTTTTAAGTTCTTACTACTTATCTGAGTTGGCCAAGTTTTCTTTGAATATGTATCTATTAGCCTTTTAATAATAATTTTTAAAGGTATAACCAAATAAAAACATGGGGGGAAGAAAACACACTTCAACTTTGGGCAGTGACACTTGCATGCCTGGTCTCTCCTGGGCTCGCTGTCAACTCAGAACTCTGGGTCTCGTGGTTTCTGCTCCGTGGTTGAGGGAGGTGGTTCGGTGAGCGAAGCGCTGACTCCTGACCCAGACAGAGGCGTTCTGCTCAGTGCAGCCTATCAGACAGACAGGCTGTCCAGCTGCTCTGACTCATGATCAAGTCATACAAGGTACTGGCCTTTCCCTCCCAGCTGGTGTCATCTATGGAGTTGATAGGCAAAAGCCCCAAGTCCTCATGTGAGCTGTTACTGAATGAGAAATGACACAGAACCCAGGAAGAGGTGAGAAGCAGCCTGAGGTCACCACCCAAAGTGACGTGGATTCAAGAACAGACCCCCCCCTTAGTCACAGCCTTTCAATCAGACACAAGCCTACCAGACCTTCGATCCTCCAGCACCCAGTGCTCCATGCCCAGCAGACAGGAGGCCAATAAAACCCCCTGTCCAGGATACAAGTGGTGTGTGCACAATGACCAACTAGATACATTGAACCACAGACAGTAAGGAGGGGAGAGAGGCGTGAAAAATGATTTGTTGGCATAGGTGGGTGAATTGGTTTTCATTTTAAAACTTCCACCATAATTTTTAATCAGATGTATAATACATAAAGCCACATCTAAGTAAAGCCTGTTGAAATCACGTCTCCAGCTGTGCTCCTGGTCCACCAGCTAAGGAACCTCATCAAAAGGGGAAACCAGACAAGTTGGTGTAGGATGTTGGTAGCGCACCAGCACTGGTACCAGGTGATCGCCACTTCCTTGTTATGTGCCCACAGCTCTCTGGTGAATAACGTGTTCTAGCAGTTTCCTGGGGATACGCAGCGTCACCATCATCTCAGGAACACAATTGTAACATGGCATCGTGGTGAGCTCCCAGGCTTTGAAGCTGCGCAGATCTAAGTTTGAATTCTTGCTCTACTTCTTACTGCCTTTACACAAACCCTTTGAGCCTCAGCATGCTCATCTGTGAACTGGGCATTTTTTTCCCACGTAGCTGTTGTGAGGATAAAGTGAGGTCATGAATTGAAGTGCAGATATTTAGTGAAAGGTAGAAATAACTGTCATCACATTCTTCTCCACCCTTTCACCATCGCCACCACCATCATCATCCCCACCACCACGTCAGCATCACCAGCGTGGGCCAAAAAGAGTCAAAGGATCCAAGATTTTGATCAGTTAGCCAACTATCACAGGATTCAGGGGAAAACCCCAAAATATTGCTAAGCCCAGGCAGAATAGGAAAATTCTGAAAATATGAGCATCTAAGACAGAATATTTAGCAGGGAGCTGTTTCTGGAAATATTCTTAACAAAGCAAAAAGGGCAACGACTGTCCACGAGCACTGAGCAAACCCCAAACGCACTCCTCACACTGCCAAGCAGGCCAGGCTAAGCACTCTGAGAATTCCGGAAGTTTCTATTCCCACGCTACCAAACGGTTTCTGTAATTTAGTCCCAGGCATCTCAGAAATATCCGGAGAAGAGAAATCCAGTTTTTTTTTTTTTTTTTTTTTTTTGAGACGGAGTCTCGCTCTGTTGCCCAGGCTGGAGTGCAGTGGCCGGATCTCAGCTCACTGCAAGCTCCGCCTCCCGGGTTCGGGCCATTCTCCTGTCTCAGCCTCCTGAGTAGCTGGGACTACAGGCGCCCGCCACCTCGCCCGGCTAGTTTTTTGTATTTTTTAGTAGAGACGGGGTTTCACCGTGTTAGCCAGGATGGTCTCGATCTCCTGACCTAGTGATCCGCCCGTCTCGGCCTCCCAAAGTGCTGGGATTACAGGCTTGAGCCACCGCGCCCGGCCGAGAAATCCAGTTTCTTACCGAAATCTGATGAACTCCCAACCTTTAGTATTCCACCCCCTCCTGAGCCCGGTGGGATGACAGCCCTGTTCCCATGTCACAGCCCATATAGGATACAGCAGGGCCAGACTACCTGGGCTCCAATCCAGATTCCACTACTAGTTTGCTCTGCGACCTCAGGCAAGTTACTTAGCCTCCCTGTGCTCCATTTTCCTCACCAATAAAAAGGTAATAACAATAAGGCTGGGCGGGGCGTGGTGGCTCACACCTGTAATCTCAGCACTTTGGGAGGCTGAGGCAGGCGGATCACCTGAGGTCAGGAGTTTGAGATCAGCCTGACCAACATGGAGAAACCCCATCTCTACTAAAAATACAAAATTAGTTGGGCATGGTGGCACATGCCTGTAATCCCAGCGGCTCGGTAGGCTGAGGCAGGAGAATCGCTTAAACCCAGGAGGCAGAGGTTTTGGTGAGCCAAGATCACACCACTGCGCTCCAGCCTGGGAAACAAGAGCGAAACTCCATCTCAAAACAATAATAATAATAATAATAATAATAATAATAATAAGGCTGGGTGTGGTGGCTCACACCTGTAGTTCCAGCACTTTGGGAGGCTGAGGTGGGCAGATTACTTGAGCCCAGGAGTTCAAGACCAACTTGGGCAATATAGCAAAACCCTGCCTCTATAAAAAATACAAAAATTAGTCAGGCGTGCTGGTGCCCACCTGTAGTCCCAGCTACTGAGGAAGCTTGAGCCCGGGAGGTCAAGGTGGCTGTGAGCCATGATTGCACGACTGCACTCCAGCCTGGGTGACAAAGGAAGACCCTGTCTAAAAAAAGGTAATAATAATAACACTTATCTCTGAGAGGGGTAATACTTGGTCTCAAAGACCAGTGAGACCACATCTTACTTCCCTTCAGCCATGCCCGACTCAGGACTAGGTACAAAGTTAGTTCAATGGAGCTTGGCAGGAAAAAAGACAAAGAGCAAGCCATGCTCAATAAATGCTAATGATTATTAGTATTCATGATGATTAGTATTCTAGACACTCTAGTAATCATTGCACAATATCAAAAGCAACATCATCTTCAGCACCTGGGCTCCCAGGGGGCTCTGTCACATTTCCCTTCCTCTTCCAAAGACAACTTCTCTTTCAAGAGAGACATGAGCCACCAACCTGGGCAGAACCACAGACCAGAGAAGAAACAGACATCAGGGAAGTTGAGGACCACAGTGTTCTGAGGGACAGAGGCCACTGGCCACAGCAGTAGGCAGTCTGGTAGTCTGGTTCCCAGGGAGCAGAGCGAGGGCCAGGTGGGGGGAGGGAGCTGTAACTGATTCTCCTTCCGCAGCCCGTGACAATGTGGTATCAGGCCAGCAAGCCGGCTCTGAGCAGATCCACCCTCTGACCATTTCCACTGGGAGCAGGTGAAGGCAGCCATCACGCTAGGCACATCTTCTCCTCTTTCTCAGTTATCCCAACTCCTAAACGAGGAATTTCTAGGTGTTCCCAGGACCAAGGCAGAGGGAAAGGTCCAGAAAGCCCCCCGGGAGAAGGCAGACTTCCGGTCCACTCCAGCAGCTGAAGCCCCACCTACGGGACAATCTTAGCTTCCTGCTGCTTTCTGCCTTCCCAACCCTCTCCCTCACCCACTACACACACCTGCCCAGTTCATGCTCTAGAGAACAAAAGAGGCAGTTCTCTAAAGTTTTATGTGGGCACAGTGGCTCACGCCTGTAACCCCAACTACTTAGAAGTCTGCGACAAGGAGGATCAATCGCCTGAGCCCAAGAGTTTAAGTCCAGCCTGGGCAACATAGCAAGACTCCCATCTCTAAAAAACAAAACAAAATAAAAGTTTAATTTTCTATGGTGGGAGGGGCAGGGGATGAGAGGGAGAAAGGGATATGCAGCTGGCACACATTTTCTTTTCACAGAAAGATCTTTCTCCTAGAAGCTGGGTAAAGTAGGGGAATGAAAACCAGAAGGTCGGCCGGGCATGGTGGCTCATGCCTGTAATCCCAGCATTTTGGGAGGCTGAGGCAGGCAGATCACCTGAGGTCAGGAGTTCGAGACCAGCCTCAACATGGAGAAACCCCATCTCTACTAAAAATACAAAATTAGCCGGGCGCGATGGTGCATGCCTGTAATCCCAGCTACTCAGGAGGCTGAGGCAGGAGAATTGCTTGAACCTCGGAGGCAGAGGTTGCAGTGAGCTGAGATTGCGCCATTGCACTCCAGCCTGGGCAACAAGAGTGAAACTGCGTCTCAAAAAAAAAAAAAGAAAACCAGAAGGTCTTAGGAAGAGGTCTCTGTTGCTGGCGAGTAGTTCCTTGAATCTTTGGGGCATTTCCCTGTGTTTGGCAGGGCAGGATGGCTCCTCTGTGAGGTCAAGGCCCCACTGACAACCTGGGTTCTCAGCCTCTCGACAGGCGTCCTACTGATACTATATAATTTTCTTATTTGTCTCAAGTCTCTTTCAACTAGAAAACTCAAGCTGCATCATTTGAACACCACACTGCAACTTATAAAGGGCTTTCATGTAAAGTACCCCACTTAATCCTTTCAACAAACCTGGAATATATATGTCATTCCCATTTTATAGCCACAGAAACCAAGCCTTAGAGATATTGGGTAACATCTCTGAGATCACGTGGCTAGACAAGGTGGCCCCAGGTCTTGGCTGCCTGTTACCTCCTGCCACCACATCACAGATGCCTGCAGTCCCAATTTGCTGACCTGGCCCTTCCAGCTTGTGTTAGAGAGATGCTAGGTGCTCACCGAGGGCATATCGAGAAGCTAGTACTCAGGAGTCAGAATTTAGTCCCTGTATCCCACACTACCTTGGGTGGTCCCAAGGATGGGGGCTATGAGTCTAGGGTCTTCCTCACTGCTATTTCCCAGCACCTGGCACAGATTCAGTCAGTGGGTTACCTAGCAGATATTGTTATGTGAATGAATGCCTGAATGATTGACCAGTTAACAAGCAGATGACTCTGAATAGCCAGAGTTGTACACCCTGGCCCCTAGACATCTGATTTTGACCACACAACATCCGATCTTCCAACCCTGGTCTCTGATGCTTAAGGGATGCTGAGTCTTACCTAGGGCAATCGTGATCTGAGAAGGAACCAGTGGATGTTAAGTAGTCACCATCAAATACTCAACAGGAATCAAGATCCTCAGGGAGGCAGGCTTCCTGGTTCTCGTTAATGGCCATAAGAAGTGGCATCTGTGCCTCTGCTTGCTCCCAGGCAGGGCTCACACTATCTCCAGATGCAGTAATGTGCATCAGGGCTCTGAAGGTCATGCAGAACACTTGATGGGGACAGCAGGAGTGGGGTAGAGGCCACGCCATCAGCCTTGGGAAGGAGACAGCCAGATACAAATACCACCGAACAAGGGTGCAGGGATGGATGCAGCTGAGGACAAGGAACTCCGAAATAACAGCACCCTGTGGGCCAGGCTCTGCTGACCCAGATAGCAAACCCAGGGGCAGCAGCCACACCTCCCAGCCAGGGATGGAGATCCTAGCTGCAAACACATACTACAAGGTGATCCCAGGGACTGGGATTTCTGGTGAGGCCAGGGGTGGGAGGAATCTGTAAGACGGAAATGAGCTTCAGCCAATTTCCTCTGGACACTCTGCCTCGCAGCTAACTTTGGCATTCATCTCTTAGCTTCGCTCTCAAGACTGGATGTTCTTTAAAGGAAACAACCACATCTTACTGGTCTCTGAGAGCCGTCCCTTCACCCGTGCCTGGCCCAGGACTAGGTACCAAGTTAGTGCAATAAAGCTCGGCAGGAGAAAAGACAAAGAGCAAGCCACAAGAAGGAAAATGGCAGAGAGGGGAGGAACAGCCCAAGGGTGCAGAGAGCAAATGAGCTTCGCAGAGGAGGAAATGAGCAGGGATGGGGGAAACTAAAGCCAGGGCTTGCAAGTGACAAGAGAAATCCACTGAATGTGGGATCCTGGGGGTGAGTGGAAGGTGAGCCCCAGCCTGGCCACTTGTCCGGGTGGTGAGATGGCTCAGAGAGAAGGCTGGGCCACACGACCAGGAAGACCCTGCTTTCCCCATGTGGGCAGGAGAGTCCTAGAAAGGGAAGGGTGGCGGCACGGGACTGCCCTGAAATAACAAATTCCAAGCAGCAAGCTCTCTGCTGAGGAGGCAGGGAGCCTAGAGCCCCAAGCAGGCAATTAGCAAGGAATCACAAACATAGCAATTACAGCAAGGAAGAGAAGGTGCATCTGCCTCACAGCAGGGCACAGGCACAGCCAGGGGAAGGGCCCAAGTCTTCTGGTCCACTGGAAGCTTTCTTCCTTGTTGAGGGTGAAAAGTGGAGAAAATAGCAGAGCCCAGCCCCGGGTCCTATCTGTGGTGCAGGCAGCGTCCAAAGCCCCAGCGTCTGATTTTCTGCAAGCTCCCTGGGTCGAGATGCTGCTCGGACAAAAGGAATTGATCTGAGACAGCACCAAAATCAGGCCTGACTCAGGGAGCAACGGCGGAGGTGTGGAGGCCAGGGGCACCCGGAAGGAGGGGAGAAGGTGAGGGTTAGCAGGGCAGGGAGGCCATCATTTCCAGAGGAGCAAACCCCCTCTGCCAAACAGCCCCTGCCTCTCAGCGCCGCCCTGACCTGGTATGCCCTGGCCTTCCAGAAAACCTGCGGATCTGCGTTGGACAGAGAGGGTAGAGACCTGGCTGCTGTTCCCGCCCGGGCACTACCACCTAGGTGGGTCCATCAGTGAAGTGACTAGCAACCCATCCCAACTCCACACAGGAACATGTAATCTTTCTGAGATCTTTCAATAGGTCTTTCATTGTTCTTTCTGCCAAAGAAGAGCTTCCTGTTTCCGTACCTTGCAAAAAGCTCAAGACACGTTTGTGTTCCCACATCCCTTCCCATACAGCCGCCTTCCCAAAGGGCTCCATCCCCTCTCGCGAAGCCCAGGCAAGCCCGACTCTGGAGTTCCTAGCTCCAGCCCCTGAGTTAGCCAAAGCCCTGCCTCCCAGTTGTCTTCTGCGAGGTGCCAAAGTGCCTTTTGACGGGGAAGGAGAGAAACAAAACAAATTTTCTGCAGAGGCCAAGGATGGCTGAGACTCCAAACTCCCCTGAAACTTCACTTCCGCCCAAATAACCCCACTCCGAGCCCCTGGTTTCTTCCAGATGTTCACTAACAGCGCGAGAGTCATGGAGGGGCCGAGACGCGGCCCCTTTTTTCACCTCAGGGAAAGGACCGAGGGCGCAGGAAGGCCCGGGGGCTTCCCGCCTCCCCCAGCGGGGCGCAGCCGGTCCGGTACCGAAGGTCCAGCCAGCCCCGCCCGCCCGCCCGCGGCCCGGCACCCGCTGAACAGGAAATTCCACCTGTGAGCCCAGCGCTTGGCCACCGACCCACACGCCAGAGGAGCCGGCCGAGCCCAGCGCCGCTGCAGGGTCGGGCGGGCGGAGCTTCCCCGCGCCCCGCGCCCCGCGTCCCCGGCCGGCGCTCACCTCGTGCCGCGAGCTGTACTTGAGTCCCGCGCCGAAGTCCTTCGGGCCCCCTCCGCCCTTGCGGGCCTGATGGCTCCCCATGGTCCCCGAGGCCGGTGGCGGGTCTCAGAGGCGTGGTCCCTGCCGGCGGCCGGCTCCCATGGCCCGGGGCGCGGGGCGCGGGGCGCGGGGCGCGGGGCGCGGGGCGCGGGGCGGCGGAGTTCCGGGCAGGCCCAGCGCGCCCGGCCGGCGGCGGTGCTCTCGCTCTGACGCGCTCTCTCTTCCTCTTCCTCTCGCTCCGGCTGCAGCTCCGCTCTCACTCTCCGGCCCGGCCGGCGCAGGTAGTTTCAGGGTGTGGCCTCGGCCCGCCCAGCCCGCCGCGCTCGCCTGCGCACCTGCCCGGCTCACCTGCCCGCCCCCGCTGGCCCTGGGGGAGGCTCCTCCCCTCGGCTCTGGTCCTGAAGGTGAGGGAGCCTCCCTCGGTGGTGGTCGCTAAGGCCCTCACCATCACCACGACAGCGTTCACCCACCCCTCCGGCCCTCGCAGGGGCCCTGCCCCGGGAGGGCAGCCCTTTATCCACCTCCTTGATGCCAACCATGTTTTCCCTCCTCCCTCATGCGCCTCCGGTCTCTCCCCTTCACCTTGCTCGCTTTGCTAGAGGACTAAATCTCATTTATGAACCCCCCAAAACCAAACAGAAACCAGAACCGCCCCTGGCCCAGCCTCCCCGTCAGCCACGCAGCCTCCTGTTCTCCAGGCGGGAGGCGCTTGCTGGCGCCTGGGGAGGCCCAGTGACATGAGCTGCTCCACCAGATGCCCTCTGAGCCGTCCCAATGCCCCTCGCCACTTGCAGCATCTGATGCTTCCTCAAATGCCCCCTTTCCCTGGATTCCCGTCCTACTTTCTAGTCCTAAATGTCATGATTCCCAAAGTTCTTCCTTCAGTTTCATCCCTTTCTTCTCTAGGCTTTTTCTCTTGGCAGCACGTCTCGTCTTATGGCTTCAGATAGGAAAACCTCCCTCCCAGCACAGACCCCACCAAGGAGTGCCAGTTCTGCCTTAGTGGTCGCCTGGGGACGTCTCCATTAATGTTCTACTGTATTCCATAGCCAGTGAACATTACCAAGCACATACTATGCGCTAAGCACTGTCCTGGGTACAGGGAAATAGGAGTGAACAAAATAAAAATCCCTGCTTTGAGATCAACAAGCCCCATCTTCCTTCCCTGACTTGCCCATTTTCCGCTGTTTTCTCTAATTCTAATGGCAGCATTCTCCCAGGCTCAAATCCTGGAATCATCTTTGATTCTCCACCTTGCTTACACCTCATATCCTATTAGTTCTAAATCTCGTCAGGACTCTGCTGATAAGTATAGCTCTTTCTTTCCTGCACATTTAGAAGACCCCTATGCAAGCCCTCAGAGCCCTTTGCCTGGGTTTGTGTAAGAAAGATCTCCTGCCTCTGGGCTGCCACCCTCTAATCTCTCCTACACATAGCAATCAGGTAAATCTGAAACCACAGCTCCTTTGTGACTTTCCGTGTCTCCCGGATCAAATCCAATCTCCTTAGCCTCGCTTCACACTCTGCCCTGTCCTCCCTTAACACCATGCCTCCCAGCATTCCTGTTTGGAGCCCCTCTCTCCAGTCAGGCTTTCTGACCTTGGCACCTTTCCTAAAGCTTTTTGTCCCCTGGAAGCTCTTCTCCTTCACACTCACCTCCGCATATTGGGTCGAAGTCACTGATGGGGTTTTTTAGTGTTGTTCATTGAGTGTTTTTAGCTCTCTGCCTTCTGGGCACAGGCCAGGGTGTTACTCTCTCTTCTCTGAAGTTCGGTTTGGCAGTATGGCTAGCGGTAACCAAGAAAATGTCCAGGGAGGGGACACACCACTTGTATATAGCAGCGTAAGGAGGCACTGGACAATTCCCTGCTCTCCTCTGAGATTAAACCTCTGTGACCTGTCACCCTAAGTGACCACAATGACATGCACTGGATATGCAGCATGAATGAGGTGTCAGTCAGCTTTGGGGATGTTAAGCCACCGAGAGTTGAGGGTTGTTTGTTATTGCTGCAAACCTCACGCATCCTGACTGATGTGCTACCTCCTCCCCAGGAGTTTCCTTCCCTCTCAACCAAAACTACCTCTGTTTGTACCTCTCTCGTGGAACTCACCACCATTTCATTTCATTTCATTCTGTCTGTGTCTTAGCTGTCTTTGCACCCTCAAAGCCTAGCACAATGACTAACACAGTATATTGGGTCAACTTAATTGAAAGAAGAATTAATCTGCTGCCTTCCATCACATAAAGCGTTCCAAAGCTAAACAGAAAATATTTATAAAAGGCTGGGCATGGTGGCTCACACCTGTAATCCCAGCACTTTGGGAGGCCGAGGTGGGTGGATCACCTGAGGTCAGGAGTTTGAGATCAGCCTAGCCAACATATAGTGAAACCCCATCTCTACTAAAAAACACAAAAATTAGCTGGGCATGGTGGTGCATACCTGTAGTCCCATGTACTTGGGAAGCTGAGGTAGGATAATTGCTTGAACCTGGGAAGTGGAAGTTGCAGCGAGCTGGGATCATGCCACTACACTCCAGCCTGGAGCGAGACTCCATCTCTCAAAAAAAAAAGAGAGAAAGAGAAAGAAAATATATAAAAATAATTTTTCCTTTGGATTACCAATGGCGCAGCATTCTTCAGCTAGTGTGAGTGATGGAAAGTAAGCCAAATCCAGTGTGACATAAATGAGACGGTACGCCTGACACCCAAACCTGCTGTGCTGCTGCACACGCAGTGACTCACGTCATCTCCCCACTTCCTAGGGCCTCATCTTTTATCTCGTAGAGCTGGGCACTCAGCGTGATTTAGACTCCGTATGAATGCAATGCATAGACTGCAAGTGCAGACGAAGAGAAAGTGATACAGGACAAGACCCTTCGCCTCGGATGGCTGCGTGGGGATGCCTTGCTGAATGCACCGTATGCGCACTCCTGGGAGGGACGAGGCAGTGTAACCATGTGTTCCTCCGTTCATCCAATTTGGTTTAATCTTCAAAAAATTATGAAAAGTCAGTGCTTTTGTTCCTAAATGGTAAGTGAATGAACCCAAGAGCAGACAGCCTCAAGAATAGGACCAGATTCTCACGCTCAAGAGGAGCAAATCCAACTGAAGAACAGATTTCGGCCTGAGGCCCATGTCATTTCTCTGCTGTAGAAAGAGTGACTCATGACCAAATTACCCAGCCTTCACCACCCACTGTGCCTTCTCCACCACCCCCTCACTGGCCCTTCCTGGCCCCAGCACTGCAAAGCTGTCATCTGTCCTCTCTAGGGAGCATCCTCTTCCTGGTTCCAGGACTGCCTGCTGGAAAAGTCACATCTGTGTCCCTGGGACCCCCTCAAGGGCATGTCCAACAAGCCCCTATGTCCTTGGGGCCGGGACCACTTAGAAGGTGTGCAAATGTGGACCTGCCCACAGGCTAAAAGGCACTAGCTGAAGCTGGTGACAACGTGGGAGCCAGTGGGGCCATGTCAGGTAAACCCAGCCCAAGTGTAAAACAGCCAGTGCTCTGCTGCCATCCAAGGTGGGGAGACCAAGGCCAAACCCAGCCAGAGCAGCTTGTGCCAGGCCTGCAGGCGACTCGCGCTCCTTCAGTAAAGAAGAAAAGTGCAAACAGCAAAGAGGTGTGGTGGAGGTTGAGAATGAACAGAATAAAGCCAAATGAACCGGTTATGGAGCTGGCGTCCATGAATGTACTTAAACCTTCTGAAACAACAAGGTTTATATGGATTTGACACCTAGAACCACTTCTGCTTTTCTGTTGGCACAGCCCTCATGCTTCCCTGTCAAACACGCTTCGTGGGGAAAATGCACTTTCTAAATGCCAGGTGTTTAGTATCCTCAAGGTAATGCTGCCTTCTCCTGCACGGTCCTTCCCACCCCATCCCCGATGACTTGCCCCCTTCCCCTTAGTGAGATCTAAATTCAGCTAAAATATCAAAGTGAACATGATTAACTTTCCCCAGAAGTTAATAATTAATCTCTTCCGTCAATTAGAGCTTATGGTATAGTGTATTTTGATCTTCCTGATACACATAAGAGCACTGAAAATGCTGTTTGGAGACAGAGTGAGCGAGGACAGTCCGTGGAGCTGATCAGTGTCCATGAAGTAAGCTGTCTGCTACTGAGTCTCTTCACTGAGTTTAGAAACAAAAGCATACCGTAATTTATTTATTTATTTATTTATTTTTTGAGATGGAGTTTTGCTCTTGTCACCCAGGGCTGGAGTGTAATGGCACAATCTTGAATCTCGGCTCACTGCAACCTCCACCTCCCAGGTTCAAGTGATTCTCCTGCCTCAGGCTTCTGAGTAGCTGGGATTACAGGCATGTGCCACCACACCAAGCTAATTTTGTATTTTTAGTAGAGACGGGGTTTCTCCATGTTGGTCAGGCTGGTCTCGAACTCCCGACCTCAGGTGATCCACCCACTTCGGCCTCCCGAAGTGCTGGGATTACAGGCGTGAGTCACCGCACCTGGACTGTTGTCACAAATTTTTTTATTGTTAAATGTGGTGGAAATATAGAAATCAGCATAAAACAGCCGGGCGCGGTGGCTCAAGCCTGTAATCCCAGCACTTTGGGAGGCCGAGACGGGCGGATCACGAGGTCGGGAGATCGAGACCATCCTGGCTAACACGGTGAAACCCCGTCTCTACTAAAAAAATACAAAAAACTAGCCGGGCGACGTGGCGGGCGCCTGTAGTCCCAGCTACTCGGGAGGCTGAGGCAGGAGAATGGCGTAAACCCGGGAGGCGGAGCTTGCAGTGAGCTGAGATCCGGCCACTGCACTCTAGCCTGGGCAGCAGAGTGAGACTCCGTCTCAAAAAAAAAAAAAAAAAAAAGAAATCAGCATAAAACAAATATAAAGCTTACTGAATTATTATAAGGCAACTCCGTAGAGGACCAGATGTGAGTCTGGGCGCAGTGGTTCACGCCTGTAATCCCAGCACTTTGGGAGGCCGAGGTGGGTGGATCACGAGGTCAGGAGTTCAAGACCAGCCTGGCCAAGGTGGTGAAACCCTGTGTCTACTAAAAACACAAAAAATTACCGGATGTGGTGGCACGTGCCTGTAATCCCAGCTACTTGGGGGACTGAGGCAGATAATTGCTTGAACCCAGGAGGCGGAGGTTGCAGTGAGCTGAGATCGCACCACTGCACTCCAGCCTGGGCGACAGAGCGAGACTCCTTCTCGAACAAACAAACAAAAACAGAAGACCAGATGTGAGAGGAGGTAGAACCTTGCCAACCCTCACACCAAGCCCTCCATGGGCCCGTCCCCAAAACAATCCCTCCTCTCCCCAGTAAGAGTCTGACATGGATGGTGGTTACTTCCTTGGTTTTTTGTTTTGTTTTGTTTGTTTGTTGAGATGGTCTCTCTCTGTTGCCCAGGAGTGCAGTGGCACAATCACGGGCTCAATGCAACCTCGACCTCTCAGGCTTAAGCAGTGCTCCCACCTCAGCCTCCAGAGTTACTGGAACCACAGGCGTGCGCCACAACGCCCAGCTAATTTTGGAGGGTTTTTTTTGGCCATCTTGTGTGGAAAGATTTTTTTCCCCCTGTGGTAAGGGGTCTGGCCATGTGGCCCAGCCTGGTCTTGAACTCCTGGGTTCAAACAATCCTCCTGCCTCTGCCTCTCAGAGTGCTGGGATTATAGGTGTAAGCCACCATGACTATCCCCTTGTTTTTCTTTATATGGTTTTACAGTCCAGGCTTGACTCTCTTTGCACCATAGTTTACTTTCTGTCTGCTTTTCTTTTGCCTGCTTTGTTTTCCATGTCTTTTAGGTCACTTTAATTTAATTAATTAATTTATTTATTTTTTATTTTTATTTATTTATTTATTTTGCGATGGAGTCTCGCTCTGTCACCCAGGCTGGAGTATAGTGGTGTGTTCTTAGCTCACTGCAACCTCCGCCTCCTGGGTTCAAGCGATTATCCTGCCTCAGCCTCCCAAGTAGCTGGGATTACACGTGCGCACCACCATGCCTGGCTAATTCTTTGTGTTTTTAGTAGAGACGGGATTTCACCATGCTGGCCAGGCTGGTCTCAAACTTCTGACCTCGTGATTCACCTGCCTCAGCCTCCCAAAGTGCTGGGATTACAGGCGTAAGCCACCGCGACTGGCCAATTTAAATTTAAATTTTATTTTATTTTATTTTGAGATGGAGTTTGGCTCTGTCACCCAAGCTGGAGTGCAATGGCACAATCTCAGCTCACTGCAACCTCTGCCCCCTGGGTTCAAGCAATTCTCCTGCCTCAGCCTCTTGAGTAGCTGGTATTACAGGCGCACGCCACCACACCCGGCTAATTTTTGTATTTTTAGTAGAGACGGGTTTCATCATGTTGGCCAGGCTGGTCTCGATCTCCTGACCTCAAGTGATCCACCTGCTTCAGCCTCCCAAAGTGCTGGGATTACAAGCGTGAGCCACCGTGCCCAGCTGGTCACTTTTAATCTTTAGATTCCCACTTCATCTTTATCACCCCCCTTTATAGTTTATTTACTGAAGAAACCAGATCATTCGTTCTGGAGACTTTCCTGCAGTCAGGATTTTGCTGATTGTGTTCTCATAGTGTAGTCTATCTCATGAGTTCCTTGTCCTCTGTATTCCCCACAAACTGTCCTATCCAGAGGCGCAAGCAGATAAAGTTTTGCTTTTTCGGGAGGGAAGATGACTTCACAGGGGCTGGTGTGTTCTTCAACACATGACGTGTCTGATTGTCTCATATTGTGAGCTCTGTGCTTGAATTCTAAAGTTGTGAGGAAATGGTAACAGCAAGATTTCAATGTTTCATTCCTTGCTTATTTACTTTCTGGAATACTTCTAGAAAGTGAAATTTCCCATCATCTATTTGGTTACCCTGTGGTAAGGTTTGTATAGGAAAGGAAGGATAAATGTCCAAGTCTCCATTTCTTTCTTTCTTTCTTTCTTTTCAGACGGAGTCTTGCTCTGTCGCCCAGGTTGGAGTGCAATGGCACAAACTCTGCTCACTGCAACCTCCACTTCCTGGGTTTAAGGGATTCTCCTGCCTTAGCCTCCTGAGTAGCTGGGATTACAGGCCTGTGCCACCACACCCAGTTAATTTTTTTGTATTTTTTAGTAGAGATGAGGTTTCACCATGTTAGCCAGGCTGGTCTTGAACTCCTGACCTCAGGTGATCTGCCTACCCTCTCCCCTTATTTAGCTGGTGCAAAATAGTTGATTCCTTAACATCTTCCAAAGGCACCAATTGGTGTTTGTTTGCTTGTTTTTGTATTATTATGAACTCTTGGGATTAAACATATTTGATATGTCTGGGTCCGTTGCTGTTTTTATTCTTATTGATGTTCAAAGTGTCCCCTCTTTGGCCATTGGGACCTTCTTTAAGTCAGCTCTGTGTCCTTTTGACCCAATTCTTGTCATCTTTGATTTTTTGTTTACTTTCTGGTATGAGGTTGCAGATTCAACTTGCACTTTTCCTGCCCATACATGCAATCAGCCATTTCTTTAAGACATCCTAATAGCTTTTTGTGAAAAGTGATCCTCCAGGGGGATGTTCATTTCTACCTGGTTGTTGTTTCTGGGGCTTTTGGTACGACAAAGCCAGGACTTTTTGAAAGAGAGAAAACACGCAGCGTGTTCATATTGATACTCCCAGTTCTAATGTAGGACCACAGAGTCCTGACTTATTTGAGCTGGGATCTGTATTTTCTTTTTCACACTGAGAATTGTTCTCACATCACTTTTTTTTTTTTTTTTTTTTTTAACTCTGTCTCCTTAATCAAATGAAGGTAACAGGTATAACTTTCCCATTAGAGTTCAGTGAATTGGCCCTTAATGGAATTTTTGTCAACTTGCAGCTCACAAGCAACAGAATAGCTAATTTGAGGGAGAAAAAAGGAAATTATTTTAAAATTGTTAGGAGGTTCACAGAATGCCTGGGAGGGCCAGAGAGCTGAGAGAGAAGGAAGCAGAGCCAGAAACAGCCCCAGTCACACCACAAGGCTGCAGGACACCCCCACTACTCCCACCCAAGCAGATACCGTCAGAGCTCATCCCCTGACCCCAGACGCACTCACCATTGCCACAGCCGCTGCTGCCCCAGGAGCAGGACGCTTCTACCTCCATCCCAACAGAAAGTGGGCTCACTGCAGTGCCTGCGTCCTTTGTTGCCTCTTGAGTAAGTCTCTTGTGAGTGCATCTCATTAGATCCTAAGTTACATGTCTGTGCCCTACCTACAAGGGAGATGAAAAGGAGAGTTCTGGCTTCTGCCTGAGGTATGCAGGACTCAAAACATGGAAAGTCTCCAAATCTAAGAGGGCTGTTCAAAAGACACTGGAGTGTCCCTAAACTGAGTGTCCCTAAATGCAGATGCACGGAAATGTGAGTCGAGTCTGGGAGTGCATCCTCAGAGCTTTTCTGAACACGCATTTCACCGTGGGTCACTTGTTTGATGCTCTGTTTCTCTGACTTCCTCTGCCCTGTCCACATCATCAGCACATCCGAGTTCATCCCTCCTTCCATCTAATATGTGTAGTTCTGCCCCGGCCTGCTCCCTGGCCCAGGGTGCCGCGTATACACAGGTTTTCATTAACATCAAAGTCCACTGATTCACTTGTTTACATTGTGAGTTCAGTCATCAGCTGAAAACATTTACCACCTAAGAAGTCATTCCCCAAAAAGTTTCAATTACTAAGACCATGGATTTACACTTACTATTAATAGTGATATTCTTCACTCTAAATGTATGTTGGGTCTTGAGGTATTAACTAACATTATGAGGCCAATGTGATTAATGAGACTTAAAATTTAAATGCCCAGTCCATGAAGACAAGCTACTACAATCTCTTCAGTGCTTAAAGTCATGCAATACTCGATTTAGTAATTTACAAAGTTTCATTAAGAAATGATAAATGCACAGCTTGAGATTTCTTCATTAAATGCTAAAGGCAAAAAGCTATAAACCATGGTGGGATCACTTTTTCTTGCCACAGTAACAGTGGCTGAAATAATACACAGAAGGCCAGGCATAGTGGCTCACGCCTGTAATCTCAGCACTTTGGGAGGCCGAGGTGGGCAGATCACGAGGTCAGGAGTTCAAGACCAGCCTGGCCAATATGGTGAAACCCCGTCTCCACTAAAAATACAAAAATTAGCCGGGCGTGATGGCGGGTGCCTGCAGTCCCAGCTACATGGGAGGCTGAGGCAGAATTGCTTGAACCGGGAAGGCAGGCGTTGCAGTGAGCCAAGATCGCACCACTGTACTCCAGCCTGGGTGACAGAGTGAGACTCCATCTCAAAACAAACAAACAAAAAACACAGAAAAGGATATGGTAACACTATAATCCATTCTTCTGTCAGTAAATACTGTTAGAAGATACACAGATTTGAAGAAACAGGTAGAAAACAACCTTTAGAGTATGGGAGGTTTGGATGAAAGCACAGATGTTTCTAATGTAGCTCTGCTTATAGTGTAATATATGCAGATTTTTCTGGTCACGACATACAAATATTATTTTTTTCTTGCCGGGCGCAATGGCTTACGCCTCTAGTCCCAGTACTTTAATACGCTGAGGCAAGTGGATCACTTGAGGTCAGAAGTTTGAGACCAGCCTGGCCAACATGACGAAACCCCGTCTCTACCAAAAATACAAAAATTAGCCAGGTGTGATGGTGCGCGCCTGTAGTCTCAGCCACGTGGGAAGCTGAGGCAGGAGAATCTCTCGAACCCAGGAGGTGGAGGCTGTGGTGAGCCAACATTGTGCCACTGCACTCCAGCCTGGGCGACAGATCGAACTCCGTCTCACACACACACACACACACACACACACACACACCAAAAAACAAAACTAAAAGCAGCTTGATTGAGGTATAATTGCACGTATTGAAAGAGTCCAATCTGGTAAGTTTTGACACATATCTACACCTGTGAAATTATCACCACCATCAAGAGCTCTTTCAGTTTTGATAGCCATTAAATAGAGTATTGTAACAAACTGACCTTCGAACCAGATTTTCTAATTGCTTTATTTCAAAGTACTAAAACACGATTACAAAAATAAGATACGGGAGAGCATAACTCCCATCCCTTAAGTTCAGGTTGCAAATGGTGCAGTGTGACAGTGCGGGGAGGCGAAGATTAACTTTAGACAACCTGACAAGCACCACCTCAGCCAGGGGTCAAGGTCAACATCAACAGCAGTAAGTCATGTTGACGGTGTGTACCGTTGATGGAACAGGAGGACAGCTCACCTCTGTGGTCTTCCTCCTAATTACACATAACCCACGCATTACCATGAGAAAAACCGACAAAACCCCATAGTGGGACATCCTACAAAACACCTGACCAACAGCTCCTCAAAACTGTCAAGATCATCAAAACAAGGAAAGTCTGAGAAACCTTCACTGTCCAGAGGAGCCTAAATACAATGTCATTTCTTGGGAGAAGATAGAAGACAGCGTCGGGCACAGTGGTTCACACCTGTAATCCCAGCACTTTGGGAGGCTGAGGCGGGCGGATCACCTGAGGTCGGGAGTTCGAGACCAGCCTGACCAACATGGAGAAACCCCATCTCTACTAAAAACACAAAATTAGCCAGGCGTGGTGGTGCATGCCTATAATCCCAGCTACTCAGGAGGCTGAGGCAGGAGAATCGCTTGAACCCGGGAGGCAGAGGTTGTGGTGAGCCAAGATCGCACCATTGCACTCCAGCCTGGGCAACAAGAGCTAAACTCCGTCTCAAGAAAAAAAAAGAAGACAGTAGGTAAACACTAAGAAAATCTGAATCAACAATATGGACTTCCGTTAGGAGAGAGGAAGGAGAGAATGAAAGCAATTACTTTGCACTAAAACTAGCAATATTTGACCGGACCCAAAAGGCTTTGTACTGTTATTAAATAAAATTTGGAAAAAGTATTTCATCTTTTTTATGCCTTCCAAGTTTCTATTTATAATACATGCAGATAATTTTTAGAATAACTATACATAGTTTAAAATGACTGTATATATAGCACACACTAAATGTTTTATTGATGGAGGGTACTGCACTAATCAGAAAGAGGCAGTGACTTCAAAATTTTAAGTTCAGCCAATCTGGGCATGGTGGCTCACACCTTAATCCCAGCACTTTGGAAAGCTGAGGTGGGTGGATCACTTGAGGTCAGCAGTTCCAGACCAGCCCGGCCAACATGGTGAAACCTTGTCTCTATTAAAAAATACAAAATTGGCCGGGTGTGCTGGTGCACGCCTATAATCCCAGCTACTCTGGAGGCTGAGGCACGAGAATCACTTGAACCTGGGAGACTGAGGTTGCAGTGAGCCGTCACTGCAGTCCAGCTTGGGCGACAGAGCAAGATTCCATCACGGAAAAAAAAAAAAAAAAAAAAAAAAATTCAATCAGATCTGAGTTATCTTGTATCTTGACCACAGATCTCTGACAGATTCCTCAAGAATGTCATGCCCCTGGCTGGGTGCCGTGGCTCACACCTGTAATCCCAGTACTTTGGGACACCGAGGCGGGCAGATCACAAGGTCAGGAGATCGAGACCATCCTGGCTAACGCGGTTAAACTCCATCTCTACTAAAAATACAAAAAATTAGCTGGGCGTCGTGGCATGTGCTTGTAGTCCCAGCTACTCAGGAGGCTGAGGCAGGAGAATCGCTTGAACCTGGGAGGTGGAGGTTGCAGTGAGCCTAGACTGTGCCACTGCACTCCAGCCTGGGCGAAAGAGTGAGACTCCGTCTCAAAAAAAAAAAAAAAAAAAAAAGGCATGCCCCATCCACTTCAAGATTCTGCGGGTTGTGGGGGCGGGGGAGAAGGCAAACTCATGTCTCCTGTCACATTCTCTGGGTATCTGGGCTGCTCCACAGTGGAAACGCACTAACCAAGTCCGTGGTTGTTACTGCCTGTCAAAAGTGTGTACCCACAGGGGACAGAACAGACACGACTTCCCCGTATTTCACAGGCGGTAACAGGCAAGATACCAGCTGACACTTGTCTCCTTGTCTTATAAGGACCACTTTACCCTTTGCCTTAGAGTCCGTTGTACATAACCGTGGCCTTTGGCTCTGTCCCTAACAGCATGTGAACTTGTGGCCATGTTTCAGCTGTGAAATAATCAGGAATCATAAGGTCCCTTCCAGTTCCCTGTATCCATTCTATGTCCATGACTTCAAAGTACCACAAGACAGCATGTTCCTTTTTTAAATACTTTCTCGCCTGCTCCTATGAGAGTGGACCCTTGGGCCTCTCCAAAACATTACATCCTCATCTGTACCTCCTAATGAGCTTTGTCAGTTGTCACAGCAACAGAAACCAGAGATCGGGGCATCTGATGTCCTGGCTCAAACCTCAGCTGTCGGGCTCTGATTTGCAACTGAAAGCAGACAGGTAGGTAGAAGGACCTTCGCACCTGAGGCTGGCCGCAAGGTGGGCAGGGCCACATTCCCCAGAGGTCAAGGCTGAGTCACCAAGGCAGAAACCAGGAGATGAGCTTCTCTCAGTTCCCGGGAGGTGGGTGAGCCACCAGGGAGCAGAGTGGAGCCAGCCTAGGGTGAGGCTGCCTGGCAGCCCTGCCTCTCATTCATTTCCACGTCATCTCTCAGGCCTCCCCAGTTCTCAGCTAACCCTGTCTCTGCAATGACCCCATTTGGGTAATGAACGTGCAAATAGAAACCACTGCAGTTTCACCAGCCCCAAACTCCTCTCTATCCCATCAGCAACAGGAAAGTGGGTAACAGGTAAGAGAGCTGAGCAGCTGGATGGGTACCGCCCCCGCCTCCCCCAGGACTGAAGTACATTGAATAAAGGAGAACTCCCACCGAGCCGGGTTTGCATCTCTGCTCCACCCCTTACTGCTCCGTGGAAGACCTCAGCATCTTTTCTGGAAGAGGGGAATGCATCAAAAGGTTAAGACTAAATGGAGCTGGACGGGGTGGCTCACGCCTGTAATCCCAGCACTTTGGGAGGCCAAGGCGAGTGGATCAGGAGGTCACAAATTCGAGACCAGCCTGGCCAACATGGTGAAACCCTGTCTCTACTAAAAATACAAAAAAATTAGCCGGGCGCGGTGGTGCACACCTGTAGTCCCAGCTACTCTGGAGGCTGAGACAGAACTGCTTGAACCTGGTAGGCAGAGGTTGCAGTGAGCTGAGATCGTGCCCCTGCACTCCAGCCTGGGCAACAGACTGTCTCAAAAAAAAAAAAAAAAAAAAAAGACAAAAACGCGGCCCTGACTTGGAGGCAGCTAGCACATGGCAGGTACTAAGCTCAATGAAGCTGGTCTGTTAGCTTTGAAATCAGAATGACCCTGAGATCAGTTTCCAGCTGATACTGCAGAGGGTCGGGTGATAACGCTCTTCAGAGCACTCCAGCAGAAACTGGTTTTGAAAAACAAAAAAGTTCCCTCTTCTTCAGGGCTTTCCTGGCAGCAACTTCAGTGACCAATGCAGGCAGAAGGGAGAGGCTGATGGGGAAGTGGCAACCACTATAAAGACCCAGCCTATTCACCTGGCTCACAAGATGCTTCCTGGCTCATAAAACACTCCCTACTGTAATCCCAGCACTTCGGGAGGCCGAGGCGGGTGGATCACGAGGTCAGGAGATCAAGACTATCCTGGCTAACACGGTGAAACCCCGTCTCTACTAAAAATACAAAAAACTAGCCGGGCGTGGTGGCGAGCGCCTGTAGTCCCAGCTACTCGGGAGGCTGAGGCGGGAGAATGGCGTGAACCCGGGAGGCGGAGCTTGCAGTGAGCTGAGATCGCGCCACTGCACTCCAGCCTGGGAGACACAGCGAGACTCCGTCTCAAAAAAAAAAACAAAACACTCCCTAGTCCGGTATCCCAGGGAAGATTTGTCATGTATGTACACACATGTGCATCTACACACAAGTATATATGACATTACCTTGATAATTACTCCATATATTTAAACTGGCATTAAACTAGGGTAGGGACTGAGATTTACCCCTGAACTGACCCTCTTCCCTGTAGCTGGGCATTAAAAAAATCTTAGCTCAGTAGATAAAACTGGCCCCAGGCAGACAGCCCTCTAAGCAGTTGTCAAGGCAACAAACCGAACACCCCCATCAATGAGGGGACAGGGCCTCCCCGTGTCAGGTTATTTAAGCAAATGGAAGCTACAAGCATTTCTCTGAAAATTCAGCCACAGGCCCTACTCGTTTCCAGTAGCATTAAGAAGTCTCATATTAACAAGTATCAGTAGCCTGAACTTTGCCAGACAAATGCTCTATGCAGACATTCCCTCTACTTTGTTTTCTAAATGCAAAATGGCATTGGAACCCGAGTCAAGGCTTGACAGACATATTTCTGTCCGCGAGGCACAGCTGGGGTCCTTCGTGGAAGGCAGGTCTCACCCTCCCGGAGGCAGGGGGCGGAAGCATCACACAGATCAATGCCGTGGTCAATGAAACAAGCAGTCTCGGTGGAAGTTAAAGGATTTATTGATGTGTTTAAACTGTGTACATTCTCCACAGATCATATTAAGGAGTTTGTAGGTGAAGTTTAATCTGTGCATAGTGGGTAGAGACATGAATAGGGTCAAAGAGGAGGAAAAAGGAAAAGTCACAGAAAAATAAAAATACACCACAGGTTACCAGAACCTTCAGATTTAAAAGAAAAAGCAAAAGCAGAAGCTGTGGCCATCAACACCAGCTGTACAAGCATTACAGAGACTCGTGAAGAAAACACAATTGCTCAAAGCGCTCCACAGTGTCCGCAGACTCAGTTTCAGGGACAGCCTGGACTACTTTCCTTTCACACAAACAAACCTCCCTGTGTTCTCTCCTGGGCCAGAGGCCGCCTCCTTGGTGTGGTCTTCTCTGAGTGAACGTCACAGGGTCGGTGACAGGAGGGGTGGAGGTGAGGGGACAAAGTGGAGGCCGAGGGTCAGTGCCTTTGGAGAAAGTCCAGAGAGGAAGGGCCTGCACATCTGGACAGTTGGAAGGGGAAGTGAACAGTAAAAAGCTACGGTAGGTAAACAACAGACAGCGAAGAATGTCAAATACAAGCTACAGGCTAATCTCTGTGGAAGCACTGGATTCTGAAGGAAAGCAGCAGTGGACACCCTCATCTGTACACACCAAGCTCTCTAGAAGATGCTGGAATGAAATATCTTTAATGTCCTTGGTGACGGGACTTTGGACACAAAGGTATCCAGCCGTGGAAACACTGGACTTCAAGAAACTGGTCCTTTCACATCATTTTGCAAGGGTATCCTCACGTGCTTCAGTGGCCATTACAGTTCCCTATTCCACCCCATTTCTCAGCAACTTCCTGAAAGCTCATTTAAAAAGGGAATACTGCCTTTTTTTTTCTTTAAATAAAAGCCAGGAGAGTGAATGAGCCTGAAGAGTTGACTTACACAACGTAACTGGAACGACAGCCTGCATATAAGTCTATTATTGAAAATCGACATTTCCCGTTTATTATACATTGACAGCATGTGTCAGACAATACAATCGAAGTGGGGTTTCTGATTAATTTAAAAAAGAAAACTACATCAAATATCTGCAATAGATCATTTTTTTCTTTTAAGGTTTATATATCATATATTGTTATATTAACATTTTCACCCATTTAAAAGAATGGAAATTGCAGTTCTACAGTAGTACTTTATATAGTCCTACAGTCCAGGAGGTCAGGATGTCAGACGCAGCCCCTGGCAGCAGCCGCTGGTCGGCAGTTGATCGGAATCGTGGGATCTTCTGGCCTGCCTGCACCCCTCCGCCAGGGCTGCCGTGCTCCCTGCCACCTAAATCTGCATCTGCTCCAGGTATTTGTAGGTAGGGTTCTCATAGCCATGGTTCTGCATCTTGTTCAGGTGACGCTCTTCTGGGGTGAGCATTGGATCAACCTGGAAGAACAAAACCTGAGGGTCATTGTGGTGTCTGGGAAGAGACCTGCACAGGGCGTTGGGAGACCTGAGCCATTTGCTGCACGATCCCCTGAGGACCAAATGCAGCCAGCAGCCCGTTCCCACAGGACAGGCCACATGAGAACTGGTGGTAAAACACAGGAGAAAGAAAATAAGGGGATCAAAGAGGCAATGCTTTAGAAACGAGAGCCCTGAAAGCTTAGCCCTCACAGAAGATGCCAGTCAACTGGATGTCCTAGCACCATGGTAACAAGCAAGGCTCCGCGCCACTGCTTACTACCTGGGCCAGCCAAGGCAAGCCACTCAGCAGTAGGCTAGCACGCAGACAGTGGGACCAGGGGATCTCTGGTCTTTTTCAACTCTGAAATTCTACAGCTAGGCCAGTCTCCAGCAAGAGATAAAACCAAATAACTGGCCAGGTACAGTAGCTCATGCTTGTAATCCCAGCAGTTTGGGAGGCTGAGGCAGGTGGATCACTTGAAGTCAGGAGTCTGAGACCACCCCGGTCAATATGGGGAAATCCTATCTCTACTAAAAATACAAAAACTAGCTGGGCATGGTGGCATGCACCTGTAGTCTCGGCTAGGCAGAAGGCTGAGGCACAAGAATCACTTGAACCCGGGAGACAGAGGCTGCAGTGCGCTGAGATCACACCAGTGCACTCCAGCCTGGGCAACAGAGCGAGACTCTTTGTCTCCAAAAAACCAAAACCAAAAACAAACAAAAAACCACAAATAACTAAGACCAGAATCTGCACTAATTTCCCAGGGCTCACTAAGGTCCTTACTGTATTTATATTTAAGGATCAAGGGACTCTGGACATTCCCACTCTTCACTAAGGAATGAGCGGCAGGAGAAGTTCAGTAACCAGCAGAGGACAGAACAGAAAGGAATGAGCGGCAGGAGAAGTTCAGTAACCAGCAGAGGACAGAACGGAAAGGAATGAGCGGCAGGAGAAGTTCAGTAACCAGCAGAGGACAGAACGGAAACAGCCGGCTTCAGCACTTTGTAAATTTCCTGTTGCTCCCTCCTCCCATTTAAAAAAACACATACCTGGGAAAAGGAACACTAAGGAAATAATCTGAGAAAAGAGTTTTCACCCTCTGTAGCATAAAATGTTCACACGACTTTCTGACATTCATAGCCAAAGCCCAAACTAATGTTGAAATTTGGCAACAGTCCCTTGTGGCAGGCGCTGATTTCCAAACACATGAGCGAGGAATCCAGTGACTAACTGAACTGATGACAGCAGCATGTCCAGTACTCGAGGAGTAAAGATGCTTATTAATTCCACAGGTTCCCACCCCCACCCAGCCCACAGTGCAGAGCAGGCCCTCAGCAGCCCAGCTCCTCACCTCCACGATCCCGTGGCTTATGGTGCCATACTGCCTCTTCCTCAGCATCACCAGGCTGATGACGATGACTGTGGCAATGGCCACTGCGATGACCAGCAGGCCAATGAGGGCACTACTACTCAGACTGAAGTCCTCCCGCAGTGGGCCCACGGATTCCTACGCAACAAAGCAGATGTGGAACAAAGTCTCAGTGACCATCTGGAAGCCGTGAGGCAAGTAACACACTGAGGGCCACGCTCCTGGAAGGGTGAGTCCCTAAAACCCAAAGTAGCACCAAGATCCTGCTTTGCAGGGAACCACCCGTATGTGGAGAACGCCCACTCTTCCCAATCTCCATGGAGATTTTAATTTTAGCTTTCTTATCCAAAAGTATGGGAAGCTGGGGATGAGGGACCCTTATTAGCTCAGGCATCTCTCCTGCTTTCTACTTGAACTGAGAAGGTCCAGAGGAGAAACACCTAAGACTGACAGGAAACCTTAGGTTTTGGAGCTAAGCACGTACCCGCTCTTCCTCAAGGCCTCCAACTCTCTCGGCATTGAAAATCATTTCCTTAACATCCAGAGTCTCGTCAATGACCTGAAACAGTCATGAGAATGTCGGCAGTGAGCAACTGGGTGAACGGGGAGTTTGGTATTTGCTACCTCCTTCCTCTGCTACCTGCTGCTTGATGGAAGGAAGCAAGTACCTGTGGGACCCCCATTAACCAACCAGTTCTGTCACAGCCTTCCAAATCCACTCCCCAAACCCCTAATGAAGGGGCAGGTATGGAGGGAAGACTATATTATGGCAGCTGGTCCTATATGCGTTTTCCTTCAAGTAACCGTGTGGAGATGTATTTCAGAACAGATTGCCAAAAAGCCACAATTAGGCTGGGCGTGGTGGCTCACGCCTGTAACCCCAGCACTTTGGGAGGCTGAGGCGGGCGGATCACGAGGTCAGGAGATCGAGACCATCCTGGCTAACATGGTGAAACCCTGTCTCTACTAAAAAATACAAAAAATTAGCCGGGTGTGGTGGCGGGCGCCTGTAGTCCCAGCTACTTGGGAGGCTGAGGCAGGAGAATGGCGTGGACCCAGAAGGCAGAGCTGCAATGAGCCGAGATCGCGCCACTGCACTCCAGCCTGGGTGACAGAGCAAGACTCCCATCTCAAAAAAAAAAAAAAAAAAAAAGCCACATTTAACTATCAAACTCAGTTGAGGATAATCCAGAACTATAAATGATAGAAAATACTAGGTGAATAAAAGGGGGTATAAACCAAAGGCAGTGTAAGAACAAAACCCAACACTAATCCAAGTATTAACTCTACTCACTTGAAAATGGCCTCTAACAGGTTATTTTTATCTTTAGTTGTAAATATATTTTCCTACTCTATACAAGAGATGAGCTACTGCTGAAAAGGGCTCTTTAATCCTTTTCATACCCAGATGCTAAACACCACAGCCAGTCTGTGGGAGTCGCTGAAGCCCTCCAACCTTCTACTGTGTGGAAAATGAACACAGACGTGTGCCTGGAAGCATCTGACATCAGGTCACTCACTCTAATGAGTCTCAAAAGTAAAGCATGTTGGGCAGAAGAAAGAACAGGCTCACCATGTTTTCATCCACTTTATTCTTACTGTTAATCACCTTCTCTTCGGCACCGATCAGTCCCCCATCCTGCTCTCCCACTCCAGATCCTGTGTGGAGAGAGATTACGGCTGAGTTCCCAAGGACGGCCCATCTCACACCCATTGCACAGAAGCAGCAAACTCCCTCCTGAGGGCCAGTGAGCCCCTCCCACACACCTCCCCCCACAACTCATCTGCCACCGCGTTCACATGTCTGAGGGTGCCCTGTGCTCTCTAAAGATGAATGAGACAGGCATTTGCAGAGACTGATGGGTTTAATGGAGGAGGACGGAGTGCTTACTTGTCTCCAACTTGGGAAAATGAAATGCAAGCCTTCAGAGAAAATGTTTATTGTAAGATACATAGAAGTGGAGCCCAGAGGCATCCTAGCATGGGAAACACACAACACCATTATAGGAGAAATTACTGAGTACCTACTACCCACACCCGGCTGCCACAGCACCCATCCTCACAATAACCTGCACGTTTGCCTTGGACAACTTAGTAGGTGAACCCACAGGGAATTCATTCTGCCTCAAATACCCTCCCCAACCTAAACTCTTATTTTTCCTTAGAGTTTCAGTTGGTCCTGGGGAGGTTCCCAGGTGATGGCATTTATAATCACAGTTTGTCATTATGGATTTCTTCTTGCATCTCCCATCACGCTGAATCCCTCTCAGGGCCGGGATCCTAGATGCTCATATCCTAAGTGGCTATTAGAAGATAAACAGGAAGGAAGCATTCCATCTATAGGGAGAATTCTAGTATCAGCATGGAAGGCCCCTTTCTCTAAACGGAGCCGCAAGAATAGCAACTCTCTTCTTGCCAAGGTCAGACACTGCCTGAGCAACAATCACTCATGTGTGGCGCTCCGAAGGACAGTATCCAAATACACAGCACGACGATGCAGCACAGACCCAGGGAGGGAACGTGAGAGGCAGTCCTCTATTTTTAGTTCCAAAGCATGTGATTTCTAGCTATCGTAAGAATAACATACAGTTCAACATAAATGTCTGTGATATGAGCCTTTTATAACTAGATCAACCTGACAGCATACCTGGCATTCGAAGGTAACTACCTGCAAGTGAGATTTCAACATGAGGACACGCAAAGCACTGCTGTCCCTGGGCTCGTCAAAGGCAGGTAACGGCCCAAGGCACAGCCACAGCAGAGCTTCTGCCTCACAACTAGACTCATTCTTAACACATAGCAATTTGTAACAGCTTCCCCAGTCGCTGAACTTGGAGGCTAGCTAACGCAATGCAGTAAAAAACAATGCAATTTGTCTAAAGCTTCAACTTTAAAGACGTCCACGACTTGATTCTAGTTAAATCAGAGCCAGCTTTTGTCTCAAAATGCCCATGAAATAGCAATACTGCACTACAACTATTTGAGAAAGAGGGATCTGGAAGGATATTGCCTCAGCAAGGATGCTCATGACCAAGCCCAATCAATTGTAATTCTGAGCTCCTTCCATGTTTCTCTCTCGCAGAATTTTAAAGGTCACACGGCAGGATTTTATTCAAAAAGCAATGTGGCACTAAGCCAACTAAAGGCCTACTGTCGCTGGACACAGTGGCTCATGCCTATAATCCCAGCATTTTGGGAGGCCAAGGCGGGAGGATCACTTGAGTCCAGGAGTTGGAGACCAACCTGGGCAACATGGCAAAACCCCATCTCTACTAAAAATACAAAAATAAACAAACAAAACAACTAGCTGAGGGTGGTGGCATGCACCTGTCACCCCACCTACTTGGGAGGCTGAGGTAGGAAGACTGCTTGAGCCCCAGAGGAGGAGGTTGCAGTGAGCCAAGACTGCACCACTGCACTCCAGCCTGGGCGAGAGGAAGACCCCATCTCAAAAAAAAATTAAAAAAAAAACCTACCGCCAGTCCAGACTGTTATAATACATTTTTGGTGGTATAGCCCCCATGTTTCTTTAAAAAAACACATAAACAAGTGACTTCAAGACACCAAAGTTAATGTTTAAATTGTCCCAACTCATAACAGTTAAGTATAAAGGCAAAAGCCCGTTAAACTTCTAGAAAACTCATCTTTGTCGGCACAGTCATCCCCAAGAATAGGGATATCCAAGTAGAATAAAATAAAGCATCTATGCGTAAGTCATTCTCAGAAGATTCAACTCACACTTTTGTGTTCTGAGAACAACCTGTGGCATGAAGCAGAACACCAGCTTCTTAGCCAGACAACACCATTTGGCCCATCCATAAGAAGTCTGCCAAAGCCAAGGGCGGGCTCATACGACACATTATGAACAAGAAATGTTGAAATGATTCACAGTGACTGGGCCGCCACCCACCTGGGGGATCCCGTGACACCAACAGCTTAGGTAATAAAATCACATGGGCTTGGAGGACAGAGAACTGGGTTCAAATCCTGGTTCCTCCACTTCTTAGAGCAAGTCATGTCATCTCAGAAACTTCAATTATGTAATATAGAAAATAGAGCTAAAACCACTACCCATCCTACAGGGACGTTCAGTGGACTCAGATCAAGTATGCAAAGCATTCCCCATAGTGCTTTATGGAGCATGAATGGTTTTTGAAAACTGGAGACTCAGTACAGTGAGCTGGGCTGTCTCCACGTGTTTGATCCATCAGCCTCTGATGTTCTGAGGAAGGCTACAACTCAGGGGACACGAGACAGCTGGCACAGACAAAAGGCAAGGAGAGCCAAAAAGAAAAGACGTAAATGGGAATTGCAGAGAAAAAGAGGGAAAAGAGAAAGACTCTCCACCTTACTGTAAATAAGGCATATGTACACAGATACAGCGGTTCACAACCAACCTAAGTGGGAAATACTTCTAAAAATCTACCCAGATTAAAAGGGTCATGAAATCTATTTTGGCTGCTGTGCATTCTCTGACATCCCAGAGGGAAAGCTTGGCATGACCACGCGGTAACCAACGCCACGGAAACTGGCCTCAGAGTGCTGGAGTCAGGTCAGCTTGTTAGCAACATGGAGGCGGCGCTGCTCTGACTCCACTCACAGCCGCGCCGGAAGAAATGAGGTGGGGAAAGCCAGGTGATGGCATGAAACAGAACATGAAGCTTCAGACACACTGGGGAGTGGAGAGGAATGAAGGTCTTAAAGGGAACATCTTGGACAAACCAACCTTTTTTCATTGGGTGGTACAACTCCGGCTGAGTGTCTAGCAGAAAGGAAAACAATAAAAAACAAAATAAAACAGCACAAAAGGAGATTAAGAAAGAAAATGGCTTCTTTTAAAATTTCTATCTTAGAATTTCTCTATAAAGTGAACAAAAAGTATTCCTCCTTAAAAACACTATGCCTGAACTACCCCATAAACAAACCAGCAGTAGAAGCCACAGCAAATCACTGGAGAGTATCCTTGATAAGAGAGAAAAAAGTAGGTCTGTCTTGGGCCTTTTTAGGGAAACTTTGGGAGATGCCTGCACTATTTAGCTTAGCCCACATAAATATTTTTCTTAGAAAAAAGCAAAAATTGAAGTCAGTGTTGGTTGTGGTTTGCTGACAGGGAGGTAAGGTTCTAGTTCAGGTATATCCAAGCTGCCCCGACCCCCAATAAGCACATAAGAAGTTTTCTAAGCATGGCCACCCAACAAACCCACGGAGATCTGGGAATGGCACGGTGCTCTTCATCTATCTGCCACTTCCTCAGATCCCGTTTTATTTCTGAAGAGTCAACTGCTCTGCGATAACCAGAAGGCATTTCTGTTAAGGTCTGAAGGCTAACATGGATGTACCTCCATCCCCCCACTCCCAATTTGATGCCTTCCTGAGGCCTCTGTTCCAGTGCTATATCCCGTCAGGTCTGTGACTGCAGGACCAGACTGGCTTGGGTTCAACTCCTGACTCTCCCCTTACAAACTTAACCTCTTTACACCTCAGAATCCCCACTTGGGGACACTTGACTACCCACCTGCGAGGGTTACTGTGAGGATGGAGAGCATCCGCTGAGATGCTTAGCTAACGCAGGCATGTAACAAGGACTACGGCATAGCTGTGGGCCATTCTTAACATGACCCTATCAGCAGCAACAGCAACAAACAGAACTGACGAGGGGGACTACTCTCAGGGCACTGGGCTCAGCAACTTGTTTATTTCTGAAGCAGGCTCACAGCTTTTAGAGATCCTCTTAGACACTGAGAACCAGCAGGGGAATAGAGGGAAGAACGTCTGCCTAGGAGCCAGAGGAACAGCTTCTTACCCCACCGCATGTCAGAGATATGAGCCTGCACCAGCCCTGTCACCTCCTCAGCCTCTCCGGCACCCACCTCCCAAGACAGCTGCGCAAAGGTAACAGCCTAACAGGAAGGTGCTGTTTCAACTGCCGAGTGCCTCCCACACGTAAGAAGTGCACAAGTTGGAAGAAGTGGGGGTTTGAAGCCACCCATCTTGAAATAGGAGAATTAGTCTTAACTTCATGGTGACATTGACACCAATGATTTGAAAGCATCTAGCAGGGTCCTTGCACACAGTAGGTGTTCAATGAATCCGGTCTCCCTTCCCCTGACTCTCACAGGAACACCACCTCCCAACTCAATTTGGTTTTCAAAACATTGACTTTAATTCTCTCATTTTGTCCTCCCCCTGCTGCCCAGAAGTGGCACCGTCGCCCATACACACCTTCGTTCTCAGGTAAGGCTGGGAAGGGGTGGAAGGGGTGGAACGGAGGGATCTCCTCACTCTCCTCAGAGCTCACCCGGACGTCCACAGGGGTCTCTGAGATGGAGGCAGTGAACTGGTCCACGTCTGCGCGCTGCTCCTGAAGGAGCTCATCTGATGAAGACAGGGCGGGGGCAGAGAGCAGGCTTCAGAAGGGCCTGGTGTCCAGGCACAGGATGCTCTAGAGCTCCAAGACCCACGGTGGCTCCCAGCTCCTGCCTGAAACACCTTCCCTGATGCTGTGGCACCACAGAGCCCCAGCACCAGGGACCCCAGGGCGTCGTCCCACGCACCCCTGCCTCCACCTCCACACTCCAGTTAAGTGGTATCCACAACACCACAGATTTTGGGGGTTTTAAAAACGGTACATATTTAAGGTATACAATATAATGATTTGATATACATATACACCGTGAAATGATTTCCGCAGTCAAGCAAACACACGCATCACCTTCCAGAGTTACTTTTTTTAAAAATAAGAATACCCCAAATCTACTCTCGACAAATTTTTAGTATATAGTACAGTATTATATATATAACTACAGTCCTCACGCTGTCCATCCCATCTCTAGACGTATCCACCCCACGTAACTACAACTACCGCTTCACACCCTCTGACCTACTTCTCCCTGATGCCAGTTTTAAATACTGACCACATACCATGACTCCCAGGCCTGAATCCTGGACCTACTGACTGACCTCTGCCTCACCTAAACCCTACTTAGATCTCCACGTAACACCCAACAGAAATTTCTATCTTAACATGTATCAAGAGAGCTCCAGATTTCCTTCTCTACCTCAGTTGGCCATGGTACCACCATCCCCGAGCTGCCCACAGTGGAACCCTGAGTGCAATTCTTGATGCCGCTCCCCCAACCGCACACGCAGCCCTGGGCAAAGTCCCACACACTCCCCCCAGAACACATCCTAGAGACCGTCCCCAGCTGTCCCTGGGGCACTCCTTCTCCTACCCCATCACCCCTTCAGTGCATACTCCCAACAGTGCTCTCCTGGATTTCTATAATCGCTTCCTGGCTGGTTTCTAATTTTAATCGACTCTACACAAAGCAGCCAAGTGAGCTTTTAAAAATTCATAATCCAGATCTAGTCTTTCCCTAGCTGAAAATCCTCTAACGGCTTCCCATTATCCTAAAATAAAAACCAAACTCCTTGATTTTGCTGAAATTTCTTCCCGATCTGGTCCCTGCATACTTTGGCCGCATCCCCTTTGCTATGTTGTAGCCACACTGATCTACTTAAATGTGATGCTTGACTTCCACCTGGGGGCTTTGTAGCTGCCGCTCACTCTGCTACCAACGTGCTCTCCCACTGTGATCTTACCATTTGGATCTCAGGCCACCATCCCTAGAGCCAGCCGCCCCAACCGGCCGCTCTCTACCACTGTGCCCGAGTTTTAACTCTGCACAGCACTTATCACCACCTGACATTTATTTTCTTGTTTTACTGTCTGTTTTTCTCCTATTGTCACATGAACTCCAGCAGGTACTATCTGCTTGTGGACCATTTTACACTGTGACACACAGCAGACACAATAAAACTTGTTGAATAAATGAAGAAGATAAAGACTGGGAGAGGAAGAGGAGGTGAGAATTATATAAAATCAGGTGCCTGGAATAATCAGAATTAAGGAGGAAAATGGTAACAGGAAATCTCCTAGTCTTTTGCAATTTCATACCCCAGATATTCTTCCGCTAACGGAGTGAAGGTCAGTGAAACCCAAGGCTCCGTGGCTCACAGCCAGTGCATCTGTCCTTGGTTCCTCCTTCACCTTGCCATGTAAGCTCCAGTGGATTCTAGGCTTCTGAAGCCAGGGTGTGCTAATGCCCCACTTCACACGCCTTGCTTGCTCATATCTCTCTACTCTTGCCTAGCTTTCACTCCTGAGCCTCTGCAAGAAGTCCCACATGACCTTGACACAAACAGCTGGTACCCACCAATTTCCTCTTGAATTTCTTGGGCTACATAAGGTACTTTGTAGAGCAGAGAGAGGCTTTGGTTCCTTCTTTCTTCAATCACGTGGAGATGTGTCATCACCTGGAAGCAGAGTTAGGGTGGAGAGGTGTTGTGATTGAAAACAACTAGGCCAGGAGGGAACTTGCAGCTGGAACATCGACACAACTTCTGGAAAAACCACTTTACAAAGTACATTCTCTACAGAGTCTAGAGCAAAGCAACTGGTCAGGGGAAATGTATTACTCCTCACGTCGTATTTACTGACTGCTAAAGTATAAGAACATGCTCAGCCTGGGCGTGGTGGCTCACACCTGTAATTCTAGCACTTTGGGAGGGTGAGACAGGAGGATCACTTGAGCCAAGGAGTTTGAGACCAGCCTGGCCAACATGATGAAACCCTGCCTCTACCAAAAAATACAAAAATTAGCCAGGCATAGTACTGTGTGCCTGTAGTCACAGCTACTTGGGAGGCTAAGGCTGGAGGATCACTGGAGCCCAGGAGGTTTAGGCTACAGTGAGCTATGACTGTGCTACTGCACTCCAACCTAGGCAACAGAGCAAGATCCTGTCTCAAAAAAAAAAAAAAAAAGTGTTCAAACTGTATAATTCCCCCAGCTGATGTGAGAATTTATCTAAAGAGAGTGCTCCAAGTTGAGACAATTTATTAAAAAATGGCCACTAGCTACTGGATTTTCATTCGAGGCACTTAATACTAATCATATTGAGTTTAAAAAAAAAAAAAAAAAGAGCCCTGATTTGTACAATGCTGAACGTTCAGTAAGGTTTTGCTGAGTGAAAGAAAAGAGTCAGTCGATTTCTACCACTGGTCAGATTAGATGGGATTAAAAAAGACTGAAATTACTGGCTGAAAAGTAGACTTGGTGACACAGGGAACCATTATGGATTTTGCTTAGTGAAGCAATTGCTTAAATGATTATTGTGGTAAAGAATTAGTTTATTCCTATTTAACTAAATTGTTATTTTTTAAAAAACTCATGCTGAGGAATAAATAAACCTGATTTTAAGGGAGTGATACAGGAAGACTCATCCACCACAGCTCACTGCCTTTTCCGAATGCAAAAGTTCTAAGGTTATTCATTTAAAAAAAAAAAAAAAAAAGCCATTAGAAGTGGTCACTATTTTTACAGCTTTTCAGGATGGAAGTGAAAGGTGACTCGGGCTAGCATCCACCCCAATGACATGGCGAGGTGTGTTGCTGTAGCTCCCATAAGCTTAAAAAGCAAAGTCATCCCTGCCTGGTTAGACCTGCAATTACCAAGCTTTTCCTAAAGAGGGCGCTGGAAACCAATGGATTAATCACATGGGCTTGAAGCCATTAACATGAAGGGTCAACATGAGAAAAAAAGCTAAATGGAAAGATGCTTTTATTGTAGACTGACATCTCTCTGACCTTTTAAAGCAAGGATGAAAGCAATTTAATTTTGTATGTGCCATTCTGTCAATCAAGGAAAGCACAGGAGTGCCTTGAAGAAAAAATGCAAATGGAGCCAAAATGCAACACCCACAGGCTCAGCAAGCGTTGTCCTGCTACACCTCCCCAGAGGAACAGGGAGCCATGTGAGAGCAGATGGTTCATACACTCACAGAGGACAAGAACCACAGGGTGGGAGACTGGAAATTAGTGTCTCTACAGCAAACCACTGGCTATAGTATAGGGGTAAAAGCACCATCTCACTCATATACAGACAAGTAGATATGGCACAAGTTACAACAGGCTGAACATCTGCAAATTTTTCTAATGTTTAGATAACAGAATAGGGAACAAGGCAGAAGGTAAGCTTTGCCAGAATTACAGCTAAGAGCAGACAGTAAGTAGCAGACAGGAGAGCTGGGTTTTCTCCCCAAAGGTGTTTTAAGATGGGAGGGCTCTACTTCCCACATTACTTGGTGTGGAAGTTTGATCTCACTTGCAAGAATTCTCTATTACTACACTGATCAAAATCTCTCCTTCCCTTTTACTCTCACACAAAACTGGCTAAAATACAACACAGTAATTTAATTTTAAAACAGGAAGTCTGGAAAGTGATTAAGTCTTTTCAAAAATCAAGTAGACCCCAAAAGTCTAAGCCCTGTCAAGATGCATGCATTTTCCATCCAGGCCTCTTAGACTTTCTCTTCTTCTGCTGCATCCAGCGTGAAGCAAAGCCTTGAGCTCCAGGCCCACACCAGATGCCTCTTAGGGTCTCCAGCCCAGCCCCTTTCCACTTTCTTCCCACTCTTTAAAAGCCTGAGCTCTTTTATTCCCCAAAACAACCAGCTTCTGAAGTGAACTCTATATATCTAAGAACACCTGCTCTGGGCTTGCGGGGAGTGGCTCACGCCTGTAATCCTAGAACTTTGGGAGGCTGAGGTGGGCGGATTACCTGAGGCCAGGAGTTCAACACCAGCCTGGCCAATATGGTGAAACCCTGTCTCTACTGAAACCACAAAAATTAACCAGGTGTTACAGCGGGCGCCTGTAATCCCAGCTACTCGGGAGGCTGAAGCAAGAGAATTGTTTGAACCCGGGAGGCGGAGGTTGCAGTGAGCTGAGATGGCGCCACTGCAGTCCAGCCTGAGTGATAAGAGTGGGACTCCGTCTCAAAAAACAAACAAAAAAACCCACAAAACACCTGCTCTTCCCTCTCTCTACGCCAGCGTGTGAGCTGCTCAAGGGCACTCAGGGGAGCCAGCCCGGCAGCACTGAATGCCAGTGTGGAATCTGGCACTCAGACAGACCCCAGCTCCACAAACAGAGCAGCTCAGCTCCAACACCCCAAAGGCCTCTAGGCACGTTATCATCTTCGCACACGCAGCAACTGTGGGGAAGGAGGGTTTCTGGACTGACAGGCCAGCACCCGTGCAGTGAGTGAGCCCACGTACCCTGGCACTCACAATCGGCACAGCACTGTATTTACAATATGAGAGGAAATGAAATAAGATCAGCGTTGTTACCATAAGGCCCTCTAGGAAAACTAACAGGATGGGCTACGAGACTTCCTGTTTACACGGAAGCTACAGTCTGGTAGGCAAGTTCATTTTTATGAATACAAGAAAGTAAAACTCAAGTTAACATATGAACACCACCAATATTAGAAACAGGAACCAGAAACAAACCTCCATAGAAGAAAGTAAAGCCGGACAAAACCTAGGAATGTAAAAGTGTCTGTCTAAACAAAAACCATACTGCACAAAACAAGAGACTTAATTTTTAAGATCTGCTTGATAAATATACCTAGAAAAGGATCTTGAATATTGGTTCTGGCAATACTTAAATCAGAAATAAATGATATAAAAAAAATCGGAAATTGTTTAAGTACAAAGTAGTTAATATAAAAAAGTATAAAAAAAGATGTTTTGGCCGGGCGCGGTGGCTCACGCTTGTAATCCCAGCACTTTGGGAGGCCGAGGCAGGCGGATCACAAGGTCAGGAGATCGAGACCATGGTGAAACCCCGTCTCTACTAAAAATGGAAAAAATCAGCCGGGCGCAGTGGCGGGCGCCTGTAGTCCCAGCTACTCGGGAGGCTGAGGCAGGAGAATGGCGTGAACCCAGGAGGCGCAGCTTGCAGTGAGCCGAGATTGCGCCACTGCACTCCAGCCTGGGCGACAGAGTGAGACTCCGTCTCAAAAAAAAAAAAAAAGATGTTTTAAAAATAGTACCCTTGCAAAACCCAGCTCATGTACCCAATGTCTTTGGAAATCAAAAATCATTTTCTAAGGACTAATAACAAGTACAACTAGCAGTCCTGTTCAACCAGTAGTGCTGTTCAACCATTAGTCAAGGCATTATGTTCCCCACTGGAAATGCCCTCACGGCAACAATTTCTACTACATCTACTGTACCTGGGATTTCATCTGGGCCGCCTTTTCTGGGTCAACAGCCAACACATGCTGATAATGGCGGATGGTATGCAGGCGATCTTTGTTCTCAGCACGGACATAACGCCGTAAGGCCTGGAGAATGCGATGAGGCTGCAAGAGAGAACAGTTGTTTTAATATCCAGAGACTAGAGAATTGAAAATAGGCAGGAAAACAAAAGCTTAAAAATTCACTTAAGAATGTAAAGCTCAGCTAGGCACAAGAATGAAAGCTGTAACTCTGAAAGCTTTTTTAGCTTACCAAGTAACTAAAAAACTGTCTAGGTAAAATAGCAAAACTAAGTTCTGAAGTTATATCGGCTCCTTAACATACAGTATTTTCCAGAATGTCCAGCCCACTATTCTCTTCAGATCTGTCCTTTTTCCTGGCTCAGCCTCTGATGTCTGAATTACAAGCTAGGTAGTCTCCTGTGTCTCCCAAAGACAGAAGACTTTAACTGGCTTACTTAAGGATACAAATATCCTCCTAATTCTCTCCATCCCCCAAAGCAAGGCAGGTTAGTGTTAAAGGACAAAATCATTTGAGACCACTCACACAAGAGTTTCAGAAGAAATTACTTTACCCCTTTCTTCATAATCTTATTTACAATGTAACTTCTTCAAAAGTCTTCATGAAAAGCATGTTTCCATTCTTTGAAAGGAAGTTTAATAACTGGGTAATTACCAATCAATTTCCCGAGGTCATACTTTTCTAGTGCAAAACACTTTCACATCGCAGGTGGTATACACAAGCATAAGTGATGTCATGCTTAGCTTATATACGCAGATATTAGAATGTAATACCTTTTCCTCCCTAATCGTCTTTTCTTAGCTTCAGCTTTGCCAGAACTTGTCATACAAATGTCACTTTTACTGACCTGAGTGTCATACACTGGTCCCCTACATACACCACCTCAGGACAGGCAGCACTAGGCATAGGACGACTCATCAATGATTTGGTTCTGTCTGTGACTCACCCGTGGTGGGTCAGACTGCAAGGCAGCCAGGTAGTTCTCCAGAGCCATCCGACGGCGGTCGTTCAGCATAGCCTCCACTCGGGCCAGGTGGGTCTCCACCAGCTGCTGCTTCTCACTGGCTGCTTCCTTCTCTAAAGCTTTAACCATGGCTTGGAAGTGCTAAACCAAGAGAGCAGGAACCACATATGATTTGTGGCACCCGGAGGAAGCATAGGCAAGCAACCTTAGACCCCAGTGCTTCTCCTGTCAGTGCCCATGCAAGACAGTAACAGGTTCGGAGAGTGCAGCAAGGGTAGGATCCACAGTCTACTTCATTCTACCTTCATTCTACTTCCATCAGGAGAATTACTTCCTTCTTTAAAGACAGCAAGTTAAATCTCAGTGTCAGAGGGCTTCTTTAACATATGTATAACTGAAAGTGCTACTGCCTGCAAGCCCACGGCCTCAATATGCACTATAAAAAAAGGAACACTGTCTTTCCCACATTGCAGCAAGGCACCAACTTCCAAACCCTGAGACCACTGACCAATGGGAGTTATGTGGTAAGTTCTGTTGAAGCATTCCTGTCGTTAAGTTGGTGCAAAAGTAATTGTGGTTTTTGCCATTACTGTCAATAAAATCATGAAGGGCACGTTATCTGTGAGGTATCCGGCCAGGTTTACAGGTACAGTTTAAGCCTGCTGAACTAAATTTCCCTGAACAAAATGCATTGGCTTCTGTAGGAATTAAAATTGTTAGATATTCTAAGTGATCAATAACAAAGGTTGTTAAAATTACTTTTAACACTTTATTAAAGTGTTGACATTTGGAGGAAAGACATTTCAGCTAAACATAAAATGATTTAAAATTTACACAATCAGTTTTGTAAAAACCAAATCAGTCCTGGAAATTGCTATCCCTATTCCTAGCAACACTCTTCTACTGAAGGGGAATGCAGTTTGCTGCTATGATTTTAGTTATAGCCGACAAAGTTAGAGATGAATTGTATCAGAGATCTTTATTTTCTATCCTTTGACTTTCAATTAGTCTTAAAAAAATTCAGTACTGCTGAAAAAGAAGTCACAGTCTAAGACTGAAAATGGCAGAGGACTTTCGCCAGGAAAGCAGAACTAACAAGAGGCAGCTGAGCTAAGGTTACCTTCTGGCATGAATTAGGTGTGCTCTGGTGGGGGTTTGGTTTTCTTCTACCATAGGTGAGCAATACGTGAGGTGAAAAAGAAAAATAGGCCAGCTGCAACTTCCTTGTAAGCCCTCACCTAAAAGGAGGCGGTGTCCAATTCTAACTTCATTGGGAATGGGGATCTGACCGTATTTTCCAATGGTGAGGCTCAAAGCTATGTCCCTGGAGAAAGCATCTTACCTGAATCAGAGTCTGCCTCTCTGCTTTGGGGAGGTTCTTCGCTTGAAGCTCTGCCTCTTCCCATTCCTTCTTTACCTAGAACAAAGGTCAAAAACACTGTCAGCAGTGATTAGTACCCTGAAACAACTCCTCCATTTTCTAAAAATATCGTCAGATGCTAAATCTAATAGGAAACTACAAAAGGAAACCAATCACACGATCCCTTATGAGCTTAGCATTGTTACTGCCTCAGAAGGTTCTAGGCCTCAACTATCCCCAGATGGAGCCTCAATTCCATGACCTCTTTGTTACATAACCTTGGGTAAGTTATTTAAAAGTCTCTGTGTCTTAGTCTCCTCACCAAAAAAATTGAGGTTAATACCTACTTTTCAGAGCTGATGTGGATAAAACAATGAGCATTTTTCAAACTGTAAGCCCAACATGGGACTGTGTGGGATTGGGGTGGAGCTTAGGCCTAGCAAGACATTCCCTTTTCAATTCTCTTTCAATCCTGAGTAAATCCAAAAGAAAAGATGCACTTTGGTGTTCCTGCTGCTCTCTTATAACCCTTTTAAAGGAAAAGAAACATCCCTGAGACTCAGAACCTTCCACGACAGCAGTATCTAGCTAGCATGTATTTGGACATGTTTGCTTTCATCTAATATATTTGTATGGTTGGTCACTTTCTTCTCATGGCAAATAGTACTAGCTTTTTATTGATAACAGTGATACAAAGTTTCCTTCTTTAAAATAAAATAAATTTTAAAGCAAGTTAATAGCCCAAAAAAAGGGGCAGATAACGGTATAGGAAGTACTCAGCAGAGTGTCTGGGACATGCTAAGTGCTCAGGGGGTAATTATACTATGATCTAGACGCAGGTGGGGAAGAAGTTCACCCAGAAGGCAGCTCCACTGGTAACTCTCTCCTGCCTCACCAGTCCTTACACATCAGCACGACAATCTAGGAGAAGCTATTACTCTTCTTCATCTATGAGAACCATGCTACCCAGAGCCAAGTGCCATGAAGATGAAGGAATTGTCGAGGTTTACCCTGTCCATTCGGTTGCGGTGCCGAATCTCCAGCTGCTCCTTAGCCTTCTGGAAGCGAGCATGCTCATTGTCATCTGCGGAGGTCTCGAAATACACATCAACATCATTGGTTGGCAGAGGAGTTGGAGGAACTGAAACAAAATTACAGAGGGAGTTCTCTTTGGGATCAGGTGCACTGTGCTCTAGGAAGAAAACCCAGCTCAGGACCTGCAGAACGGACTCAAATTGTTTTGTGGCATTCTCTAAGTGCAGGGCGCTGCTATCTGCCAAGACTTCACTTGGTTAGATTACAGTGGGCAATCTTCCTTACACAACATCCATCAACCATGTCAGACCATGCTAATACAGCAATTTATTGGCAGCTACAGCACCAATGAGGCATCTACTTAAGACCTCAGGGCCGAAAAAGAGGTGGTTTCTTCTATACCTTCCCTTCAGTGCTCGAACCCTGGAAACCTAAACAATAGCTACTTTATTCATCATAACTGAGCATCTGAACAGAGACAAGCGCAGAAATCAGACCCTGTAGAGGCACTTTTATGCAATTCCCTATTTTTGAAGAAATTTATTACTCAGGGACCTCCGCTCTTCTGGCTTTGAGTCTTAATTTACAATGGAAAACAGGCTCAACTGAATGTTCTTTGCATACACGCTGGGTAGAGAAAGTCCCAATCACGCCAGCTGTAGTTTTGAGTTTTCAGTATCACTGAAGGACTCTCAGCGCCACCAAAGTGACAGAACCAACAAAGGTAAAACTAAGTTGCTCTATTTGACAAGGACACCTTTCACCGATATGAAGATAGGGCTTTTTGATCCATGACACTGACCAATAGGGCTTCCCAAGTGTTCCCCAGAGCACAGGTCTATTGGAGCACCCCTGCCTGCTGGATGGGCATAATCTCTTATAGGGCCCAAGCAAGTGAGTGTCTGCACGATGGAATTTAGCCTGATAAGGGAAACGACTAAGATGGCAAGTTTACTCAGTCAGCCTCTCAAGACATACCTAAGGTAACCCTTACTAGCCTAATTCATACAAGATTTCCCAAGCTGGTGTGGACTTGCTTGGTAGATTATGACACAATTTCAGAGCTAAGTGGAGAGTGAATGCCAAGATTCAACCGATTTTTAATTCAGAAGCAAATTCACCTAATTTCTAGAATTGCATCATTTTAATACATTAAAACAACTGTATAATTGATGAATAGAGCTAAAAATTAGCCAGCCAGTTCAACTTTTTCTGTCGGAAGCATCTTTTATTTGCCCCTTTAATAGAACTAAAAATGACAACTAAAGTCATGAAGAATATGAGCCCTATGTAAGTTTTAAAAGGATGTCAATATCCCACTTTCAGATTAACTAAATGAGAATCTATAACTTAGTAAACGCCATTCCCCAAGGCACTCGGAGGCTCAGTGAAGGAGAATTTCAAGCGCTGCAGTCCATCGTGCGGATCAGCGACACGTGCCTGTGCTGTAAAGGCCTGAGCGCTGGAGACGGAGCCTTTGGTTCATATAGCTGGACTGGATAAAGATAACAGCAAACACAGGCTGCTTCCACCCTCCCTGGGACCAGAGTGGAGAGGACAGTGGGCTGAAAGGCTTTTTTCTGAAGACACCCTGGGTCCCTGTGGAATCACACACGTGATCACGAAGCCGGCACATCCGCCAGCCTCAGCCCCTTCAAAGAAGAACAAAAACGTTCCCACTGGAAGGAAACCTGATGCTTCTCAACCTGCAAAGCCCTCCAGGCAGAGGCCCCACAGAGCATGAACACTGCTTCTCCGAGGCAAATCTTATCCAAACCACAGCAAACAGTTTTACAGACCTGCCACTCCATCATGTCTCACAGCACTTTCTAGCTGACCCTTCAGGTAGAGATCACCACCTCCACACTCACTGGGATTCCTCAGGCTTCAACCCAAGTTTTACAAAGTAGTAAGTCTCACAATAATTTCTATTTCTGAATCTTTCCTGAAAACGCAAGGTTTATTCACCAAGGTTCCCTAAGGACTCTTTTTATTTCACCTTTCAACTGTTACAGAATAAATCAGCTTTCCTGGAGTTGGAAGGGAAGCACTCAAAGCATTGCCGTATTACATTAAGATGTGAAAGATCTTTTGGTAGAAGGAAGGAAGAGGGAACATGAAGAGATTTGAATGAAAATCCATCAGAGCTATAGCCAAATCCTTCATAGCAAATTATTATTCCAACAAATTCCAGAGTAGGAACCAAGAAAAACGGTCTGGCCTGCGGATCTTCCTAATGTGTAGGTTAGTGCTGCAAGGTGAGAGACTGAAGCTCTTAACGAGAAAAAGGAGTAGCCATGGAGAAAAGGGAAACTCTTGGTAGAAACTCTTCCTACCAACGTCCAGCATAAACCCAACTCAACTGAACCACTGACCTTCCCGTCACACCAAAGCACACACCAACTGAAATCCTCTCACTTCCTAAAGCTGTGTGACCCGGTTGCACAATATTGAAACAACACAGTGAGTCACTACCACTTGGCTGCTAGCTCTCCTCTAGAGTGCATTATGCAAGATATTTCAATATTCTAGACTGCCCAAAGTACTTCATTGTCACTCCTTTCAAGAGCAGGCATCCCGTGAGCTGGCATGCATCACAGGGGTCAGAGACAGGGCAGTTCAAAGACAGGAATGTTCAGTGCCTCTGAGCTAGAGCCAGCCCAAGGCACAGCTGCCTTCCCCCACCAACACTACAGTGGCCCGGGGCCTGCAGACTCCAAAGCCGGACGAGAAAGGACAAGCCCCTGGCCGTGCCGCCCGCTATACCAAGGCGGGTGCGCACCACCACCACCGAGCACCACCAGACACACGGTGAGCACAGGACGTGAGAACTGAGCTTACCACTGCCAGAAGGAGAGCAAAGCCTAGACCTAGAAAGCACAAAGATGAGGGGAAGACGACTGACAGCAAACACCCGAGTGGGCAGGGACACCACACAGATGCAGCCACGAGGACGGCGGGGAGACGGACGCCGGACAGGACGGTGCTGCCGCACAGGACCCCCGCAAGGCGGGACTTACTCATCGCTTTACACACAGCCATACAATAATCCTCAGACTCAAAATTGTTCCTGTTGCCGCCGCAGCCGCCATATATAAAGCGCACACACTTTCCCTTGGAGAGGTCGAAGTACCAACGAGGCATCACGGCCCGGCAGGGCCCCGTCATCGCCTCCTGGGAGCAGACAGCTGTGTGAAAACGGTCAGAGTGTCAGCAGGACAGAGGCAGTGACGTCAAATGTTTCAAAATGCTACAGGCCAGCAAGCCGGGGAATGGGCTGGGGGAGGCCTGAGACAGGACAGAGCCCAGAGGCCCTGGCTGGCAGAATGCTCCAGCTCAGGCCGGCCTTGCTGAGGACAAGTTGCTTCCCCATGGAGTAGAGACGTTTAGGAACTGGGATATTTTTTGGCACCCTCTGGAGTCTAGATCTAAGTTTAGATTGATGTAGAGCAATCCCTTTGTCTCACAGCTGTGAGAGCCTCGCATTTCTCATCTGTTCAGTGGAGTTATCTGCCTCGTTTGTCTATTCAGGAGACAATGTGAGTGGAAAGGCTGTTTTAAGTGGTGATACCGGAGTAAAGACTAAAGCACCTAGAACAGACAATTGTTTCCCTTTTTTTTGGAGAGACAGTCTCCCTCTGTCGCCCAGGCTGGAGTGCAGTGGCCGGATCTCAGCTCACTGCAAGCTCCACCTCCTGGGTTTATGCCATTCTCCTGCCTCAGCCTCCCGAGTAGCTGGGACTACAGGCGCCGGCAACCTCACCCAGCTAGTTTTTTGTATTTTTTAGTAGAGACGGGGTTTCACCGTGTTAGCCAGGATGGTCTCAATCTCCTGACCTTGTGATCCGCCCGTCTCGGCCTCCCAAAGTGCTGGGATTACAGGCTTGAGCCACTGCGCCCAGCCTTGTTTCCCATTTTTACGTTCTCTAAGGCAAATCATAAACTTCTCAACTGGTTAAGTAATTTCCCCCAACTTGGGTCCTAAATAATTCTTTAGCTCTTAATTGCTTTCAAATATACAATCAGCAGGAGGCTGCATGTTACTGGCTCTGGAACTACTGCAACCTTTTCTTGTTTTAATTGGCAAGATGAAAAAAAACTGCAGGCCCTAATTTGTTACCAGCAGGTCAATAAATTTCACCCTCCCAACTAAAACATCTGGACAAACAGGGCAGCCTACAGATTAGAACAAACGCAGGAAAAGAAAAACCAGGCAAGCCAGTTCTATTCTAGGAGGCCAGGACTTGAGTGGTATCAAAGAGGGGAGCTTCCCTTGGGGAGGGAATATTTTAGGCTGAACGTGGAAGAATCCTGCTGAAGGGCGGACTATGCTGTCTGTCTTACTCTCTAGTCCTTGTTCTCTAATTCAATCCTACACCTCTCCCTGGATGTGCCTGCCTGCCCACTTCGTTAAGACGGCACCATCACTGCACTGAAGAGCTGAACACACCTTCAGTGCAGAGATACCACCTTTCCGTCTATGACTGACTTACCTGTAACAGATGCAATGCAAAAGTCTAAGTGAATAATTACCATGTGGATTCCAAAGCCATGGCTCTACATGCGGTTACCTTTGACATCGTGACTAATTTCCTTGTCTGACATGGGGCCATCGCTGTTGGGTTCAGTGGGGTTCTCCTCATTGTAGTCATCTCCTTTAAAGGTGTCGTAGTAGTAATCTCGGTCTTCCACCACTTCCTCCCCTTCTTCCTCATCCTCATCATCCTCATCCACAGCTGCTTCTGTGAAATCTTCCAGATCTGCTTCAGTAGGAAATTCACTGAAGGCCAAAATAGAAAAAAGGAAGGTTAATAACTCCTATGTGCAAAGCACAACAATGAGTCCCGTCTCTATTCTGAAACACAAAAACAGAGGCAGGAAATAAGCTCAACGCACATTTCACTGTGCCACTAAGACCCTGAGCCCAGCTACATCAGCAAACGGGGAGCATTTGAATCTAATCATGATAAAACAGTAAGACAAATCCAAATTCAGGAATATTATGTTAAACAAATGGCGTGGACTCTTAAAAAATATCATAGTAACCTGCAGAAAATAACACAGCCCAGAATGATGTAAACACAAAAGTCACAGGTATTCCTGTGACTGGTGACGGCTAGAATGAAATGTAAGCTTAATCAACTCTAGCAGAACACAAAGGAATGCCCAGCTTATCCAGAAGTGAGGGACTAGCAGCCAGCAGCCATCTTTACAGAAGGGCTAACAAAAAGGCAAAATGACTTCACAGCTCAAAGTAGAAGTTACCTTTTATAAATATCATAGTCTTCCTCTTCATCTTCTTCTTCTTCCTCTTCCTCCTCCTCTTCTTCCTCTTCTTTTGACACAGACCCAATAATCTTTGTCTGAGGGCAGCACACATATTCAGTGCCATGGAACTGGTCTACCCCACATGGGAGCAGCATGCCGTAGCTATATAAGGTCATTCCCTGAGTCAGACATGCCTAAAATAAACCCACAGACCATATCAGAACATATTCCAGAGTAAATATAGTCAAATATACTCTGATCTCTACCCTCATCAAAAATAAACCCGTATCAAACCACTTCGCAATGCTGTCTCTTACGAACATGTAAATTTTCTGTCAAAAAATTGTAATATTATTTTAAGATTTATACATGTTAATTTACAACCGGGAAACATGATCTGGTCCAAAAATACTGAAATCCCAAACGTGGAAACAAGTCAGGAAAAGAGACTTTTTCTTCTAATAATGACCAAAACCAGATAAGGTGGTCAATGTTAATTTATATTCATCACTGGTGCAAGCACTACTTCAGTATTTGATCAAAGGAAGATTACTGACAAAAGAGCAGAGCCAACCATGTTACAGAAGACAAGAAAGGGTATTTCTCACCACCAGAAAAGTGAGATGGCATGCAATCCTGCCTGTGCATATGTCCAGACCCACATTTTCTATAACTGGCGATTTCCATGCAGGCCTTAGGGTTAGGATGGTTTCCTGGGAGCCTCACCAGCAGCACACAATATTCTCGCTCAGCCACCTCCTTAACATCCTCAACTTCAGGAGCTGGACTGTCAATGCTGAACTCTCCTATACAAATACGTACTTCTCTCCCAAAAATTTCTAACTTACAAGACAGAAGTTAATTATAAATCTTAAGGAGATAAGGGGGAAACAAAAGTAACTGAAAAGCATGGTGAGATTTGGAGAAAACTGCTACCTTCTCTCCTAATAGATACAACAACAGCTGACTCCCCCGCTCAGTTCTCTTACCTCTTTGACTACTGTGTGCCAGTGCTGGTGATTCTCGCACACCTCCATCCGCTCTTTGTGGAAAAACTGGCACTTTTCTGGAACTAGCAGAACATCACTTACAAATTCACCCACTGGAAAAGAGAACCTTTGTCAAAGTGGATCTGACCACGATTTCAAGGTGAAAATGCCTCTCACTGAAGTTTGTGATGATAGTTGACACAGCCAGGAGCAGTCTAATGTATACGAGCAGGTGCACATCTCATACCTTCAAAGGCTGACTGGACAGTACAGTTCTAGCCAAGCAGCCACAAGAACTCACCAATCTGTCAAGAGCCATGATGCCAGGGACCTCTGAAAAGCCCCCCGACTACAGCCCCGCTGCAGGGCTACAGCAACACGTGACGGGGAATATAACAGGATCGCCACCATGCCCACCTCAAACACACACAGCTACTCTCTCTCCATGGCTCTCACTTCCGTATTTCTGCCCACACCTCTTCTAATCAAACGCCGAAGAAACGAAAACTGGCTGTTCTACTGAAGTACAGATGAATCTTACTTCAGACAAAACACAATGTAATAAATGAATCCAGTAAGAATAATCAATGATTAATTACAAAGGGGCAAAGGTACCTTTACAGTGGGAAGCCTTGGAAAACTACCTTAGCCAGATAACATAACCAATTTAACATACTGATAATGAGCAAACTGGTATGTGTGACGTCCTACAAAAGACTATATCACCTACACGGCGTTTCTGCCAAAATATATGTCATTTGAATCTAATCATGCTGAAACAATAAGACAAATCCAAATTCAGGGATGTTATGTTAAACAAATGGCATGAACTCTTAAAAAATATCATTGTAATGAAAGTTTTTGTTTTTAAAGACAGACTAGGGAACGATTCTAGATGAAATGTAGTATGTGATCCTTTTAAAAAGGAAGATATAAAAAACACTAGTTGGACACTCACGAAAATTTCCCAAACATGACAACTGAATTGTCATTATATATAGGAGAATGTCCCTGGCTCTTAGGAGAAACCAGCTGAAATACTTAGAAATGAACTGTCATGGTAGCTCAACTTATTTTCAAATGGTTTAGCAACACAAAAATATATATGAGATGCAGACAGAGAAAAACATCAGGCAAAATTGGAGAATCTAGGTAAAGGGTATAAAGGTATTCACTATCACATTTTCTAAAACTTGTCCCAAAAAGTTGGGAGAAAGATACACATAGCTGTTTATTTACAGGGAACAAAAGTGGTATCTGATTTGTTTCCAAATAATTAGGGTTGTGAGGGAGTGGGCCTATAGAAGGAGGAAGAGTGGCTCATGAACTGATGACGGTTACACAGCTGGGCAACCAGTACGTGAGGGTGAACAGTACCATCGTCTCGTTTGGCCATGTTTGTAACTTGCCACAAGAAAAGGTTAGAAACATATAATATACACATCACTGGATGGTCACCCCAAGGCTCTGATTCAGCAGTGTAAGGTGAGGCTCAGTAATCTGCACTGCGCATACATCTGCCATGTGCTCCACACAGTGTAGAGGAAGAGAAAGAGAGGGAGAGGGCCGGGCGCGGTGGCTCAAGCCTGTAATCCCAGCACTTTGGGAGGCCGAGGCGGGTGGATCACGAGGTCAGGAGATCGAGACTATCCTGGCTAACATGGTGAAACCCCGTCTCTACTAAAAATACAAAAAACTAGCCGGGCGTGGTGGCGGGCGCCTGTAGTCTCAGCTACTTGGGAGGCTGAGGCAGGAGAATGGCGTGAACCCGGGAGGCGGAGCTTGCAGTGAGCCGAGATCACGCCACTGCACTCCAGCCTGGGAGACACAGCGAGACTCCGTCTCAAAAAAAAAAAAAAAAAAAAAAAAAAAAAAAAAGAAAGAGAGGGAGAGAAGTGTGCTTAGCCCAGGGAGAGATGCAGGAAGCAGAGGCAGGAAGATGCAGCAGGCAGGGTAACCTCTGAGGTTAAGAGGGGAAAACCCTGAAAATATCATGAGAAAGTAATGTGGTCTAAGAAAGGGCTTAGGCTCAGCTAGTGGGAAGTCTATACAGACCCACCCCAGCCTCGCCATCATGGATGGGTCTCTCAGGATCCTCTGCCTTGGGCCTCAGGCTCAAGCACTGAAGTCAGTCTTTCTATTGCCCCAGTGGTAAGAGGAAGGGAGTTGCTGATGTGGTAAGTATGGGAAGACGGGCTCCTGACATAACAAGCTGTAGCAGTGTAGCAGTCCCCCCACATGAAAACAGCGTTACAAATGGCAGTGGCGTTTCTCAGCACTGCTAGCACAGGGATTTGGGGATCAAACAGCTCAATGTGACACTGAAGCAGGAATGCGAAAGTGAGCTTGACACACTGCTACCCTTGAGGACCCCAAAGGCTCTAGGGGAGGCAGTACCTGCATACAGGCTTTAGCAATCAACTAGACTTATAATCACTGCTTAAAAATAGCAAAAACACCAATAGTAAGCTAGAATCTGCCTCTACGGGGACGAACAACCCTAATACTCAAGCTAAGTAAAAATCACTTCAATTCTGACATCCAACCACCAACTCACATGGTTTAGTGTGATTATTCTGAATTAACTAGGCCATTTTTATATTTGTTCATTTATGACAAAAAGCAACAGAAGTATATACTTAAGGAAAAGTATATGTAGGGTTGAATGCCAGGGTTCAATTTCAGCACTGTCATTTACTAAGAGAGTAATCTTAGCCAAGTTACTTAACCTTTCTCTCCCTCAATTTCTTTATCTTGTGGGGACTAAATGACATAATCTATACAACAAGAAAAGCTTAGAACAGAAACTGCTGTTCCACGATTGAGTTTGTTGTTTAAAATAAAAACAGAAACTGATACCTGGTAGGCATTACTGATGTTAATGTTACTGCCAAGTCTTGGGTAATTAGTTTTATACGAACTATACAACCACACTCATAAAGCAATTTATTTTTAAGCAACACTTAATGCACTTTAATTTGTAAAACCTCACTTTTAAATGTACAATTGCAACATCAAAAAAAATTTAAAGCAGCAATTTCACTACTAATCTATATTCTATATAAACACTACAACTTTTTTTGTTTGTTTTTGTTTTTGAGATGGAGTATCTGTTGTCGCTCTGTTGTCCAGGCTGGAGTACAGTGGCGTAATCTCAGCTCACTACAACCTCTGCCTCCCGGGTTCAAGCAATTCTCCTGTCTCAGCCTCCCAAGTAGCTGGGACTACAGGTGCATGCCACCACACCTGGCTAATTTTTTGTGTTTTTAGTAGAGAGACGGGTTTTCACCATGTTAGCCAGGATGGTCTCGATCTACTGACCTTGTGATCCACCTGCCTTGGCCTCCCTAAGTGCTGGGATTACAGGCATGAGCCACCGTGCCCGATCAGAAATACTACAACCTTTAACTAAATCTACACAACACCTTGGATAAACTAAAAAATGATGCAAAGTAAAAGCAAGTTGTGAAAGGTCAGGTACAGTATGATGCCATTAATGTAAATTTTAAAACACAAAAACATTGTTTATAGATGCATGTAAATGTTGCAAAAGAACTGAGTTTGAGACCAGCCTGGCCAGCATGGTGAAACCCCGTCTCTACTAAAAATACAAAAATTAGCTAGGCATGGTGGCATGTGCCTGTAATTCCAGCTACTCAGGAGGCTGAGGTTGCAGTGAGCCAAGATCATGCCACTGCACTCCAGCCTGGGCAACAGAGACTCCGTCTCAAAAAAAAAAAGATGGAGATGAAGCAAACATGACAGAACATTGAAGAACTGCAATCAGGAGGGTGAGCATATGAGCAACCATCACATTATGTTTTATCTCTTCAGGATGCTTGGTATAATATTTCAGAATTAAAGTTTAAAATCAAAACCTTTTTGGAAATGCCAAAAATTTAATAAAATAATTCCATGCTAAACCATAAAATTAAATGCCACTAATCTCCAGCTATTCCATGACTGAGTCAATCTGTCTGATCTCTAAAAATCAAAAAAGAACACCACTGAATTTGAAAACCAACTAAATTCTAAAATTTAACTTTTTTTTTTTAAATGGAGTCTCATACCATCACCCAGGCTGGAGTACAGTGGCGCAGTCTCGGCTCACTGCATCCTCTGCCTCCCAGGTTCAAGCAATTCTTCTGCTTCAGCCTCCTGAGTAGCTGACATTACAGGCGTTCACCACCATGCCCAGCTAATTTTTACTATTTTTAGTGGAGTCGGGGTTTCACCATGTTGGTCAGGCTGGTCTTGAACTCCTGATCTCAAATGATCCTCCTGTACCAGCCTCCCAAAGTGCTGTGATTACAGGCATGAGCCACCACGCCTGGCCTAAATATATATATATATACACACACACATATATATATACACACACACATACACACACACATTTTATTTTTAACAGTACTCTTTGATTCAACAATTCCAGTTCTAAAAATATACCCTAAGGATGTCTGGAGGCAGTGGCTCACGCCTGTAATCCCAGCACTTTATGAGGCTGAGGCAGGCGGATCACTTGAGGTCAGGAGTTCAAGACCAGCCTGGCCAACATGGGGAAACCCTGTCTCTGCTAAAAATAGTAAAAATTAGCCAGGCGTGGTGGCGAATGCCTGTCATCTCAGCTGCAGGGTGGAGGCGGGGGACACACACGGGACAAAGGCTGCAGTGAGCCAAGATCGCACCACTGCACTCCAGACTGGGTGACAGAGACCGTGTCTCAAAAAAAAAATAAATAAATAAATACACACACACACCCTAGGGAAATAACTAGGCAAATGAATTAAAATATTCATTAGTGTTATTAATATCAAAAAACTAGAACAAACCTAAAGGTCCATCAAGAGGGAATTAATTAAATGATAATACATATATATAACAGAATACTAAGGGGTTACAAGAAACATAGCTTATGTGCATATTTAACATGGACATTTTTCCATGGCAGTTTAATAATTTTTAAAATCATTGAACAAACAAAAGCGAACCCACTGCGTATCTCTAACCCCTTCTTCAGGTTAGTTACTTAAGGCCAACTTTATCTTTTTTTCTTTCCAACCTTATCTTTTATTCAAAGATGTACGTACCCCTAAAAGTAGCACATGATAATAAAAGCTCAAAAAATGTCAAATAAAAATAAACAGAACTTCAAAAATAAACAGAGGAGCATATGTAGTATAATCACATTTAGGGAAAAAACATTTAAAAGCATATACATTTCCATGTGTATCCAAGGAAAAATTTTCATCTATACCCCAAAATGTTAATCACAGTTAACTTAGTACAGAAACTGAAAATAATTGCTTTTGTCCCCTTCCCCCAATGCAAATGTCTTTTATTGAAAAATAAACCCCTTTTAAAAAAGTAGACTGAAAAAGGAAACACATTTCAATCCCAGCATCCGCTCTATCATTTCATTGCTACTCTGTGCCTTTGCTACAATTTTTTATCAGAAGCTCCTAGGGAAAAAAATTAACCTAGGCAGATCAGTATTACTCTGTTTTACAGAACATTGAAAATGGTTTGCTCTCACTTTAATAGTTTATATCCAATCTGGTAACATCCTCAATTTAATCAGTGAAGTATAATACAATTGCCACAATTTCCTAAGTCACTGGACAAACATAAAGCTCTATTGTTTTTGCTGATCAATGAATATGGCAACATAGCAAAACCTAACCTATACAATATTCATTTAAGCTGCAGTTAGGATTTATCTCCAATTTCTAATCATCCCTGTGATTCAGCTTTTCTTTCCTACTACTTCTTTCCAGCAGTGCTGTGGCAGCGATCCAGGTTTTAGAGCTTTTTCAGAATTGCTGAAATTCCTTTCAGAATAAATAACAAAGGCTGTTTACCTACTTGAGGAAACCTCCAACACCAACACCCATGCGTATAAGTACATCTACTACATACCCTGACATGACTATTACACACTATATGCCTGTATCAAAATATCTCATGTACTCCATAAATAGACACCTACTGTGTACCCAAAATAATTAAAAATTACAAAAATTAAATAATAAATTTACTACAAAAGCACATGCCAGGTGCAAACAGGAAAACCATGTAATTTAGGGAGCTGGTAAAAGCTGTACCCAGGTGGGAGAAAACAGCCTATGTAACGAGGCCAGGTGGTCACTCAAGGTATGTTTCAGGGAAAACAGGGTTCAGAGAAGTGAAGGATCCACGCTACTTCACACGAGTGGAACATTCACCTTGCACAAGGGTCCACACCAGGAACAGGGTGAACTGTCGATGGCTGTCATGAACTCAAGGGCTAGAAGATTTGTAAAAGGACCACATGCAATGGACAAGTGAACTACGCCAACAGACCGAGGTACAAACGCAGAAGGCAGCACCTCAAAGCTGCTGAGACCAGTTTTGTTTTCAAAGTAGATATTACATCAGAACTTTCGTAGTTTTTATATCACAATAACACTACCTGTCCAAATCTGTGTCCAAAAATTACCAAAAACAAAAAACAAATCATCTAAGGCCCAGATCTGGATTTCAAAATAGCGTTCCCCACTAAAAGAAACCACGGTGTCTTAAAGCAAACTCCAGGAGTGGAGTAGGGAAAATACAGAACGGACTTGGAGAATCTTTTGTATCAGAAAGTAAAGTTCTCAAAGAATGATAGGGACATGTTAAAAGGACACAGGAACCAGCATAAAGGGGCCCCCACTGGCCAAATGCAGACAATGAGTATAAAATAAAGCAAATGAATGTGGACACCATCTTAGCCAGGTGATGAAACAAACTGGTATCGCACAACTCCTACTACGATGCAGTGAGAACACTTCTGTGATACTCCCCTCAAAAATGAACACATCAAAAGGATCACAGAAAAACACAAATTGCAAGGCATTCTATAAAGGAACTGAGCTTTGTGCAGGGGCAGTATTGTAGCCAATGAGGTTTATCCAAGGCGTGAATATTGCTAATTGAAAACTTTTCTATAAAGGAACTGGCCTGTAGTTAAAAAAAAAAAAAATCAATGTCACAAAGGAAAGGAAATATGCAACACGGAATCTTAGATTAGGTCCTGGATGTTATTAGAACAGGTGAAACCTGAGTAGGGTCTGTAGATTAGATATTGGATCAACTAGATATTGTCTATAAGATCTTGATTTTTGATGACTATACCATGGTTACGTAGGATAATTTCCTTGTTTTTAAAAAATACACACTGTGGTATTAAGGCATAAATATATCATGTTTGCCTTATTGCCAAATGATTCAAAAAACAACAAATCTCAAGTATGTGTGTGAGGGGTGGTGGGAAGGGAGGATAAGATTTTTTACCACATTAATCAAATGTTAACAGTTGGAAAATCTGAAATCTGGGTGAAGGGTACACAGAGGAACTCTGTGCCATTTTTGTAACCATTCTGTAAATTTGAAATTATTTTTAAACTATTATTTTTTAATTTAAAAAAGTAATAGCAACTCTAGAAGACTATCATCAAAAGGCTTTCTAAGGAGTCTATGGGGGAAAAAGGTGGTGGCCATTATTAACTAAATGATATCAGTTCTGCCTGGGTGCTCAAAGGGGAGGTGACAGTGGAAGGGACAGGGAGACATCAAAATCTAACTGACAATGGAGAACTGCAATATGTCTTTCCCACTCCCTCCCTTAAACTCCAGTCATGTCGTCCCTCATTAGTTTAGGCTCAGGCAACTGTGCTTATGTAAAAATACCAACGGATGTCTCTACCGATTGGTTAAGAAGTTGTCCAAATGGATGCTGGGGTAAACATGAATAACTGTCTGAAGTAACACCAAAGATTGTATAACGCTTTATTCAGTGACCACAATGCAAAGAAGGTACCAAATGGATTATGGTTAAACTGTCTTTTATGCATTTCATTAACAGCATTATTGTCTGGTTCTGTAACATGCTAACAAATTTAAATTATATCGTTTGGGAAACAAAGCAATAAAATAAAATTTTGGTTGTGTACCAACTATAGTAGCATTCTTGTGTTATAATTATCGTAAACAGTATATCCTATATTCTAGGCACTACCATGGTGCTGAGGGGACAAAAAAGACTAAAACAGGGTCGCTGCTGGCAAGGTGTTCACAGCATAGTTGGAGAAAGGTCTATGAACAATCATGGTACAGTGTGGTAAGTGCAATGGCAACAGCACGGAGTATTACAGAAACCTGGATGAATGGATAGAAAATAAGACCAGGAAAGCCTCCCTTTAAAGCAGGCAACTGCTGAGGTAAGCTGTGCAGGAAGAGCTTCCCAAGCAAAGTCAGCAGAGGAAAGCCATTCCAAATGCTGAGAGCTTGATGGTGCGTGACCAGCACCCTGGGGTGGTCAATGCTGATAAAGTCTAAAGCATGAGATCACAGAGACCAGGGGAGAGTTGAGCAAGGGCCAGATCCTGGAGTTTTGAAGCCATGCTAACGAGTTTCAACATTCAAGAATTTGTGCATGAGAGACATGATTCGGTCTTTATTTTCAATCGGCAGGCAACAGATTGGACGACCAGCACTGAGAAACAGCATGGAGGCTGCTCTTGGCCCAGACAAGAACTGACCACAGGCTGAGCTAGGGCAGTGGGAATCTGATGCAGGAAGAGGACACAAGCCAGAGATGACCACATTTTTTACTCATAGCACCCTGAGTGTCTTAGGAATTTTTTCACAGGACTCCTGGGCAAAAAAATACCTAAAAGTTAAGTAGTTAGAGCCAACAACTTAATACATACTACGTCCTATCACCTTAGTGCCCACTGGGCCCTGCACACCTCCCCCAACTGCAATCAGACCGAACATCATCACCCTCATTTTTTTTTTCAGTGATTTTCAAAAGATACTTGCTTTTTATCACAGGAATAACTAAAAACAGAGCTTCACAGAGATATGAAATCATCAAAATAAATGATCTCACGTTGAAACTGTAAATTACTTCCAGCTAGTAGTTTGCAAAATGCCTGACAGATGTCACTACATTTCCCTTGAAAAATCAAAAATATCCCGGAATGCCCTGTGAGTTTTGCTGCAATGCCCCAAGGAGCCTTGGCACACAGTCTGAAAATCATGACTATAAGTCTATTTAAGAGGTAAGTATCAGGCTGGCTCAGAAACTGACCGGATACAGGGAGATAAAGGATAACAGAAGAATAAAAGAGTCTCCCAGGTCCCACTCAGATGTCTGGGTGGGGAGTGAAGCTGGAAGGTGACAAGGACAAACAAGAGGAGATAATCATGCTGCAAAGTCTTTAGGGGGAGCAATCAGAAGGAATGATTTCAAGCACTTTCTATCCACTGTCTACAAATATTCCAGGATAATCTCATTTCACTTTTAGTTTGAGAATGTTTTTAATGAATGAATGAAACCTCATACCTAGAGATTTCTCAGAGCCAAACAGAATAGAAAGCATCCTTAAACCACATCACACCAGGTTTTTAACAAGTCTCCAATCTTGAGATGCCCAGTTTTAAAGTAAACAGTGGTAAGCACACATGATGTCCCTCTTTCTCCTTACGAATACTTTTAAAACAAACTTAATTGCCACACACTTTAAACACTGTTGTTCAGGGGTGCTGCCTCTTCCTGTTGCTTGGCTATTGCCCCTTGCTACATGTGAGAATGAGAAAAAGTATCACATTCCACTTTGCTGCCATCAGCAGTTGAAGGAAAGGTTTTAAAGAAGGAAGGGAGGAAGGAGAAAAAGTTAATAGTTCCAATTACATATAGCTATAGAATCACTCAGGATGTCTATATTAATGCTGTATCTACTTTAATCCCATCAGGGCTAATCTAAAATTGACTGTTTTTGCCCTTTGAAGTTTCTGTGACCAAATCTGTTCCTGAATCACCCAGACCACAGATAGGTGAGTGTAATTCCAATGTATCAGGCATAAATGGTTAAAATGAATATATTCCCTGAGCATTTGAAGCAACAACTCTGTTTCTGCACAGCAAACTGTTACCATTTTACTCAAATTGGCTCTGAATGTTGACACCAGCAACACAGTCATGAATACCCTTACCAGCCCCAAACCCCTCAGAATGGCAGGTCCTATAAGCACTGGCCCTGGTACCCTTGACTGTCCACAGGCTGCTGCTATAAGTCACTTTTCTTTCTCCTGAAAAATACCAGCAGTTTGGTCAAATGGTGCAAACGTGTGTGGGATGAAGTAAGGGAAACAGAAGACTCTTCTCCTGGGGCTGCTTTCTTTAATACTACTCCCCACTATCACCGTAAACCACTGATATCTAACAATGTGAGCGCATAAGTGCGACTGCTCTGTGGGTAGCACCCTTATGCAGTGCCAAGGAAGAATGTCTACAATGGGAAGGCAGTTAGTCATCACTGAGAGGAGGTCAACCACCGACACTCGAAGCCAGTAAACACCCCTAAGAGAAATTCTCCCCAATAAATTCATGCCACACTCAGCTTCTTAACAGGTGTAAATATTTCACTGTGAGCCAAGAGAAAATTAAATTTAAAATGGGAGGGGGCTGGCACTTCCTGAAAAGTAACCAAGAACACTCACCAAGACACTTGAAAGGTGTAACAGTGTGACTCTTGCATTGCTTTTTGTCCCTCCGGCACCAATTGTCAATAGTGACCCGCTGGTTTGCCTCCATCACATTTGTGATCTGTAGCTCTGGATACATCTGTTAAGAAAACAAAAACACACACAATAAATCAATCTGCAGACAGACACGCACATGCAAGTAAGGATGGAGTATCTAAGTTTACTCAGCTTCCACCCTTATCCTATAATACATCTAAAGTTCCACTCTATTACCCCGGCTCCAACTGAAGTCATCAAATAAAAAGATACTGTATTCGTTTTCTTTTGACAGTTCAGACCTCTGAAAACTTCCATGCCTTCTCTTTTCAAAAAGAATATATATTTAAGGACAAACAAAAGCAGCAAGCTTTTAGCCCAAAACAAATTCATGAGATGTCAAGTTTGCTTGTAGAGCAGGTGTTGAGTTGATGAGTCCATGAGGCGAGTCTATGGAAACGTCTGTCAATGAAATTACAGAACTTCACCCTGGCCCTGTGTGCTCATCTTGGTAAGAAGCGGTGGCTCATGCTATAATCCCAGCACTTTGGGAGGCCAGGGAGGACTGCTTGAGGCCAGGAGTTTGAGAGTACCCTGGTCAATGTAGCAAGACCCTGTCTCTATCAGAAAAAATAAATAAAAGTTGTGACATCTCATATCATTTTCTCTTTAACCCAAAGTTGAATCAGACCTGAGATGATCATTTAGAATACTGGTGGCTTTCTATCGGTAAGTAGAAAAGACAAGCATACACCTGACATGTTTTGTTTTCCATCTTCCAAGACAAGTGGGAGGACGAGAACCACGCTGCACTTCCATGGTACTTGCCAGGCTTCCGCAGCATCCCTTCCTTCAACAACTGAGAGCTCACAGAACAGGCAGGCAAAGCCTTCGAGAGGTCTGGGTCATATCACACATTTAGAAACAAAAGGCTTGGGGCTCCAGTCATTAGCATCTTGGTCTTAGGTCAAAAGAGAATGACAATATCTATTTCTAAGGTAAACAGATTCAACCCTGCCCCAGAAAAATGGTTTTAACTTGCCGGCAACACCCTTACCTCCTGACAGTACTGAAGAACTTCTTCTTTTGTTTCGAAGCAGCTCTTGGTGCCTGTTGGATCAGGTTCCCACTTCCCAGTCTGAATGTTCACATGCATATTTAACTGCCCACAAAACATTGCGATTTGAGGTTCAGCAACAGCAAATCCTGTTCCAGCATTGGCTGCAAGAGCCTACCAAAGGAAAAAAAATTGCAGGTTTACTCCAAAAAGGCTAGCACAGAGGCAACAGTCATTCAGGTTTGTGACAGAATTCATCTTTTAAAAACCTTAATTATTTACTATTTGTATCTTTATAAACAAATCCTTTTCCCAGGAATTGGAACAGAATAAAAAGTGACTTTTGGATGTATATGATCAAAGTTAAAGGCAAAGGAAAAATCTTATTTATTATACTTTAAGTTCTAGGGTACATGTGCACAATGTGCAGGTTTGTTACACAGGTAGACATGTGCCATGTGGTGTGCTGCACCCATTAACTCATCATTCACATTAGGTATATCTCCTAATGCCATCCCTCCCCGCCTCCCCACCCCACAACAGGCCCCGGTGTGTGATGTTCCCCACCCTGTGTCCAAGTGTTCTCATTATTCAATTCCCACCTATGAGTGAGAACATGCAGTGTTCGGTTTTCTGTCCTTGCAATAGTTTGCTCAGAATGATGATTTCCAGCTTCACATCCATGTCCCTACAAAGGACACTAACTCATCCTTTTTTATGGCTGCATAGTATTCCATTGTGTGTATGTGCCACATTTTCTTAATCCAGTCTATCATTGATGGACATTTTGGTTGGTTCCAAGTCTTTGCTATTGTGAACAGTGCCACAATAAACATACGTGTGGCATGTGTCTTCATAGCAGCATGATTTATAATCCTTTGGGTATATACCCAGTAATGGGATGGCTGGGTCAAATGGTACTTCTAGTTCTAGATCCTTGAGGAATCACCACACTGTCTTCCACAATGGTTGCACTAGTTTACATTCCCACCAACAGTGTAAAAGTGTTCCTATTTCTTCACAGCCTCTCCAGCACCTGTTGTTTCCTGACTTTTTAATGATCACCATTCTAACTGGTGTGAGATGGTATCTCATTGTAGTTTTGATTTGCATTTCTCTGACGGCCAGTGATGATGAGCATTTTTTCATATGTCTGTTGGCTGCATAAATGTCTTCTTTTGAGAAGTGTCTGTTCATATCCTTTGCCCACTTTTTGATGGGGTTGATTTCTTCTTGTAAATTTGTTTAAGTTCTTTGTAGATTCTGGATATTAGCCCTTTTGTCAGATGGGTAGACTGTAAAAATTTTCTCCCATTCTGTAGGTTGCCTGTTCACTCTGATGGTAGTTTCTTTTGCTGTGCAGAAGCTCTTTAGTTTAATTAGATTCCATTTGTCAATTTTGGCTTTTGTTGCCTTTGCTTTTGGTGTTTTGGTCATGAAGTCCTTGCCCACGCCTATGTCCTGAATGGCACTGCCTAGGTTTTCTTCTAGGGTTTTCATGGTTTTAGGTCTAACATTTAAGTCTCTAATCCATCTTGAATTAATTTTTGTATAAGGTATAAGGAAGGGATCCTGTTTCAGCTTTCTACATATGGCTAGCCAGTTTTCCCAGCACCATTTATTAAATAGGGAATCCTTTCCCCATTTCTTATTTTTGTCAGGTTTGTCAAAGATGAGACAGTTGTAGACGTGTGGTATTATTTCTGAGGGCTCTGTTCTGTTTCAATGGTCTCTATCTCTGTTTTGGTACCACTACCATGTTGTTTTGCTTACTGTAGACTTGTAGTATAGTTTGAATGAACAAGTTTATCTCATGTTGGGTAAAAATAATTAACTATTCCATAAGATCTGTCTTTGGCCTGTAATCCTTTTATGTGCAGTCTAACCATTAACAGTTCACAAACTATAGGTGAGAAGTAACATTACGACAGCAAGGCTCCTGCAGACACGCACGAGAAAAGCACAGGCATCAGCCGGGCATGGGGGCTCACACCTGTAATCCCAGCACTTTGGGAGGCCAAGGCAGGCGGATCACATGAGGTTGGGAGTTTGAGACCAGCCTGACCAACATGGACAAACCCCATCTCTACTAAAAATACAAAATTAGCCGGGTGTGGTGGCACATGTCTGTAGTCCCAGCTACTCAGGAGGCTGAGGCAGGAGAACTGCTTGAACCTGGGAGGCAGAGGTTGCGGTGAGCAGAGATCACGCCATTGCATTCCAGCCTGGGCAACAAGAATGAAACTCCGTCTCAAAAAAAAAAAAAAAAAAAGAGAGACAGACAGGAAGACAGAAAGACAGAAAGACAGACAGGAAGGGAGGAAGGGAGGAAGGGAAGAAGGAGGGAGGGAGGGACAGAGGGAAGAAGGAGAGAGGGAGGGAGGGAGGGAGGGAGGGAGGGAAGAGCACAGGCATCTCTCTAGAAATACGCCATTACTCATGGTTATAGCCATAAGAGTTAAGTGTCCCCAGATGCAAAACTTTCTTCAAAATTAAAAAAAATAAATAACAGTTCTTAAGTTAAAACTTGTGGAGGAGGAGGGTTAGATTATATGGTCTACTATGTTGTTCTTTTTAAAAACAGCATATACATAACATGGTTTTCCTATTAACAAGAAAGGGTAGCTTTGATGCCCCCACCTTTTTTTTTTTTTAAAGACAGGGTCTTGCTCTGTCACCCAAGTGGAGTGCAGTGGGGCAATCTCAGCTCATTACAGTCTCGACCTCCTGGGCTTAAGCCATCCTCCAGCCTTAACCTCCTGAGTAGCAGGGACCACAGGCATGTGCCATCACACCCAGTATATACATATTTATCTTTTGGTAGAGATGGGGTCTCATTATGTTGCCCAGGCTGGTCTCAAACTTTTGGGCTCAACTGATCCTTCTGCCTTGGCCTCCCAAACAACTGGGATCATAAGCGTGAGACACCACGCCTAGCTGACTTTTAAAATATATGGAAAACGTACAATTTTCTAGGAAACATTTATTTATGCTGATGAACTACACAGACACGAACAATCCTTCTAATCAGGAACTTAAATTTGATTGTGAAATATATTATGGTCTTTTTCCTGGACCAATTTACCATCTGACATATGTTTTGCTTCGAAGCTTATTAAAATAAACCTGCTTTCTACTAGTATAAGAGAAGGAAGCACCAAACCTAGTTGGACAGCTGAGAGAAAGCTAATTTGGAATTAAAATGTTGCCAATATCTATCAGGGCTGAAAAACACCTCAATTAAACCCAACAAACAATTAGCACCTTTATTAACTAGAATTGACTTTACTCTGCTGGGATGAATACTCATTTATTAAAGTGGAAGGCCCTATGCCTTCAGTATGAATGCATGTGAAGCTACAGACTAACGTGAGCTCCTGCTTCCCCCAAAGAAGGAAAAAACACCTAAAGATATGTGTACAAAGGAACACACACCTATTCATAGGTAATACTCTAGTGGTGCTCAATTCAAACAAATCAAAAGGTATAAAGGATGCACAAGACAGACGTGCTTAATTTTCACACTTAGTTCAAGATGTGTACCAAGCCGGGCATGGTGGCTCACACCTGTAATCCCAGCACTTTGGTAGGCTGAGGCAGGTGGATACCTGAGGTCAGGAGCTCGAGACCAGCCTGGCCAACATGATGAAACCCTGTCTCTACTAAAAATATAAAAATTATCCGGGCGTAGTAGCGCGCCTATGGACCCAGCTACTTGGGAAGCTGAGGCACTAGAATCACTTGAACCCTGGAGGCAGAGGTTGCAGTGAAGCTGAGATTGCGCCACTGCACTCCAGACTGGGCAACAGAGACAGAGAATCTGTTTCAAAAAAAAGAAAAGATGTGTACTAAAAAGCCTGTTCTTTTATAATCTAAGGATTATGACTAGAAACTTGGATTGTGTGTGGAGAAAAATGGGGATATCTAAAGATAAAGGTAAGGAAACCCCAGGGATATTTTTGTGTACTGAAACCAGTGCTCTCACCCGAATCCTTTGCTTCCCACTTCAAAAGCTCAGATAGAACTAAGTGAAGAAAATCAAGAAGACATGATAAATAAGTATATGAAAAGCCAAATCTACAGGACGGAAGGAATGTGCTTCCTAAACCTGCTATGAAAGAACTCCTATAGTTAAATCTGAAAGCTTCTGAGCAGTGTTTCCTAGATTCTCTCTGGCCTTCTATATTTTTACATTAAAGGCAGCTAGTAAACAAATCAGATTTCAGGTGGTATTTAATCTTTCAGCAGTACAGCCTGCAGAAGGAGAAACCATTTACCCCTTAAATTCCAAAAATGAATATAGCTAAGAAACAGTAATTAGTTACATGAGGTCACCCAAGCCACAGCGTGGAATGGTCAATTTCATCATAAAAAGCCATTTATCAGCACCAAAGATTATGTTCCACATGTTACTCATTACGGTTGTTGGCTGAAAGACCACAAGAGTTCCAACTGTATAAATGTTCAGTTTATGGGTCAACCACTAAGGTCAACACATCAGTGGTAAGTGCATTTCGGCTCTGTGCTGAGATGGTCAGTACTCTCTTCCCTAAAGAGAATCTTAAAATACCAGAGGTTAAAGCAACAGGAAGAGGCAGCTAAACACCAAACGGATCCTCACATCAGTTACCACCAAGAAAAAGCAGAGAAACTGGAATCAATCCAGACAGCTAATATGCTGTAGTGATTCACTTTTGAGTTCAGAAAGATTAATCCTTGTGGTCATGAGAGACTCTCAAGAAGGTATCATCTGAAATATAAAAAGCCTCTGTGGACCATGTTTTAGGAGTCAACTAATCAAACATACCCCAACCCTACCTAGAGTATAGGAGGCTAATTTTTTCTGTAATGTTTGTACTTCTACCTTGAAAATGCCCTTATTTAATGTGCTCTCCATTTCCTTAAGCACAGACTGTGCCTTGATCCATTACATCAACATATAAATCAATCTGTTTCCTAATCTAACATGTTACAAATGGGATTTTGCTGCCAAGTCAGCACTTCTGATATCCTGTAAACCTGGAGTCCTCTACAAAAAAAAATTAATGCCCCATGCGTTGGCACTTAAGCCAGTCCTTGTGATCTATGCACATTGCGGCACTTTTAAGGCTTGGAAAACAAATTGCATCAACTGCTTCCCTAGCCCAGCACTTCCATTTTGCTTAATAATTCATTCTTAATAAGAAATTCCATTTTATTAATCTGGCTTGGGGAACAGTTTAGCAATCCAAGGACAGAAATTCAACTTGGTAAAAAGTGCTTCTAGTAACCTGGTCGAAAACCTGAAATGGCTTAAAGAAATAAATACGTAAATCTAAATAAATCTAAGTCTCAACCTACTTTAAATCAAGGCCTTTAATCACCTCAAGTGATGCAACTCCTGGGCCCATCTAAGCCTACCTTCCTTCACAAAGCCCTCAGGACCAGGCAGTCCTCTCACTCCAAAGCAAATGTGCACACCCAGTTATCTGTGCCCTCACTGAAGCTACTACTCCAGGATCAAATCTGCCTCCAGGGCTTGTGAAGGTGCCTGCCATAGACGGAGCCTCTTCCCATGGACACGGTTTGATCCTACTACTGGGAGAATCAGGTCTCTTTGAATGGGAATCCGGCTTTATGAGCCACACGAGTATTCAGGTCTCACCCTGCGAAGGCAAGGTAACACCGTTCTAGTTCTAATAAACGCGGAAAGAAGCAGGCCTTTGAGGCATCTAGTTACCACTCGCAAGCTACTGATAGCGAAAGGTATGACGCTCTTGCTCAAAAACCTTTTTTAAGGAAAAGTCGGTAAAAGGACCATCTATTAAAAGATATGAAGATCCTATATATTATTTTCATTCATATTTGTTCAAATGCTGAGGTACTTCAAGATTCACAAATTAAAGCAACTTCAATTTATGCCCATGATGAACCTTCACCAAAGATTTACTAAACTGAATGAAGTGGAAAAAAAAAAAATCCTGTTCTTAGTATCCATTCAAGGTATCTCACCCAAGATATTAGCTACAAAAGGGAAAACAATTACTTGAGAGCAGAGACACCCACCAGACACCTACATTAATCTCATCCACAATGAGACATTTGAGGGTGCTGATCAGGGAAGACCGGGGACTGCAACAGATCTGAGAAGACTAAGCAGAAATGACAAGTAAATGCAATGCAGGCGCCTGGACAGGATCCCGGAACAGGAAAAGGACATTAGTGGAAAAAACTGCAGCAATTATTTGAATAAGGTCTGTAAGTCAGTTAATAGTGCTGTGCCAGTAGCAAACCTCCTGGTTTTGATCACTGCATTACAAGTTATGTAAGATGTCAACATTAATGGAAACAGGGTTACAGTATAGGGGAACTCTTGTAGTATTTTTGTGACTTTTTTTTTTTAAGTCTAAAATTTGTTCAAAATACAGTGTTTTTGTTTTAAATTCTGCTTATTATATGCCTAGAATTCAATCTGGAATGCATTGTTTCAATATTAAGAGTCTAATCTGTCAAAAAGAGAAGACACAATTTGAGGCGGAGGAACTAGTAAGTAAAATTGGAACAGGTTCAATACCTGAAAAGTGTATTGTTCTAAACACACGGGCACGCATCCTAATACAGTAAAGCCCCAAGTGTACACATATTAAATTATATTTTTCTGCAACTGGAAGACTATTATGATTCTGACCCAGAGCCTCATGTGTAAGAAATACCACCTGTTTTTACTGTCCAAACAGTGACCACAATTTGAAATCTTAAGAGTATCTTTTTCAGCAGCAGAGAAGTAAAGCTTCAAACCACTATCTAATAAAATAGCAAGATTCTTGTTAAGCATTTTCTGGTTTTATAGCAGTAAAATGAGAAAACCTATTCTTGAGAGTTTGCATTACATGAATGGAAAATTCTTGGTCTTTTTATTTTTTAACATTTAAACTTAATTCTAATTAGAAACTGGTGAACTGGGTGTAGGGGGAAAACTCTAAGTGTAAAAGGTCATTATTCTTACAGTGACATATGCCAGCGGTTAGGTATCATTTTCAAAGGCAGTAATTTATACAAATAACCCCAGCTTTTATTAGAGCTTTAAACATTAAAGTATAAATGAGGTATCATTTCCAAGATTGAAAATGGTTTAGGCTGTCTCCAACGCTTTTTATGGAAATGTGGTAATTTGTCCATCTGGATTATAGTGGTAAGGAGCCAAGCATCATGATTTAATAGAGGTCTGTCTTTCAGTATGTGTCTGAGATCAGAACTAAGGGAAGTTTTTGAAAATATGAAAATATACAAATACATAAAATACTTTCATTTAAAAAAAAAAAACATGCAGAATGGTGTTCACACACCTGAAATTCTCAAATGAACAGGTTCTTCATCGGTCCCTGTGTTTTTTTCTGATTGCCATTATAAAATAGGAAGTCCAAGAAACTTATTTCCAGGGGGTATGGAGACACTAGAGACTGGCCTTGGCCAACCATTACTCTTCTACTCACTGTACTACTGACGTGGGAGAAAGACTAAGAGTGTGGCTTTAAGGCACAGACACACAGTGACTGAGCCCCATCTCCATCACTGACTGGCTGTGCCAACTCTGGCAGGTCACCTAGCCTCTCTGGGCCTCAGTTTCGTCATTATAAGGTAATGACAATAACAGTTAACTACACATCAGTGCTGCTTTGACGTTTAAATGAGTTAATACATGTTAAGTGTTTGAAAAGTGCTTGTCACACAGAAGCGCTCTTCAAGCATTGGCAGCTTTTATTAGTACCAGGTTTTAATTTTTTAATCTACAAAACAGGGTTACTAACGTACCGACGGCTCAGGGCTGTTGTGAGGATTAGATTAAGATAACACGCAGAAGCACGGAGCACAATGCCTGCCACAGAGCAAGCACTCAGACGTTAGCATCACTATCATCAGGCTGGCTCTTTCCACTCTCTGGCTGCAATTACGCAGAACTGGGGCTTGAACCCAAGGCACACAAGGGAAGAGGCCACGAAGTCCCCACGTGACTGGCCATCCTTCCCAAATCCAGGATGGCATGAAATGGGTTTAAAACAGTGCACATTCCTTCTTTACCCATTAACTATGGACATGAGGAAAGCAGGTTACATCAATGCTTCGTATTTTGTGGGAATTCAGTCACTAAATGTTTAGATGAATGATTTAATACAGTCCTACCATTTAAAAGAAAATTGCCAAGAGTTGCTGACTTCCTGTCTGGCCCAGTTTCCGGGACTTGGAAGTGAGGCCAAGATGAATCTGCAGTTACTATCAAGACACTTCTGTGATCAAAAGAGCACTATGTAAATTATTTCTCTAACCTGGTTTTCCTGATGGACGTTCTGTCTGCTTCCTAGCCATGTAATCTCATGGAAGTTATTTAATGTCTCTTGACCTTAGTTTTCACTTTGTGCAACATAAATCGGGTGCTACTCAAAGTTTAGTTATTAAATGAGACGCCTACAATATTAACTTTGTTTCACACTATAACAGATGGAACTCTATTTTCCTAAAACTCCCCCTGCTTGAGAAACATGGCTTAGAAACAAAGATGGCTTCCTCACTAAGTCAGGATTCACTGTGACTCCAAAGCAAAGTAGGCATTTGTCATACTTTGCAAGGCAAGCCAACTGCAGAGGTCAGGAAGGCAGGAGGCCTCAGAATTAATATAAGATGATCTAAACGGTGTGAACTTGGGCTTCACATTTGAACTCGTTGGCCGGCATTACTTGGGCGGTTATTAAGAGTGTGCTGACCAGCACATGCAGAGCGGGGCTGGGGGCATGGAGACGGATGTGTTTCCTGAACCTTAAAGAGTGAAATGATTTCAAGTAACAAACACTCAGAAGTACTACTGATTAAATATTAATAATAAAATATGTTTATTCTAAATCATTCTTATTGATTCAGATGACAGAAATAATACAAATGATGAAGGGTTTTCTGTACAATATCTGAGCACAAACCTGGCAATACTCTCAGAAATTATAAGCTTCCTCTGGCTGACCTGGTACTCCATGATAGATACCTTGTTTTTATATGCATTAAGTCAGTCATTAAAAATCAGGTTAAGCATAGTTTGAGTATTTCATATACTCGTAAAAAATTACACTTCTTTTTAAAACATTCCATTTTTCTGACCAACTATTTCACTAAATAAACACTCGAATTAGACCTCACTAGGTCTCTTTTCCTTTCATGTATCTGGGGAAAAAGTAAGAAAACAAATTCATGCAACTGAAAACCTTTTTTTTTTTTTTTGAGACGGAGTCTCCCTCTGTCACCAAGCTGGAATGCAGTGGCGTGAACTCAGCTCACTGCAACCTCCGACTCCCAGGTTCTAGCCATTCTCCTGCCTCAGCCTCCCAAGTAGCTGGGACTACAGGCACGTGCCACCACACCTGGCTAATTTTTATATTTTTAGTAGAGATAGGGTTTCACCATGTTGGCCAGGATGGTCTCAATCTCCTGACCTCATGATCCACCTGCCTCAGCCTCCCAAAGTGCTGGGATTACAGGCGTGAGCCACTGTGCCCGGCCAAACATCCATGTCTTAATATATATGATTATTTTTGCCAGTGTTTTAAAGCAGGGGGTCCCCAACATCCACTAGGAGGACTAACAGGGTCTACAAAAGGTTTCCAGTGGCCCCCCTGAAAAATGAGAAACCTAAGAAAGATCTAGTGTGCATGTGTTATGCACACATCGACATATAAGGGTACAGAACTGCTAATGGTCCTCGCTTAAGAATAACTGTCCTGAATTCTAATATCATCTTCTACCTTTTGTTATTAAAATGGTTTCATAAAATGATGGCAACAATAAACAGGTGCTATTTTTAAAAAATTATTCTTCTGTAATATTAACCAAGAACAACCTTATCTATTTAAAACAGTTTTCTTAGTTCTATTATTTCATAAAAACAAAACATTGGAAATCACAGGCTTATGTTTTTCTGTGGAGGTTTTGTTGTTGTTGTTTTTGAGCCAGAGTCTCACTATGACGCCCAGGCTGGAGCTCACTGCAGCCTCAACCTCCCAGGATCAAGCAATCCTTCCACCTCAGCCCCACAAGTAGCAGGGACTACAGTCACAAACCACTACACCCAGCTAATTAAACAAAATTTATTTTTGCAGAGACGGGGTCCCACTATATTGCCCAGGCTGGTCTTGTCCTCCCAGCCTCAAACAATTCTCCCTCCTTGGCCTCCCAAAGTGTTAGAATTACAGGCGTGAGTCGCCATACCTGGCTCTTTTATTTCTAAGGTTCTGTTATGCTGAAAGGCATGAAATTCTTGGGTGAATAACCCGTATCTTTGCTTATAACAAGAAAATATGACAATCTGCCAAAATGATTTTCATAGGGCAGGGAGAGAGAAACTTTACATTCTAAATACAAATTTCTATACAGTCATTCTGCTAAACATTTTATTAGGTGCACACAACACTCAGATATCGATCTGGATATAACATATCAATTTAACTTCTAATGCCCATTAAAACTGTGAAAATAACAAAAATACGAAACTGCTCTACCCTTTCCAAATTCAAAGCAAGTTAAAAGACATCTTTCCTATGATTTATGTGGCATTTAAATTTAAAAGTAAATCAGACTGTATTACCAGCTTACAGCAGATCTGCTTGCAGACAATAATTCTTCCTGTCTTGGACCCATGCCCATGTGCATTATTGTAATTATCAACAATTTGAAAAAATAAAGTAATAAAGCAAGTATGAGCCACCAGTCAGTATGTTACTGCTTGCTGCACTGGCTATTAGTTAACCTTCTAGGGTTCAAACCACCTAACTACTAAATAAATGCATAAACGACCGCAGGAAAAGCTACCCCCAAGTAAAAAGAATGAATAAAAGGAATGTAAACGTGTATGCGCACACATGAACCCGCATGGTGTAAAATCCAACAGCACCTTTTTTGGTATTTTTCAGAGACAGGGTCTTGCTCTGTCACCCAGGCTGGAGTGCAGTGGTGCAATCACAGCTGATCATAACCTTCAACTTCTGGGCTCAAGTGATCCTCCTGCCTTGGCCTTCCGAGGAGCTGGGACCACAGATGTGCACTACCACACCTGACTAATTTTTAAATGTTTTGTAGAGATGAGGTCTCGCTATATTGCCCAGGCTGGTCTCAAACTCCAAGCCTCATGCAATTCTAGTCTCAGCCTCCCAAGGTGTTGGGATTACAGGCATAAGCCACAGGGCCCAGCCCCAACAGCACTTTTGAACTACTTGTCAGGTGGGCACTGGGAGCCCTCCAGTATCCAGTCTCCACCCAGCACTCGGAATCACCTCGAGGCAGAACACACTGCTCTTCTGTTCCAGAGAATTCAGAGTGGCTAGTGTGGCGTGCAGGGCCCACCATGATGCAGCCCCTGCCACACTCCAGCGTCCCTCCAGTCCAGCACCACCCTTGACGTCACAAGCCAGGGTCTGTCTCACCTCAAGGCCCACTGTCCTCTCTTGTTGAGGATGACTGTCCTGAATTCTAATGAACTCCCAGAACTCCCTTCCCCTGCTGTTCCCTAATCAAGTGCAGTGGTCTCACCCTCAGGACTCTGTCAAAGGGGCATTCCATGGAAGGCTTTCTTCTCCTCCAACCCATTCCAGGTTTTCTCTCTCTCAGGCAATCTGAAACGACCTTGCTCATTGATCTGCAGTGTCCATCTCCCATCACTGGAATGTGAGTTCGTCAAGGGGAGAGACCACATGTATTTTCCTAACCACTGTATCTGGGAACAGCACCTAGCATGCAGTAGCTCATTTACACCCAAGTAAACAACTGACTGACTCTAAAGGCTATGCTCTTGGTTTCTTCAAGATATTGCGCTAAGCTATTATCAATCTGCAGGTAATTCTACATCAACAGTGTACTAGTCTTCATACAAGGAGACCTACTAAAAATTGACAAATTAAATGACAAAAAAAAAAAATGTATGCAAGATGGCAAGTTTCCATTTTTTTAATTTTAATTTTTGTCAAGTGAATCCAAGTACAGTTTGAGAAGCCACATAGTACAAGGCTAGAACTCATACTAGGAGGACAGCCTCCACCCAAGTGGAGCATGCTCTGCAGAGGCTGTGCTTCCACAGCTATCAGGCCTTCCACCTGCTGTTTATCTCCACATTTCTACATAACATGTTTTATTTCTGTATCTTTTCAGTACAGACATTATCCTCAAGTGTTTTTAATTCTTAAACTGCCAAACCCTACACCCATCCACCAACTTGTCCCATGGTCAAATCAATACTTCTTTATTTTCATTGTAATTATTACTTTTAGAGAAAGGTCTCTCTCTGTTGCCCCAACTGGAGTGCAGTGGTGCAATCATAGCTCACTGCAGTCTCAAACTCCTGCGTTCAAGCAATCTTCCGACCTCAGCCTCCCGAGTAGCTGTAACTACAGACATGTCACACCACACCCAGCTAATTTTCATTACTTTTTTGTAGAGACAGAATCTTACTGGTCTCAGGCAATCCTTCCGCCTCAGCCTCCCAAAGAGCTGGGACGGCAGGTGTGAGCCACGCATCTGGTCTGTTTCTATTATAACATAAAAGCATACTGTGATTACAATTCCTTTCTAGGCATCCATTTCCCCATTAGAGTAAGCAACTGCAACTTCTTTTACTTGCTTGGTTTCACACACATTTGCCACCAATTCTCCCTGAAATTGTCTGAAAAGATCAGTAAAACTCCCTTCAGTGTCAGACACACGAGCTGACCCACTGGTTTCAGTCCCTCCTTTCTAGAACGCATCCCTCCTCCGGCCCTCCATTTCCCTGCTTCATCTGGACCAATTACTCTCTCTGCCTCGACACAGCTCTCATGAGTCCTGAAAATTCCTTCCCCTTTCTTTGGTTTCGACTCAATACTTCCTTCTTTCTCGACTTCCTGTTTTAGTGGCTCACAGTGCTCCATAGCTTCCTGAGAAAGGGTGTGTGAATGGAAAATTTCAAACATGACAGATCCCAAAATGGTTTTTATTTTATGTGCACGTCTTGTCAATAATTTGGATGAGCACTAAATTATAGGCTGGAAATAATTTCCCTCAGAATTTGAGGTCTTCTAGCTTTCAGCACTGCTATTGATAAATCTAAAGTCATTCTTCCTAATCCTTTGTGCAGGTCTGGGTTTTTTTATACAGAGAAGTAAATTCTGGCCAGGTGCAGTGGCTCACGCCTGTAATCCCAGCACTTTGGGAGGCTGAGGCAAGTGGATCATTTGAGGTCAAGAGTTCAAGACCAGCCTGGCCAACATGGTAAAACCCCATCTCTACTAAAAATACAAAAATTAGGCCGGGCACTGTGGCTCATGCCTGTAATCCAAGCACTTTGGGAGGCCGAGGCAGGCAGATCACCCAAGGTTGGGAGTTCGAGAACAGCCTGACCAACATGGAGAAACCCCGTCTGTACTAAAACTGCGAAATTAACTGGGCGTGGTGGCGCATGCCTGTAACCCCAGTTACGTGGGAGGCTGAGGCAGGAGAATCGCTTAAACCCTGGAGGCAGAGGTTGTGGTGAGCCAAGATCACTCCATTGCACTCCAGCCTGGGAAACAAGAGCGAAACACAGTCTCAAAAAAAAAAAAAAAAAAAATACAGCCGGGCGTGGTGGCTCATGTCTATAATCCCGGCACTTCGGGAGGCAGAGGCAGGTGGATCATTAAGTCAGGAGATCAAGACGATCCTGGCTAACATAGTGAAACCCTGTCTCTACTAAAAATACAAAACAATTAGCCAGGCGTGGTGGCAGGCGCCTGTAGTCCCAGCTACTCGGGAGGCTAAGGCAGGAGAATGGCGTGAACCCGGGAGGCACAGGTTGCAGTGAGCAGAGATTACTGCCACTGCACTCCAGCCTGGGCGACAGAGCGAGACTCCGTCTCAAAAAAAAAAAAAAAAAATTAGCCAGGTGTGGTGGCACATGCCTGTTAATTCCAGCTACTTGGGAGGCTGAGGCAGGAGAATAGCTTGAATCAGGGAGGCAGAGGTTGTGGTGATGCAAGATCACGCCACTGCACTCCAGCCTGAGCAACAAAGTGAGACCCTGTCTCAAAAAAAAAAAAAAGGTTCCAAGATTTTCCCAATCTCTGGTATTCTGAACTTTCAACCTAACATGTCTTGGTGTGGTCTTTTCATCACTCACCAGCCTGAGCTCTTGGTGGCCCTGTTGGCCTGGACACACACAGTCCTGTGTTTCTGCTATTCTCTTTCTGAAATTCTCATTAGTTATATCTTAGACCTCCTAGATTGACCTCCTATTTATCTTTTCTAGTTTCTTTTTGTTTTCTCCTTCTGGAAGATTTCTATTGGGGTCTTAAAGTTCTGCTTCCACATTTCTAATTTCCAAGAACCCTTTGTCATCTGAACGTCTTTAAATTTCAAACAATTATTTCATAGATGTAATGCCCCCTCTTCTCTCCTTTGAGGTAATAACTTGTCTTTATTTGTTTATTCCCTGCATTGCCTTCATGTTGCTTTTTCTTTCTGTTTTGTTCTCGTTCATGTTCAAGGTGTTCCTGAAGTCTTTGGTGATCCTAAGACATCTAATTCGCATTTAAGAAGGGAACACTAAGAAGATGGTTGGACCAGGTGCGGTGGCTCACGCCTGTAATCCCAGCATTTTGGGAGGCCGAGGCGGGCAGATTACGAGGTCAGGAGATTGAGACCACGGTGAAACCCTGTCTTTACTAAAAATACAAAAAAAAAAAAAAAAAAAAAAAAAAAAAAAAAAAAAGCCGGGCATGGTGGCAGGTGTAGTCCCAGCTACTTGGGAGGCTGAGGCAGGAGAATGGCGTGAACCTGGGAGGCGGAGCTTGCAGTGAGCCAAGAGGGCACCACTGTACTCCAGCCTGGGCAACAGAGCAAAACCCTGTCTCAAAAAAAAAAAGAAGATGGTTGGAAGTTCCCTGCACATGCGCAAGGTCAAGAGTAGCCTTTGCCTCTCCAGGGAGGTATCCTTCAGTCAGTTCTCTGCCCCGGGCCTGGCTAGGAACTTTCACTACTCAGTTCCTCACAGTCTGCTGGGCCCGCTGTCCCCAAGTAAACCTCAAGTCTTTTCCTAGACTGCCAGGTGAGGAGGGGTATTCAGGGGGCTAAATGCTCACATTTAGTTTCGTCTATGTCCCCTGGGGCCTCAGCATGTCTTCAGAGGCCCTGGTGCTTTCCATCTCTCAGATATGGGTTTGCTCTGCAAATGAGGGTGCTTTTAGTTGGCTCCTCCTGGCTAAGATTAGGTCTCAGCCTTTTCTGATTTGCTGGCTCCATCTGTTTTCCATCTTCAAGATTTCATAGGTATCTCTCCCTTCCTGTTCTTTGTTAGTTTATTCATATGTTAACTGTATTGAAAACTAAGTGGCATTCTATCATCAAGACAGTTAGAACAACTAGAATACTCCACCAGCATCTTTTGAGGTGCAACAATTCAATAGCTACTATGAATATACTGGAAAACTAAAGATGGGAAAGTATTCCCAAGATCATAAGCTTTTATTTGTCATAAACATAACTTTGAAGAAAATAAAATTCTGACCCTTTATTCAAAGATCATTTCACTTGATTACTTTACAGTTATGTCAGTCAACACACTAGCCACTGGGTCTTATGGGTTGAATATGGTCTCAAATTTCATTTACTGAAATCCAAGCCCCAAATACCTCTGAATGTGACCTTATTTGGAAATATAGTCACTGCTGATGTAATTGGGAGGAGGTCATACTGGAGTTGGGTGGGTCTTTAATCCAATATGACTGGTGTCCTTCTGAGACCGGGAAATGTGAACAGACAGACATGCATGCACACAGAGGGAGCGCCACGTGAAGACTGAAGTTACGCTGCCAAAACGCAAGAGCAAGGCCTGGAACAGACCCTTCGTTAGTGCCTTCAGAAGGAGCCCAGTCCTGCTAACACCTTGACCTGGGACTTCTAGCCTCCAGAGAAGTGAGACAATAAATTCTGTTGCTTAAGTCACTCCATTTGTGTCATCTTTGTTACGGCAGCTCTAGTAAACAAACACACTGGGTAAACAAGACTCAGTATGTGTATTTAGGGAGCATATATACTCTGAGACAGCATCCAATGTAGAGAAACAGGATTACAATGTAAGGTGCACACTGTGAATGTGAGGTGAGGACATGGCGACAGTGAGCATGCTGCAACTGAGAAGAGCTGTAGCAGAGGCATGCACGGACTTGGCACAGGAGAGCAACAGCTATGGGGGAAGAGGGGCTGGGCCTTCAGAACTCTTCGCCAAGGAAACTGTGCTTGGGCTCCCTTCCAGTGTGTGCACGACTGTGCCATGCATACTTTAGAGGGTAGAAGGGTGTGATCAGGAAAGATTAAGTGTAGACAGGAGGCCAGTTAGGAAGCCACTGCATTCATCCAGGCGAAAGATGATGAACAAAGGCAGGAGCAGTGTGAATACGAAAGGGACAAACGAGAAATACTTGGACAGGGGACATGAAGGAAGGGTCGGAATGAGTCCAGCTTTCTAATTCTGACAGCTGGGAGAATGGCAAGGCTAACAGTCAAAGAAATCGAAGAGGCGTTGTAGGGAGGGGACTGAGGATTGGAGACTGATAAACTTCAGTTTTGAGTGCATCACACTGGAAGGACTCACAGCTTACCAAGTGCTGCATTTTCTGTCCACCAGACAAAAAAGAGAATGGACGTTCCAGAGGGTAATGTGAGCTGCAATTATGGATTTTCTATTCATCACCAGGCTGGAAGAATTTTAAGCCCAGAGATTAGGCAGAACCGCCTAGGGAGATTGTGCAATGTGAAAAAAGAAGGTAGTCCCTATTTTCTACAGGTATATTATTAATATTATAAGTTGGGAGTCTTTCTGAACAAATATCAAAAGAAAAAAAAAGGACACAAATTATGACCGAGATACTTAAGTTTTTAACATCATTTTATTTTACTTTTCGTATTATTTTAAATGTTGTTAAAAACTAAAGTATCTCGGTCATTCTGGAGCGTTTTCTTCATGGACTAGACTGCCTGAGGTCTCAAAATTTAAAGTTAGTGAAGCAGAGAAGATGACATTTGCTTTTCCTGGAAAACTTCTGGAGCAAGCCTGAGTATCTGGTGTTGCTTGCTCTAAGAGCCTTCTTATTTCCTTCTAGTTTATATGCCTAGATGATTCTCATTGCTAATTCACTGTACATGAAGTCCTCAATCACGTCAAGAACGAAGTCAGAGATTTTCCCAAAGCTAGACTCTTCAGGTCTCTTACTCCCAATTTCAGCTAACTTCTTGGAAAACTCTATGTTTCCTTACCAGTGCTTGCAGCCTTCCCTGAACAATGATTTTCTTAAAATTGCATGGTTTTTTCCCCCCGGAAAAATCAAACCATCCTTTCCTTGTCCTAAAAATTCCTTCCTTTGATGACTTACAGATATCACCCAGACCAAGTTTAACCAATTATGCTGAGTGAATGGGGTAATTTTGGGGCCATCTGAATTCAAGTTACAATAATATGCCTCACGCATCCACATTTTGTGACAAGTTCAGCGTCTTCACTGACTACACATACACACAGAAAACTACACATAAAAACTGCTTGGCTGGGAGCTTATCAGGCTTCAGTCTGTGCTCTGTATTTAATCTTTTAAAAGCAATACTTAAAATATTTTAATCTGATTTTAATCTGTCCTGAATACTATTCCTATTGTTTAAAAACAACACTAACCAACATGAGTTTCAATGACTTTTATCAATTCACAAGATTAATCTTTCAAAACGTTAGCCCAGCAGGATATTTTTTTAATGTAGATCCTGAGGAAGCTAATCAAGCCACAAATAATTCTTCTAACAGGGGTGGGGAGAAGTGGCTAGAGGGAAAAGCATTCTATAGTATTAAAAAGAAAGCCTCTTCAGAAGAGGATAAGGGGCAGGGTGGAGTCCGACCAATCACAGGGCGATCCTGCTATGAAATGTGGTTTCTGGTTCACTTGAAATCTGCCATGGTGTTAAATATTTACTACAAAAGATCACTTCAAAGCAACGTTCTCTTTTCCTCGTTTCCAACAAAGGCTGAAAACTCAACTGCCTCTACATCATAGACAGGGAACAGGGAGCTGGAGGGTAAGACAAAAATGGAGACCCACACTCAGCCCCCTCGGGGAGACCACAGGCTCTCTTCACCAACTGAAGTGGGGCTGCCGCTACTTAGCCCCTGCTGCCAGATGTTCTAATTTCTTTAAAACCGGAGCGGAATTTTTATATTAAAACCCATGATCTTTGGAAATGGATATATTTACTTTGAATTTAAGATACAAGGAAGGTCAAACGGTAACAGCCAAATAAAATACAAAGACAGGTCACATTCTGCCTGCAGGCTGCAGGCCTTCAATCTCAACTTTCCGTACTAGGTATCACAGTGAGGACGCTGATGACAGTTACTCTAAAATAATAAAATGCAAACACCTTACACTTAAAAGCCATAGTGTAAACTTAAATTAATTGTATTCTGTTCATTACAAACTTACAGTAATTAACTTTAAAGCTCTATGGCATTTGAGGGTTAGAAGACAATATTGTTAAGATGACAAGACTACCTAAAACGATCTACAGATTCAATGCAATACTTCATGTCCCAACAGCATTGTTTTTTTTTTTTTTTTACAGAAACAAAAAAATCCATCTTAAATCTCACAGTCTTGAGAAATAACAAAGACACTTCCTGATTTCAAAACTTACTACGAAGCTACACTAATCAAGCAGTGTGATACTGACATAAAGACAGACATTTGGACTAGAGAGCCCCGAAATAAACCCTCACCTACATGGTCAATTGGTCTGCCAGGACAATTCAATGGGGATGCAACAAATGTTGTGACTGGATAGCAACTTGCAGAAGAGTGAAGCTGGACCCTTACCTTAAACCATATACAAAATTGAACTCCATGTACCCTAGAACTTACAGTATTAAAAAAAAATTTTTTTTTGAACTCAAAATGGATAGAAGACCTAAGCTTAAGAGCTAAAACTATAAAACTCTTAGAAGATGACTTAGGAGAAAAGCTTCATAACATTACATTTCACAATGATTTCTTAAAAATGACACCAAAACTACAAGCAACAAAAAATAAACTGGAATTCATCAAAGTTAAACTTTTGTGCATCAAAGGACACCACTGAGAGTGAAAACACAAACTGCAGAATGAGAGAAAATATCTACAAATCACATATCTAATTAACATCCAAAATATATAAAGAACTCTGACAACTCAACAATAGCAACAAAACCATCTAATTTGAAAATGGGGAGAGGACTTGAATAGACATTTTTCCAAAGAAGATACACAAATGGTCAACATGAAAAGATACTCAACATCACTAGTTATTAGAGAAATGCAAATCAAAACAATAAGATACTGCTCCACACCCATTAGGATGGCTATTACTTGAAAAAGGAAAATAACTGTTGGCAAGGATGTAGAGAAATTGAACTCTTGTCCACTGTCAGTGGGACTGTAGAACAGTACAGTCACTGTGGAAAACAGTGTGGCAATTTCTCAAAAATTTAAACACAGAATTACTATATGATCCAGCAGTTTCACTTCTTAGTAAATATCCGAAAGAACTGAAAGCAGGGACTCCCACATCTACATCTACACCAATTTTCATAGCAGCATTGTTTGCAGTAGCCAAAAGGTAGAAACACCCCCAAGTGTCCATTAACAGATGAATGAACAAAATATGGTATATATGCACAATGGAATATTACTCAGTCTCAAAAAGGAATGAAATTCTGATGCATGAGCTTTGAAAATATTATACTAAAGAAAATACACCAAACTCAAAAGGACATATTTTATGATTTCACTTACTTGAGCCCTAGAATAGGCAAATTCATAGAGAGATTACCAGGAGCTGGGGGATCGAGGGGAATAGAAAGTTAGTGTCTAATGGGTACAGGGTTTCTGTTTGGAGGAAAAAGTACTAGAAATGGACAGTGGAGATGGTTGCACAACACGGTGGATGTCCTTAATGCCACCGAATTGTACACTTAAAAATAGTTAAAATGAAAGTGTTCCCGCTTCAATATTTTGGAAGACTATGAGAAGGAATGGTGTTAATTCTTCTTTAATGTTTAGAATTCTCCTGTGAAGTCTTCTGATCCTGAGCTTTCCTTAGTTGGAAGTTTTTGTTTTTTTTTTTGGTTTTTTTTTTTGAGATGGAGTCTTGCTCTGTTGCCCAGACTGGAATTCAGTGGCACCATCTCAGCTCACTGCAACCTCTGCTTCCCAGGTTCAAGCGATTCTCCTGCCTCAGCCTCCCAAGTAGCTGGGATTACATGCACGTACCACCACGCCTGGCTAATTTTTTTGTATTTTTAGTAGAGACGGGGTTTCACCACGTTGGCCAGGCTCGTCTCAAACTCCTGACCTCAGGTGATCAACCCACCTCGGAGTCCCAAAGAGCTGGGATTACAGGCATAAGCAACTGCACTCAGCCTGTTGTGAGGTTTTTGATTACTGACTCAATCTTCTTATTTGTTATTGGTCTGCTCAAGTTTTCTATTTCTTCATGATTCAGTCTTGGTAGTTTGTACGTTTTTAGAAATTTATCAATTTCTTCTAGGTTATCCAATTTTTTGGCATACAACTGTTCATAGTACTCTCATGATACTTTTTACGTGGTATCAGTTGTAATGTCTCCTCTTTCTTTTTTTTTTTTTTTTTTTGAGACGGAGTCTCGCTCTGTCGCCCAGGCTGGAGTGCAGTGGCTGGAGTGCAGTGGCGCGATCTCGGCTCACTGCAAGCTCCGCCTCCCAGGTTCACGCCATTCTCCTGCCTCAGCCTCCCGAGTAGCTGGGACTACAGGCGCCCACAACCGCGCCCGGCTAATTTTTTGTATTTTTAGTAGAGACGGGGTTTCACCGTGGTCTCGATCTCCTGACCTTGTGATCCGCCCGCCTCGGCCTCCCAAAGTGCTGGGATTACAGGCGTGAGCCACCGCGCCCGGCAATGTCTCCTCTTTCATATCTGACTTTGTGTCTTCTGTTATTTCTTAGTCTGGCCAAGGGTTTGTCAATTTTACTTATCTTTTCAAAAACCCAACTTTTACTTTGATTTTTTCTATTTTTTTTCCTACTCTGCTTTCATTTATTCTGCTGCAAATTATTTTCTTCCTTCTGCTCACTTTGGGATTAGCTTATTCTTTTTCTAGTTTGAGGGGTACAGTTAGGCTGTTTGAGATCTTCCTTATTTTTTAACGTAGGCATTTACTGCTATTAACTTCCCTCTCAGTGCTGCTTTTGCTGCATCCCAGGGGTTTTGGTATATTGTGTTTTCATTTGTTCAAAACATTTTCTAATTTCCCATTTGATTTCTTCTTTGGCTCAACGGTTAAGAGTGTTGTTTAACAAGGGTGTGTTTAATTTCCACTCATCTTATGAAGCCAGCATTACCCTAATACCCTAATAACAAAATAGGACTAAGACACTACAAAAAAAAGAAAACTATAGATCAATATCCTCGATGATCACAGATGCAACGGTTCTCAACAAAATAGGAGCAAATGGAATCAGACAACACATTAATAAGATCATACACCTGATCAAGTGGGATTTATCCCTGAGATGCAAGAACGGTTCAACATATACATGCCAAAAAATGTGGCATATCACACATTAACAGAATGAAAGACAAAAATCATATGATCCCCTCAAAAGATGCAGAAAAAACATTTTTAAAACTTCAATCTTGTTTCATAATAAAATTTTCAACAAATGGCCAGGCACGGTGGCTCACGTCTGTACTCCTAGCATTGTGGGAGGCCGAGGCAGAGGTATCGCTTGAGCCCAGGAGTTCAAAACCAGTTTGGGAAACATGGCAAAACCAGTATCTATACACACATACCAAAAAAATTAATTAGCCAGACATGGTGGCGCACACCTGTGGTCCCAGCTACTCTGGAGGCTGAGATGAGAGGACTGCTTGAGCCTTGGAGGTCAAGGTTGCAGTGAGCCATGATTATGCCACTGCACTCCAACCTGGGCGACAGAGTGAGACTCCATCTCAAAAATAAATAAATAAAATAAAAAATAAAATGGTAATAAAAAAAGTAAAATTAGACAAATGGGACTACGTCAAACTAAAAAGCTTATACAAAACTTTGGCAAAAGAAACAATAAAGTAAAAAGGCAACCTACAGAATGGGAGAATATATTTGCAAACCCTCTATCTGATAAAGAATTAATATGCAAAATATATAAGGAACTCAGAAAACTCAAAGGCAAAAAAAACCCAAAAGCCTGATTTAGAAAACAAGCAAAGGGCTTGAATAAACATTTCTCCAAGAAGACATATAAATGACCAAGAGGTACACGAAAAGATGCTCAATACCACCAATTACCCAAGAAATGCAAATTAAAACATCCCCTCACACCTGTTAAAATGGCTATGTATTTATAAAAATAAGTATTTGAAAGGATGTGGAGAAATCGGAACTCTTATATGCTGCTAGTGAAAAAATGGTGCAGCCGCTATGGAAAACAGTATGAAGGTTCTTAAGAAATTAAAAGTAGAATTACCATATGATCCATCTATCTCACATCTGGGTATACTGCCAAAAGAATTAAAATCATTATCCCAGACAGACAGATGCATTCCCAAGTTCACTGCAGAATTACTGACAATAGTCAAGACACGGAAACAACCTAAATGTCCACTGAGAGATGAATGGATAAGGAAAATGTGATATATACATAAAATGGAATATTGTTCAGCCTTAAAAAACAAAAGTAAATCCTGCCACATTCAACAACATGGATGAGCCTGGAGGACATTATGCTAAGTAAAATAAACAAGTCACAAAAAGACAAGTACTGCATGATTCCACTTATATGGGATATCTAAAATAATCAAATTCACAGACCTGTCACTAACACGGGCTGAAGGGAGGAAAAAACAGTTGCTGTTCAACAGGTATAAAGTTTCCATTTTGCAAGATGCATAAGTTCTAGAGATTTGCTGTATAACGTTTTATCTACAGTTAACAATACTGCATTGTGCACTTAAAAATTTAAGAGCAGATCTCATGTTAAGTGTTCTTACCACAAAAAATGTTTTAAGGCAGGGCTTGGTGGCCCACACCTGTAATCACAGCACTTGGGGAGGCCAAGGCAGGACTGCTTGAGGCCAGGAGTTCAGGTCCAGCTTGGGCAACAGAGCAAGTCCCCATCTCCACAAAAAAAATGTGGTCCCAACTACTTGGGAGGCTGAGGCGGGAGTCATTTGAGCCAAGGAGGTTGAAGCTCTAGCGAGCTATGACTGCGCCACTGCACTCTGGCCTGGGCAACAGAGTGAGACCATGTCTCAAAAAGAAAAGTTTTAATGGTTAATACATTTTATGTGTATTTTACCAGACACACAAAAAGATTTGTGGACTTTAGGGTATTCAATTTAGAAAATGCTTACGTTTTGTGGCTGACAAGTGTAAAACATCTGGAAGGAAACACTATAAATCAGTAAGAAAACAGATAAGCTAGATTTTAAAAATCTGTATATGAAAAGCTTCCACCACCTCTTTCTGGGGATGCTGTCTATAGGCAATGAGTCTGACACACTGTCACAGGCTTTCCTACAATACAGCCTCTAACAAAACTAGGTGTCCCAAATGCACCAACACCTGCAGTGGCGTGTGCCCAGGCTGACTTAGAGGGCTTCATGCTGGGAGATCGGGAGTTCCTATGAGGTTATCCAAAACAAAACACGTGGCATTGGGGCCTACGGTGGTTCCATTTGTTTTGTGTTTGTTTGTGACCAGATCAAGCGTGCTTTCCTTATTGAGAAGCAGAAAATCAGTGTTAAAGTATTAGAAGCACAAGCACAGAGTCAGAAAATTAAATAAAAAACTGAGGCCAGATGAGGTGGCTCATGCCTGTAATCCCAGCACTTTGGGAGGCTGAGGCGGGTGGATCACCTGAGGTCAAGAGTTCAAGATCAGACTGGCCAACAAGGTGAAACCCCGTCTCTACTAAAAATACAAAAATCAGCTTGGCATGATGGCTGGCACCTGTAAGCCCAGCTGCTCAGGAGGCTGAGGCAGGAGAATCACTTGAACCTGAGAGGCAGAGGTTGCAGTGAGCCAAAATCATGCCACTGCACTCCAGCCTGGTCGACAAGAGCAAAACTCTGTCTCAAAAACAAACAAAAAAATGAGGTTTTGAGTAATAAATATTAAAAGGCTAAATTAATAAAATCTGTATGAGAAGACGGAAAAAGTGCTGACTACCATTTCTCCAACAGAAAAAGTTTCTTCTAGTTATTATATCATCTTAGGAACCATATAGTGCCTTCAGCTATGGTGTTATTTGTTCTGTCACAATGCCCTGCATATAGCAATTTCATAAATGTTTGCTAATAATGATGACTATGAAGAGCCTCAAATGAACCAATGACCACAGTCTTCCACTTTCGATCAAGTCCTTTCTAGAGGTTCTTTTAAATGCCAATGAGATATAGCTACAATGATTTTTTTAAAAAGATATCCACAGCATGCTGTTTACATTAGAGAAAAATGAGAAACTTACATGTTCAGTTATAAAAGAATCAAATAAATTACAAAATAGGCAGTCCTCTACTTTCACATAAGGTATATTTCTGTAAACATGAACAAGTTCCAAACATATGCATGTTATTTGGGGATTCTGCTACCAGCAAGCTAGTAATTTATCAGATTCCAATTACTTCCAGTGTTTTAGGGGGGAAAACGCCCTTGAAAATTTATTTCCAGCATTTTATAGCCATTCCTTAATTTCTTCCACATAATTGAGCCCACTGAGTATTTACGTAAGTTCAAAGAAACTACCTAGAAAAACACCAAAAAAGCACCAATTACCACCATGTGCTTATCAATAAAATAAATATTTTTCCCTCCTTTTTATCACTCTTATAAAATGAGGGCAAAATGCAGTAAAATATTCAAGTAACAGTTCAATACTATTGCAAATATCCAACCACTGGCTAGTAGGCAACATCCCTATGCAATAACTCAAAATGTTCATATAATAGTTTACTCGAATCCAAATTCACAGTATGAACAGCTATTTAGAGGGATGAATGCTGTACATTTCAAACTGCAGGGTGTTCGAAAGCCCCAAACCATGAAGGGTGATGCCCAAAAAAGCTATACACGTCATAAAATATGTAATGGCCCGGAAATTGTTCAGTATGTTAAACGAAGAAAAAAATGGGTTATACACACATAAGGGGAAATCTACTCAGAGAAGTGAAGATGCACAGAAAACAAAACCAGAAAAACAAAAGTTTTTTATCTGAAGGGTAAACTGCAGTTTTGTTTTTTGGGGGTTTGTTTTTTGTTTTGGCCAAAACTGTATTTTCTAAATTTTTCGTAATAACTTGGAGAACTTAAAGGTTTGGAGTTTGTAGCTCAAAGCGTATGAATCTAGAAAGATAAATCAGAAACTGACAGGACTCTACAGAGTTCAGTTTATGGTCGTCACAGTCCAGGAACTTACAGTAAGATCCTGGATTGCTAGTGTCCTCAGGCTCCAGGTAGAATGAAAACTTTTCTCTGGAACACACATTAGCCTAGACCTCAAATTAATCAATCTGTAAGCACCTGTATAAATAAGATGTCTGGTCAGGCATGGTGGCTCATGCCTGTAATCCTAGCACTTTGGGAGGCCGAGGTGGGTGGATCACTTGAGGTCAGGAGTTTAAGACCAGCCTGGCCAACATGGTGAAACCCCATCTCAACTAAAAATACAAAAATTAGCCAGACATGGTGGCTGGCACCTGTAATCCCAGCTACTCAGGAGGCTGAGGCAGGAGGCACCTGAACCCAGGAGGCAAAGGTTGAGCCAAGACCACACCACTGCACTCCAGCCTGGGCAACAGGGTAAGATTCTGTCTCAAAAAATAATAATAGTAATAAAGGCAATGCTACCTCCCCCCAAAACTTATGAGGCTATTAACTTTGAAATCAGAACTTGACAAGTATATTACAAAAACAGAAAAATTACAGGTCAAACTCACTTATTAGTAAGGAAGCAAAACTCCCGAACAAAATTTTTGCAAACCAAATCCAGAAAATAAACCAAGTCTGGTTCATTTCAGGAATGCAAAGTTTCTTACACACTGCACCATCAGAATTAAATTCATATGATCATCGTATACTTGTCAAAAAAAGATGTTTGAAAAAAACTCAACATTCATTCATGACAAGAATCTTTGGCAAACTTAGAATATAAACTCTTCCTTATCTGATAAAGGGTCTGGTATCTATAAAAAAACTACAAGTATCATATAAATTGTAAAAACAGTTTCCCTCTGAGAGAAGTCAGACTAAGATACTAGCTACTATCATTTCCATCTGAACATTTTAAATGGGGCAGCAAAGCAAGAAAAAGAAATAAAAGTTATAAGGATTGAATGGAAAGAAATAGAACTGTTACAATTCACAGAATATACTCAGAAAAATTCAAAGTTACAGATAAACTATTATAATTAGTATACAAGTTTAGCAAGGTTACTGGATACAAGGTCAATCTGAAAAATATCAATTGCATTTTCCACAACCACACAAACCAACAACAAAAAATCTTAAAGATGCCATTTATAATAGCATAAAAAAGATCAAACACCTGTGAATAAATCTAACAAAAGATATACAAGATCTCTATGCAGAAAGCTACCAAACATTGAATGGAGAATTATAGAGGGCCTAAATAAAATACATGTCATGGGCCGGCACAGCGGCTCACGCCTGTAATCCCAGCACTTTGGGAGGCCAAGGCAGGAGGATCATTTGAGGTCAGGAGTTTGAGACCAGCCTGACCAACATGGTGAAATGCCCTCTCTACTATAAATACAAAAATTAGCCAGGCATGGTGGTAGGTACCTGTAATCCCAGCTACTCAGAAGGCTGAGGCAGAAGAATCACTTGAACCCGGGAGACAAAAGGTTGCAGTGAGCAAAGACTATACCACCGTACTCCAGCCCGGGCGACAGAGCAAGACCCTGTCTCAAAAATAAATAAATAAATAAATAAATAAATAAAATACATGCCATGTTCCTGGATTGGAAAACTCGGTACTTGAAAAATGTCAGTTTTCCCCCAACTAAACTATAGACCCAAAGCAAAACCAAAATCCTAACAAGAAGCTGTTTTGGTAAAATGTGGCAAATTTATGTGAAAAGAAAAGGGTTAAGGGAAGAGCTAAGATGCTATTCAAGACAAGCAAGGTAGAAGAGCTTGATCTAGTAAATATAAAACGTTATTATACAATAATTAAAACAATGTGGAGTTGGTGCAAGGATAAACAAAGAGATCAATGGAATAGAAGGGAGAACCCAGGAACAGATTCATACATAGGGAGATACTGGATTACAAGGGTGAAAGAGCCAAGCAGAAGGGAAAGGATGACTTGACAATAAATGGTGCAGGCCAGTATCCATAAACAGAAATGAAATGGTCCCTAACTTCACATCTACACAAAAATCCAGGTGAATTATTGCTCCAAATGTGAAAGGCAAATCAATAAAGTTCCTCATTGACAATATAGGAGGCTATCGTTATATCCTCAGGGTAGGAAAAGACTTCTCAAATGGGATATACAAAAAGCACCTACCATAATAAACAAAAAAAAAGAAAGAAAGAAGAAACTAAAAGATTAGACATTAAAATTAAGAACTTCTTCAAAAGACATCATTAAGAGAGTGAAAAAGCAAACCACAGAGAGAACAGCATTATCTTAATAATCTCAAACTGGAAACGACTCAAACATTGCATCAACAGCAGAACAAACTGAGGTTTATTCATATAACGGAGTACCATGCAGCAACGGAAATGAGTGAGCCACAGCTACACTCAATACACGTGGCTGTCAAAAATGTGTATAGTGAAAGAGACCAAATGCATAAAAATATATACTGAATGATTCCACTTATATGAAGCTAAAAAAAAGAAGAAAAGGAAAACTGAACTACAGTGTTTACAGATGAATGCATGGGAGGTAATACTATAAGGAAATACAAAAAGTGATTACCATAAAGTCAGAGGAGCAGTTAACTGCTAAGCGAGGAAGCAAAGGAGATACTGGCAGTGTTTTATTTCTTGACCTCAGTGGTAGTTACACAAGTGTTTCATTTACAAAAACAAACTGAGATTTTTTTTTTTCCTTTTGTGTACTTTTAAATTTTGAAAAGCTCAAAAATACTCAAGGGCTTTCAATACTGGGTAGAAGCAGCAAGGGTGGCTGGCACTTTCCTGAGTAAGGGGCTATCTTTACTTTCAGTTCAAATAGCTTGACATCCTTACCTTCTAAAATCATCACAGTATGCACAAATAATTAACACTATGTGTTGATAAATGTGTGTTACAACTCTAACAACAGCCTAAGCAAATGTAATGAAAACATGAATGGAAATGTAAACTCCTACCTCAAGAGTTACTTCTTGAAAGTTCAAATGAGGCTTTTATTGGTAATGTTATATTTCTGTATCCAGTGGGTTTTTTTTTTAAGGCTAAAACATACACGAGAAATGTTAAGATTCAACAAAACTGGGGCCTGGACATAGGGTCTTTTTTACATGTTTAACTAACCTATGTGGGGAATGCTCGTAACTAAAGGGAGTAAAATAAAAGCTCTAATAGCTCACCCCTCCGGGTAAAAATCCTGCTTCAGCCTAATCAAGTTACATGTTTAGCCTTCCAGAGACAAGCATAAAATATGTGAATATACTAACGATCTTTACTACCACCACTAATCTCACATTTTCTTATCTAGGCGAAATACCTCCCTCACAGTCCATTCACGTTTTACGTCAAATTTTTCACATTCTTCACCATTCTAGTCATTCTTTTTTTTTTTTTTTTTGAGACGGAGTCTCGCTCTGTCGCCCAGACTGGAGTACAGTGGCCGTATCTCAGCTCACTGCAAGCTCCGCCTCCTGGGTTTACACCATTCTCCTGCCTCAGCCTCCCGAGTAGCTGGGACTACAGGTGCCCGCCACCTCACCCGGCTAGTTTTTTGTATTTTTTTAGTAGAGACGGGGTTTCACCGTGTTAGCCAGGATGGTCTCGATCTCCTGACCTCGTGATCCGCCCATCTCGGCCTCCCAAAGTGCTGGGATTACAGGCTTGAGCCACCGCGCCCGGCCCATTCTAGTCATTCTGTCCTGGATAGCATTATCCCTTTAAAATGATAGCATTATCCCAGATCTAACAAATGCACTGTGATGTCTCAGACGTCTCCATTTTGCCAGCTAACTTAACCCACAGGTAATTTCTTCAGAAGACATTACTTCCTTCTCTTCCAGCCACCCCAGCTACATAACTTCCCAGACAGGGAATGCCCCTATAGCAGACACTGGATTCTCACCAACATCCACATCTTTCTTTTCTAACCAAGCCCAACTTTTTGTTGTTGTTGTTGTTAAGAGGTATCACCATCTGATAAGCCCAACCTGATTGGAGGCTGCACCCTCCTCCTCCTGGCCACATGCTTCAGAAAGCAGACCCTGAGAAGTCTAAGCTTGTGGAGGCAATACCATTCCCCGTGCCAAGGCCTACTTTGGCTAGAAGCATCTGATACACTTCTGTCCAGTGACACCTGAGGGGTCCTATGCTGGTGGGCTTTGAGAAAGGTTTATTCACTCTTAAAAGGAGATACATACAGGAAGAGACGATCTCTTCCTCCTCTGGACATTATCGTATCAGAGCATGTCCCCTGGTGTTGCAGCAGCAATTCCACAACCACTAGGGGAGTGCACCCAAGGAAGGCAGGGTAGAAAGGGGGTGGGGACAGCTCAATTAAGCAACCTGTAAGTGCCCCAACTCCACACACTAAGTAATATTTTTCTGGACCACAATCTTACCCCCATCACACTGGTCACTGGCCACTGAGTATCTGGTGCTGGCAGCCTTCTCTCTTCCAAATAATCCCACACCTTGATTTTGATAAAAATCTCTACAGGGAGTCATAATTTCTTTTCTTAAAATTGTAGGTCAGAATACAAAAATGACGCAGTTTACTACTAAAAAAAGAGAACTTGAACATAATATAAAAAGACACAAAAGAGCTGGGCCCGCAGTGGCTCATGCCTGTAATCCCAGCACTTTGGGAGGCTGAGGCAGCTGCATCACTTGAGGTCAGGAGTTCGAGACGAGCCTGGCCAACATGGTGAAACCCTGTCTCTACTAAAAATATAAAAATTAGCCGGGCATGGAGGCACACACCTGTAATCCCAGCTTCTCAGGAGGCTGAGGCACGAGAATCGCTTGAACCCAGGAGGCGGAAGTTGCAGTGAGCCAAATGGCACCAGTGCACTCCAGCCTGGATGACAGAGTGAGACTGTCTCAAAACAAACAAACAAAAAGGACCAAAAATTTTTTTAAAATCAGTGAATATCATTTGAATGATGCAAAAGAAAGAAAAATCAATGGAAAATGTAAAACAGCAAAGTCCCCTGTAATTACATACTTCAAAGGGTCACTGTTAACCATATGGTTTACACTGATTCATAACATATCAGAACTTGTATGAAATTAGTTTCTTTTAAGGGAAACACTCATGCCAGGTTTTGGTTATGCGAAAGACAGGTAGACATGAGTAAAAAGAAATCCGCACCCAAAAGGCAAACGTGAACCATGCTGACAGGACAGAGCAATAGGCTTAAATAGGAAGGGCAGACTCCTTCCCCTAGTCAAGCTGTATGATGTTCAACCCTTGGCCTCTACCAACTCCCTTTTTAGGTAGGGATAAGAATACCGAATTCACTAGACTGTCAGGGACTTATGTAGATAATTTACCCAAAGAGTTTGTTTTGTTTTTCTCTCCTTGTACATTAGAATCATCCAGGGAGCTTTTGAAACTGAGCATCCCAAAGGTACTCAATGACAATCTCTGGGGTTAGGGCCTAGAAATCATACACAAGTGCATTTTGCAAAGGAAAAAGCACTATCCACATTTGTTTTTACTACTGCACTGTTTAGCACCTAGCACAGAACCATGTAAAAGGGGTTTAATAAATACTAGTAGGATGAATTACAAATGAAAAGTCAGCTGATTTTCTAATCTTCATCTTTAAACAAATAGATTACAGTTATGTGTCAAAAGACGGCATTTTGAAAAAAATATCTTAGCCAAGTGTAGTGGTATGCACTGTACTCCTAGTTACTCGGGAGGCTGAGGCAGGAGGATCACTCGAGCCCAGGAGTTTGAGGCCGCAGTGAGCCATGGCTGTGCCACTGCACTCCAGCCTCGGTTAACAGTGAGACCGTCTCAAAAAATAAAAAATAAAAGTAAAGACTTCACGATGCTTACGTAAGAAAAATTCCCTCAGCAAAAGCAATTATTACTTGTACTTGACACAAAGGACTGAAACTCACTTCTACTTGAATGTGCCTACATAGTCCACCTTCCATCTTAGGCCATAAATCAACGTACAATACACTAAATTTAATTAAGTTTCAAGATAATCTAGTTTATCTCTCTAAAAACCAACCCATGAAAATTGAATTATAGGCAATTTAGACTCCTCTCTCAACTAGCCCCTCCATGGAAACTACAATTACTGTACAAAGATTTACCCTTACTTTCTGTCACACAGAAAACATTATTTTCTTTGAGTAGTTCATGTTAGCATAATTCGAAATAGTAATTGTTAGGTGCTGGCTTCAATATGCAGTGGCCATTTTTATAAAATTTATGTACACGATATATCTATTAATAGAAGGGTATACAACATTACAGTAAGGTTTCCCTGGGTAATATGATTTTAGGTCATTTTTCATTTCTTATTCTTCATCTGTACTTTTAAATTTCTTACAATGAATATGTACCACCTATAGAATTCTTCTGTTATTTTAGAAAGAAAATCCAAAAGCCTGAGAATTTAGTAAGGGTAAATAGAATTCATTAATTAAACAATCTTGAAAGGGGCCAGGTGCGGAGGCTCACACCTGTAATCCCAGCACTTTGGAAGGCCAAGACAGGCGAATCACAAAGTCAGAAGTTTGGGACCAGCCTGGTCAACATGGTGAAAACCCGTCTCTACTAAAAATACAAAAATGAGCCGGGCACGGTGGTGGGCTCCTGTAGTCCCAGCTACTCGGGAGGCTGAGGCAGGAGAGTCATTCGAACCCAAAAAGCAGAGATCACAGTGAACTGAGACCGCGCCAGTGCACTCCAGCCTCAAAAAAGAAAAACAAAACAACAACAACAAAAAACATGTTTTCAAATTCTATAAAGAACATGATTGGGTCAACAAACTAGAAAACCGACAACAAATAATATCCAAGTATTGTATCAATGTTAAATTTCATTAGGTTGATGACTGTACTAAGACTTATGTCTTTGGCTCTTAGAATATATATACTGAAGTTCTCCGGGGTAAAGGGGATGATGTATGCACCTTACTCTCAAATAATTTGGCCAAAAATGCAATAATAGATAAAGCAAATGCTGACTAGAAAAAATGTTAACAATTCGTGAATCTGAGTAAAGAGTATGAAAATTGTACAATTTTTGCATTTTTTAATAAGATTTGAGACAGTCTTGCTCTGTCACCCAGGTTGGAGTGCAGTGGCACGATCTTGGCTCACTGTAATCTCCACCTCCAGGGTTAAAGCGATTCTCCTGCCTCAGCCTCCTGAGTGGCTGGGATTACAGGCACGCGCCACCACACCCAGGCGGGAGTGCAGTGGCGTGATCTCACCTGACCGCAAGCTCCGCCTCCTGAGTTCACACCATTCTCCTCCCGAGTAGCTGGCACTACAGGCACCCGCCACCACGCCCGGCTAATTTTTGTATTTTTAGTAGAGACAGGGTTTCACCGTGTTAGCCAGGATGGTCTTGATCTCCTGACCTTGTGATCCACCCGCCTTGGCCTCCCAAAAGTGTTGTGATTACAGGCGTGGGCCACCGTGCCTGGTGATTAAAGTTATTTCTAAGTAAAACATTTTTAATTGAAAAAGTTTAAAAATCAACACATTCAAAATTGTTCTAACAAAAATACTTAAGATCATGTTGGGCCAACTTCTAGCAAGACTTTATTTGGAAAAATATATTTTAAAAATTGTGCTAATAAAAACATATGCAGGACCAACTTTAAGCAAAATTTTAAATCAGCACCATCTAACGGAAATACAATGTGAGCCACATACATAGTATTAAATTTTCTAGGAACCATATTAGCGTTAAAAGAAACAGGTGAAATTAATTTTAATGTTTTGTTTAGCCCATGTCTAAAGTATTGTTTCAATTTAATCAATACAAAAATTGAAAGATTTTAATTTTTCTACTAAATCTTCGAAATCTGGTGTGTATTTTATACTTCCAGTACATCTCAATTAAGAAGCTAAATTTTCATCTTGATCTACATTTAGATTTCATAAAATGTACAGTTTAAAAGTAGATTCGCATAACAAAATTATTTCAGTTAAAAGTTTTCCAACCACTGAATCAGTTTTTAAATGTAAACTTAAATTAATTAAAATTAAATAAAATGAAAAATTCACTCCTCAGTCACACTAGTCACCCTACAGGCTCAATAACCACATGTGGCTTGTGGCTACACCCTAGGAAAGTTCGGCTTTAGATAGTAAAACAAATTCCCTCTACAAAAGGAGGAATTAACTGATAAAATTTAAGTTTATAGTATTTATCAAAAGATTTTTAAAACGTAGTTATGATAAAAATAATGGGCAGGGTGCCGTAGCTCACGCCTGTAATCCCAGCAATTTGGGAGGCCGAGGCAGGCACATCACCTGAGATCAGGTGTTCCAGACCAGCCTGGCCAACATGGTGAAAGCCTGTCTCTACCAAAAATACAAAAATTAGCTGGGCGTGGTGGCGGGCGCCTGTAATCCCAGCTACCTGGGAGGCTGAGGCAGGAGAATCGCTTGAATCCGGAAGGCGGAAGTTGCTGGGAGCCGAGATCCCACCATTGCACTCCAGCCTGGGACAGAGCAAGACTCCATCTCAAAAAAAAAAAAAAAAACAAAAAGACGATATTCCTATCAGAAGCACACCAAGGTTTCTCTCCAAGGTGCAATTAGACATCTCCCATACCACCTGTCAGAAATACCAACACAAAGCCTTCTCTACTCTGCCTCAGTTGTCATCCTTTAATCTGGATTTAAGTTTCCTGAAAATTGGCAATCAAATGGCCTTCTTTCTTTCAAATGTGGCAGAACACACTCAAGTTCCGGCTCTCAAGAGCCTAGTCATCTACTGCATAGTATGCGGGGTCTCAGCACAACACTGTCTCAGTCAGAAATGGGAGCACGCACGCGCGAGAACTTGGGTCGGATTTAAGAGAGGAAGTGACCCTGAGTCCAGAGGTGTTTTTTTTTTTAAACAGGTGTAAGAGATTAATTCAGTGAACACCAAGCAACACTAAAGATTTGCCAATCAATAATTCTGTGCCAAGCAACTTGATCAGGGATTTGGCCAGAATCCCTTTGGCTAATCTCAATCAGGGCCTTCCCAAAGACATCCTGATTTAGGCCATTCTCATCTAAATTAAGCTTCGACAGTCCCTTGCCTGACAGCAAATAAACAAAATCAAATTATATTCATGTGAATAAAATTCTGATAGCTTGACAAAAGGCCCCTTGAAAGATCATTTAGTAAGTGTGAGCAAAAATACAGCTCCAAAGAACAGGAGGTACCATAAAACCATTTTTCAGAAATGTTTAATTCCTTTCTTCAGTCATACTTTTCAAGTGAACAACGCTGTGACTAACAATCAAATTTAATACACAACGAATTCTGTTATTATTTTTTCTCCCTGCACAAGTATTAACGAATTCTTTAAAACTGCCGAGTCCTTTACTGTGAATTCACTAATGCCTGAAATTACTCATACCAATGGGAAGCGGGGTGCGAGTGTGAACGATGGTTTCTGACACCCGACTCACTAGTGAAGTCCCATCTTCCATACAAAACCCTTTATTTCTTCTCCCCATCTCACTCACCTAGCTGTTTTCATGCGACATCATATCAAGGATCACAGATAAACTCTGACCACTGTGTGGACACTGAAACAATCGCAATCCAAAATCCTCTGTAGATAAACGTTAACTATTTCTCCTTAAAGCTGAACTCCTTTCTTACCCTCAGTCACAAAGCTTTAAACAGGATGAATACAAAGGTTTTAAGCCGTTCCATCAGAGAGGCTTTTTACTAGATTTATTTTTACCCGTGGAAATACTTGAACATTCTGTAGAAGTAAACATATTCTAAACCTGACGTCTTTAAAAGAAAGCTCCCAATTAATGCCTAATCAAATCCAGTCTTCAGGTCTCTCTGAAATTAGCTAAGTAGGCAGAAACCAATTGTAATTTTTAAAAGAGCGAAGAGGGAGAAGAAATAAACGACACCAGAACTACACATTCCAGTCCAGCAGTTCAAGCACTACTTCGAGAAGGGAAGTAAAAGATCAAGCCCGCCGTCTCCCTCGGCCACAGCAGGGCTCCTCCAAGGCTGCCCGCTCCGGCCCGCGCCGTGGCCGCCCCCGGCCCAGCCGCTTCGCCTTTCTCGCAGCGGGGATGCTCAGGGGGCGACCTCGAAGCACACCACCGCTGGAATTCTGACACCGACAGAGGACGGTTTTTCCAAGACTTTACACGCATTCGCGGGCACCTTCCCTACTCACTGAAACCCTCACGAAAGCGGTCAACGCACACAGAGCGGGTTTCCTCGGTCTACGGACGCAGGCAAACAGCGCCACTTAAAAATGCGCGTCCGCGCCCCGGCCCCGGGCGGCGGAGGGAGCAGCGGCCGGCCTGGCGCGGGAGCTCCCCCGGGGCTCGCAGCATCCCCGCCGCGCGCGAAGGCCGGGGCCGCGTCCACCTGGCAACAAAGGCGAAGCCCGCAGGTGGGAGGCCCGGAGCCGAGGTCCCGGCACCGCGTGAGGGAGCTTAACGGGGTGCGCGGGGTCGCCCCCGGAGAGAGACGAGCTGCGGACTCCGGCGGGAGAGAAGCGCCCTGGTCGATGCTCGCATTGTCCCGCGGGAGGGCGGGGCGGGCGCCCGGGGGCGCGGGGTCCCCGGAGGAGGTGGCGGCGCCGGGGGTGGGTTGGGGGCTGGGGAGGCCGAGGCGGCCCGCCGCCCCCAGTATCCCCGACGCCTTTCATTTGGCCTCTGCGGCTGCTGAGGCAGCCCGACCTCCAACGCTAAGCACTGCGCCAAGCAGGGACGGGCGGGGGAGGGCGCGCCAGACCCGCCGCAGCGCCGGATCCCCCGCGCCGCACCCCCGGCCCGCCCTGCAGCGGACCCCGCTGCTCGCCCGCAGGCCGCGCTCCTCCGGCGTTCGCCCGGTCCCCACCTCGATGTAGCCGGCCAGCGCCGAGGCGGGCGCCGTGAGCCCCACCAGCAGCAGAAGCAGGAGCCTGCCCGTGGCTGCGGCGGCCGCTGTCCCGGTGGCCGCCATCCCTCGCCGGGTAGCTCTAGTGCGCGGCTCTCAAGCTCACACACACCGACTGCGCGCCCAGCACACAGCGACCCAGAAGCATCTGAAGCCAGTTCGCCGCCGCCCAGGGGGTTTTACACCGACCGGAACTGACTTCACATTACCACGCCCTCCTTCTGCGGCTCCCAATGCCGGCCCGCAGAACCTCTCAAGACCCCGCCCCGCCGTGCGGTCCAGACCCAATCAGGGGATGGAAGAGCCTTCTCCTCCCGCCCGGTCCAACCGCGCGCCCCCGCCCGGCCCCGCCTCCGGCCGCGGACGGCCCCGCCCCCGCTCCGGACCCTGTGGCCGCCAGGCGCGGGGGCGTGCGCGCGGCGGGTCGGGGGCCGCAGCTCTGCGGCGCGGGGCTGGCTGTGTCCTCCGCCACCCCCGGCGCGGTTGTCTGTCCCTGCTACGCTGGTCCATCAGCTTTCAGCCTCCCGATACGGGCACGGCCCGCTACCCTGCCCCTGCTGGGCATTCTTCAGACTCCATTGGGTACGCCCTCTTTTTGATTCTGGAAATGGTTTTATTAAAAACAGGATGAATTAGGAGTCCGGGACGGTTTGCCAAGGACCGTCCCCCGAGGCAGGGGGAGGACCACAGGAGGCAGCCACCCTCCTCCCCCGAGCCGTACTCAGGGCGCGCCTCTCCCGCGCTGCTCCGCCCAGGCCTCTCCGCCGGGTCCTCGCCTCACCCCGGCCGCGCTCCGCATGCTCGGCCTCCGATCCTTAGGCCTCTTCCCGACCCTTCCTTCCCAGCGGCCGCCCAGGCAGGGATAGAGACCAGGGGTGCAAGAACCACGCCGGCCTCACAGCCCAGGCCCCCTTCCTCGTGTGTTTTAGGAGAGATCACGCTGCTTCTTCGGTTGAGGCGCACTAGCGGGAGACCTGCTTTTCTGCCTTCCTGCTCCGCGGCATTTCCACTTCACTAGAGAAAAATGTCCTGCTGCCCCATTTAGCAATTGGCACAGCCTCGCCACCGCCAGGGCTCCGCTGGCCTTGTTTCCTTTCAGTAGCCAGTGAGTTAGGTACTGCCTTCTGAGAGGCCTGGACTAGTCCCTCCTGGTTCAACTAAATACATAACGCAACCCCTACCCCCAGGACGCTGACAATAGAAAGGAGGAGACTGTCCGCGGAGTAGACGAGTGCGGCTGTAAGAAGAACCCGGGATTTTCCAGCCTTACTTTGCACCACTCCCCTACATGCACAGTTCCCTGTGGGTCAACTGGCTCTGCCCGATTCCTCCAAGAAGACACCTTTCCATTTCACAGCCCTTCTTAACACTGTTCCTGCGCCTGCAATGTCCTCTCCCCAACATCTACCTGTTGGAAGCATTTTCACTGTTCCTCGGCTCAGTCGGCTGTAATATCATCGCTTCTGATTGCTCAGAGGGATGTTTCCCACTGTGGCACTTGCTCCCTGGTTATTTCCATACCTCTCTCAGGCCACTGACAAGACTCGGGTGTGTCATGCTGCAGTGCCCCTCACAGTGCAGGCCTCGATAAATGTTTGCCCGGTGTTATTGAACCCAATTATCTTGGGTGCTGATACTAATTCTGAAACTGGCATGAATTTGGCTCTTGCTATGGACCGAATTTTGTCCCCACCCCTAAAGTGTGTGCCGAAGCGCTGAACCCTAGTGTGATGGTTATTTGTAAATGGGGCCTCTGGGAGGTAATCAGGTTTGGATGAGGTCATGGAGGTAGTAGGTCATGATGGGATTAGTGCCTTTATTAGAAGAGACACCAGAGAGCTTGCTTTTCTCTCACACTCTCTGTCCCCTACCCCCAACCTCAGCCCCCACCTCCCTCCTGCATGTGCGAACACAGCAAGAAGGCCGCCATCTGCAAACCAGGAAGAGGTCCATCACTGAGGGGCCAAAGTGGCATCTTGAGCTTGGACTTCCCAGGCTTCAAGAACTCTGAAAAATAAATTCCTGTTGTTGAAGCCCCACAGCCTATGTTATTTTGTTGCAGCAGCCGGAGCTGACTGACACAGCCACATAATCACGGGCAAGTTCCTCCATCACTTGGGATTCTCTTTTCTCCTCTGTCAAATGCGAATATTAAAACCTATCTCACTTCACCACTTTGTGTGATTGAACTTAAAATGAATGTACAATAGTTGAAAGCATGAAGTGACTTACATGTAAGGGGTAGGAGGGTAAAGCGATGTATTACCAAGTGCAGGTTCATCTACAAGTATGTGGGAAAAGTATGAAGTGACTACCTAAATCCTCATTCTGTTGTTTACCCTGTAGGACATGTAGCCCTTCTGGAGCCTATTACCTCACCTACAAAATCAGGGCCTTGAACTCAGGGAAAAGCAAGTGAGATATCTGAGTTCAGAGCAGTGGCCTGGATATTCATGCTTTGGAGACTATATCTTCAAGACTGAGCTCTAATATCGTGGGACAGTACAGGGATATACAGGAACATGATTTAGAGGGTCTTCAATCTAAACTTAGGTCTTGAAAGAAGTTTATTTGCATTTTCAAGTTATGGAAGGATCGTTACTAAGAGCTGATAGCCCCATTCATCAACATTCTGTACTTTAAAATGTTACTGTCTTCTTACTAAATGACACGGACAGGAGCATACCTGGTCTTGCAATTCTCAATAATTTTTCATCCCAGATACGCACATGTCAGTAACCAAGGCTTATGAGTAGTATGTTTTCATTTTATTATCTTTTGGGCATAAAAGCAAAAGACCCTAAAATAACCTCCTGGCTGGGTGCGGTGGCTCATGCCTGTAATCCTAGCACTTTGGGAGGCCAAGGTGGGTGGAGCACCTGAAGTCAGGAGTTCCAGACCAGCCTGGCCAGCATGGTGAAACCCCGTCTCTACTAAAAATACAAAATTAAAATTAAAAAAAAAAAAAGCTGGGCATGGTGGCAGGCACCTGTAGTCCCAGCTACTTGGGAGGCTGAGGCAGGAGAATCGCTTGAGCCCGGGAGGCGTAAGTTGCAGTGAGCCGAGATTGTGCCACTGCACTCCAGCCTGGGTAGCAGAGCAAGACTCCATCTCAAAAAAATAAAAATAAAGTAAAATAAAATAACCTCATGTTTCTTCTACTTTCTTAAGAATCAGACTTTCTCCTAACTCTCTTCTATGCACACTTAAAATGTGCGCATTTCCTTGTTGGAAAAAAACAAAGCTGATTTTCCTAAATGTATACTTAACCTGAGCAGAGCCCTCTCATTAATTTGATACTTGTTTATCCAATACCTATTCAGGCTAGGTACACTTGGCTAGGATAATTGCTCCCAAATCAGGATGCTTTTCAAAATCAACTAAGAAGTGTATTTTTATTTTATTTTATTTTTGAAACAGTCTCACCCTGTCGCCCAAGCTGGAGTGCAGCGGCATAATCACAGCTCACTGAAGCTTTGACCTCCTGGGATCAGGCAATTCTCCAGCCACAGGCACCACCACACCCAGCTATTTTTTTTTTTAACACTGTGTTGCCCAAGCTGACGTCAAACTTCTGAACTCAAGTGATCCTCTTGCCTTGGCCTCCCAAAAGTGTTGGGATTAGAGGCATGAGCCACCGTGCCCAGCCAGGAGTTTATTTTTAAAAGGCACATTTTAAAACCCAATGTCAGAAATTCTAAATCTCTTAATGCTAGAGTGACCTAAAGAAATTGGTATACATTTTTCCACCAGGCCCAGTGGCTTATGCCTGTAATGCCAGCACTTTGGGAGGCCGAGGCGGGTGGATTACCTGAGGTCAGGTGTTCAAGACCAGTCTGGCCAACAGCTACTACTAAAAATAGGAAAATTAGCCAGGCGTGGCGGTGGGCGCCTGTATCCCAAGCTACTCAGGAAGTTGAGGCAGGAGAATTGCTTGAACCTGGGAGGCGGAGGTTACAGTGAGCTGAGATCGTGCCATTGCACTCCACCCTGGGTGACAGAGCAAAACTCTGTCTCAAAAAAAGAAAGAAAGAAAGAAAGAAATCGGTATACATTTTTAAAGCTCTCTAGATCATTCTAACCCACTAATATTCATGAGAACTGCTGCTCTGGCAGAGTGGTTACTTAATTCTCGAATATCGTGGACTGGGAAAAACACTTTTTAAGTGGAATAACTAATTTTAAGTTACCAGTTGTTATGTTTTGTTTTGTTTTCCAAATAAATGCATTAAATTAAAATGCAACTGTATTATCACCACCATATCACTGAAGAAACAACGTTTAACAACAAAGTCAGGATAGTCATCTTTTGAAATTTAAAAATTGAGGTGGGGGCGGTGGTTCACACCTGTTATTCCAGCACTTTGGGAGGCCAAGGCAGGCGGATCACAAGGTCAGGAGATCCAGACCATCCTGGCTAACACAGTGAAACCCGTCTCTACTAAAAAAAAAAAAATACAAAAAAATTAGCCGGGTGTGGTGGCGGGTGCCTGTAGTACCAGTTACTCGGGAGGCTGAGGCAGGAGAATGGCGTGAACCCGGGAGGTGGAGCCTGCAATGAGCCAAGATCCCACCACTGCACTCCAGCCTGGGCAGCAGAGCTAAACTCCATCTCAAAAAAAAAAAAAATTTTAAATCGGATAACATAACTTTTTGGCCAAGTTAATACATTGCCTTTGTTGTTGTTTTCATTGCAAATCAGAATGGTGAATACTTTATAATGGAATGGCCCTGATTTAATATGTGTTAGAACCCTTGTTGTATGGGAAATAAGTATGAATCAATTCTATGCCTTGGCTTATAGCTGATCGCCTTTAAATATCTCCTTCCTTCTACCCAGATTGCCTTTCCCCCTCATCCACAGCCGACTCAGTATTTAAGACTTGGTTCAAGTGTCACCTGTTCATGGAGGTTTTCTGCTCCTCCCTTTCTTCTTCGAAGCTGAGTTTGGTGCACCTTCTTTTTGCTCCCCCTGACATTCTGTATGTACACACCTCTGTCATACTATGTGTAAACTAAGCATTAGTTGTTTATTTTCCTTTCAGTTTCCTTAATTATAACACGAGTCCCTTGAGGGGAAGAACCATGTCTGTTCGTGTCTGTACCTCCACAATCTAGCATAGTGGTTGTGCTTAATAGGCGTTCAAAAAATATTTGCTGACTGAACACAGAACTAAGTGAGCTTTACAATCTGTCAGAGAAGCGAAAACCTGGGTGTGCATAAGCATAGCGGTAGGTGGAAAGTCATAAATGGCTTAAGAGAAGTGAAGTGTTTTAGGAAGAGCAGAGGAAGTTGGTTACAGCTGTGTGAGGACACCAGGAAAGGATCATAGAGGAGAGGATATCTGAGGTTTCCTGGGAATATGTACAGGATGTGCTCATGCAGTCTCAGGAGAGGACAAGAAGCATGGAAGGAACAATGCAAGCAAAGGCATAGCACTGGAAAAACATGATGGAGGAGAATATGCCAGTCATATTTCACTTAACTGGAACCTAGGGTTTGTAATACATAATTAAGGCAGGATGGTTGGTGGGTTTACAGAAAAGATACTGAGGAGCCATAGAAACCTTTGGGCAAGAAATAATTAGAGTTGGCTTTTAGGCAAAAAACGAGTGTGAGAGCTACATGAGGGATGCGGCAGAGCCTGGAGTCCAGGAGGCAGCTAGGAGCCCACTGTGATCTTGCGGAAAGAGAAAATGTGGGCAGAACTAAGGGAGATGGGGTGGAATTAGAAAGGAGATGGTTGTAAAAGGTAAAGTCTATGGTCTTGGCCAGTCACTGAATAGGAGAGTCAGTGGAATAGAGTCAAGGAGAAGGAAGGAGGGATAAAGAGAACTTTAACCTCTGAACATGGACCTGGGAGAATATGGTGATGATGATGCCATTGGCAGAAATAGGGAAAACAAGAAGATTATGGGGATGAGAGGAAGGTGGAGATGTGAAATGTCAGAATTAGAATTTTGGGAGTTACCTTCCAAAAGGCTGTTAGTTAAATGTATGAGCTAGCCAACAGGCAATGCAACAAGAGAAGTAGAAAGAACCCAGAGGGATATATTACTGTTCTGTTCAACCACTATTTGTCACCACAGCATAGTCGAAAACTAGAAAAGGCCAAATAGGATGAGGACTAAGAAAGAACCACTGAACTTGGAGATCATTGAACTTTGTCATTGGTCATTTCTTTGAAAGAGTAAAAGCTATTTGCAGGATGTAAAGGTTTAAGTGGCTTGGAGGAAGGAGAGCTAACAAGTACAGTCTTGTCTCTTCTCAGATGTTCCCTGTTGAAAGAGCAAAAACTAGGAGAGTAGCTGTTGTAGGATACGGGTGGAGAACTTTGTTGTTGTTCCTGTTTGTCAGTGATGAGGAGGCACCGGTGGAAGGGAAAAGATTGAAAATGAAAGAGACACAGGTAAGATTTGTAAAATGTGTATTAACCCCATTTTACAGGTGAGGAAACTGAGTCTCAAAGAGGTTAAATAACTTGTCAATAGCCAAAACCAGTACTAGCAGAGAAGGAAACTGAATCTTGGTTTTACTGACTTAGAAATATATGGTCTCCTGATCACATCATGCTAACCAGCTCCCCACTAAATATCAGAAAATACTAGTCTGATACAGCCCTCAATGGACACATGAAAATGTATCCATGGCTTGCCATTCTTTTTGCTTACATTTTCAGGCTGTGTGATAATTTGTAAAGTCACATGCTTAATAATAAACAGAGGAGTTCCTATAAAAATGTGACTCAAGAGGAGTCAAAAATTTATTTAGCTGTTGCATCTTTCTCTCCTACTTAGAAACTTAAAAAAAGATCAGCCTTAGGTTGAATTATTATTTTTTTTTTTTATTGTTTTCTTTTGAGATGGAGTCTTGCTCTGTTGCCCAGGCTGGAGTGCAGTGGCACGATCTCGGCTCACTGCAAGCTCCACCTCCTGGGTTCACACCGTTCTCCTGCCTCAGCCTCCTGAGTAGCTGGGACTACAGGTGCTCACCACTGCTCCCAGCTAATTTTTTGTATTTTTAGTAGAGATGGGGTTTCACCATGTTAGCCAGGATGGTCTTGATCTCCTGACCTCGAGATCCACCCGCCTCAGCCTCCCAAAGTGCTGGGGTTACAGGCATGAGCCACTGCACCCGGCCTTATTTTTTATTTTATTTATTTATTTATTTATTTATTTGAGATGGAGTCTCGCTTTGTCACCCAGGCTGGAGTGCAGTGGTGCAATCTCAGCTCACTGCAAGCTCCACCTCCTGGGTTCAGGCCATTCTCCTGTCTCAGCCTCCCTGAGTAACACTACAGGTGCCTGCCACCATGTCCGGCTAATTTTTGTGTTTTTAGTAAAGACAGGGTTTCACTGTGTTAGCCAGGATGGTCTCGATCTCCTGACCTTGTGATCTGCCCACCTCGGCCTCCCAAAGTGCTAGGATTACAGGTGTGAGCCACCGCACCCAGCCAGGTTGAATTATTTTTTATGTTTTTTTTTTCTTCCCTGTTTGTGTTTGTTTTGTTTGGTTTGGTTTTTGAGACAGGGTCTCACTCTGTTACCCAGGCTGGAGTGCAGTGGCACAATCATGGCTCACTGCAGCCTCTATTTTAGCAGGCTAATGTGATCTTCCCACCTCAGTCTCCCGGATAGCTGGGACTACAGGCATGTGCCACCACACTCTGCTAATTTTTATATTTTTTGTAGAAAAAGGATTTTGCCAGGTTGCCCAGGCTGGTCTCAAACTCCTGGGCTCAAGTGATCTACTGGCCTCGGCCTCCCAAAGTGCTGGGATTACAGGTGTGAGCCACCACACCCAGGCCTTTTTTTTTTTTTTTTAAACTTATTAGAGATGAGGTCTCACTGTGTCGCCCAGGCTGGAGTGCTGTGGCTATTCATTCACTGGCACGATCATGACACAATACAGCCTCAAAGTCCTTGGCCTTCAGGGATCCTCCCGCTTCAGGCTCCTGAGTAGCTGGGATTACAGGTGCGTACCATCACACCCAGCTCTTTAGGGGTGCTTCTGTGTTCTGTTTGCCACTAATGCTGAGCAGGTGGAATCACTTCTCAGAGGGAAGCAATGCAGTTGCTTGAAGCAGAACAGGTTTAACCATATATAATACACATGTTTACTACATTAATATGTAATTAAGATTTAAATAGTTCATACAGTCTTTCTTCTACATACTACTGATCTAGACTAACACGAGGATCTGCTTTTATCAAATAAGTCAAGTGGACAAAAATATCTAGTACTTAAGATCAATACAGGGTCCCCAAATTCGATGCCAAAGCAGGGCCTAGATATGGAAAAGAATCTGGTCCTAGAGTGTGTTTTGTTTTCAAAGATAATATTAATTTAACTGATTACAATCTGGGTGTGTGGGCATGTCTAAAATTAAATGCTAGAAAAAAATCTTTAAACACCTTATGCATATACTAAGTTTTATTTTGCTGGTAAACTGGTTTACAGGCTTGAAAACAGGTTTTGCAAGTCCTAAAACTTACACAAGTCAGGTGCTCTCTTAAAGACAAACAATGTGAGATTGCTAGGGTCTCTACCATAGCCTTAGAAGAAGCTGGGGCAATGGAGTGGCCTGGAAGCTTGCTCTGCGTTAGCGCTGCAGAAAAGCCGCCTCTGGCTGCAAATCCCTCTTGGAGGAACTGTCCTCGTATGTAGCCCTGCCTAGTTAGCTTCCTTCTTTTATTATTGTTTCTAAGTCTTACTTGTTTTTTGTTTTTTGAGACAGAGTTTTTCTTTGTTGCCCAGTCCGGAGTGGGGTGGTGTGATCTTGGCTCGCTGCACCTCTCCCTCCCGGGTTCAAGCAATTCTCCTTCCCCAGCCTCCTGAGTAGCTGAGATTACAGGCGCCTGCCATCACGCCCGGCTGATTTTTTTGTATTTTAGTAGAGACGGGGTTTCTTCATGTTACCCAAGCTGGTCTCAAACTCCTGAGCTCAGGCAGTCTGCCCGTCTCAGCCTCCCAAAGTGCTGGGATTACAGGCGTGAGCCACCGCGCCGCGCAGCCCTTTACCCTTATTTGAAAGAAACCATCTCATTCCCTGTACTTCAGTCAGTTTGTTCTGCCTCCATGTTGTGCCTATTTTCTCATCTACATGTAGCAACGCTACATTGTTTGGTATCCTTGTTTGGTCTTTCTTTGAATGATTTCTTCTGCTTTCAGTGCAGAAAATACAAAATAATGGTGAAAAAACCTCAGCACTGGGAGCTGCCTCTACTAAAAGTTCTTATCGTTGGTGATTTTTACATGGTACTTGCTTTTCAGAAAAGCTGGTGTAAAACTCCTTGCTTGACATGTCCCACATCAAAGAGTTCGAAGGTATCCGCGTCATCTTTCTGTTTGGTGTGGAAGTCATTTACTACAATAGAAGGACAGAGAAGTTCACAGCTCCATTGGCTAGACATTTTGTCTTTTTATTGAACTAATCTTCATCACATAATTAAAGGTGGCTGTCATACCACATTCTGCATCCCCCCACTACCACCCGCAAAGTTCTTTCCTTCCTTCCTTCCGTCCTTCCTTTCTTCCTTCTTTCTTTCTCTTTCTTTCTCTCTACTTTCCCCCTGCTATCACCTGCAAAGTTATTTCTTTCTTTCCTTCCTTCCTTCCTTCTTTCCTTCTTTCTTTCTTTCTTTCTCTCTTTTTTTTTCTGTCTTTCTTTTTGACAGAGTCTTGCTCTGTTGCCCAGGCTAGAGAGCAGTGGCATGATCTCGGCTCACTACAACCTCTGCCTCCCGGGTTCAAGTAATTCTTGTGCCACGGCCTCCTGAGTAGCTGAGATTATGGCCACACACCACCACACCTGGCTAATTTTTGTATTTTTAGTAGAGATGGGGTTTCGCCATGTTGGATGGGTTGGTCTTGAACTCCTGACCTCAAGTGATCCGCCCGCCTCGACCTCCCAAAGTGCTGAGATTATAGGCATGAGCCACCAAGGCGGCCATACAAAGTCTTTTCTTTAATAAACAGATTCACTTCTTTAACCATTTTACTTGTAATACTGTTTCCATTCTTGCCATCCTTATATCTCTGTATACATTCCAATTTACCAGTCAGCCTCTAAAAGTATAGACTCCAAAACTGAACACAATATTTCACATACTAAACATGAACTACCCAGAAAATTCATTCTTTTTCTTTGTATTTTATTAATAATGTAACCAACATTTCCTGATGAGATAGCTACACCAAAGTCATGTAATAATAATTCATTAAAGAGCCAGATGTGGTAGCACTCCTATAGCCTCAGCTGCACAGGAGGCTGGAGTGAGAGGATCACATGAGCTTAGGAATTTGAGGATTTGAGGCCAGCCTGGGCAACACAGCAGACCCTGTCTCTTAAAAAAATAATAATAATAATTCAATATTTATTTGGCACCTACAATGTTCAATATACTTTGCTTGTGCTTCCTAATCTCAATTTAATAAAGGCTCTGAGTTCAGCATTTAAAAGTGTTATGATAACAGGGAAAACTTCTCAAAGGAAAATATGCTTTAACTGAGTTTGGAAAGGTGGGAGCCACCTGGACAAAGAAGGTGGCTATGGCTAACAGGTGCTCAGCCAGGCAAAGTCATCTGTATGGGTATTAACAATGGAAGTAGCATGATGCCATATAAGAATGATGAGAGAGAAGAGGATTCCTAAGGAATCCTCTTTATTTTGACAGCTATGGGATGTCATCAGCTTTTTAGCAGGCATCTTAGAAAGACTAAGTGGGGCCGGGCGCGGTGGCTCAAGCCTGTAATCCCAGCACTTTGGGAGGCCGAGACGGGCAGATCACGAGGTCAGGAGATCGAGACCATCCTGGCTAACACAATGAAACCCCGTCTCTACTAAAAATACAAAAAATTAGCCGGGCGAGGTGGCGGGCGCCTGTAGTCCCAGCTACTCGGGAGGCTGAGGCAGGAGAATGGCGTCAACCCGGGAGGCGGAGCTTGCAGTGAGCCGAGATAGCGCCACTGCACTCCAGCCTGGGCGACAGAGCGAGACTCCGTCTCAAAAAAAAAAAAAAAAAAAAAAAAAGACTAAGTGGAATAATGGATAAAGTACTTACATGTTTAGCTCAGCACACAGCACGTAATAAGGGCTTGGTACAGGACAGTAGGTAGTTCTGGTGGGTTATTTATGGTTGTCGTGCACGTTTAGGGAAAGAGAAGCTCATATTTGTATAATGCTTTTGAATTTTCAAATTTGTTTTGTATCCATCATTTCATTTCATGTTTAAAAGAACCATGTGAGACTCACTTATTTCATTTCTAGGACTCCATCCTAGGAAAATAATCCAAATAAGAATAAATTATGGAAAAATGCTTATAAGATGTGTTAAAATTTTAAAAGTCATAGTAGAAATTGCATATGTAGAACAATTTCTGTTATGCATTTAAAGTCGACTGAAAGAAAATGAACCAACATATATTTTTCTGGATAATAGGATTATAAGTGATTGTTTTATTCTTTAAAAAATATTTCTATAATGGATATGTGTTATGTTTATAATGGAGGGAGTAATGTTTTACTTTTCATTTGTCTTTCTTGATCTTATCAACAATAACTTAGCCTGGGCAACAAAGCAAGACCCATCTCTACCAAAAATAAAAATAACAGGCCGGGCGCGGTGGCTCAAGCCTGTAATCCCAGCACTTTGGGAGGCCGAGGCGGGTGGATCACGAGGTCAGGAGATCGAGACTATCCTGGCTAACATGGTGAAACCCCGTCTCTACTAAAAATACAAAAAACTAGCCGGGCGTGGTGGCAGGCGCCTGTAGTCTCAGCTACTTGGGAGGCTGAGGCGGGAGAATGGCGTGAACCCGGGAGGCGGAGCTTGCAGTGAGCCGAGATCACGCCACTGCACTCCAACCTGGGAGACACAGCGAGACTCCGTCTCAAAAAAAAAAAAAAAAAAAAAATAACAGCCAGGCACAGTGGTGCACGCTCATAGTCCCACCTATTTGGGAGGCTGAGGTGGGAGGATCCCCTGAGTCTAGGAGTTCAAGGCTGCAGTGGCACTATGATGCCTGGGTGACAGACAAGACTCTGTCACAAAAATAAATAAATAATAAATAAATAAATAAATAAAACCTTGTTGCCGGGCACAGTGGCTCACGCCTGTAATCTTAGCATTTTGAGAGGCCGAGGCGGGTGGATTGCCTGAGGTCAGAAGTTCGAGACTAGTCTGGCCAACATAGTGAAACCCTGTCTCTACTAAAAATACAAAAAAAATTAGCCAGGTGGGGTGGTGCGCACCTGTAATCCCAGCTACTTGGGAAGCTGAGGCAGGGGAATTGCTTGAACCAGGGAGGTGGAGGTTACAGTGAGCTGAGATCACGCCACTGCACTCCAGCCTGGATGACAGAGCGAGACTCCGTCTCAGAAAAAAAAAAAAAAGAAAGAAAAAAACCAGGGCACTCATTATTGTCTTCATTTTGTAACACTAACGCTTTTATCGATAACAATAACTATAACTCTTATTAGCACTTACTACATGCCAGGCATTGTCCTAAGTGCCTTAGTAGATATTAACTCATTTAGAATGAATTAATGAGAATTATAGGGAGCACTTGTCTCATCAGGATGTTTTTGGCTGTAAATAATAGAAATGTCTACTCAACCTGATCAAAAGAAAAATAGTGTTTATTGAACCACAGAACTGGAAAAGCCTAAAGGGGTAGGGATCAGGCATGGTTTTCATCAGGACCTCAGCTCATGGCTCTGTGATGCTCTAGCTCCTCCTGGAAAAGCTTCACCTGCAGGCTGATGGCAGATCATTCGCAATAGTTGCAGGTCTCATCCTACATCTGCACAGGAAATTATCCAGAAGAAAAAACAGCTTCTTGCCCAGCCTTCCCAACAAGAGTCCTGACTTTCTCTGGTTGAACAAGGTCACATACTCACCCCTGAGTCAGTAACTAGGGAATGGAGGTGGGAAGAGGGGGTGCAAACAAAACGCGCTGCATGCCTTCAGCCAAATGGGACCTCCCAAGGAATTGAGGCTGGGAGCAGTGTGGGAGGGGCAGATAACAAAATCAAATAGGAAGGGGGAGTTGGGGAAAGAGTGTCAAGCGGGCGGTAGACAGTGTTAATTACTTCCCAACACTCAGTTTAGTTTAGATCTTACTGCCAGGCTATCCAAAAGTTACTCTTTCCCCCTCCTTCCTAAATGTCCTTCCTAGCATCCTTATTTTTTGCTTCTCTATGTATTATTCTGTGCATTATTGAATATATGCTTATTAAGTAGTGTTTATGAAACCCCTCAGATTTAAGTTACCTTGAAATTTGAAACTAAGTTTGAAAATCTTTGTGTTTAAGGTAAGATGCAGATCAAATTAACATATCCTCTTGTTTTTTCATTTTTATTGATGGTGTTTGTTTAATTAAGAAATATAAGAAGGGTCAGATGTGAGATGTGGTGGCTCACACCTGTAATCCCAGCACTTTGGGAGGCTGAGGCTAAAGGATCACTTGAGCCCAGGAGTTAGAGACCAGCCTGGGTAACATAGTAAGACTCTGATTCTACAAAAAATAAAAAAAATAAAAAAATAAAAATAAATCAGCCAGGCATAGTGGCGTGCACCTGTGGTTCTAACTACTTGGGAGACTGAGACGTTGATCCTAGGAGGCGGAGGCTGCAGTGAGCCCAGATCGCACCACTGCACTCCAGTCTTGGTGACAGAGTAAGGCCCCATCTTTAAAAAAAAAAAAACAAAAAAAAAGGAAAAGAAATGCCAGAAAGTGAGCCCAGCTTACTTCTCAGGCAGAGCTTCATAAGGTAAAAGGGGTTTGGGGAGACCCCAAGGTCTATTCCTAGTTTGTTGTTTTTTGTTTTGTTTTGTTTTTCATACAACACCTTTATTATCATGTGCTATATTTTATTGACACATACATACCATATGATTCACCCATTTAAGGTGTACAATTCAATGGTTTTTAGTATATTCACAGAGTTATGCAGCCATCACAATAAATTTGAGAACATTTTCTTCACACCAAAAGAAGTGTTGTGCCCATTAGGAACCACTCGCCGTTTCCCTCCAACCCTCCCTCCCCGAGCCTTAGGCAACCACAGATCTTACTCTCTGTATCTACAGATTTGCCTTTTCTAGACATTTCATATAAATGGAATCGTGAAGTATGTGGCCTTTGTGACTGGCTTCTTTCACTAAGCATAATGTTTTCAAGGTTTAACCATGTTGTACAATGTATCACTATTTTATTCCTCTTTTTCCATAAATATTAATAGTATGCCTTTTGTTAGCATATGGCTAGACCACATTTCTGTCTTCTTCTCTAAGATGAGGTCTTGCTCTATCACCTAGGCTGGAGTGCAGCGGTGCCATCATAGATCATTGCAACCTCTAACTCCTGGGCTCAAATGACCCTCCCGCCTCCTGCTACCAAGTAGTTGGGACTATAGGCATGCGCCACTAAACCCAGCTATGCTGCCCAGGCTGGTCTCAAATTCTTGGCCTCAAACAATCCTCCCACTTCAGCCTCCCAAAATGCTAGGATTACTGGCATGAGCCATTGTGCCCAGCCTATACCACATTTAATTTATCTGTTTAGCAGCTGATGGATATTTGTTGTTTCCACTTTTTGGCTATTAAGAATAATGCTTCTGGCTGGGCATTATGGAATAATGCTCCAGCCTGGGCGACAAAGTGAGACTTTGTCTCAAAAAAAAAAAAAAAGAGATAGGTTTTTGCCATGTTAGCCAGGCTTGTCTCAAACTCCTGGCCTCCCCGAGGCTTAATAAGACTAAGTAATTTGTTTCACATTACGTAGCAAATAGGTGGAAATAACAGCATTTGAATCTTCCTCCTTTCAGAACTGGCTCTCTTAAGTACCAGACTAGACACATACTGCTTAAACATTACCACATATTTTACTGTGCATTTGTTAGAAATGACTGGTTTCCTCCATTTTCACTACTACTTCTGCAGATGATTACTTGAAAAAAGTATATGCTAGGCCAGCCATGGTGGCTCACATCTGTAATCCCAGCACTTTCGGAAGCCGAGGCTGGAGAACTGTTTGAACCCAGGAGTTTGAGACCAGCCTGAGCCACATCTCTGCAAAACATTTAAAAAAGAATTAGCTGGGTGTAATGGTGCAAGCCTGTGGTCCCAGCTACATGGGAGGCTGAGACGGGAGGATTGCTTGAGTCCGGGAGGTCAAGGCTGTAGTGAGCTATGATTGCACTACTGCACTTCAGCCTGGGCAACACGGCAAGACCCTGTCTCAAAATAATTAAAACAAAATAAAAATAAAAAATTTTAAAAAGTATATGTTAATTCTCAGTACTCTCAAACAGTGACTTGGTATCCAAATTCTGGAGGCCCTTTCATGTGGCTCTTTCTATCCTGACTTCTTCTGAGATGTTGTTCATGATCACATTTCTGGCACACCTCCTTCAAAGCACAGTCAGCAGCATTCAAAGTGGCTCCTGGATGCCTGCCCTACAGGGACTTTTGATGATGTCTGTACTATTTTGAGATAAAAAGAGTTCTGCATCCAGCAGTCCAGAAACATTCATCCCAACATCAGCTTTTAAGTCCCTTGTTACATTTACATGACGGAGGCTGCTGAAGACTTGAGTTGTTTCCAGACCTAGTGTAGCAAGTGGCGTTTCACTCCTTTTTGAGATGAGTTGCAGATGAGGCAAGGCTCTGATCACTACGTGGTGACTAACACCACCATCACGCCTTCAGATACTGCTAATTTTGGAATGGCCAGATTTGCTTCAGATCTTTTCAGAAAACCAGAGTCATTGTCACCTGTACTTGCTGGTATTCTCACACTAAATTACATGGTCATGGTAAAATATTATGGAATTTACACTCCTCTTGAGAATCATCTAACAATGATGTTAAATGTAATGATATGATAAAATATTCTTTTTTTGCCTTTGAGATGCATACTAAAAAGCATTTAGGGATGAAACTAAAGAGTAAGAGGTTGCTCCTAAAACAGACTATGAGAAGCAGACATAATTGAATATTTAATACAAGCAATTAAAAAAATGCATGCCCATTCCTCGAATCACTGAGATTTCACCCTGTGTGCAACCTTTCAGATCTAACAGAAATTATTTACACTGAAGTGCACAGAGAACAGCAAAGATAAACTATACAGCACATGTGTCAAGAAGTGACATATTAGGTGAGCATAAGTGATACTTGAATATCACAAGATCAAGCTAACATCACCAAATAAAAAGATTGTAACAGTTTCAAGTCATAAAGACTGATGTATGGAGCAATAACCCATCCTTGCAAGGAGAAGTTATTCTTGCAGCGGTTGTTTTTAATCTTTGCTCTTGGCTGCTGCCCTAGATAAATTAAGGTTGAAGCTTTCAGGATGTATGAGGTTGAATTTACAGCGACAAAATGTGCAGGGCGTTCAGACCCAACGATTGCTTCCCTCAAGAACAGGTAAAGGATGGGTCGCCATCTGATTCTTTATCTGTATGACAATTTGCTTAGTTCTTTATAAATTTTGGTTGGGGGAGTTCAATTGTGAGTTCTGTTGTTTTCTATACTCAGCTGCGTTGTGTGTCAATTCTAATTTAAATTCAGTGTCTGATGAAAACCAAAAAAAATTTAAAAAATCAACTCTCCACCATTCATCTATTATGTGTTATCCAAGACCTCTGCCTTGGTTTCTCAAACTGCTAACCCACCTTTTTTGCCATTCCCTTGAGGAACTACAAGGACATATTTTTTTTATTTATTTATTTATTTATTTATTTATTTATTTATTTATTTATTTTTTGAGATGGAGTCTCACTCTGTTGCCTAGGCTGGAGTGCAGTGGTGCCATCTCAGTTCACTGCAACCTCTGCCTCCTGGGTTCAAGTGATTTTCCTGCCTCAGCCTCCTGAGTAGCTGGGAATACAGGCGCGCACCACCATGTCTAGCTAATTTTTGTATTTTTAGTAGAGACGGGGTTTCACTATGTTGGTCAGGCTGGTCTTGAACTCCTGACCTCGTGATCCACCCACCTTGGCCTCCCAAAGTGCTGGGATTACAGGCGTGAGCCACCACGCCCGGCCCCAAGGACATATTTTTTTAAAGTCTCTTTTACCCCTGCTTGAGCAATTCCAACAAAAGGAGTTTGGAAGTGAAGAAAGAAAAGAAAGGACAGTTAAGACCTAGAAAAAATCATGGTAGTTAAAATGAACTTTGGAAGCTGTTTGCGGCTTTTTATTATTTATGCTTCATCTCTTATCAAAAACAAACCCAGTGTAATTGGCTTGTGTATGCTCAGTAGATACCTCAAAATCCTACAGTTGGTAGTAATTTCTTTCTGCCACTAAGTCACTCTGAATCATTGAACATTAATCAACAGTAAGGGATACTGGGAATTCTCAAGCAATTGAGAATTGCTGACCCTTAAATGCTGACAGGCCACAGTTACCAAATTCCAGGGCCAAACATATTCTGTATTTGTATGGTGATTGTATTTTCTAAAGCTAAAATTGAGACATATGATCTGATAATGAGATGAGATATTTTAACTCACAACGTTTTGCCGCCATACACACTTGACAGTTAAAAGAATATTTTGGCCAGACATGGTGGCTCACACCTGTGATCCCAGCACTTTGGGAGGCTGAGGCAGGCAGATCACTTGAGGCCAGGAGTTACAGACCAGCCTGGCCAACATGGCAAAACCCTGTTTCTAATAAAAATATGAAAAAATTAGCTGGGTGTGGTGGTACACACCGGTAACCCCAGCTACTCAGGAGGCTGAGGCACAAGAATCACTTGAACCCAGGAGACAGAAGCTGTGATCACACCACTGCACTCCGCCTGGTCTACACTCCGTCTTGGGGAAAAAATATATATATTTTGCCATTCTACTCCCTATTCATAATTGCTTTCATTGTTGTACATTGGGCAGCCCTGGTCTTAATCAAACCCTTCTGATACGGTTTGAATGTCCCCTCTAAAACATTACAAGTATACCAGTATTAGAAGGTGGGGCCTTTAAGAGGTGATTTGGCCAGGCCCTTATGAATGGATTAATGCTGTTTTGGGGAAGTCAGTTAGAATCTTAGGAGTTCTTTCCTGACAAAGGACGAGCTCAGCCCCCTTTTTCTCTGTGTCTCACACGCCTGCTTGCTCTCTTGCATTCTGTCATGGAAAGCCCCTTACCCAATGCTGGCATCATGCTCTAGGACTTCCCAGCCTCCAGAACCAGAAGCCAAATAAGCTTATTTTTTTAAAAAAATGAAGTACCCAATCTGTAGTATTCTATTACAGCTACAGAAAACGGACTAAGATGCATTGCGTTCATTAAGATGGGAACCAAACCAAAGAACACACATATTAAAGAGAAAAAAGTCTAAAATGAAATAGCAGTAAAGCAACTGGAAATCATGGTGCTCAAATGTTTAATATTCAGCAATGTTAGATCATTATTTTTAATAAACTTATTTTTTGCAACTGCCATTAGGCCATATTTAAAAAGGGTTTACAATTCTGGCAGATCTGATGTGTAAGAACAAAAAGAGAGAAAAGCAATCCTGCTGTATTTAGCACTGGGCAGATTATTCTGTATTTAGCACTGGGCAGAGTATTGTGTACAAATTTGGTTTCTCTAATTAAAGAAAGATGTGCGCAACTTGGGAACTGTCCCGAAAATTCAACCAAAACATTCAGAGGCTAGAAAATAACCCATATGGAATTTATCATACAGATATACTCACACAAACGGAAAATAATGAATGTTCATGTTTACTCACTACATTATTTGTAATAGCAAAATATTGGACTCCATCTAGAAGTTCATGAATATGAGACTGGCTAAATGAATAATGGCACATCTATAAAGTGAAATTTACTATAGCTGTAAAAAGATTGAGAAAACTATGTTCTGTTGTGGAAAGATCTCTAAGATTCATTGTTAAGTGAAACAAGAAAGGTGCACAACTATGTATGTAATACATGCTACTATCATGTTAAAGTAAAAAGAGGAGTGATATATATTTATATCTGCTTGTGTGTAAATAAAAATAATCTCTGGAAGTAGACACATGAAATCAATAACAGTGATTGCTTATAAAGGGTAGGCAGGAACTTGATGAACAGGTGATGGAAGGATAGAGAGGCTTTTTATTGTATAGCTTTGTATACTTTTGATTTTTGATTTTTTCAAATGTATTACTTATTTGAAAACCCAAATAGATAACTTTAAATGAGCAACAAAAAGGAAAAGAAAGAATATGAAGAAGAATTGTTAGAGGGATGAGGACTTAAATTGTGTCTAAACTTATGAAGAGCCCTAAGTAACACATCTTATCTAAGTGTCTCCACAGTGTTAATTACCACATTGTTAACTCAATTGCAAAGACAAAGAATAAATGAATGGATTGTGCCACAATATAGTTCACTCATGATTCAAAGACATGGCTGTAATTCGCAAAAGAGAAGACCGAATTAGTAGCCGATTTTTCCAAAATGACAAAGAATTAGTCGATGAAAGAGTAACACAATTCACTATTCCCTAGACTTAATGATGGTTGAAAAGCACTTCATAGTTTGCAGACTGCTTTCACATATATTATCTCATTTGATCTATCTTTTTTTTTTTTAAGAGACAGAGTCTCACTCTGTCACCCAAGCTGGAATGCAGTGGCACAATCACAATTTACTACAGGCTTGAACTCCTGGGCTCAAGTGATCCTCCCACCTCAGCCTCCTGAGTAACTAGGACTACAGCTGCACACCACCATACCTGGCTAATTAAAAAAATTTTTTTTGTAGGAGTGGGGTCTCACTGTGCTGCCCAGGCTAGTCTTGAACTCCTGGCCTCAAGCAATTCTCCTATCTCAGCCTCCCAAAGTGCTGGTATTAAAAATGTGAGCCACCATGCCTGGCCTGATCCATTTTTATAAAAAGTTATGTGATATATAGGACAGAAACTTCTATTTTTATTTTACAAATGAGAAATGGAAATAAAGAGAAGATGAATACTTGCTGATGATCTCAACCACTAGAACATGATGTGAAATTGGGACTAGCTTGAGAAATGGGAGGCATGTGGGCTCTCAGTCATTGGACCTGCCCAGTCATTGGACTCCTTAGAAGTACTTACAGTGTTTGAATTCTTCTGCTTCTGCTTTTCAGCCTGACTTTATTGCTCAATTGTTAATTTTTCTCTACTCTAGCCGAGGGGTTTAGCTGAATTTCTGATTCATCTTGTTTCTTCATAGCAAAAGGCATAGAAAAAATTTCTTTTTTCTCTTCCATCCATTCCATCTTACATGTTAATGTATATAAGAATCACAAGGAAAGCTTATTAAAATACAGATTCCTGGCACCTCTTTCCAAAGATCCTAGATCCTGACTCACTGGGTCATCAATGGAGCCCAGGAATATATTTTTTCATAAGCATATGACTATGATACAGGCAGTCTGACCCTAAATAATATGTTCAACAACTGAGACTATTGTAACTAGTAACTCTGCATGGCTAACTTAAATCAAAGAGGCTTCCCAGATCCCCTTGCAAGCTCATTATTGCTACTGCAAAGAGGCAAAGAAGAGGAGCTGGGAATGATGATTAGCCCCTAGTGAGTCAAGAGAAACCCATGGGGACAGCACGCCATGCTAATATTTGCCTGGCATTCAGGAGAAGACATAAAATTAAATAAAAATGAAAGAGATTTATATCCTTTACCTCTGAAATTCTGAAAGTATAAGATTAAAGTTGTCTTAGGGGGCCTAAATAAGCTGCCTCTTTGCTTCTAAGGAGAATTTCAAGTATTGACCATGTCTAGCAAAGACTTAAGTGGTTTGAGATTTGGTTACCCTAGTGACTGCCTGCTCCCTCTGCAGTCCTTTGGGATCTGGCAGGGCACATCTCCTTAGAGTTCCCCAGTTCCACCGATGGAAGAGGGAAGAGAAACAGCAGAGGCCTCTTCATGGGAACTCTTGTTTATATAACTTTCTCCTCACTCCAGTTCTGGGGAAGCCCCTAGTGTGGCTTCTTTGAGAGTTTTGGCCAACATCTATCATTCTTCAGCTGCCCTCTCCCTAAGAGATTATTTTGTGAAAGCTGCTTTAAAATTATGTAAAATGGCTTAATGCCTAAAGCACACATTTGTCATCTGCTAAAGGCTTTTATAGTTTTACATAACTTACTCAGTGTTTTTAACTTTGTACTTATGACCCAAGGCAATTATTCCAAAGGACACACTTTTATTAATTGAAATAATACATACTTTATAGATGTTCTAAAAATGTGGTGATTTAAAGTTTAAATGGTGTACTGAGTCATTCTAGAATACTCACAAAGCCCACCTCGGTAAAAGCCAAGTGGAAAAATCTAGAGGGAGAACGAAACTAATGAAAAATTCGATAATGGTACACTAGGTGAGATCACAGAAACAATGGGGAGAATTGTGAGAGAAGTCTCATGGGTTTTAGAAAGACGTATCACCAGAAATTTCATTTGCTAATTGCTTTTCCTTGATTCAAAGATTAGCAAGTCTCAACATAGCTCCTTGCCGTGTCTTTCAGTAGAGCATGTCCTCTACAAAAGTAGGCGTCGTTCTGAACTGGACCACTCACTGGCCTTAGGTAGTCACGAAATGCCTATTGGCTAATTTCCTGCTCTCTATATTTCTATTACTTGATCATTAATCTTCTTTCCAAGAAGGAAACACACAGATCCAGTAACTAGAAGTTTGTTTAAGGATGAAACTGCATTCTCTGTGACATTTGCCTCAAACCTCTAAACTCTTTCACAAATAAACAAAGCAAGGAGGCTTAGATGAGTGGATCTACTTCTGTCTCTTGGTGAGATCTTTATCTGAAGATTTTACAACATTCTCATTTAGGCGGGTCATGGAAAAATAAGCAAAAGATTTTATAACAGCTCAAAGGTGTAGGCCAGGACAGCTTGAGTGGCTGACCAGAAAGAACAGTCTCCAGGGAAAAGTAGAGAGGCCTCTGGAAAGTTCTGTCTTCATCATTCATGTATTACCCCGTTTCCTCATCCAGAGTTGCGCCACTAAGGGTTTTTTCTTTTCTTGTCTTGTCTTTTCTTCTTCTTCTTCCTTTTTTTTTTTTTTTTGAGACAGTTTTGCTCTTATGGCCCAGGCTGGAGTGCAATGGCGCAATCCTAGCTCACTGCAACCTCTGCCTCCCAGGGTTCAAGCGATTCTCCTGCCTCAGCCTCCCAAGTAGCTTGGATTACAGGCATGTGCTACCATGTCCAGCTAATTTTGCAGTTTTAGTAGAGACGGGGTTTCACCATATTAGCCAGGCTGGTGTCGAACTCCTGACCTCAGGTGATCTGCCCACCTCAGCCTCCCAAAGTGCTAGGATTACAGGCGTGAGCCACTATGGCCGGCCAAGAGTTTTTCAAAACTAGGAGACAGGTGGGAAGTTTGGAAAGCTATAACTGTAGCTGCTGCCACCTAATTACAGACCAGAACTACCAATCGTGATTTCCAAGGTAGAGACATATTCTATATCTGTGCACCAAAATAGTAGCCAGTAGTCACACGGGACTACTGAGCACTTGCTTGTGCCTTGCGTGACTGAGAAAGTAAATTTTTTAAAAAAAATTTTTGTAGGGGCAGGGTCTCAACATGTTACCCAGACGGGTCTCCAACTCCTGAGCTCAAGCAGTCCTCCCACTTTGACCTCACAAAGTGCTGGGATTACAGCATGAGCCACTGTGCCTGACCAAGGAAGTGAATTTTAAATTTTATTTAATTGTGATCAATTTTAACTAAAATATCTACATGCAACTAGTGGATACTGTATTGGACAGTGCAGTTCTAGACTTTCAGGTGACTTTTCTAGATATTAGACGCCAAGTCCAAATTTCTTTACTAGTGGAGTACTGCAACCTTCACCTTAACCAACTCCTGAGCTTGAACCCAGAGTAAAAGAAGAAGGTGGCTGAAAAGTGAAAGGGTGGAGAGAAAAAAAATACCCTACTCTATTATTAAGGTGGAAGGAAGACATGTATACAATTCTAAACCAAGTAGATAAAAAAGAAAAATGTAGTTGATCATCTCAACATTTGGTGTCTATACTAGACCAACAAACTATTTTGCTTTTTTTTTTTTTCCCTTAACTGAATGGAGCGAATTGGCAGATGAATTTGACATTCTGTAGTACAGTGAAATATAAAAGAAAAACAAACACCAGGCAGGCCTAAGTGGATGTGGATTAAATTAAATATTTACACCCTACACAGCAGATCTTTTATAAAGAGCAAGTTTATAAACTAGGAGCTTCAATAATAAAAGGGGGCATGAATGGTTTTATTTATATCAACCTGCTGTTTGACACCTAGGCCACTGGCAATATATCCCAGCTGCCAGCAGGTGATTTAAGTATCACAAAATAGAGTTATCCAGTTGTGTGTGTGTGTGTATGTGTGTGTGTGTGTATGTGTGTGTGTTTGATGGAGTCTTGCTCTGTTGCCCGGGATGGAGTGCAGTGGCATGATCTAGGCTCACTGCAACCTCTGCCTCCTGGGTTGAAGCGATTCTCCTGCCTCAGCCTCCTGAGTAGCTGGGACTACAGACATGCGCCACAAAACCTGACAATTTTTTTGTATTTTTAGTAGAGACGGGGTTTCACCCTGTTGGTCACGCTAGTCTCGAACTCCTGACCTCAAAAGATTTACCAGTCTCGGCCTCCCAAAGTGTTGGAATTACAGGCGTGAGCCACTGCACCCAGCCTTCAATTGTTTTAAAACTGCATTTGTATGTATAAATAAACACAAAAGATGAGAGTTATGTACACCAAAAATGTCTATAGTTGTTATTTCTATTATTTTAGTTAGGTTATTGTTACTATTGCCTTTATCATTTTGTTTTCTTCAGATTTTTGGTGTTGAGCTGAAACTTTTTTTTTTTTTGAGACAGGGTCTTGCTCTGTTACCCAAGCTGGAGTGCAGTGGCTTGATCATAGCTCACTGTAAAGTTGAACTCCTGGGCTCAAGTGACACTCCTGCCTCAGTTTCCTGAACAGCTAGGATGTCTGGTTAATTTTTTTTTTTTTTGTAGAGAAAAGGATCTCACTATGTTGCCCAGACTAGACTTGAACTCCTGGCCTCAAGTAATCCTCCCACCTTGGCCTCCCAAAGCCCTGGGATTATGGGCCAAGGCAAATGGCCCTAAAACATTTCTTAAGAACACATTTTTTCAATAGAGAAAAGCATAGAAAATAATATAGTAAACACTCACGTACCTACCATCAAGATTGAACAGTTAGTTGTTCATAGTTCGTTATATTTGTTTTACACATTTCTTTTTTTGAAGAAAGAAAACACTATAGCTATAGCTGAAGCCCCTTGTGTACCCTTCCCCAATGCCATTGCACTTTCTCCCCAGGAGCAACCTTTAATGTGAATTTAGAATGTTTTCCTATCTTTTTTCCTATCCATTGCAGGTGGGAGACTTTGTACCCCGATGTCCTGCCTCTCACAGTGTCTTAGGTAGCCCTGGTCTTAGGTTTTCACTCTGCCCCAAGAGCTGCCATTCTAAGTACTTTTCCTACGCACGCGCACGTGTGCGTGTGTGTGTGTTTATGTTTATATATATATGCATTTATTGTGCATTTTAAAACACACAAAGCATGTATATATGTTATATATGCATATATATGTAATATACACATATATATTACAAAAGCATATATATAAGTAATATAGATAAGAAGAAACATATGCTTTGTGTGTTTATTTTATTTATTTATTTTTAATAGAGTTTCACTCTTGTTGCCCAGGCTGGGATGCAATGGCATGATCTCAGCTCACTGCAACCTCCGCCTCTGAGGTTCAAGCGATTCTCCAGTCTCAACCTCCCGAGTATCTGGGATTACAGGCACCCGCCACCATGACCAGCTAATTTTTTGTGTGTTTTCAGTAGCAAGGGGGTTTTGCCATGTTGGCCAGGATGGTCTCAAATTCCTGGCCTTAGATGATCCACCTGCCTTGGCCTCCCAAAGTGCTGGGACTACAGTCGTGAGCCATCATGCCCGGCCTGCGTGTTTAAATATATGTGTGTGTGTGTGTGTGTGTGTGTGTATATGTATGCATACACAAACATCATGTAGTCCTGCTTTGTGTGTTTAAAAATGCACAATAAATTATATTGCATGTGTTTCTGCAATTACTCTTTTCATTCAATTTTATGTTTCTGAAAGATGTTAAAACATATACACATATCTTTTTTTTTTTTTTTTTTTGAGACGGAGTCTCGCGCTGTCACCCAGGCTGGAGTGCAGTGGCCGGATCTCAGCTCACTGCAAGCTCCGCCTCCCGGGTTCACGCCATTCTCCTGCCTCCGCCTCCCGAGTAGCTGGGACTACAGGCGTCCGCCACCTCAGCCGGCTAGTTTTTTGTATTTTTTTTTTTAGTAGAGACGGGGTTTCACCGTGTTAACCAGGATGGTCTCGATCTCCTGACCTTGTGATCCGCCCGTCTCGGCCTCCCAAAGTGCTGGGATTACAGGCTTGAGCCACCGCGCCCGGCCTACACATATCTTAATTAGAAAAATTATTTTTTGAAAAGGCCAGGAGCGGTGGCTCATACCTGTAATCCCAGCACTTTGGGAGGCTGAGGCAGATGGCTCATGAGGTCAGGAGTTCAAGACCAGCCTGGCCAAGATGGTGACACCCCGTCTCTAATAAAAATACAAAAATTAACTGGGTGTGGTGGCACATGCCTGTAGTACCAGCTACTTGGGAGGCTGAGGCAGGAGAATCGCTTGAACCCAGGAGGCGGATGTTGCAGTGAGCCAAGATTGTGCCATTGCACTCCAGCCTGGGCAACAAGAGCGAAACTCTGTCTTAAAAAAAAAAAAAAAAAAAGAAAGAAAAATTATTTTTTGGCCGGGCACAGTGGCTCACACCTGTAATCTCAACACTTTGGGCGGCTGAGGTGGGCGGATCACCTGAGTTCAGGAGTTTGAGACCAGCCTGGCCAACATGGTAAAACCCTGCTTCTACTAAAAATACAAAATTTAGCCAGGTGTGGTGGCAGGCGCCTGTAATCCCAGCTACTCGGGAGACTGAGGCAGGAGAATCACTTGAGCCCGGGATGGGGAGGTTGCAGTGAACTGAGGTCTTGCCATTGCACTCCAGCCTGGGCAACAGAGTGAGAAAAGAAAAAGAAAAATTATTTTTTAAAAGGTGTTCCATCAAAAACCACCAGCATGGCCGGGCGTGGTGGTTCATGCCTATAATCCTAGCACTTTGTGGGGCCAAGGCAGGCGGATTGCCTAAGCTCAGGAGTTGGAGACCAGCCTGGGCAACACGGTGAAACCCCATCTCTACTAAAACACAAAAAATTAGCCAGGCATGGTGGCTTGTGTCTGTAGTCCCAGCTAATCGGAAGGCTGAGGCAGGAGAATCGCTTGAACCCTGGAGACAGAGGTTGCAGTGAGTTGAGATCGCACCACTGCACTCCTGCCTCCTGGGCGACAGAGTGAGACCCCGTCTCCAGAAAAAAAAAATTTAAAAAAAATAATAATAAAATAATAATAATAATAAAAGGAAACTTTTTTCTAGAACCCTATGGTGTGTATTTTCACGTCGCCTCATTTGAGCTTCCTAAGAAGTCTAGGAAGCAGGTATTATTAGTAATCCCACCTAACAGATGGAGAAACATCATTCAAGAAGTTGAGACTTGGCCAGGCGCGGTGGCTCAAGCCTGTAATCCCAGCACTTTGGGAGGCCGAGACGGGCAGATCACGAGGTCAGGAGCTCGAGACCATCCTGGCTAACACGGTGAAACCCCGTCTCTACTAAAAAAATACAAAAAACTAGCCGGGCGAGGGGGCGGGCGCCTGTAGTCCCAGCTACTCGGGAGGCTGAGGCAGGAGAATGGCGTGAACCCGGGAGGCAAAACTTGCAGTGAGCCGAGATCGCCACTGCACTCCAGCCTGGGCAACAGAGCCAGACTCCGTCTCAACAACAACAACAACAAAAAAAAAAAAAAAAAAAAAAAAAAAGAAGTTGAGACTTGCCCAAGGCTAAATAGTTAACAAGAGGCTGAACCTGAAATCACACCCTGGTTTCACTCCCTGGCTTTGCAGGTGGGAGATTCTGCACGCCGCCGAGACACTGCCTCTCACAGCGCCTTGGGTAGCTCCGGCCTGGAGATTCTGCACCCCGCCAACGCACTGCCTCTCATAGCGCCTTGGGTAGCTCCGGCCTGGGGTTTTTTCATTTTGCCGTAAGAACGGTCAGAGGAGAGCAAAATGTTGTACAAACTTCTCCGTTGCTGACCAACGAGAGGCAAGAGTCAAGAAATCAGGAAGAGGGAAGAGAAACAGAGCAAATGAGGAAAACAGAAAGAGGAAATAACAAGCTGGAACATTGGTGGCTCTGTGGTGAAAAGAGAGGAAAATATACATGGAGAGAAAATGGTCGTTTTGGTCAAGTACAAAAGACAGTCCCAGATTGCTGAAGATTGAGAAGAGAAACAGGTTAGACACGATTCTACCCCGCAGCTTTCAGTCCCTCCGCTGGGAACCCCAGGGTTGGAGGGTGGGGCGGGGAGTAACTCTTCACTTCCCCTAGAGCAGAGTTTCCCAAAATATAGCAGATACCAAAGATAATTTTAGATATTACAATAACAGGCATTAGTTGAATGGCAGGGTACAAAAATGAAATCTTTTGAAATTGTTTTAATCCTTCTCTCCCCAATTGACTGAACAGTCTGAATCAAGTGCAGTAGCAAAAGAAATATTTTGTTTTCTTTAACTACCACCTTCCACCGCACTCAATCTCTCGCTCCTTATAAGAAAGAAAGATTATTCCCTCTTTCCAAATATTTCCCATATTCTTAGTAAGCCCTTAACTTGAAGAAAGGTAAGTTTCCGTTAACTACCTCTTGGGCAGAGCCCATGCATGTCTGATCAGTTTTAGTTACCAGAAAAACCAGTGTAGTTTAAATTTTTAATTTCGTATCCAAATTAGTGTTTGTCTGGTGCCCTCCTGCATCCTTCCAGGTTTCTTTCTCCTCCGCGGGAGGGAACATACACCTCGCCTCCACAAGAGATGCCCTGTGGTCCTCTCTGGGCCGCACGGCCCCTCCCTGGCTACTGACGCCCGGTGTCCAGGAATCTGAGTTCTGACTCTCACAGCAAAGTGAGGGTGAGTTCTTCGGTGAGCTGTGCAGTTCGCTGACATGGGAGGGTCACCAGGGCTTGACCGCTTCAACTGTCCCTCAGCTCCCATTCCTAGGGGTCACGATTAGGGTCGCACACATCCAAACTCCACGGGGTGCACACTGGGCTCCCCAGGTCCCCTCACACTCCACAGGCTGCGAGCCGCTTAGTTCCGACTCTCCCAGTCTCAGCAACTCTCCCAGGCCCCTCACTGAACCTCCAAGTCATGCTGCCTCCCACCCCACCCCAACCTCTATCCCCAGCGTCTCCAGCTCCACTTCCACGGACTCTGGATGATGATGAAGCTGAAGGAGCAGCCGTGGCGTAGTGATGAGCCCTGAGGAGGTGTCTGGCCTCAGTCTTTCAGCGCTGCAGAATAGCGGGGAATGCAAAAGCCCTTCTCTGTTCTCAACCTTGGACCCCAGTCTCCGGTGTGATTACACCTAGCATGGCTAAGCCGCCTCTCTCACGCTTAGCCTCCTTTCTGTGCCTACTCAGAGACAGAGCAAGCCTTCTTGAGGCAACAGCATCTATCCACAAACTAAGACCATTTGGCCTTCCTCGTGCTTATTTTCACCGTACACTGTACAGTCATGCATTGCTAAACAACAGGATATGTCTGGGAAATGCATCATCAGGTGATTTCATCATTGTTCAAACATCCTAGAGTGCACTTTCACAAACCCAGATGGCACAGCCTACTACACATCCAGGCTGTATGATATAGCCTATGGTTCCCAGGCTACAATCCTGCATGATCGTGGCTCACTGCAACCTCGATCTCCCGGGCTCAAGCAGTCCTCCCACCTCAGCCTCCCAAGTAGCTGGGACCACAGGCATGCACCACCATCTGTGGCAAAGTTTTGCATTTTTTGCAGAGATGGGGGTCTCACCATATTGCAGAGGCTGGTGTTGAGCTCCTGAGCTCAAGTGATCCACTTGCCTTGGCCTTCCAAAGTGCTAGAATTACAGGTGTGAACCACCAGCACCTGGCCTCATTTATACATTTTTTAAAAACAAGTGGATTTAAATAAAAATGTTAGGTTAACAATTGATTGTACAGGTGGTAAGTAGCCATTATGGAAAAAATAGTGAAAGTGGCATTTGAAAGACTAAAGTTTCTGAAACACTGCTCTGGGTCGGTGGCTCACGCCAGTAATCCTAGCACTTTGGGAGGCTGAGGTGGGTGGATCACGAGGTCAAGAGTTCAAGACCAGCCAGGCCAACATGGTGAAACCCCGTCTCTACTAAAAATACAAAAATTAGTTGGGCATGGTGGTGCGTGCCTGTAATCCCAGCTACTGGGGAGGCTGAGGCAGGAGAATGGCTTGAACCCAGGAGGCGGATGTTGCAGTGAACCAAGATCATGTAACTGCACTCCAGCCTGGGTGACAAGCAAGACTCCGTCTCAAAAAAAAAAAAAAAAAAAGAAAAAGAAAGAAAGAAAATAAATGAGTTAAATTGAGCAAAGTCACGTGTGGCATGCTTAAAGTAGTGCTTGCTTACCAATAAACATGTACTAAATGTCAGCTATTTGCTACAGTATTGAGAGCCTCCTATGTGCTGGTGGGTTTTTAAAAACAGCTTTATTGAGGTATAATTTCTTTCTTTTTCTTTTTCTTTTCTTTCTTTTTTTTTTTTTTTTTTTTGAGACGGAGTCTCACTCTGTCGCTCAGGCTGGAGTGCAGTGGTGCCATCTCGGCTCACTGCAACCTCAAGCGATTCTCCTGCCTCAGCCTCCTGAGTAGCTGGGACTACAGCGCCTGCCACCATGCCCAGCTAATTTTTGTATTTTTAGTAGAGCTGGGGTTTCACCGTATTGGTAGGGATGGTCTCAAACTCCTGAGCTCAGGTGATCCGCCTGCCTCGGCCTTCCAAAGTGCAGGGATTACAGGTGTGAGGCACCATGCCCAGCGAGGTATAATTCCTACACCAAATAATGTCACAATTTTAAGTGTACTATTCAATAACTTTTAGTCGATCTATGGTTGTGCACCCCTCACCACAATCCAATTTTAGAACATTTCCATCACCCCAAAAAGATCTCTCATGCCCATTTGTTCTTCCTCTCCTGTTTCCCAGCCCCAGGAAAACCTAAGCTACTTTAAGTCTCCCTAGTTTTGCCTTTCCTCATGTAAATGGACTCATACAATATGTCATCTTTTTTGTCTGGCTTCTTTCACTTAGCATAATGTTTTTGCAGTTCAGTTATGAATAATGCTGCTATGAACATTCACACCAAGTCTTTGTGTGGACATATGTTTTCATTCCTCTTGGGTAGATGCCCAGGCATAGAATTGCTGGGTTGTATGGTAAATTTATGTTTAACTTTTTAAGAAACTGCCAAACTGTTTTCGAAAGTGGCTGCACCATTTTACATTTCTACCAGCAAAGCATGAGGGTGCCAGGTGCTGTACATCTATTATTTTGAATACATGTGTATGGGCATTTCATAACCACTGTTTTAGAGGTGAGAAACCTGTGGTTGCAAGAGGTTAGCTAACTTGCAGGAGGTCATTCAGCCTGACAAAGCCAGTATTCAACCCTATCTAGTTCCAAATCCTATCCCTTTCTACTGCGGACTGGCTCTGTGCAGGGTGTTTGTGCTGGTTAATAGGGCTGGGGGAGGGCACTGCAGTAACTCTGCTTCTAGCTTACTCTGTGGATCCACCCAAGTGATCAGGTGCATAATGGAGCCTGTAGCCAGGGAAAACAGAAGGAGGGCTAGTCTTTTTGGACCAGATACCAAGCCCCAACAATGATTTACATAACTCATTTGTCTCTCTCTTTTTTTTTTTTAAATACAGAATTTCACTCTTGTTGCTCAGGCTGGAGTAAATGGTGCAATCTTGGCTCACCGCAGCCTCTGCCTCCTGGGTTCAAGCAATTCTCCTGTCTCAGCCTTCCGAGTAGATGGGATTACAGGCATGCACCACCATGCTCAGCTAACTTTTTTTTTTAGATGGAATCTCGCTCTGTCACCCAGGCTGGAGTGCAGTGGTGTGATCTCGGTTCACTGCAACCTCCACCTCCCGGATTCAAGCAATTCTCTGCCTCAGCCTCCTGAGTAGCTGGGATTACAGGCAACCACCACCACACTCGGCTAATTTATGTATTTTTTAGTAGAGTCGGGGTTTTTCCATGTTGGTCAGACAGGTCTTGAACTCCCAACCTCAGGTGATCCGCCCACCTCAGCCTCCCAATGTGCTGGGATTACGGGCATGAGCCACCGCACCCGACCATCTCTTTATGTTTGGAATGAAACTTCAGTCCAGGCCAACCAGTGACACAGCAAAGGAATAAGCTGAGCACTATAAAGAGTCCCCATCACTGTGGACTTTGACAGCCTCATAATCACTTGACTGGCCACAGAACAGGGAGAGGAGATTTTTGCTTTCCACTGTTTCTGAGTCAGCAAGTAGTTAGTTACTGAAATCACATCCGCTAACAAGTCCAGGCAACTGCTGACTGCATTGTTCCCGTTGCCTTGTTTTGTATGGCTGGCCAAAACACAAACAGCAGGGTGTATAAATTGATTATATAAAAACATGGGAAATGACACAGTCAAATTGAAAACATCAAGCAAAACTTATTGCTTTCTATAATCTTTATCTTCAGCAGGATTTTAATATAAGCCTATCTTCTCTTATCCATATCTTTCTATATCACTGTCTCTAGGGGGACTATGTTAGGGTAAACAAGCATGGAGTTGGCATTTTCACTCATCCGTCCTTGACGGCATGGGCTGTGTCTTGTTCAGCTTCGTATTCCCCACAGTGCATAGCATGACGTTGTGTAACATCGACCTTCTTCCTATATCTTGTCTGGACTATTGTCATCTGTCTCCCAGCAGCCATCCTCCATCCATAGCTCCTCTATCCAGGCCATTTTCTACACTTCCTTTTGAATTGTCTTTCTGATATGCATCTTTTATTCAAGAATAAATGAAGACATTTTATTATTTTATTTTTATTTTTAGAGACAGGGTCTTGCTGTGTTGCCCAGGCTGGAGGGCAGTGGCGTGATCATAGTGCACTGCAGCCTACACCACCTGGGCAAGAGCGATCCACCCGCCTCACCCCAACTCCCATCCCCTAACAGCTGGGACTACAGGTGTACTCCACCACACTCAGCTAATTTTTCAAAATTTTTTTCCTTTTTTTTTTTTTTTTTTTTTTTGCAGAGACAGGGTCCCACTATGTTGCCTAGGGTGGTCTTAAAGTCCTGGCTCAAGTGTTCTTCCTGCCTCAGCCACCCAAAGCCCTGGGATTACAGGCATGAGCCACTGCACCTGGCCAATGACATTTTATTATTTGATTAGATTCATGGTGCTGCAAATATAACAAAGGTGATATCAAACATGTCTGTGTATTTTAAAGATGCCTATTGATCTATGGGATGGCCAAAATAAAAGAAAAAATATTTTAAGGCTGTCAATTGCTGTGAAACAAAGTCCATATTCTTTACCAGATCATGAAAGATCATTATATAACCTGGTTTGCCGACCTACAGCTTTGTTTTTCACCATTCTCTTCCCCTTTCTGCTCTTTCTGGAAGGACCACTATTCATTCTTCCTGTATTTTTCAGCATTTGCCTCAGGCCTGGATATAGAACAAGTGTTCAGTAAATATTTCTTGTTAGATTGAGAGTTGCTTTGACCTGCTAAGAGCTATATTAATTCCATAAGCCTTCCAAGGAGACTTCTAAGTCCTAGGACATTCTTCATAGCAGAGGAGGTGTGAGAATGGTGAATAAATGACTACCTATTTTTACTCTTCTTCTCAGAGTAGAATCACTGATTCATTCAACCTATGTCTTGAATGTTTTTTTTTTTTTTTTTTTTTTTTTGAGACGGAGTCTCATGCTGTTGCCCACGCTGGAGTGCAGTGGCCGGATCTCAGCTCACTGCAAGCTCCGCCTCCCGGGTTCCCGCCATTCTCCTGCCTCAGCCTCCTGAGTAGCTGGGACTACAGGCGCCCGCCACCGCGCCCGGCTAATTTTTTGTATTTTTAGTAGAGACGTGGTTTCACTGTGGTCTCGATCTCCTGACTCTTGTGATCCGCCCGCCTCGGCCTCCCAAAGTGCTGGGATTACAGGCTTGAGCCACCGCGCCCGGCCTGTCTTGAATGTTTTTAAAGGTCAAATCTTTGTTTTGAAATTGTACAAATGGGTTGGGCACAGTGGCTCACGCCTGTAATCCCAGCACTTTGGGGGGCCGAGGGAGGTGGATCACCTGAAGTCAGGAGTTCGACACCAGCCTGACCAACATGGAGAAACCCCGTCTCTACTGAAAATACAAAATTAGCTGGGTGTGGTGGCACACGCCTGTAATCCCAGCTACTTGGGTGTCTGAGGCAGGAGAATCGCTTGAACCTGGGAGGCACAGGTTGCAGTGAGCTAAGATCGCACCATTGCACTCCAGCCTGGGCAACAAGAGTGAAACTCCGTATCGAAAAAAAAAAAAAAGAAATTGTACAAATGGCTGCTCCTCAAATTAGAAGAAATTCATAAAGAAATAGCAACTGAGTGTTAATTTTCTTAACATTAGATTATTTAGTGAAATGTAATTTGAAAGGCTTTAATGGTCATTTAAATTTGAACTGCTAATTATTTTCTTAGGAGAGCATAAAAATAAATGAAGGAAAGAAAACATAAATGAGGCCGGGTGCGGTGGCTCAAGCCTGTAATCCCAGCACTTTGGGAGGCCGAGACGGGCAGATCACGAGGTCAGGAGCTCGAGACCATCCTGGCTAACACGGTGAAACCCCGTCTCTACTAAAAAAATACAAAAAACTAGCCGGGCGAGGTGGCGGGCGCCTGTAGTCCCAGCTGCTCGGGAGGCTGAGGCAGGAGAATGGCGTAAACCCAGGAGGCGGAGCTTGCAGTGAGCTGAGATCCGGCCACTGCACTCCAGCGTGGGCGACAGAGCCAGACTCCGTCTCAAAAAAAAAAAAAAGAAGAAAAAAAAAAAAACCATAAATGAAAGATCTCCATAGACTATTAAAGGCTGCCTATTCTTTACAAATATCATGGAGGTCAACATTTAGCAGTTCCGCAATGCTATTCTGGGAATTGGATGAGTCAAAACTATTAAGAGAATCAAAAAATTTAGCCAGTTTCAAATTAGCATATGCATTTGTAAATTTAATGATACATTAATGAGCTTACAATCATACTATTCTGTGCTATTATATGTATGACAGCCATATAAGCAAGTTGACATAACAGAATTTTTATCAGACCCTTTAATTATATACATATAGACAGTATTTAAAAATTAAACTAGGTACAAAAAAAAAACTAGGAAAAATATTTGTAGCTAACTTGACAAGAGTTAGTATATATAGTGTTATACAAAAAAGCTATTAAGATAAAACACTGTCTCCAACAGTGCTGATGGGCAAAAGGCATGAAAAGACAAAAGGGTTAATATGATTAACAGATAACATGGAAAAGTTATTCAATTTCAACTTCACCAGAAATCAGTATACCAGTTTTTGCTAAGCAAATTAGCCAAAGTTAAAGAAAGAACTAGTGACATCATCCAAAGCTTCTAAGTATGTGATAAAACAAGGAACTGATATATGTTTGGTGGCAGTATAAAATTTGTACAATCCCACAGTGTGGCAGTAAGTATATGCAAGGATCTTAAAAATGTTCATGCTTTTTGGTAATTTAACTTCTGGAATCTATACTTAAGGAATGATCCTAAATGAGAAAATATATATACATTATGCAGAAAGACATTTGTCAAAATATTATTTATGGTTGCAAACCACCTGAATATTGAACAGTAGGAGAACACAAGATAAATTATTGTATATTTATTTGAGGATATATTTATATAAATAGATATGATATGTTTATCAAATATTTATTTGAGCAAATATGAATCAACATGGACAACTTCCATAATCAAAATGTTGAAAAGGAAATGAAAGCAAGTTGTAGAATACTTTATACATTTCATGGTACTAATTATATAAAGTTTAAAACATGCAAATAATATTACATATTACTTAGCAATACATACATATGTGGTAAAAGTATAAAGAGTAGGCTGGGCCTGGTGACTCGCACCTGTAATCCTAGCACTTTGGGAGGTGAGGCGGGCAGATTGCCTGAGCTCAGGAGTTCGAGACCAGCCTGGGCAACACGGTGAAACCCCGTCTCTACTAAAATACAAAATAAATTAGCTGGGCGTGGTGGCGTGCACCTATGGTCCCAGCTGCTTGGGAGGCTTAGGCAGGAGAATTGCTTGAACCTGGGAGGCAGAAGTTGCAATGAACCGGGATCACCCCACTGCACTCCAACCTGGGCGACAGAGCGAGACTCCGTCTTAAAAAAAAAAAAAAAAAAAGTATAAAGAAATGCATGGGCTGAATAATCACCAAATTTCAGAAAGTGGTTACATATATTAGAGATGGAGGAAGCTGCAAATGAGGATGATTACACAGAAGGTATCAGCTGCACTGACAATGTTTTATTTCTTAAGCTCTGTGGGATACATGGATGTTCATTCCATTATTCTTTTTATCTTTTTGTATATCTTAAATCTTTCATGGTAAATTTACAACATTATGTAGCTATAAAATAGTTCCATAGAAAGGTAATATAATAACACGGAAAAAGGTGCCTTCGCTGGGGGAGGCGGGGCATGCCGGGCCGCGCGCGGGCTGCTGGGAACGGGGCGGAGCGCGGCCGCGCCGGCGCATTGAGGGAAGCGGCAATCGCCGCGATGGACGTGTTCCTCACGATTCGGCGCCACAAGACCGCCATCTTCACTGATGCCGAGGAGTCCAGCACGGTGTTCGAGCTGAAGCGCCTCGTGGAGGGACTCCTCAAGCGGCCTCCCGACGAGCAGCGGCTATACAAGGACGACCAGCTTTTGGATGATGGCAAGACACTTGGCGAGTGTGGCTTCACCAGCCAAACAGCACGGCCACTGGCTCCAGCCTCAGTGGGGCTGGCCTTCCGGGCAGACGACACCTTTGAGGCCCTGTGCTTCGAACCGTTCAGCAGCCCGCCCGAGCTGCTCGTCGTGATGAAGCCCCAGGACTCGGGAAACAGTGCCGGTGAACCAGCTGTGCAGTGAGGACCCCCGAGAGGCCTATTCCCCCCGATAAAAGAGATTTGGGAGTCTGAAAAAGAAAAAACATGGAAAAAGTTTGTACTATGACATTAAGTTAAACAAATTACATATTCAAAATGATTACAGCTACTTGAAAGCCATCCAAAAATCTTGCAAAGAAATATCCCCCAAAGTTACTGTTTTTCACATTGGATGGTGATGTTACCTCCTTATTCCTTTAAAACATTTCCTCTATTTTCTCTTATTATTGACATTACAAATATAATTGAAAAACGGTAAACCTATTTTTAAAATAAGCATGATATATTCATTAGTCACTAAGCCATTTGTACTATTATGTCACATTTGATTTGTAAATTAATGTTCTGCTTAGCTTTGAGTCTAGCATCATGTGTAAGATGTGGAAGGATGGAGAAGACCGGAGAGAGAGGAGGTTGGCAGGGACCTGAGTTTGTTGACAAAGGATGAAAGCAGGACGGGCTGGACGCAGTGGCTCATGCCTGCCATCCTAGCACTTTGGGAAGCTGAGGAGGGAGGATCACTTGAGCCCAGGAGTTTGAGACCAGCTTGGGCAATGTAACGGGACCCTGTCTCTACAAAAAAAATTAGTCTGGTATGGTGTTGTGTGCCTATAGGCCTAGCTACTCAGGAGGCTGAGACAAGACAATTGCTTGGGTACAGGAGTTTGATGCGGTGGTGAGGTATGATTGCATCACTGGACTCCAGCCTGGACAACACAGTGAGACCCTATCTTAAAAAGAAAAAAAGAAAGCAAGGTGGGCCAAGACTTGCTGTTATAGATTCCTGAAGTATTTGAGGAAGATTATTCTGATTGTTACGGGTGATCTAGGTTGGCTTCCAATGAGACTTGAAGTAGCAGCAAGGTTCCTGATATGAAAGTATGGATCATAAATTCACTTTGTTGAAAGAAAGAATAAATGAATGGAAGAATAAGTCAGAACTAATATTAATTTGAGGCTCTTAATTCAAGCTTAGATACTGTTATTTCAGTGATTTCCCATGGATCTTAGTATTTTAGAACTGACCTGGGTCTTGGAGAGCATTTGTTTTAACTTCTTTATGTTATGGCCAAACAAACTAAATTCCAGAGAAGCTGAATAACACCACCAAGTAAATAAAAGAGGGTATTTGGACTTTCCTTTCATCATATTATTAACTTTTTTAAAAGAAAGCAGGTGGGCCAGGTACAGTGGCTCACACCTGTAATCTCAGCACTTTGGGAGGCTGGGGCAAGCAGATCCTTTGAGGTCAGCAGTTCGAGACCAGCCTGCCCAACATAGTGAAACTCCATCTCTACTAAAATTACACAAATCAGCCAGGCATGGTGGCAGGTGCCTTTAGTCCCATCTACTCAGGAGGCTGACCTGTAGTCCCAGCTACTTGGGAGGCTGAGGCAGGAGAATCACTTGAACCTGGGAGGCAGAGGTTGCAGTGAGCTGAGATTGCACCACTGCACTCCAGCCTGGGCGACAGAGTGAGACTTCACCTCAAAAAACAAAAAACAAAAGGCAAGTGGGAGCCTAATCTTTTTATAAGAAAATGTACTACAAATTCCTCGGCCTGCCCTTTGCCACTTATAGAAAACCCCTGACAATCTGGCTCCAACCTATCTTTCCACCTTATCTCCCACTAATCCTCCAGAAAAGCATGGAATTTCTGTTATCCTCACCAATAAGGCCCTCCACCCTTCTCTCTGCCTATCTAAAACAATTCATCTTTCAAGGTACAACTAGAATACCAAGAGTATAATCCAGAGGTAATGTCATGAGTGCCTGAATTTGATTGAAATATGTGGAAATGAAGTAGAATGGAAAAAGCTTGTGCTTAAGAAAGGGGAGAACAAAGAAGTCACGGGGAATAATAATAACAGTACTACTAATAATGGCAGTGTTAACTACTAACATTAAATGCATGCTTATGATATGCTAAGCCCTGTGTTAACCATTTTTTGTTCATTATTACACTTAATAATGTTCTCAGTAACTCTGAAATCATATATCAGGATTGTGTTACGTGTAACAGAAAACCTTATTATAAGAAGTCAGGGTTTTTTTTTCTTCCATTCAATAAGGAGGCCAGTCCAGTTTTGTGTGACCATGAAAGGTCACCAAGAACCCAGGCTCATTCTGTCTTCTTTCTCCACTATTCTTAGCGTATGTCTTTCATTTTCAAGGTCATAATATAACTTTTCAAGACATTATATCTGCCTTCCAGGGAGAAATGCAGTAGGTATCTCTTTACAAGGACTTCTGTCAACATCTCTTTGATAAGAGCTATGTTACCTGGCTACTGCTAGTTGCAAGGAAGGCTGGGAGACCACCAAATAAAATTCCGTTAATAAAGAGGACGGAGGGATGGATATTTAGGTAGGGAGCCTGCAGTGTTATCCTCAGTTTATAGATAAGGAAATTGAGGTATAAGAATACTAAGAGCCGGGCGTGGTGGCTCATGCCTATAATCCCAGCACTTTGGGAGGTGGAGGCGGGTGGATCATCTGAGATCAGGAGTTCCAGACCAGCCTGACCAATATGGTGAAACTCTGTCTCTACTAAAAATACAAAAATTATCCAGGTGTGATGGCGTGTGACTGTAGTCCCAGCTACTAGGGAGGCTGAGACAGGAGTATTGCTTGAACCCAGGAGGCAGAGGTTGCAGTGAGCGAAGATTGCACCACTGCACTCCAGCCTGGGTGACAGAGTGAGACCCCATCTCAAAAAAAAAAAAAAAAAAAAGAATGCTAAGAAACAGGCAAGGCATGGGAGGCCAAGGCAGATGAATCACTTGAGGCCAGGAGTTCGAGACTAGCCTGGCCAAAACCCCGTCTCTACTAAAAATACAAAAATTGGCTGGGTGTTGTGGCACACGCCTGTAATTCCAGATACTCTGGAGATTGAGGCAGGAGAATCGCTTGAACCTGGGAGGTGAAGGTTGCAGTGAGCTGATATCGTGCCATTGCACGGCTGATATCCAGCCTGGGTGACAGAGTGAGACTGGGTCTCAAAAAAAAAAAATGCTAAGAAACAATGGGACAAGTAGATCTGACAGCATGGCCCATGTCCCTAGCAGTTTGCATTATACGGCACATTTTTTTTTTTTTTTTTGAGACGGAGGCTCGCTCTGTCACCTAGACCAGAGTGCAGTGACGCGATCTCGGCTCACTGCAACCTCCACCTCCCGGGTTCAAGTGATTCTCCTATATATGGCACAATTTTTTAAATGGCTTAGCCCTACTCTCTACTTAAGGTGTGGTATAAACAATATCAGAACACATTTTATACTACTGTTTCCCTTCTTTGGTAGCTTCTCTTCCTCTTCCCTGCTGTCTTTTTCTTTCAGATCTCAAAGGGGAGGCTGTGGGTTTTGGTTAGAGCTGAAAGGAAAGAAAACTAGTGTCAGTCTTTTGTTACCCATTTGAAATAGTGGCTAACTCTAGGAAACAATAGACATATTGATGGTTTCATAAGACTTGGTGAATGATTAAGTGTGGAGCTTGTTGTAGAGTCAAACAAAATCTTAAGGTTTTGACCACAAAGTTGTCATATGGACAATGGAAGATACATATTAGTAAGAAAGGAGAATTGTTGGTTTACTTTTCTGTGTTAAGTTTCAGATGTTAGGCCGGGCGCGGTGGCTCAAGCCTGTAATCCCAGCACTTTGGGAGGCCGAGGCGGGTGGATCACGAGGTCAGGAGATCGAGACCATCCTGGCGAACACGGTGAAACCCCGTCTCTACTAAAAAAATACAAAAAACTAGCCGGGTGAGTTGGCGGGCGCCTGTAATCCCAGTTACTCGGGAGGCTGAGGCTGGAGAATGGCGTAAACCCGGGAGGCGGAGCTTGCAGTGAGCTGAGATCCGGCAGCTGCACTCCAGCCTGGGCAACAGCGCGAGACTCCGTCTCAAAAAAAAAAAAAAAAAAAGTTTCAGATGTTGGCAAAAATTCCTGATGGGTATCAATAAATCTCGTGTAAGTCAGTCATAATGAGCAAGTGAGAAGAAAAATAAGGCAAACATATTTGTAAAAACAATGATGATCCTGTCCCTACTGGAATAATAAAATGTATTTGTTTTACCTATGTCGATACCTGTTTATAATACAGCTTTGCATGCCTAAAGATGAAAGAAAAGGCAGTATTTCACAGTTTTGAAGATAAGGCAACAATGACATTTAAAAATAAAAAGACCAGGCTGGGCGCCGTGGCTCATGCCTGTAATCCCAGCACTTTGGGAGGCTGAGGTGGGCGGATCAAGAGGTCAGGAGATAAAGACAATCCTGGCTAACATGGTGAAACCCCGTCTCTACTAAAAATACAAAAAAATTAGCTAGGCGTGGTGGCACGCGCTTGTAGTCCCAGCTACTTGGGAGACTGAGGCAGGAGAATGGTGTGAACCTGGGAGGGTGGAGCTTGCAGTGAGCCAAGATCGCGCCACTGCACTCTAGCCTGGGCGACAGAGCAAGACTCTGTCTCAAAAAAAAAAAACAGAAGCATCACCAGTTTCTATCTATGTCTGCACTTGGGGACAGATGGCATTTTATTCCTACAAACCAATCTATAAATTGGGTGGATGGAATAAACACAAAAATTTGGGAATTCAGAGAGCCTCCGTGATGTATGACATTGGCAAAAATCAACTTCAGATCTCTAAATAGTGGTGAGTGCTGTAACTTTTCATCTCATGGAAACAGTTTATTTGAAGTGTGACAGGCTGGGCGTGGTGGCTCAAGCCTATAATCCCAGCACTTTGGGAGGCTGAGGCAGGCGGATGACGAGGTCAGGAGTTCGAGACCAGCCTGGGCAACATGGTGAAACCTCATCTCTACTAAAAATACAAAAATTAGCCACACGTGGTGGTGGGCACCAGTAGTCCCAGCTACTCAGGAGGCTGAGGCAGGATAATCACTTGAGCCCGGGACGCGGAGGTTGCAGTGAGCTGAGATTGCACCACTGAACTCCAGCCTAGGCGACAGAGCGAGACTCCATCTCGACAACAACAAAAAAAAGAACGTCACTGTCTTTTTAGTCTTCTCATAGGCTTTATTGCCATATGTGCTGGAAAAATCCATCCAAATTTTTTCATCTGATTTGCATGAGCAATATCTATGTCTGAGGATTATTCATGGATTACCCATAAATATTCAGAACAATGTTCCTGTAGATCTTAATCTTTGCTATATTTGGCTTAGGGTTTTGTTTTCTAAAAAATTTTCCATTTCCTTTCTCCCATTCACCATAAGATTCTCCCTAGTTTACCATTTGGTCAGCCACGATATTTGCAATCTCACTTGGATCAAATGGGACTATGTATATGAAAGGCTCTGTGTGTTGTAGAACACTATACAAAAAGACGGGTTTTACTCAAGATAAAAATATTTTGTCCTATATTGAGTTTTTAAAATTAAGCTTTAAGTAAACAACAAAAAAGATGTCTGAATGTCTCATCAGTGAAAATTCTTAGAAAGTATTTTCAATGCTGGCCGGGCACGGTGGCTCAAGCCTGTAATCCCAGCACTTTGGGAGGCCGAGGCAGGGGGATCACAAGGTCATGAGATCAAGACCATCCTGGCTAACACGGTGAAACCCCGTCTCTACTAAAAATACAAAAGAAAAATTAGTCGGGCGTGGTGGTGGGCGCCTGTAGTCCCAGCTACCCGGGAGACTGAGGCAGGAGAATGGTGTGAACCTGGGAGGTGGAGCTTGCAGTGAGCCGAGATCGTGCCACTGCACTCCAGCCTGGGCAACAGAGCAAGACTACGTCTCAAAAAAAAAAAAAAAGTATTTTCTATAATGTTTTCTGGGAGCTGTCATTTAAAACACGAATCATTCATATCTTCTTAGCCTACTCTACTAAAGGTTTTGTGCTTGTTTTTGTTTTTCTCTTTACATTTTCCTTCCCAGTACTACTACTCCGCTCTTGTTTGTAAGGAAAGCAAGCAAACCACTGGCCCAAAGTCTACAACTGTTTTTCTCTTCCATCCCTATTATGTTCTTTTGTCATTTCCCCTATTATTGTTCAGCTAGCCATCAAGCCAAATTATAAACGGGGGAAGAAGATGGCAAAAGGCCACCGTTTCTTTAAAACAGGCTGGAAAGCAACCTTCTCCAACAAACAGGTAGCAATCCAGCACAAGTGAACGCACACAAAGGGGCCACTGGGCTGCGACCCGTTAACTCCCTTGGGACCAACTGGTGCGATCAGAGGAAAGAGGATCACAGATTGCTCAGTTGTATTTCCTGCTGTCAGTGAGGAGTAGAGAGAATCAAAACTAGGCTTGGCAAGTGAACAGATAGATCATAGGCAAAGTGGTGGAACCAGTCAAGCGTGTCTGGGGCAGAAACCTTGACCTCAGGCATTCCAGAAATCATTTCTAACAATCGAATCATCTCACACATCTCATTTTTTGAAGGATCAAGTTAAGTGCATAGTAGGCTCATGAACTTGTATTTTTCTTTGGCATTTCCTGTAATTATTGTTACTATTTAGGGAAAACTATTAATTTGTATTTATTTTGTGTCTAGTCACCAAACTCTCTTGTAGACTTAATTGTATACTCTGCATGTAACGATAATTTTGTTTTCTCTTTTCTAATAATTATCTCTTATTTTTGTTGTGTTTTACTGTATTGGTTTGAACTTCCAAGGCAGTGCTGTTTGTTTGTTTGCTTGTGGAGACAGGGTTTCACTCTGTTGTCCAGGCTGAATGCAGTGGTATAACCATACCTCACTGCAGTCTCACACTCATGGGCTGAAGCAATCCCAGCCTCAGCCTCCAGAGTAGCTACTACTACAGGTATGTGCTACCATGCCTGGCTAATTTTTCAATGTTTTGTAGAGAGTGGGGTATAGCTATGTTGCCCAGGCTGGTCTCGAATCCTTGGGTCTCAATCAGTCTTCCTACCTTAGCCTCCCAAAGTGTTGGGATTACAGTCATGAGCCATTGTGTTCAGCCTCAAGGCAGTGTTAAATAATTGCAACATATGGGGCATCGTTGTCACCTCCTTTTCTTTTTTTTTTTTTTTTGAGACGGAGTCTTACTCTGTTGCCCAGGCTGGAGGGCAATGGCACGATCTCGGCTCACTGCAAGCTCTGCCTCCCAGGTTCATGCTGTTCTCCTGCCTCAGCCTCCCGAGTAGCTGGGACTACAGGCACCCACCACCATGCCCGGCTAATTTTTTTATATTTTTAATAGAGATGGGGTTTCACCGTGTTAGCCAGGATGGTCTTGATCTCCTGACCTCGTGATCCGCCCATCTCGGCCTCCCAAAGTGCTGGGATTACAGGCGTGAGCCACCGCGCCCGGCCGTCACCTCCTTAAAACAAAACAAAAAACAAAACAAAACAAAAACAAATAGAGACGAGGTATCACTATGTTGCCCAGGTTGGTCTCGAACTCCTGCACTCAAGTGATCCTCCTGCCTCAGCCTACCACAGTGCTGAGATTACAGATGTGAGCCACCATGCTTGTCTCTATTTTTCTTTTTATCATCTCTTTTTTATAGGAATGCTTCAGTTGATTATCGTAAGTAGGATATTGTAAGGGGTTGAATTTTATCCCCCTAAAAAGATACTCAAGGTCTAATCCCTCTCCCGCTCCTCATACCTGTCAATGCAACCTTCTTCAGGAGTAGGGCTTTTGTAGATGTAGTAAGTTAAGATGAGTTTATACTTGATAAGGGTGGACCCTCAATACAATGATTATTGTCCTTGTAGGGAGAGGGAGATCTGGAAATGAACACAGTTCAGGGAAGACGGGCAGGTGAAGGCAGAAGCAGAAAATGAAGTGATGAAACTGCAAGCCAGGAAATTCCAAGGATTGCTGGCGAACACAGGAATTTAGGAAGAGGCAAGAAAGAATTCTTTCCCAGAGACTTCTGAGGGAATACAGCCTTGCCAATAGCTTATTTCAGCCTTCTAGATTTCAGAGCTGGGAGAGAATGAATGTCTATTGTTTCAATCTTCCAGTTTATGGTAGTTTGTTCCTAGGAAACTAATACATATGTTTTTTATATTTGAAAATAGGTATTTAAGAACATTTCTACTTCTCTTTGACTAGGATATTTTGTAAAATTAATAAGGAATAAACACTCTTTAATCAAATGAGTTTTTAGCATCTTGCTTGCTAAAATGTATGCATTTTTTAAAAAGTATGTATTTTATTTTTAAAATTGTGTGTGTATATGCACATAAATTTAATATTTGTTATAAATCCATAAATGCAATCATGTTATATATCTTGGATTTTACGTTTTTCATATTGTGGTCTTTTTCTTCTTGTTTTCCTTCTTGTTTTGCTTTGCGTTCTCCTCTTCTCCTGCCTACTTCACCCTAACCCACATACCCAGGTAACTGTATATTCACAGATGTTTATATATTTGCATACACACACACACACAGATTTTTTTTCATTATTTGTTTTACAAAATGAAATATCACACATGGAATGGTCAATTTTATGTGTCAACTTGGTTATTCCCTCAGTTACTAATCTAGCTGTTGTGATTAAAGTCCATAATCAATGACTTTTAGTAAAGGAGAATATCTTAGATAATCTGGTTGGGCCTCATCCATTCAGTTGAAAGGCCTTAAGAGTAGAACCGAGGTTTCTGGGAAGAAGAAATTCCACCTGTGGGTAGCAGCCTCAGCCCATGCCAGAGAGTGCCACCTGCCCTTCCTTATGGCCTGCTCTATGGATTCAGACTTGCCTAGCTAGACCTGATGATTAATCGATCAATTGTGTAATTGAATTTCCTTCAACAAATCCCTTATGATGTCTCCTGCTGTTTCTGTTTTCCTAATTGAGCCCTGACTGATAGAATAGACTTTTTCTCATTTTGCCTTTTTCATTCAGCAATATATCTTGGAAATTATTCTAAGTCCACTGACATAGCTATTGTTCATCCACTTTAATTGCTGCATACTATTTTATGGTATAGATGTGCCATTATTTTTTGACTGTTTCCAGTTTCATGCCATTATGGAAAACGCTGACTTAAATGCCTTATATTGGTTCTTTTCTTTCCTCAAGATAGAATCCCAGAATGGAGAATTTTTGAGTTAAAACAATTAGACAAATATTTCCTATAATATGTAGAGTCATAGTCATCCCTTGGTATCCTTGGGGATGGGTTCCAGGACACCTGTGGGTACCACAATCCACATATGCTCAAGTCCCTTATATAAAATGGCATAGTATTTGCATATAACCTAGACACATCCTGCCATATACTTTAAATCCTTTCTAGATTATATATTATAATACCACATAAAAGTGATGGTCAATTTTATGTGTCAACTGGTTGGTTATTCCATCGACTACTAATCTAGGTGTTGCTGTGATGAAAATCTATAATCAATGACTTTTAGTAAAGGAGTATATCTTAGATAATCTGGGTGGGCCTCATCCAATTAGTTGAAAGAAGGGAAGGGAAGAACTGAGATTTCTGGGAAGAAGAAATTCCACCTGTGGATAGTAGCCTCAGACCATCAGCCTCAACAACAATACAATGTAAATGCTAGGTAAATGGTTGTTATACTGTATTGATTTTTTTTTTTTTTAGAGACAGAGTCTTGCTCTGTCACCCAGACTGAAGTGCAGTGGAATGATCTCCCCTCATTGCAACCTCTGCCTCCTGGGTTCAAGCAATTCTCTTGCCTCAACCTCCCGAGTCGTTGGGATTACAGGCGTGCACCACTAGGCTCAGCTAATTTTTGTATTTTTAGTAGAGATGGGGCTTCACCATGTTGGCCAGGCTGCTCTCAAACTCCTGAACTCAGGTGATCTGCCAGCCTCGGCCTCCCAAAGGGCTGGGATTATAGGTATGAGCCACTGCACCTGGCCTTGGGTGGGGACACAACCAAACCATATCACCACTATATACTTGATTCTTATTTGAATTATTTTTTATTGTAGTATTATTATTTTTAATTGCTTTTTTCCAAATATTTTCAAATCTTTGCTTGGTGGAATCCATGGATGGGGAACCTACAGATACAGAGGGTGGACTGTATACCTTTATACATATTTAATTTTAATTGATGTTACTACCTCCTTTCCTAAAAAGCTGGAACAATTCATAGCACCACTAATGTTGTATGAAAATACAAAGTCATAGGTGCTACAGTTCTTTTTACCTTTTTTCTGTCTGATGAACATAAAGTGATATTTATAATAATAATTACTTTAATTTCCATATTCCTGATATGTAGTTTGAGCACTTTTAATACAGCTTCTGGCATTTGGATTTGTTTTCCCTAAAATTTTCTTGATATTCTGTGTCTATTATTAGGTTGTTTGCCTTTTCTTATAAATTTGTAAGAAATTCCTCTTTGTTCTCTGGCCTTGCTCGGTGGCTCATGCCTGTGATCTCAGTATTTTGGGAGGCCAAGACTGGTGTATTGCTTGAGCCCAGGAGTTCAAGACCAGCCTGGGCAACAGAGCAAAACCCTCTCTCTACAAAAAATAGGCCTGGCTCAGTGGCTCATGCCTGTAATCTCAGCAATGGGGAGGCCATGACAGGTGGATCATTTGAGCCCGGGAGTTTGAGAACAGCCTGGGCAATATGGCAAAACCCTACAAAATAAAAAATAATAAAATTAGCCAAGCATGGTAGCGTGCACCTGTAGTCCCAGTTACTTGGGAGGCTGAGGTGGGAGGATTGCTTGAGCTTGGGGAGTCAAGGCTACAGTGAGCTGTGACTGTGTTACTGCACTCCAGGCTGAACAGCAGAATAAGACCTTGTCTCAATTAAAAAATAAATAAAAAGAAATTATTCTTTGTTTTACCACAAAAATTTTAATGTACTGTTTATTGAATTTATTTATGGTGTATATAGCTGAAGTTTTTGTTTAGCTGTTTGTAAATATGCGTATTGTCTTCATTATAGTTTTTGTTTGTTCGTTTTTACAATTATAGCTTCTCAGTTTCAAAACTTGGGTAAAGGTCACCGTTGTCCCTAGAAGAGATGGTACAGGTAGTATCTTAGATTGTCTTGCAAGATGTTTATTACTTTATTGTTGTATTTGTCTTTAGTCTTTTTTTAATGATATATTCACCTAAAAAAACCCAAGAGATCATAATAAATCTTAATCATATTTTAAACAAAGGGAGAAGTAAATTCTCCTTTTCAAATTCTTAGCCAATTTAAAAATGTTCTTTGATTAATATAATTTTCAGAAATTCCAAAGCAATTTTAATAGCATTGTTGAGCTATAATTGACATATAATTTCAAAATATTTCCTTCGGAACTTTTGCAATCCTTCCCCAGCCAACCTTTCTTTACTCCCCAGGCAATCCCTGATCTGCTTCCTATCACTACAGATTAGTTTGCATTTTCTAGGATTTAATATAAATGGAATCATGCAGTAAATACTCTTTTGGGGAGTCTGGTTTATTTTACTTAGGATAATTATTTTGAGATCATGTTGCACATATAACTGGCTCATTTCTTTTTATTGCTGAATAGTACTAGATCGTATGGATATACAACTTGTATTGGTCCATTTTCATGCTGCTGATAAAGACATACCCAAGACTGGGCAATTTACAAAAGAAAGAAGTTTAATTGGACTTAACAGTTCCATGTGGCTGGGGAAGCCTCACAATCATGGTGGAAGGGAAGGAGGAGCAAGTCACATCTTACACAGATGACAGCATGCAAAGAGAGAGAGAGCTTGTGCAGGGAAACTCCCCCTTATAACACCATCAGATCTTGTGAGACCCACCCACCATTGCAAGAACACCATGGGAAATACCTGCCTCCATGATCCAGTTGCCTCCCACTGGGTCCCTCCCACAACATGTGGGAATTCAAGATGAGATTTGTGGGATACAACCAAACCATATCACCACTATATACTTGCCCATTCAAATGCTAATGAACAATCTAGTTTTTGGCTATTACCAAATATAAACATTCATATACAAGGCTTTTTTTCTGTGTGTGAGATAGGGTCTTGTTCTGTCATCTAGGCTGGAGTGCAGTGGTGCAATCATGACTCATTGCAGCCTCAACCTCCTGGGCTCAAGCAATCCTCCCAACTCAGCCTCCTGAGTAGCTGGGACTACATATGCATACCACTATGCCTAACTAATTTTGTATTTCTTTGTAGAGATGAGGTTTTACCATGTTGACTAGACTGGTCTTGAACCTCTGGGCTCAAGGAATCCACATGCCTCAGCCTCCAAAATTGGGATAGCAAGCATGAGCCTCATATACAAATTTTTATATGGACATACGCTTTCATTTTCTCTTTGGTAAATACCTAGGAGTAGAAGGACCAAGGCATATGATAGGTATATGTTTAATGTTTTAAGAAACTGCCAAGCTTTTCCCAAATTGCTCATACAATTTATATTCCCACTAACAGTTATGACAGTTCCAATTGCTCCACATTTTGTCAATTCTTTTTTTTTTTTTTTGAGACGGAGTCTCACTGTGTCTCCCAGGCTGGAGTGCAGTGGCGCGATCTCGGCTCACTGCAAGCTCCGCCTCCCGGGTTCACGCCATTCTCCCGCCTCAGCCTCCCAAGTAGCTGGGACTACAGGTGCCCGCCACCACGCCCGGCTAGTTTCTTGTATCCTTAGTAGAGACGGGGTTTCACCATGCTAGCCAGGACAGTCTCGATCTCCTGACCTCGTGATCCACCCGCCTCGGCCTCCCAAAGTGCTGGGATTACAGGCTTGAGCCACCGCGCCCGGCCATTTTTGTCAATTCTTGATGTGGTCAGTCTTTTAATTTTTTGGACATTCTATTAATAATACGTACACACCTATTAGTGGTATTGCATGTGGTTTTTTTTGAGACAGAGTCTCATTCTGTCACCCAGGCTGGAGTGCAGTGGCACAATCTCAGCTCACTGCAACCTCCGCCTCCCGGGTTCAAGCGATTCTCTTGCCTCAGCCTCCCGAGTAGCTGGGATTACAAGCGTCCTCCACCATGCCCGGCTAATTTTGTATTTTTAATAGAGACAGGGTTTTGCCATGTTGGCCAGGCTGGTCTCGACTCCTGACCTCGTGATCCACCCGCCTTGGCCTCCCAAAGTGCTGGGATTACAGGCATGAGCCATTGTGCCCAGACTGCATGTGGTTTTAATTTGCATTTCCCTAATGACTGATGATGTACAGCATCTTTTCATGTGATTATTCACCATGCATGTATCTCCTTTGGTGAGGGGTCTGTTTATTTATTTTTTTTCCAGTGAGAAGCCTGCTGTGGTTCTTACTTTTGTTCCCCTATATGTAGTTTGATCACTACTCTGCTGAAGATTCAAGGGGGCCTTCTCTACATCTCCAGAGCTCTCTATCTCTCTGTAGCCCTCTTCTGACACTCTGCCCTGCAAACTCGAGTCTCCCTGGAAGCCCAGTCGTGTCTCCTCAATTGAAAGAAATTGCCAAGCTCCTCCAGGGTTTTTCACTCTTCACTGCAGTGTGTCATTTTCTGCAGGAAGTTTACTAGAGTTTCTACAGCTTACTGCAGAGAGCGAAGCATACTGCAGCTCTAGATAGCTGGAGGAATTGTGGTGCAGGTCTCCTCTCTTTGGTTTCTATCCTTTGTTCCCTTATGTTCACTTTCTTAAACGTTGTAATTTTAAATACTTTGTCTGATTTTTTTTTTTAGTTGTTTTAGGTGAGGGAATAAATACAGTCCCATTTTTCCCTCTTGGCTGAAAGCAGAAGTTCTTTACCAAAATGTTTCTGAATTTATATAAAAATAGTACAAAACAGTGTATATGTTTTCTCATGAATTAAAAACTTTTTTATCTTTCTGTAGTGGCCTGATTTATCTCTGGCAGCTCTTTCTGTCTTAAAGATCTATTTTGTCTGACAGTAATTCTAGTTTTCCTTCAGTTAGTGTTTGCCTGATGTCTTTTTCTACATTTTGAATTTCAGCACTTGCTGTGTCTTTTTTTTTTTCCCTTTATTTTTATTTTTTAAAGTTTTTTTTACCCATGACAGCTGCCCAGGAGGTCCTGAAAACATGTGTCCCTGTGTCTTTATTTTTCAGATGTCTTTTTAAAAACAGCTTGTAAGTGTGTGTGTATTTGTATATACATTATTTGTGACTATCTTTTTCTTTTTGTTGTATTGTTTAGTTGCTTTACATTTATTATGATGTAGATTTATTATTATTATTATTATTTTTTTTTTTTTTTGAGACAGACTCTCACTCTGTGGCCCAGGCTGGAGTGCAGTGGCGCCATCTCGGCTCATGCAACCTCCGCCTCCTGGGTTTAAGTGATTCTCCTGTCTCAGCCTCCCGAGTAGCTGGGATTACAGGCACCTGCCACCACGCCTAGGCAATTTTTGTATTTTTAGTAGAGACAGGGTTTCACCCTGTTGGCCAGGCTGATCTCAAACTCCTGACCTCAGGTGATCCTCCCACCTTGGCCTCCCAAAGTGCTGGGATTACAGGTGTGAGCCATTGTGCCTGGCCAAAGTTTTTTTTAATGATCATAGATTTGTAATATATGTTAGCAGATCATATCCTCAGAAACCTACAAGTTTGTTTCTTTTTTCCTAATCCCTGTGGTCTTTTTCTTTGTCTTATTTGCACTGGTTAATCTTTCAGGACCATGTTAATTAGAAGTAGGGTAACAGCATCCATCACTTGTTCCTGACATTCAGTTGGAATGCTTTTAAAAGTTTAGCATTAATTATATTTGTTGTGATGGCTTTTTGGAACCAGTTTCTTTTCCTCTTCCTCTTCCTCTTCCTCCTCCTCCTCCTCTTTCTCCTCCTCTTCTTCTTCTTCCTCTTCCTCTTCTTCCTCTTTTTCTTTTTTTTGAGGCAGGATCTTGCTCTGTTGCCCAGACTGGAGTGTAGTGGTGCAATCTCTGCTCACTGCAACCTCCACCTCCCAAGCTCAAGTGATTCTTGTGCCTCAGCCTCCTGAGTAGCTGGTATTACAGGTGTGTGCCACCAGGCCCGGCTAATATTTGTATTTTAAGTAGAGACAGGGTTTCCCCATGTTGGCCAGGCTGGTCTTGAACTCCTGACCTGAAGTAATCTGCCTGCCTCGGCCTCCCAAATTGCTGGGATTACAGACATGATCCACCATGCCTGGCCTTTGGATCCAATTTCTATTATACTGATGAAATATCTCCTTATTAAAAATCTCTAATATCATAACATTTGGGTTTCTGCTTAAGTCTTTCTCATATTAACTGAATTTTACTCTAAAATATAATTATCTGATGTGCTATGAAATACGAATTCCTGCTAAAGCCTTTCCTAAATCCAAGGTATTCATAAGGTTTGAATGAGTATGAATTCATTGGTGTCAGGTGTGGCACGACTTCTGTTTGAGAGATTTCATTAGTTTTTTTTCACCGGCATTGGTTCTCTTATGTAGAGCACTGGTTAAACATGGAGTGAAGGCTTTACCACACGTTTTACATTCATACTGTTTATTACCCGTGTGGGTTCTTACATGTACAGTAAGCAGTATGATACAGAGAAAACTTTTCCACCCTTAGTGGATTCATAGGGTGTTTCCCCGTCATGAATACTGTAATATTTAATGATGAATAGCTTGTGCCCTAAAATTATTGTGCTTTCATTATCTTCACAGAGCAACCCTCAGATCTGAATTTTCTTTTCTTCCCTTTTTATTTTTTGAGACAGGGTGTCACTCTGTCACCCAGGCTGGAGTGCAGTGGTGGGATTACGGCTCACTGCAGTCTCCGCTTCCCCAGGCTCAGGTGATCCTCCCACCTCTGTTTTTGCATTTTATTTTTAGTAGAGACAGGATTTCACCATGTTGCCCAGGCTGGTCTTGAACTCCTGTGCTCAAGCGATCCACCCATCTTGGCCTCCCAAAGTGCAGGGATTACAGGTGTGAACCACCATGCCCGGCCTCAAATCTGAATTTTCTCATGCCCAGTGGAATTTGATTTGCCACTAAGTGCTTTCTCACCTTCCCTACTTGCGTAGGGTTTATCTCCAGTATGACCTCTCTGGTATGAAGTTTGACTTCTGAATAAAAGCTTTTTCATACCTACTACATTCATAAGATTTCTTTTTTATATGGATTATGTGATGAATAATGAAGTTTTCCTTTTGGCTGAAGATTTTCCACATTTCTTACATTCATAGAGTTCTCAGTCTTTATAGTGTGAATGTTCTGATCTTTAATGAAGTATTTCTTCTAGCTAAGACACTTCCACATCGATTCCATTCAGGGCTTTCTTTTCTGGATGAATTTTTCTCATGCTCTGTGAGATTTGATTTGCGATTGAAGGCTTTCCCACCTTCCTTATGTGCATAGGAAGGACAGTCTCTCCAGCATGTCTTCTTTGGTGTCTAATGAGCCTTGACATTTTAATAGCAGTTTTTCCTCCCTGTTATGATTTCCTCCCTGTATAGTTTTCTTTTTCTCTCTCTTTCTCTCTCTCTCTCCTTCCTTCCTTCCTTCCTTCTTTGTCTTTTTCTTTCTCTCTCTCTCTCCCCGCCCCTTTCTTCTCCTTATTCTTCTTCTTCTTTTTTTTTTTTTGGAAATGAGGTCTCACTCTGTTACCCAGGCTGAAGTGCAGTGGCACAATCATGGCTCACTGCAATCTCAAATCTTCTGGGCTCAGGTGATCCTCCCACCTCAGCCTCCCAAGCATCTAGTACTACAGGCATGCGCCAGCACGCCAGGCTACTTTTTTCTTTTTCTTTCTTTCTTTCTTTCTTTTTTTTTTTTAAAATAGAGACAGGGTTTCGCCATGTTGCCCAGACTGGTCTCAAACTCCTGGGCTCAAGTGATCCACTTTGGTCTCCCAAAGTGCTGGGATTAACAGGTGTGAGTCACTGTGCCACCTGGCCCCAGCTAGTTTTTCATTCAAATCTTAAAACCAAAAACACCTCAAACCATTGCTATCTTATAAATACTCATCATCCCAGCTATCCACATTCAGATAATTCCTCACTCTCGCCTCTTCTCCCCCACAGCCCCAAACAATCTTGTTTAATAATGTTAAATTAGTTTCCCATGGCTGTTGTAACCAGGTATCACAAACGGAGTAATCAAGAAACAGGTAGCTTAAAACCTTAGAGACGTATTCTCTCTTGGCTCTGGAGGCTAGAGGTCTGAAATCAAGGTGCCAGCCCTGTTCCCTCTGAAGCCTCTAGGGAAGAACCCTTCCCATCTCCTTCCTGTTTCTGGAGGTTGCTGGCAACCCTCAGCATTCCTTGGCTGGTGGACGCATCACTCTCTGTCGCTGTTTTCAGCCTTCCTATTCCCTCCTCTGTGGATATATGTCTTCGTTTTCTTGTCTTAAAAGAACACCAGTTACAGGTCTTTAGGGCCTACTTTATCCAGTATAACCTTATCTTAATTTATTATATCTGGAAAGGCCTTATTTTCTTTGTTCTTTTTTTGGAGAGGGAGTCTCGCTCTGTTGCTAAGGCTGGAGTGCAGTGGCACGATCTCGGCTCACTGCAACCTCTGCTTCCCGGGTTCAAGTGATTCTCCTGCCTTGTCCTCCCAAGTAGCTGGGATTACAGGTGCGCACCACCACACCCGGCTATTTTTTTGTATTTTTTTAGTAGAAACAGGGCTTCACTATCTTGGCCAGGCTGGTCTTGAACTCGTGACCTCAGGTGATCCATCTGCCTCAGCCTCCCAAAGTGCTGGAATTACAGGCATGAGCCACCATGCATGGCCCCTATTTTCAAATAAGGTCACATTTATAGGTTCTAGATATGAATGCTGGGGACACTATTCAACCCAGAACAGATGTCAAACACCCAGTTACGCTCTTGGTCAGCCACACCCAGACCCGTATCTTAGGCTGTTTTGTGCTGCTATCACAGAATATCTGAGACTGGATAATTTATAATAAACAGAAATTTGCAGTTCATGGAGGCTGAGAAGTCCAAGATCATGAGGCTGGCATCTGGTGAGGGCCTTCCTGCCGCATTATCCAGTGGCAGAAGGGCAAAGAGAGCACAAGAGAGAGCAAGAGACTGAACTTGAAACCTCAAGCCCTTTTCTAATTGCCATTAATCCATGAGGAGCCCTCCTGACCTAAACGCCTCTCATTAGGCCCCACCCCACAATGCGACTGCATTGGGGATTAAGTTTCCAGTGTATGGTTTTTGGGGCACACATGCAAACCACAGCAACCTTCTTTGGCTTCTTCCCGAACCACCTGTACTGAGGCTTCAAGCTCTGAATCACTCTGACTGGGTCACAAACTCCCTGATTCTTTGTCTGCAGCCTACCGAGTTCTCATATCAGATCTTCACTTCTGTCATCTTTCTTCATGGTGTAGACACCTGAAGACAAACGGCTGACCTTTTTTTGGTTTTGTTTTGACTACTATCTTGTTTTATTATTTTGACCTTACAGAAAAGTTGCAAAAGTTAATACAAAAATTCCCATATACCTATCACAGAGGTTTCCCATATGTTAACATTTTAACAATGTTTGGTTTTTCATTTTCTGTCTTTGCATGTGTGTATATATATTTTTTCTTTTTTTGAACTGTTTGAGTGTAAATTGCAGATCTATTTCCCCTTTACTCAGTGTGTTTTTCCTAAAAGCAAGGACATATTTCTATAAATTCATAATACAATGACCATAATCAGGAAATTAACATTTATACGTTATCACAAGTATCATCTAATCCACAGACCTTACTCCAATGTGACCAGTTAGTTGATATACTAACATCCTTTATATCTATAATAAATGCTTTTTACTGATCTAGGATCCAATCCAGGGCATATGTTTTATTTAGATTTAGGACTTTTTTTAATTTTTGAGACAGGGTCTTGCTCTGTCACCCAGGCTGGAGTGAAGTGGTGTAAACGTGGCTCACTGCAGCCTCCAACTCCCAGACACAAGTGATCCTCCCACCTCAGCCTCCCAAGTAGCTAGGACTACAGGTACATGCCACCAAACCTGGCTAATTTTAAATTTTTTTGAAGAGACATGGTCTCACCATGTTGCCCAGGCTGGTCTCCAACTCCTGGTCTCAAGCTATCCTCCTGCCTCAGCCTCCCAAAGTGTTGGGATTATAGGCATGAGCCACCATGCCTAGCCTAGTTCTGTCTTTTTATTCTCCTTTAATCTGGAACAGTTTTTCAGGCTTTTTTTTGCCTTTCATGACATACTTTTTTTTTTTTCTTTTTGAGACGAGGTCTCGCTGTGTCATCTGGGCCGCAGTGCAGCGGTGTGATCATAGCTTACTGCGGCATCTTAGTCGTTTTCGTTGGCCTATCTTATTTGCTATACTATTGGCAACAGATGGGACTCTTCACCTCCCATGCTTTCTTCAGGCGACTCCTAATAAGCTTCCTAGCTCTCCCTTGAAGCTACTATTGTCAAGTTACCAGCAATTTCCACGTCCGTCTTTCCAGATCCACAGGTTAACTGTCGTTATCAGCTCTCAGCAACATTTGCTGCAGCTGGCCACTACATCCTTCTTGAAAGACTGTCTTCTGTCTTCCCTTGGCTTCTCAGACACCATCCTCTCCAGGTTCTCCTCCTGTGTTATTTCCTTCTCAGCCTTTTGGATGGTTGCCTTCCTATTATCCACCTCTAAATTCAGCAGCTCTCAAGAGCTTAGTCCTGGATACGCTTGTCTTCTCTGTAAACACCGTCTCGTCTAATCCTAATTAGATGACCACACCTAATTCTATGTATTTAGATACAATGTATAATCTGATGAACTGTGTTTCTCTAATTATATTTCCAGCCCTGATCTCTCTTTTGGATTCCAACTGCCTAAATGGTGTGTCTAGTTGGATTTTCCAAAGGATATTTCCAATTTAACATGGCTACAATACAACTCTTGATTTTCTAACTGTTTATCTCCCAGTGTTCCCAATCTCAGTTAAGGCACCAACATTTATTGGCCACTCAATTTTCAACCTTATAAGTCATTCTCGATTACTGCCTTGTCACCACGAGCAACTTACACTCTGTCCCGTCCCATATCTTATTCATTTGCAAGTTCTGTGACTTCACCTCCAAAATATATCTGGTGTCCATACACTTCTCCCCATTTAAGCTACTTCTAGTTTAGTCAAGATGGGCCATCATTTCTTATTTAGAGCATATTGGCACCGACTCCTTGTCTCTTGCCCTCTCCCCAAACAAAATAAGAGCAGCCAGAGTTATTCTGAAAGAAAAAACGTGTTACTCCCTTAAAACCTCCAAGTAGTGTAAGTTGCACTTTTTTCTTTTTTTTTTTAATTCCCACACTGAGTCAATGATCCTATTAAGTCGCACTTTCAATAATAATTCCAATACCATAGCCTTCAAAGCCTTATGTGGTCTGTCCCAGACCTCTTTCCCCAAGTTTTCTTGTATCACTGTATCCTTGTCTCACTCCACGCTTTCTTGTATCACTCTGTCCTGTGTTCCAACAACTCTGGCCTTCTTACTGTTTCTCAGTGTGTTAGACTGAAAGCTCAGTCAAGGCATGGATTTTTGTATTGTGTTTTTCCTTTTGTCTACAGTGTTAATTGACAAATCCCAGAGCATGGAAGACAGTGCCTGGCATTTGGGAGGCATTCAATGAATAATCTATTCAATTGAAGAATGAATATGTGCATGCCATACTAATTTTTTTGTTTTTCACCTCATGGTCTTTACTTTTGCCATTCTCTTAGACTGGAATGTTCTCCAAGATCTTAACATGGCTGGCTTTTTTTCCCCCCATAACTCAAGGCTCAGCTCAAACGTTGGTATCTTAGAGAAAACTTCTTTGGCACCCTATTTAAACTGCCAGCGTTCTCTGTTTGCGTTTTCCTGGTTTACTTTCTTTATAGCACTTATCACCTAGAGTTAATTTTCTTCTTGTTACCTACACTAGAATAAAGCTGCATGACAGCAGGGCCTTTTTGGGTTGCTGTTGTTCCCTATTCTATCTTTATTGTTTAGAACAGTGAGTGGCACACAGTATGTATTCAATAAATACTTCTTGTACACCCCAATGAGTGAATTTTACAGTGTAAATTTTAAAAGTCATTTAAAAATCCACATAAAAAGCAAATTCCTGATGTTCACTACAGATCCTCTGTATAAAAACTCTGTGGGGAGGAATCTCCTTGCACATATTTATGTACTTAGAAGTTTTAGAACATTTCTCTAAAGCCATGAGAGTAAGTCAGGCTCTCCAGTTTGAATAGCCCCATTCCTCATGGTGCGTTCTCTTTTGAGTTCTGTGGTGTTGTTTCTGGTCAGTGGACCTCAGCTGGGACCATCTCAGTTCATCAGCAAGGATGTAATGATGTTAAATCTAAAAGGGAGCAGTTCTCACCCAGGCCAGGGGTATGTGGAGTAGCAGCTTTTGCAAGGCCACAGAAGGACCTGTCCGACCTGTGGCATTGTTCATCTACTCACAACACTAAAAGGCAGCATTCAAGTGACTCTCTCAACCATTATGATCTTTTGGTAGGCAACTGACTTCCATGTCTATAAACCCGGAGAAGAGCTACTAGCGTCTCTCACTAGCTATGTTAAGGTTGGCCTCATCTAAGTCCAGTGCTACCTGTACAGTAGTTTAAGGAAGAAAAAGACACGGCCTAGTCTTTTTTGCTTGCAAAAAAGTGAAGTCGTGAAGTTGCTTACAAGGTAGTTAACTGTCTGAAGTTTCTTGTTGTTGTTTTGTTTTTTAAAGACAGACTTGCTTTGTCACCCAGGTTGTAGTGCAGTGGCACGATCACAGCTCACTGCAGCCTTGACTTCCTGGGCTCAAGCAACCCTCTTGCACAGCCTGCAGGTAACTGGAACCACAGGTGTGTACCGCCATGCCTGGCTAATTTTTTTTTTTTTTTTGTACAGACAGTCTCAGTATGTTGCCTAGGCTGGTCTCGAACTCCTGTGCTCAAGCGATCCACCCGCCTCGGCCTCCCAAAGTTCTGAGATTACAGGTGTGAGCCACCGCACCCTGTCACGAAGTTTAAAAAAAAAAAAAAAAGCTCTTTTCTTTCCCCGTTGTTTCCAGCTATTTAAATAAACAAAATGGTAGACTAGGTGCGGTGGCTTACATCTGTAATCCCAGCACTCTGGGAGGGCAAGGCAGGAGGATCACTTGAGGTTAGAGTTCAAGACCAGCCTGGCCAACATGGCGAAACCCTATCTGTACTAAAAACACAAAAATTAGCCGGGCGTGGTGGTGCATGCCTGTAATCCCAGCTACTAGGGAGGCTGACGCAGGAGAATCGCTTGAACTTGGGAGGCGGAGGTTGCAGTGAACCCAGATCTCACCACTGCACTCCAGCCTGGGCGACAGAGCAAGACTCCGTATTAAAAAACAAACAAAACAAAACAGTAAAGAGAATACTATTGAGTTAATTTTAGTTTTTCCCGCTGTGGGTGTTTTCTATTCTCGTCTTTTGCTTAGCTGTCCTGCCTCCCTCTTTTTCTCAGTTAGGCAATAGTTTAGGATTTTTGTAGGTTATATTGTCAGTACTTCTCATTTAAGTTCCAGACAGTGTGCTAAGCAAAGCACTTTACTCGGTAAAGTAAGAGCTCACTTAATCTTCAAAATAACGTAGCAAGGTAGATATCAAGGAAGGGAAAATCGCTCCCTGAAGGTCCGAAGGTCCAAGGTCTCTCTGCCATCTAGCTGCCATGCGTATTGCCTGCCAGTGGGTAGCTGGAGCTGGGTATCTCTCCAAAGTTGGGCTCTTGGCTGCCCTTTGAGAAGGCAATTTTAAGGGACAGCAGGATGTGGAAGCCTGCGGTTAAGGAGTGAGCTGAGTCACTGGGTAACCAGTGTTGAATAATGCTTCTCAATGTTTGAAATGACAATCACTTCCTTTCCAGATTGGCAGAGGGGAAAAAAAGAGGCGCAGTGACAGCGCTGGCAAGGTGCGGTGGGTCAGGGTGATTGGCGGCGCTCGGCCGCTCCCTAGGGGTCCTGAGGGCGAGACCCCGGCAGGCGTTACCCGGCCGCACCGAGCCCAGGAGCCGGGCGGGAGTTCGGTTTTCGCCGGCGCTCCGCGGCCAGGCCGCTTCGGAGGCAACCTGCGGCGGGGCGGGCGGACGCGAGGGTCACCTCACCCCCGCGCGCCTCCCGGGACCCTGGGCCGTCGGCGTCCGAGAGACCCAGGCACCGCTGGACGCTTCCTCCCCGTCGGCAGGCGGGCCGCAGCGGGGGCTTGACCCCGAAGCGAAGAGTCGGGTTTTCTGATTGGCTGAGAGTAGAAACGCAGGCGAGCGCCGCCTGAGACCCGCTCTGCGATTGGGTTTTACATGAACAGCAGAGCACGAAATAAAGAGGCCTTCAGTCATTGGGCCATTGTGTGAATCTCCTTTTGGCTTCTCTGCAGACTGAATAAGCGTCTCGGGATCTTCGTCATGACTCCTAAATCTGGGCCTGTCAGTTCGCCCCAGCATTTCTCGTCTCTAGGCACGGCATGGGGCTTACAGAGTTTAACCAATCATATAACGTCTAGATCAGGTTGCCAGGCAGATTATGCTAATAAGACCCCGCCTTTTATGCTGCTCCCACTCTGCGGCGGGAAGAACCACCTGGAGGTGGCGGGGGGGTTTGATTTCTATCACCCCTAGGGAGAGAGGATCGGGGACCCGCTGATCTTCCAGCTCCCCTCACCCAACGTCGTGTAAGTACCTAAAGGATTAAGGGAACCAGATAAGCCAGGGTCCAGGGTACCCCATAGACTGGGAGGGTGTTTCGTCTTTGCTTAGTCCCACCCAAAATGGCGCCCAGCTCTTTCCGCGTCTCAGAGCCCGGCCGGGGCCAACCGACCGCGGACCCGGGTGGGGGGGGAATTGATGGTGGTGGTGGGGGGGAGAAATCCCGGCGGCACCGCCCGATGGTACAGTCCAGCCGGGGCTGGGACGAGGCACCTCACTCGGGGTGGGGGGTCAAACCATCTGCACCTTCCAAGGGGAAAGGGGCAAAGCCCCCTCCAGCAGGCCCTCCTGGCGCCGCGTTCAGCGCCGGCCTCGGCGCCTCCTCGCCCCTGCCCTCGCCGCGCGCAGCCTCCCCCTGCGACCCCCGAGTGGCTCGCACGCTCCGCCGGCCGCGCGCACCTCTCCTCCCCTGCCCGCGTTGGTTGGGCCGGGACGGCGGTTGGGCGGCCTGCGCGCTCCGGCGGCGGCGGTTGCGCGGGCGCTTCGGGCGCGGCGGGCAGGTCTCAGCCGGCCGGGAGCCGAGCACCTGCGGCCGGGGGCCGGGGGCTAGGGGCTGGGCACCGGGCTGGGGGTGGCTGGTTGCGGGCGCGTGGGGCGGAAGGTCCTGTCCGATGGGGCGCCCAGGTTTATCTGCGGAGGCCGCGCCGCCCACCTGCCATCGATGGCTGGGCCCCCGGCCTGCGGTCCCAAGCTGGCGTCCGGGACCCGGGCGGGGGGCCGGCCCGCAGGGGTGTGGGGCGGCCCCTGCGGGTCTGTCCCGTGGCACGGTGTCGGGGCCGGCCGGGCGGAGGCCGGGGCCGGGGTCGCGGCCCTGCCCCAGTCCGTCCGCATCCGGGGTGCAGCGCGGAGGCAGGGCGAGGCCGGTCGGCGCTCGGGAGAGGGCTCACGGTGTGCAGCTCTCCAGCCTCTCGCCAGCTGTTTTTAAGCAGGTTTAGCCGTGCAGCTAGGTGTTGGTACTGTGCTAAGTAAAATGGAATATTCACGGTCTGCCCTCCAGCCACGCGAACGCAGCGCTGTTGAATTTGTGTGCGCTCCTTTAGCCTTGCTTGGTGGATGAGTTGGATTTCAGTGCATTTTCAATCAATGTGCGTGTACACTTAAGCACAAGGAGGGGTGGCTTTGTGCTGTCATCGAGGATTAGAAGTGTGATGAGACGCACCCAGCTCTGCCCTGTGCCCTAAATCTGCTCCTTTGCCGGTTAAAATCTTGCCTGGCTCGTCACCCCAAATTCTCTAAAGTCAACAGTACTTAATCTTTATTAAAAACAGCAGAATCACTCATGACTGTTTTGTGGCCTCTTTTTCTGACCTGTTCTTTGTTTCTCCACCATTGCTGTTAGGCAAGAAGGTGTATTATTACATTGTATTTTTTTGTATCTTCCTACCCATTTCAGCGCCACAATAGCTTCCACTTTGATGAGCATTACTTATTTGTTGCTCTAGAATAGAGAAAACAAGATTTTTTTTTTTTTTTTTTTTAATTAGGATTGGTTGGGGGCAAAGCAGCGTTTAAACAGTGTTTATTCAATATGGGGTTTTTAGAAAGTAACTTTGCTAGGTTTATTTATTTAGGAGACAGGTTTTCTGGTTGCCCAGGCTGGAGTGCAGTGGCGCGATCTTGGCTCACTGCAGACACGACCTCCTGGGCTCAAGGTCCTGCTTCAGCCTCCCTAGTAACTGGGACTACAGGCAGGCACCACCACGCCTGGCTGATTTTTCTACTTTTTGTAGAAACGGGGTTTCATCATGTTGCCCAAGATGGTTTCGAACTCCTGAACTCAAGCAATCCTACCGCCGCAGCATCCCTGAGTGCTGGGATTGCAGGCGTGAGCCCCCGTGCTCGGTCTTTAAGTTTCCTTTTATAATAAATTGAGGTGAAATTGACAGAGAATGAACCATTTAAAAGTGAACACGAGCGCTTAGTGGAAGGTTTACATTTTTTGTTTGTTTTGGATCAAGACAAATGTCTTGTGCCTTCTCCTGCCCCGTAAGCTCCCACTGTTTGCTGTGCTGTTACTTGTTTTTCAAGGCAAGATTGTTCTGCTTTTTCAAAGAAGCCATTTTTAGTTTTTCTAATGTTTTGTAGCATGCTCCACCACATATTAATGTGTGCATCATATATTGTATATCTGAATGTAATTGAGTATATATTTTAGAAAAGGCAAGGTTCCTGTCTTCAAGGGGCGCTCCGAATGGTTTTTACTTAGAGGTTATGGACGTATAAAGGGTAGCACAATTCAAAATAATCCCAGCTTGATTGGCACTACCTCAGTTTCTACTTGCCTGTTTTGTTTTTCCTTCTAGTTTAAAGAATAATGCGTGATCATTGCAGAAAACATAAAATTTAAGCCGGGTGCAGTGGCTCATGCCTGTAATCCCAGCACTTTGGGAGGCCGAGGCGGGGAGATCACCTGAGGTCCAGGAGTTCGAGACTAGCCTGGCCAACATGGTGAAAGCCCGTCTCTACTAAAAATACAAAAATTAGACGGACATGGTGGCAGGCGCCTGTAATCCCAGCTAGCTACTGGGGAGGCTGAGGCGGGAGAATCACTTGAACCAGGGAGGCGAAGTTTGCAGTGAGCCGAGATCAGGCCATTGCACTCCAGCCTGGGCAACAAGAGTGAAACTCTGTCTCAAAAAAAAAAAAAAAAAAAAAAAAAAATTCAGAAGCAGAGTGAAAAAAAACAAAACCCATAATTACCCAGAGATAATCCTTCCTCATACTTTGGTGTATTTCAAGTTAGTTTTCTGTGTGTGTGTGTATAAAATGTTTGTACAAACGACATAATCTTGCTTTAGTATCTAGTTTTTAAAACAAAACGTAAATAGGTGTCTAAAGACTTTGCTGATGATTTGGCACTTTCATTACTTCCATTATTTGAAGGGGGTATCATGAAGTCCGCTGAACTAAAAGAATTATAATATTTTGATTTCTTGTAACTTTTTAAAAGCATAATCTAATTGATAGGGATAGGTTTCTGGGTAACAAACAATTCATCAAAGGGCTGAGAACTACTGAGCTGTAATTTTGGTTTCCTCAATTTTTCATTTTAAGCACTGGTAAACACCTGGTAACCGCGTAATTATATCTGGTAAAAAGAAACTGTTAAACATCCTGTTGTTGCGGTGTTTGAGTTGTTCAGTTTGTTTTAAACTTGAACGCTGATGTACTTTGACCTATTGCCACTAAAATACATAGTCTTCTCCCATCACACCCCACCCCAGATAGTGTAGCCACACCCAGTCCAGCAATTTGTTTTTCACAAGCAGAATTTATTGTCTACTATTTTAACTTATCATAGGTACTTTAATAGATCAACGAAGCAGAATTTGGTCTGGTGTCTAGAAAGAGCCAGTCGGTTAAAAAGAAACATTTGCTACAACCAATTATTTGGAGAATGATCTCACTCAAATTCTCCTGGTGGATGGGGTAGAGGCAGGAGGGTGAGAGGGGAGCTTTTTGTGACTTATTTTGGCCCACATTGGTGACACTTATCTCTTCCCTGTTCTAGCATTAAACTGTTTGCATGGTTTAGTTGAATCACTGCTTAAGAATATCTGGCCTCTTTTCTATTAATGTTATAACACAGTCGGGTGTGGTGGCTCACACCTGTAATCCCAGTACTCTGGGAGGCCAAGGCAGGCAGATTGCTTGAGTCCAGGAGTTCGAGAACAGTCTGGCCAACAGAGCAAAACTCGACCTCTACTAAAAACAAAAAAGTTAGCCAAGGTGTGGTGGCCCACAGCTATAGTCTCAGCTACTCAGGAGGATGAGGTGGGAGAATCACCTGAGCCCAGGAAGTCGTGGCTGCAGTGAGCCGAGATCGTGCCACTGCACTCCAGCCTGGGCAACCAGAGTGAGACCCTGTCTCAAAAAAAAAAAAAAAAAAAAAAGTCATTACCCATTTCAAGACTTGTGTGGAGCACTCTGGACATTTCTGTCCACCTTCCAAAATTTTTCTGTGCCTTTCCATTGACCATCCTTATGTAGATTTTAAATTTCTGTTGTAGAAAGCACCTGAAGGTAGGCTCTTCTGTAACTTGAAACAGTTTAGGGAATGGGGAGGGGGTGAGGAAGTGGAGTGGAAAGAGGGAAGGTTTGGGTAACCCTAAGTACAGTTAAGCAAGACTAGTTAAAATGTGGTGAAAACAATTATAAAATCAATAGTGCACAATACTTTTAGAACCTTAGATTGCTAAAAGGTTACTGTCTGGTAATATAGTCTGTTATTGTTTGCTCTTCATTTTTTAAACTCTCCTTTATTGCAAACATGAGAATATTGGAGACAAATGCTCCTCCCCCTCCCCTTTTTTTTTTAAACCCACGTCCTTCACTTTCACTGATGGTAAAGTTGTACTCCACAGCTTCTTTCCTGCTGTGATTTCTAGAAATCAGATCCCTTAGACCTGTGTTGTCCTGTCCAGTAGCCATCTGTGGCTTTGAGCACTTGAAATATGGCTAGTGCTGTGAAGTGTGAAATATGTACACTCAGATTTTGAGATTTAGTAGAAAAGAATAAAATCTTTCGATTTATAAAATATTGATTAAATGTTGAAATGACAATATGTTGGATAGACTGGGTAAAATACAATATACTATTATAATTAATTTCACCTGTTTCTACTTTTAAACCATGTATATACTAGAACATTTTAAATTATGTATGTGGCTTGCATATTTCTTTGAACAGTGCAGCCTTGGTCAGCTGGGGGGAGGGTGTTCCCAGATGGCATTAAGATGGTATTGTTTTTTGGTTTCTATAATTTGAATGAATAGATACTGCTAATATGTAGATGTCTGTTTTTTTAGTGCTTATGATAGCTCTCACAAAAGCATGATTATTATTTTGAAGACTATCTTAATCTCAAAACCACTTCCAGATAATTGAGTTAACTGTTACTGAATTAATGTGTTCAATGGATCATTTGAACTTAAAATAATAAAATGACATCAGTAAGCACATAATCCATTAAAAAAAAGTTGAACTAAGCATAATCAGCTAAATTTTCCCAAACTTGGTGTGTTACTTATACATTGATTTTTATAATTTACCATTTTTCAGATGTTTAAGAGAAACCTGAAATTGGAAACATTGAGTATATATTTTTTTCTCCTGTGATTTAGAAAAAAACCACAATACTTTGATTCTAAAGGTGGAAGAAACCGTTTGGACCAGCTCCTGAAAGAACTGTCTTTTTTTTTTTTTTCTTTTCTTTTTTGAGACAGGCCCTCATTCGGTCACCCATGCTGGAGTGCGGTGGCACCATCATAGCTCACTGCAGCCTTGACCTCCCAGGCTCAAGTGATCCTCCCACCTTGGCCTCCTGAGTAGCTGGGAGTACAGGTGTGCACCGCCATGCCTGGCTAATTTTTGTGTTTTTTGTAGAGACAGACTCTTGCCACGTTGCCCAGGCTGGTCTGGAACTCTTGTGGCTCAAGCGATCCACCCATCTCTGCCTCCCAAAGTGCAGGGATTACCGGTGTGAGCCACTGCACCCAGCCGGGAGAATTGTCCTTTTAAATACAGTTGGAGAAACATAACCTACACATAAAATCCCTATTTTTTTACTTCCATGTTTGCAAACGTTGACAGTTTTGCCCTAACCTGCCTTTGTGGATGCCTCTCCCTATACTACCCTGTACGGAGGTTTGCTGGGGCGTAGTACTCACAGTGTGGCCTCGGGCAAAGAGGTTCGCTGCTGTGCTCGGCTTGCTGGCTGTGATCTTGGGCAAGTTACTTCTGTAAGCCTTGGTTTGCTTATCAAATCTTTCAACTAGTTTCTTAATTATTACTAGGGATAATAACAGTCATCAACCTCATAGACTCTGAGTAAGGATGCCTGTTGATCACTCACCACAGTTGTACAAATGGCTCAATAACAAAGCACACAGTTCTAAATGGTTCAAAAATTGTTTATCTCTTTTGGAACCCCCACTTCAGCCAAACTGGTCCTCCCACTGTTCCTTAAATATTCGGGATTTTCTCTCTGTGCTGTCATGCCTTCGTTTCCCAAGTGGAATGTTTCTTCCTCTCTGCTCTCCTTCCTCTCCTCTCCTAGTTCTGCCCGCCAGAATCCTGTCCATCCTTCTCGAGCAGTGACTGCAAAACTGTTTTTAAAGGACCGGGTAGTAAATGTTTTTGGCTTTGTGGGCCATATGGTCTCTGTCGAAACAGTTCCCCTCTGCTGTGGCATCTGAAAGCATGGCTGTGTTCCAAGAAACTATTTTGGACCTTAAATTTCAATTAATATAACTTTCCTGTGTCAGGAAATATTATTCTTCTTTTGAGACTTTTCAAATATTTTAAAATGTAACAACCATTCTTAGCTCACAGGCTGCACAAAAACATGTCTGCTGCCTGCGGGCTGTGGCTCGCCATCCCCTGTACCAGAGCAAGCTGAACCCACACCGCCCTTGTTGAAGTGTCGAGACCATCTCTTTTGAAAGTAATCCTTTTTGTCTCTGAAGGTCCTGCAGGATTTTGTACTGCTTTATAGTAACAGTAACATTTATTCAGTGCTTACGTTGTATTGTACTCCAATTATTTGTGCTTATTTCTTGCTTCCCAGATTTTAAATTTCTGGAAGCTACAGGTGATTTTTAGCCCCCTCATATAGAATGCAGTATAAAGGAGTGCCTTTTACTTACTGGATTCTAAAATGTTTTGAGGGATAACTGAGTGAATTAAAATACTTGAAGTTGTTTGTAAAGTTTTCCTCCCTTTTTTTTTGGCTTTTTTTCTTTTTCTTTTTTTTGTTTTTGAGACAGAGGCCCGCTATGTTACCCAGGCTGGAGTGCAGTGGCGTGATCTCGGCTCACGGCAACTTCTGCCTCCTGGATTCCAGCGATTCTCCTGCCTCAGCCTCCCAAGTAGCTGGGATTACAGGAGCCTACCACCACACCTGGCTAATTTTTGTATTTTTAGTAGTGACGGGGTTTCACCATGTTGGCCAGGCTGATCTTGAACTCCTGACCTCAGCTGATCTGCCTGCCTCAGCCTCCCAAAGTGCTGGAGTTACAGGCATGCGCTACCGCCCCCGCCCCCTCCCCCCCTTTTTTGTCAAGATTCTTATTTTTGTATGCAAATTCTACTATTTTCTTAGAATTGCTTGAAGATTTTGAGGTAAATTTATTGGGGGTTATTTTCAGTCTTTCCACAAACCATGATTACAGGCAGTCTTAATAGAATGTCCTTCTAATAGGGACTAGCTGTCACTCCTGTAACTAATTATTGCTCTTTATTTGACTTTTTAACTGTCCTCTCCAAGACACTTGTTTACATTTAGTCCTTAACACAGACTATTGACAGAACCGTGTCCACTTTTGCAAAGGAGAGAAAGTAGGTAGAGGGTCAGGGAGTTAAGCAAGTATGAGAGAGGGGTCAGAGCGCATGGGAGTAAAGGGTCTGGATCCTCAGCCCCAGGCAGGGGCATGTATATTAATAAGGTTTCAGTCTCTTCCATCATGTATTCATTTTCTCCTTCATTCTTTTTCTCTTGAAGTTGATGAATTGAAAATTATGCTGGACTGTGTAAGTACTTCATCACTTGGTAAATATAAGGACCCATGCATGGTAATGTTTGGACACCACTTTATGTGACATGCAAGTTCTCTCAAGTACTGTGGAAGTGAGATACTACATTACTACAAAACAGTAATTCTAGAATTAAAATGAAATTGTGTCATAGTAATTGGACTTTGATGAACTTTGTTTCATTTAAACATTTTAAGAAAATTTATGTTGGCTGGACGCAGTGGCTTACGCCTGTAATTCCAGCACTTTGGGAGGCCGAGGCGGGCGGATCACGAGGTCAGGAGATCGAGACCATCCTGGCTAACGCGGTGAAACCCCTCTCTACTGAAAATACAAAAAAAAAAAAAAAATTTAGCCGGGTGTGGTGGAGGGCGCCTGTGGTCCCAGCTATTCGAGAGGCTGAGGCAGGAGAATGGCGTGAACTCGGGAGGTGGAGATTGCAGTGAGCTGAGATTGCGCCACTGCACTCCAGCCTGGGCATCAGAGTGAGACTCTGTCTCAAAAAAAGAGAAAGTTTATGTTAACTTTTTAATATTTTTAAATTTTTTTTAGAGATAGTGTCTCACTGTGTTGCCCAGGCTAGTCTCCAACTCTTGGGTTCAAGCCACCCTCCCGTCTCAGCCAACCAAGTAGCTGGGGTTACAGGTGCAAACCACCCTCACCAGTTTATATTCTTTTTTTTCTCTTTCTTTTTTTTTTTTTTTGAGGCAGAGTTGTGCTTTGTCACCCAGGCTTGAGTGCAGTGGTGCGATCTTGGCTTACTGCAACCTCTGCCTTCTGGGTTCAAGCAATTCTCCCTGCCCCAGCCTCCTGAGTAGCTGGGATTATAGGCGCCCACCACCACGCCCGGCTAATTTTTGTATTTTTTTAGTAGAGACGGGGTTTTACTATGTTGGCCAGGCTGGTCTTGAACTCCTGACCTCAGGTCTCGAGACCAGGCTGGTCTCGAACTCCTGACCACCCACCTTGGCCTCCCAAAGTGCTGGGATTACAGGTGTGAGCCACTGCACCCAGCCCCAGTTTATTTTGATACTTACATATACTTATCCCAAGCTCTAGGTATCTCACCAAAAAATTATGTCATACGTCATTTAAAAAATGTTTTTCAGATTCATGATTTTAAATAGTTATAAACTATGACAGATATAGAAAATTCTAAAACTTTATTGAGTGGCTTTAAATAAAACCTAAATAAATAAAGAGCACAATGGCTCAAGGAGTGGAAGATTCAATATTGTAAATGTGTCAATTTTCGGGAAACTGATTTATAGATCTAATGTAATCCCACATTTAAAAAAGTTAAGACAAGCTGATTCTAAAACATTTGCTAAGGCCCAAGAAAAGGCAAAACACTTTTGAAAAAGAAAAGTTAGGAAAACTTCTCTATCTCAAGAAGAGATATAATAATTAAGATAGTGTTGGGCCAGGCGCGGTGGCTCATGCCTGTAATCCTAGCACTTTGGGAGGCCGAGGTGGGCCAATCACAAGGTCAGGAGATCAAGACCATCCTGGCTAACACAGTGAAACCCCATCTCTACTAAAAATACAAAAAATTAGCCGGGCGTGGTGGGGGGGCGCCTGTAGTCCTAGCTATTTGGGAGGCTGAGGCAGGAGAATGGCCTGCACCCGCGAGGCAGAGCTTGCAGTAAGCCGAGATTGCACTGCTGCACTCCAGCCTGGGCGACAGAGCGAGATTCCGTCTCAAAAACAAAAACAAAAACAAAAGATAGTGTAATATTGGCATTGGATAGGCTAATAATGATAGACCAATAGAACAGCATATGGAGTCCAGACACAGTATCCTGCATAGCCAGACACTTGATTTGTGACCTGGAGGCATGGCAGAAAGGCAGGCAAAACAATAACACTTTTAGAATTAACACAGGAGAAGATACTCATGACCTCAGTATAGAGGAGCATTTCTTAAACAAGATGCTACAGGCACTAATAGATAGAATAATGGGCAAAAGTCTTGAACAGGCACTTCAGAAAAGGAAAAATCCAAATGTCTAATAAACATGAAAAGGTGTTCAACCATGTTGATAATCAAGGAAATGCAAATTTCAGCCACAGTGCCAGAATACTGTACACCTCAATTAAAGTGGGATGTTGAACAGTAGGGACTTTCATAGATGACTGGTACAGATATAAATTCGTATGACTAGTTTGGAAACAGTATTATCAAGAAAGTTCAAAACATGCATACTCTAATGCCCATCAGTTCCAGTATTAGAGAAACGCATATGCCTGAGAGAACTAGAAAAAGTATTTGGAGTAATTTATTTTCATGATACTGATTCAGTTAATATTTCAGGACTGCTGTGTCGTGTTCTGAACACACAGGTAGCTTTGTTTCTGGAACAATGGTGAATAAATGTTATTTATGTTTTCCTTCTCTGCTGAATGTTTAAATATTCCATCCAATGTCTTCTTCAATTCCTAAAACAATGCTGGAAACAGAATAGGCATTTAATAAGTATTCTTGTGTTTTAAAAAATTATTTGAATTTTTACAATGGGAGCCCTTCATCATGGCTTTGTAGTTACCTCAACTCTGGCCGCTGAGTAGTTCACTCGATTAAATTTGTTTGTGGGTGTAGTGAATTACAACGTTCTTTGGTTCCCTTGAGATCAAGTCTAACCTGGTGATTGCGTCATCTGGTGGGAGAGCAAGGCTACAACAGCAGGTGGAAACCATGCTCGGGTCCTGACCACTTTGCCCAGGTTGAAAGCTGTTGTGGCAAAGAGGAGAAAGAGCTTCAAGCTTTGTAGTAAAAGAAACCTGGGCTTAAATTCTACTTGTCAGCACTGTGACCTTGGAGAAGTAATCATTCTTGGTTGTGGTGAGGGTTAATTGAGATCAGGTATTTAAAGGATGTCTGACAGTGCCTGGTACGGGATAGGTGCTCCGTAAATGCCTGTAGCTGTAATTATTATTGTTCCACTAGCTGTTTACTTAAGTAACATTGAATTTCCACAGAATGCATTTCGAATCAGGTGGACTATGATTAGACTGATTTTTAAAATAAAGAGCTGCATCTGTTAAAGGATTCTAATTTTGTGGTCTGTGATTCCTTCAGGGAATTTGCAAATGAAGCTAACGTGTTGTAGGAACACCTGAGTGAAATGGTCTGGTTAAGTGTTTACAAAGAATAGTTATGGCTAAGATTTCTAAACAGGAATGCTTCTATTTTGTGTCTCTTGTGGAAGAAAATGCTAATCACATAGTTTTTATTTTTGTATTTTTATTTTTTTTTGAGACAGAGTCTTACTCTGTCACCCAGGCTGGAGTGCAATGGCGTGATCTTGACTCACCGCAACCTCTGCCTCCTGGGTTCAAGCGATTCTCTGATTCTCCTGTCTCAGCTCCCCGAGTAGCTGGGATTACAGGTGCGTGCGCCACCAGGCTGGTTACTTTTTTTTTTTGAGATGGAGTCTTGCTCTGTCACTAGGCTGGAGTGCAGTGGTGCGATATCGGATCACTGCAACCTCCACCTCCCAGGTTCAAGCAATTCTCCTGCCTCAGCTTCCCGAGTAGCCGGATTACAGGCACGGGCCACCACACCCAGCTGATTTTTGTATTTTTAGCAGAGATGGGGTTTCACTATATTGGCCAGGCTGGTCTCAAACTCCGACCTCAGGTGATCTGCCTGCCTAGGTCTCCCAAAGTGTTGGGATTACAGGTGGGAGATACTGCGCCCAGCTGCTAATCACATAGTTTTAAAATTTTATCAGTTTTAAGTTGAACTTTACATATGTTGTGGTGAAATACATCAGTTAAGAGAGAATCCAAGCCTGCAGTTAAGAATGATCTATTCCCGAAACAATTGTTTAATAATGAAAATGTATTAAAATGTCTTTTAATCGAGAATAAGTCTTTTCTGGATGAGACACCTTCATGATCTAAAACAGCCTGTGGTCCTCACAATTTAAATAATTATTAACATTTGCATTACACTCTATACTATTGAGCTATATTGTAAAAGACATTATCCCACTTTATGTTAGCAGTGAGCCTGTGATTTGCTTGCCTTCAAATCCTTTTTCCACTTCAAGAAATGCCTCAGCTAGCGGAAGGCGACTTTGAATCCTAGACCAGCGAACATAGTCCTACGGTGGTGGTTTGATTAAGATGGAGGAGGTTGAAATTTGGTAGCTTGTAGGTCTTAATTGTATGCCAGTGAGACAGAGTTTTTATGAAGGCAGTAAAATGTCAATATGTTGTCTATCTGAGCTCACTGTCTTTAATAAAATACTTATTTTTCTACCATCTGTGTTTCATATTTAAAGGTATGAGAATTTGAAAATGAAAAAAAGTGGGGACCCGGGCATAGTGGCTCATGCCTGTAAATCCCAGCACTTTGGGAGGCTGAAGTGGGAGGATCACTTTGAGGCCAGGAGTTAGAGACCAGCCTAGGCAACATAGCTAGACCCCCGTCTCTACAAAATAATAATAATAAAAACAGGTGAGGATGACATTAACATGTTTACAGGGGTGTGAATTGGATGTAAAGGGAATTACTTCAAACCAGTACGGTATCAATTTGCTTTTTTTTTTTTTTTTTTTCTGGAGACAAAGTCTCACTTTGCCGCCCAGGCTGGAGTGCAGTGGCGCCATCTCTGCTCACTGCGACTTCTACCTCCCAGGTTCGAGTGATTCTTGTGCCTCACCCTCCCGGATAGCTGGGATTACAGGCGTGCACCACCACGGCTGGCTAATTTTTGGTATTTTTAATACAGATGGGGTTTCACCATATTGCTGAGGCTGGTCTCGAACTCCTGATGTCAGGTGATCTACCTGCCTCAGCCTTCCGAGATGCTGGGAATACAGGCATGAGCCACCGTGCCTGGCCTGAGTTTTCTTCTTAATCTTGTGTCTGAGTCATGGTTCAGTCTATTTGAACTAAAGACTGTATGTTTCAGGAGTTGTAGAGTGAACGAGTAGTTACACTGTTTTATATTACATATTGTAGTGTTAAATTATGAAAATTACTCTCTAGGATGATTTTCCTCTAAGCAATTTTAATACGTTAAAAAGTTTTCCCTAGTTAAAACATGTTAAAGCACACGGGTTTATTGAGGAAACAGCCTACTACTTAAGATTGTGCCTCTATACATTAACCAGGAGTTTATCCTAACAACTTGGGTTTGTGATTTGTTGAGTCATAGGTACCAACCAGAACCATCTGTAAGGAAAGCTTTTCAGGCCGCGTAAGACCCACCTGAAAGTCTCCTACTTAATTACTGCACTGGCTAATTCAACAAAAGAGCTTGAGATATGGGGGCCAAATAGTGTTGGGTGCGTGGGTGAAACAGGGTCTTACATTGTATCTGTACCCCCCACCAGCTGTCTTGTGACTGAATACTGCTGTTCAGAAGGGAGCTGGAGGATGTGTGCTTGAAGCTTTCTAAATTCATTATTCATAGCTGAGAAACATGCATGCTCAATGATTTTTTTTTTACCTCCCAGAGACAGGGTCTTGCTATTGCCCAGGTTGGAGTGCAGTGGCATGATCACGGCTCACTGTAACCTGGAACTCCTGGGCTTAAAGCGATCATCCTGCCTCAGCCTCCCAAAGTGCTGGGATTACAGATGTGAGCCACTGTGCGGGCCTGGAATTTGTCTCTCACCTAGCTTTCTATGTTATTCTGGTACAACCAGTTCATGAAGTGTGGGAACTGTAGACCAATTGAATAAAGTTTAAATTATCCTACTTCCTCTGTGGTCTTGTATAACCCCATCCTTACTACTTTTTGAGGCTTGTCTCTCCCATAGTTACTGGTACCTAAGCATCCCCTCAATTTCTCTTGCCTCTGGAACTTTCTAGAAAGTTTGCATTGACTTAACCACTCATCTTTTTTTTTTCTTCTAAGAACAGCTTTATTGAAATACAATTTACATACTGTGCAATTCACTTATTTAAAGTGTACATGGTTCAGCCAAGTGCAGTGGTTCACGGCTGTAATCCCAGCACTTTGGGAGGCCGAGGCAGGTGAATCGCTTGAACCCAGGAGTTTGAGACCAGCCTGGGTAACATGGCGAAACCCCATCTCTACCCAGAATACAAAAATTGCCAGTCTCATAACCTGGTCTCAAATAAATAAATAGATAAAAATTTAAAAATACAGTGTACAATTCAATGGCTTTAATACATGCAAAGAGTTGTGCAGCTGTCACTCACCACAATCAATTTTAGAACACTTTTATAACCTCCAAAAGAAACCCTGAACCATTTAGCTGTCACCATTAATTCTTCTATCTCCTCCTAAGCCCTAGGCAACCACTGTTTATTTTTTGTGTCTGTTAATTTGCTTGTTCTGCAAATTAATATTTCATATAATATTTTACATAAATGGAATTGTTCAATGTGTATTTTTTTGTGACTAGCTTCTTTCACTTAGCATAATGTTTTCAGGGTTCATCCATGTTGTAGCATGTTCCAGTTCTTCATTCCTTTTTATGGTCAAATAATATTCCATTAAATGGATATACCACATTTTGTTTATTTATCAGTTGATGGGTATTTGGATCATTTCCATTTTTTAGCTATTACGAATAATGCAATGGTGAGCATTCATGTACAAGTCTTTTAGGGACATACACTTTTATTTCTCTTGGGTTTATTACACCTTGATGAGGAATTGCTGAGTCATTTGGTGTGTCTATGTTTAGCCTTCTGTGGAATTGCTGGGCTGTTTTCCATATTGGCAGCAGTGTTTTACATTCTCACCAGTAGTGTATGAGGGTTCCAGTTTCTCCTCATCCTTACCCACACTGGTTATTACCTGTTGCCCTATCAGAATTTTGAATGAAATTGAAAAGATGAAAATGCACTACAAAAATAAGCATAATAGAATATAGAGTATCATTAATAAAGGCAGTTTTGTGTGGTTTGTTGACATGGCATGAAGACTGTTGTCTTTATTGTTTGGAGCTCGCTAAACAATAAAGGATATAGATTAATATTTTGCTGAAATTGAGGCCATAAAAGTATTACTCTGAAGCTACAGTATGCTTCAGAATTTTTCTTAGTTGGGCAAACCTTTCCTGTTAGTGGAGAGTTTATGATCTGTGTGATTTGAATTTCAGGTACATTTTGCCTACACAATAGCAGACAAGAATCTGAGGTGCTTATTTTCATTTGGCTCTTCTCATTCCTTTTAACCCTGGGAATGAACATGAATTGATGGGAGAATTAGTAAGTATATGTTAATAAATACAAAAACGACAACAATGAGCATTTTTGAGTGTTCCTGTGGGCCAGGTGTGGGTTTTCATTTGCAGTGTATTTCATTTATTTCATAGTTCTACCTTAGGGAACTGGAACCATTGGTCCTGCTGTAACCATGCTATAGATGAAGTCATGATGGCTTGAGAAGTAACTTCACTCACCCGGGTCATGGAGCTGTAGCTGGCAGCCGAGGAGCCTCAATCCAGGCCCCTGACCCTAGAGATCTGTGGTCCTCCACTCAAAGTCATGCAGCAGGCTTGGCGTGGTGCCTCACACAGTTTGGGAGACCTAGGCAGGTGGATCGCTTGAGCCCAGGAGTTCGAGACCAGCCCGGCCAACATGGCAAAATCCCGTTTCTACTAAAAATACAAAAAAATTAGCCAGGCATGGTGTTGCATGCCTGTGGTCCCAGCTACTCGTGTTTCTGAGGTTCGGTTGCTTGAACCTGGGAGGCAGAGGTTGAAAGTGAACCAAGATTGTGTCACTGCACTCCAGCCTGGGTGACAGAGTGAAACCCTGTCTCAAAAAAAAACCCCAAAGCAAACCAAATTCACGCAGCAGCGCTAGAAGTGGGGAGGAAGAAGTTTGGTCAGTAGCAGGCTGCTAGAAGATCATGTTAAGGCACCAGCTATGACATAAGACTTGCCACAGCCCACTACACAAGGGAGCACTACATGTGATTTCCAACCATTCTTGTTGCCATCCTAAGCCTCTGTCCCCTCTATTAACTAATATGGGTTGGAGGCACAGGGTGAGGAGATCTACCTTCTTGTCCTAGAACCACACACCCCAGACTCTGCCATGCCACCATGAGCCTGCTATTAGCCACCGTGAACCCAGCACCTCTGTGTACACTAAGAACAGAAGCATTGGGACTAATCTTGCAGCATTGGTGTGGGAGGGCCACAGCTCATGAATATGAAAATATTCAGAGACTATATATGAACCTCAAGATCTGTACCTTGGGTTTTAAGAATTGGACTTATTAAATAATTTATTACTATATATATATATATATATATATATATATATATATATTTTTTTTTTTTTTTAAAGACAGGGTTTGGCTCTGTCCCCCAGGCTGGAGTGCAGTGGCACAATCTCCGCTCACTGCAAACTGCCTCCCAGGCTCAAGTGATCCTCTCACCTCAGCCTCCTGAGTAGCTGGAACTACAGATGCATGCCACCACACATGGCTAATTTTTTGTAGAGACAAGGTTTTGCCCCATTGACCAGGCTGGTCTCAAACTCCTGAGCTCAAGCAGTCCTCCTGCTTTGGCCTCCCAAAGTGCTGGGGTTACAGGCACGAGCCACCGAGCCCTGTCCAATACCATATTTGGCTTATAGCGTATTCTTTGCATTCACAAAGACTGGTTTTCATTTTGTGTGGCTTGGGAGCAGTCGATCTCCATATGCCTTGCCAGTTGTATTGTACTAGATCATGTCATCTGTCAATTGCATTTCCCCCCGTAGTGTTGTTTTTTCTTTTCAGCTCATTAAAATCCAGTTATAAACATTGAGAGATATATACATATCTATATATATGTATGTATACATACACACACCTGCTATCTTAGCTGTGGAAGCAGTTAAATACCATTATTTTTAATGGCAGTACTCTTTTGTTTATGAGAGTTCATCCTAAGAGGGTTTTGGGAAGTAACAAATTACCTTCTAAGCAGAAGACTGCACTATATTCCTTCCAGATGGCCTCCTGGGCCAGTCATGGCTCCAGGTGCTGGGGACACTCCGTCATCAGCTCCAGTGAGGTGATGCTCCTGCAGCAGCCTTCCAGTGGGAGGACAGGTGGCACACACACTGAACTTGCCTAACTGATGGTAAATGCTTTGCAGAGTATTACAGCAGAATCCCATGAGAAAGGATGATCAGAAAAGCCTACTGAGGAGGTAGCATTGACCCTGAGATCTGGATATTGAGGAGGAGGTAGGTGGTGGACAGTGGCGGAGAAAGCATTCCCACAGAGGAGACGGCTGTTGCCACTTTAAAGGCTGGGCAAGCAGAAGGAGAGTATGAAGCCAAAAACAAGAAGGAGGACCCAAGAGAGAACCCAGCAGCGCGACCTGTGGAGGTCAAGCCACCAGAAGAGGTTGCGGAGGCGTTGCCCGGGAGATGGGAGGAAAATCGGGAAGGCGTAGTATCAGGAATGAAGGGAAGAGATTTGCAGACGGTGTGAGTGCCATGTGAGGACAGGGAGGATGAGAGCTGTGGGGAGTGCTGGATTTTGCAGTAGACACTCTAGAATGTGCCATCTCAGGGAGTCGTGGGGATGGAAGCCCAAGTGGGGTGGGCCGAGGCCGAGGCAGGGAGGGGACAGTGAGGCCGTGGGGCTGGACTGCAGGCCATGCTGCAGAGTCTCAGTGTGTGTGGGGAAGAGCAGAGAGATGGCGGGTAGGTGAGCAGGAACATGGACTCAAGGGAAGGTTTTGTGTAATACAAAGATTTTGTTGAAATATAAGTCTAGATAAGTGCACACTTTTTTATTCTAATAAAGATAGATTCTAGCACTTGCTAGCTGGTGTGCAGAGAAGGCCCGGAGGGCCCCAGAAGGCCTGGTGCCAGCCACCCAGGGGAAAGGCCGCCTCCACTGGGCCAGTGTGGTGAGGACAGGGTGCTGACGTGGGAGCTGAGGGAATACCTGCCTGAGGGGCTCTCTTTTCCCAGGGGAGTGTGAGGCATCAGCTGGAGTCGGGATGGTGGTGGGGAAGCCTAAGGGGAAAGAGGCGGGAAAGGAGTAGTCCTTTTTGGAGACAAGAATCCAAAGTTAATTCCAAGGCAGAATAGGGTGGGAGCCAATGTTGAGTGCTCCTTTGAGATCAGGGGCCCTGAATTTAAAGGGAGACATGGCAGCATCCACGTAGGGTTCCCTCCAGTGTGGGTATGGCACAGAGTCAGTGAGAGGAAAGTGGTCACGGGAGGGTCACATAACGGCGGACTTCGGAATCTGTTTCAATAACAATGTTTATGTTGCTTTCCTCTAGGCTACCTTGAGGAGTATGTTCTTCCTATAGTTTAGTCTAGTGCCATACTCAGGAAGTGGGAACGAAGGTCTCTTCAGTTTCACTTCTTTCAGTTAGTCTATTCCATCCTAAACCTTCTCCTCTCCTGTATACACTAAGCTAACTGGAAAAATTAGCTCACTAGGAATGAACAATTACAGTGTAATATTTTGTCAAAATAAAAATAAATTTTTAGATCAGGCGTGGGGGCTCATGCTTGTAATCCCAGCCCTTTGGGAGGCAGAGGCAGGTGGATCACCAGAGGTCAGGAGTTTGAGACCAGTCTGGCCAATAAGGCGAAACCTCTTCCCTACTAAAAATACAAAAACTTAGCCAGGTGAGGTGGTGGGCATCTGTAATCCCAGCTACTCAGGAGGCTGAGGCAGGAGAATCACTTGAGCCCAGGAGGCGGAGTGCAGTGAGCTGAGATTGGACCACTGCACTCCAGTCTGTGTGTACACACACACACATGTACACACACACATTTTTTTGAGACAAGGTCTTGCTCTGTTGCTCAGGGTGAGTGCAGTGGCACCATCACAGCTCACTGCAACCTTGACCTCTCAGGCTTAAGCAATCCTCCTACCTCAGCCTCCGGAGTAGCTGGGATCACAGGCACCTGTCACCACACCCAGCTAAATTTTTGTATTTTTTGTAGAGACGGGGTTTCGTTATCTTGCCCAGTCTGGTTTCGAACTCCTAAGCTCAAGTGATCCACCAGCCTCGGCCTCTAAAAGTGTTGGAATTATAACTGTAAGCCACTGCGCCTGGCCATATTTTATAATTTTTTTATGAGGATAAAAAAGAAAATTTCCATCAGGGGAATATTTATTTATTAATTATACTTTTTTTGAGATGGAGTTTAGCTTTTGTTGCCTAGGCTAGAGTGCAATGGTGCAATCTCGGCTCACTGCAACCTTTGCCTCCCAGGTTCAAGCAATTCTCTTGGCTTGGCCTTCTGAGTAGCTGGGATTACAGGCACCCGCCGCCATGCCTGGCTAATTTTTTTTTTTTTTGAGACGGAGTCTCGCTCTGTCGCCCAGGCTGGAGTGCAGTGGCCGTATCTCAGCTCACTGCAAGCTCCGCCTCCCGGGTTTACGCCATTCTCCTGCCTCAGCCTCCCGAGCAGCTGGGACTACAGGCGCCCGCCACCTCGCCCGGCTAGTTTTTTGTATTTTTTTTTAGTAGAGATGGGGTTTCACCGTGTTAGCCAGGATGGTCTCGATCTCCTGACCTCGTGATCCACCCGTCTCGGCCTCCCAAAGTGCTGGGATTACAGGCTTGAGCCACCGCGCCCGGCCGCCTGGCTAATTTTTGTATTTTTAGTAGAGATGGAGTTTTGCCATGTTGACCAGACTGGTCTTGAACTCCTGACCTCAAGTGATCCACCCACCTCGGCCTCCCAAAGTGCTGGGACTGCAGTCGTGAGCCACTGCGCCTGGCCCATCAGGGGAATATTTAAATAAATGATTGGCATATCTATCACGTTGAAAGCAATAAGATTACTGCAGATACTTTCAGTATCTGAAAAGGTGTCACAGCTTACTGTTAAGTTAAAGTATATTTCTATATATAAGATAACGGAAAAATGGTTACATTTCTCCATGAGTACATTTGTGTATAAAGACAGCTAGTTTATGTGTGTTGTGTTTATACATGATAGATCAGTGGAAAGACAGACACTAAAACGTCAGCCATGGCAATATCTAGGGAATGGGTTGGGGTGGGAGAGAGGGTAACTTTTACTGTTTATTTCAAATAATTCTGTACTGTCAGAATTTTTCCCCGATTCACTGTTTGTTTGTTTGTTTGTTTTTAGCATACTTACAGGTATGTACAACCATCATCACAAACAATTTTGATACATTTTCATCACCTGAAAAAGAAACAGCATAGCCCGGCCACGGTGGCTCACACCTGTAATTCTAGCACTTTGGGAGGCCCAGGCAGGCGGATCACCTGAGGTCAGGAGTTCGAGACCAGCCTGACCAACATGGTGAAACCCTGTCTGCACTGAAAATACAAAATTAGCTGGGTGTGGTGGTGCATGCCTGTAATCCCAGCTACTCAGGAGGCTGAGGCAGGAGAATCACTCGAACCTGGGTGGTGGAGGTTGCAGTGAGCCAAGATTGCGCTACTGCACTTCAGCCTGGGCAACAAGAGTGAAACTCTGTCTCAAAAAAAAAAAAAAAAAAAAGAAAAAGAAAAAGAAATGTCATACCCTTTAGCTGTCTCTCCATCTTCCCATCCTCTCCTGACCCTAAGAAATCACTAATCTACTTCCTGTCTTTATAGATTTCCCTGGTTTGGACTTTAAAAATATAGTATGTGGTCTTTTATGACTGGCTTCTTTCACTTAGCATAATGTTTCAAAGTTCAGTTATGTTGTAGCATGGATCAATACTTTGTTCCTTTGTTGTGGTCGAATAATAAATATTCCATTGTATGGATATACCACATTTTGTTTATGCATTTGTCCACTAATGCAGCAGTCCCCAACCAGGGACTTGTTTTGTGGGAGACAATTTTTCCATGGACAAGGGGTTGGGGGTGGTTTTGGGATGAAGCTGAGAATCTAATGCCTCAGATCATCAGGCATTAGTTAGATTCTCAAAAGGAGTGAGCACCTTGATCCCTCACGTGCACAGTTCACAACAGGGTTCCTGCTTCTGTGAGAGTCCAATGCTGCCGTTGTCCTAACAGGCCACAGGACTGGTCCCTGTGTGCGGCCTGGGGGTCTAAGACCCCTGCATTAATGCACACTTGGGCTGTTTCCACCTTTTGGCGATGATGAGTAACACTACTGTAAACTTTGTGTCTAAGTCTTCGTGTGCATACATGTTTTCCTTTCTCTAGGGTCTGTGCCTAGCAGTGGAATTGCTTGGTCATATGGTAACTATGATGTTTAATTGTTCCAGGAACTGCCAGCTTGTTTTCCAAAGTGGTTGCACCCTTTACATTCCTGCCAACAGCCTACGAGGGCTGTGATCTCAGCACATCCTGTCCACACTTACCTTTTTGATTCAAACCACCCTAGTGAGTGTAAAGTGGCATCTCATTATGGCTTTAATTTACATTTTCCTGGCAACTAGATTCCACTAGGAAGTAAAATCAACACAGTTTTAGTTAGGGGACATACGCCTAAGGAACTGAAGGTGGGAAGGGGCTGCTGAGAGGCAGAGAAGCCTGCAGAGCTCCAGGCGATCCTCCTGGTAGGGCGGAGGAGGTAAAGGATGGGGCGTGAAGGGCTGTGAAGGCAGTTAGAACAGGAGGGGCAGAATCCGAGGCCAGGAAGGGATGGGGACGTGAGCCTCAAGTCCAGCACTGGTTTCTCCTTGAGGGCTTTGCTTACCAGGCTGTGCTGGTCAAAAAAAGAAGTCAAAACACAGTGGGATAGAAGAGGGGATTTTCAGTAGTTTCAAGTTGCTGGGGAGACAGAAACTGGAGTAGAAGACCTGCCAGGGAGGGGAGCCCTAGGATGCACCTCACAGTCTCCCCTGCAACCCTGGAAGGTCACACCCTGGAGCCGACTGAGTCTTACAGTCAGAAACCAGCCTCAGGTGAGCTCCGGACTGCGCTGCTCTGCCCTCTGCAGCCCACCAGAGGCTGGGTGGATCCTGGGGAGAGGGTGCAGGAGCTTCTGGGTGCTAGTGGAGTTCTGCTCCTCGAGCCAGAGGCGTTTCCTCTGAGAGTGGCCCTCAGGTCAGACGCTTAGGATTTGTGCCATTTTTCTGCAGGCGCGTGATGCACTCTGGCGCTGTGAGGTTCCCACCTGCTATCTTGTGAGGATAGAACACAGGACCCCTGACAGATTTCTTTGTGAAATTGCCTTCACATTTTACCAGCCAACCAGCTGCTACTCTTTATAAAAAGAAAAAGGCAAACATCAAGGTTTATCATTCTTTAGAACTCACACTGAATGTTGGTTCCTTTTAAACTCTGAAGGATTTTCATGTAGGATTGTCGGGCTGGGACTCCCAACAAGTGTCTCAGCCTCATGTTTCTTCTGTCTGAGTGAGTGGCAGGAGCCCCTTTGAAGCACCTGATGGGGCCCTCATGCATCACTAACAAACTCTCAAATGGAATGGGAGGATCGGTCTTTGTTTTTTTGGTACATGAAAGGTCTTAATCGAATTAGGGAAAAGTCCACATTTCTTGGGTGAACATGAAGAAGGATTTGCTTGCGTGCCTCCTTTGCGGCCTGAAGAAAGGGGTGCCACACCCTGATGGGAAACCTGAGCTGACTGTCTCTGCAGCCCTTTGTGCACAAGGAAAGTAGGAAGCATTATTGCCTGGTGTGAAGATTTCTACATGGGAAGTGGCAGGTCAAAGGGACACCACATGGAGAGGGAGAAGCAGGCGGAGGTCACCGTCTCAGACCTGCCCGAGGCTTCACTGCTGGGCTTGTTTCTGTCATCCTGTGTTTTCTCACCTGGTTGGTTTGTTTTGAAGCCTCCAAACCTTAGTTCAGTTCTCTTCTGGTTATACAGTATCTTCCTTGATGACAACCAGAGACAGGTCAGGAAAGTTTCTTTAGGACATGCTACACACTAGGTTTTAGATTGTAACAGATAGCTCAGTCTCATATCAGAAGCACGACTTTCTCTGAAATGTATCTGCCATTGCTCACCCAGTTTCTGAAGGCTTTTCTGGAGTTTTTTCCAAATGGCTTAAACTCACATCATCTGGAGGAGTCCTCCTGTGCCTTGGAGCTTCCAGAGCTCCATCGTGTGCCTCACGGCCCACACTTGAAACAACTGGTCAATGTGAGTGGCCCCTAGACATGCCTGGAGTGCCCCGGCATTATCACAGCCTCATTTCTTTTATCTTTACCTTCAGGCCTCTCTGTTTATGTAGAAATATGCCACATCCATAATGCCTTAACCAAAAAGCAAAACAATTTTGTTTGGAACCTAATCAGAGACTTAACAGCTTTTCTTTAAAAAAAAAAAAATTGTTGAAATCCTTTATGAAAGCCTGGTTTCCCTGCTTTCTTTCTTTTTTCTTTCTTTCTTTTTTTTTTAAAGACAGGATCTCTCGCTCTGTCGCCAAGGCTGGAGTGCAGTGCTGCGATCTCACTGCACTCACTGCAACCTCAACCTTCCAGGCTCAAACGATCCTCCCACTTCAGCCTCCCGGCTTAGCTGGGACAACAGGTGCACACCACCATGCCTGCCTAATTTTTTGCATTTTTTGTAGAAGTGGGTTTTCCCCATGTTGTCCAGGCTGGCTTCGAGCTCCTGGGCTCAAGCCATTCACCCTCTTCATGTTCCCAAAGTGCTGGGATTATGGGCATGAGCCATCACGCCCAGCCTCCCTGCTTCTTTACTTCGGTTCCTCAGGCATATTTCCCCTAACTATAGGTGTGTTTAGTTTACTTCCTAGTGGAATAAAATAAAAATATTTTAGGCTGGGTGCGGTGGCTCACGCCTGTAATCCCAGCACTTTGGGAGGCCAAGGCGCGCACATCATGAGGTCAGGAGATCGAGACCATCCTGGCCAACATGGTGAAACCCCGTCTCTACTAAAAATACAAAAATTAGCTGGGCGTGGTGGTGGGCGCCTGGAATCCCAGCTACTGGAGAGACTGAGGCAGGAGAATCATTGAACCAGGGAGTCAGAGATTGCAGTGAGCCAAGATTGAGCCACTGCACTCCAGCCTGGCGACAGAGGGAGACTCCATTTCAAAATATATGTGTGTGTGTGTGTGTGTGTGTGTGTGTGTGTGTGTGTGTGTGTATTTTAGTCATGTTACTCTGCTCCAATTTCTAGGTTTTAGTCGCTCTTTAGCTGGGGTCATAGTGGTACGATAAGAGGGGCACCGTGCTCTGTCTGCTCCAGGGACTCAGGCTGGCCAGACCCTGGACAGTGGAATGAGCAAGTGACATTGCTGTCTTCTTCCTCTGTAAGATGTAGAGAAGAAGCCCACCTTGGCTCCGTCACGCGGTGGGGGTGGGGGGCACGTGAAACAGCCTCTGGGAGGGCTCTTGGAACGAACCTTGCTAGGCAAGGTGAAGGGAGTTGTGTTTTTCATAACTAGTCATTTTAATTTTTTCTCAGGACTGCTAATGGTTGGTTGTTAATCTTTTAAAATATGAGAAACGTGATGAAGGATTTGGGCTTCCCCATCTCATATGGGGAATTTGTGCTGGAATTTGTATTATTTTGTTATTTGTTCATCACTAATTCTGCTGCCAGTTTCTATTCACCATTTAGAACTAAGTCCATTATTTTTTCTTTACTTCTGAGTTCTAAAATTATTTGTTCCAGAAATCAGTTAAATGGAAACTCCAAATGAATGAACATAATAGAAGCTCTTTATTTTCATTCTTCTTGGTCTGATTTTGTAGCTCCATGATTTAATGTGACACCTCTCAGTCATGTGGTCATCAGCAGCTGCTCGAAGTAGAGCACTAGTTTATGGTTCTGTACTACCACTTCTTTTCTGAACATAAGTTTTAAACAACTTCATTGAGTTGTCATGGGCATTCAATGGACTGAACTGATGAATGCTGGCTGCTTAGACCAGGGCCTAGCACGCGGTAAGCACTCAGTTCATGCTGGCTGTCCTCACATCCCGTCTCTCGGATGGTCCTGTACCCACTCTCTTCCCCTTGGCCATGCTTGGGAGCACAGGGCAACAGCCTTTGCTTGATGGTGGGTTCTAGTTGGCCAATGGGGTACGGAGTTTCACAAATCTTGTATAAAAAGCATGGAGCGACACCCAAGGTGAATCAGGGGCCAGAGATCCAAGAAGTAAACCTAGAATTGGAGCCTCAGAGTTTATGGCTTAGGAAACCAGGGGGTGGGGAAAAAGAGGAGCAGCTGGAATAGGTCCACAGGATGGTCTGTGCTGATCAGGCCTTGAACAGGAAGGGATCCATGTGTGAACTGGACAGGACCTTCCAGGTAACCCTCTAGTTGCTCTGCTTCCCTTCACCCTGAGAAACCTTAGATGTACCATGCGTGGAAGAGGCACTGTAGGAGACCGAATATCACTGCCTTTTCCCATGACCCCACCTCTAGTACAACTAAATACACCAGCTTAGGAAGTGGGATAGTGAGACTGGGGTTTGAGAGCACATTGGCGACAACAGCAGTCACTGCTATTGATTGTTCACCTCCTATGCGCCAGGCACCTTGGAAGGCACTTGGTGTAGCCACCCTGTTCCAGGAGCAGTGACTGGCTCCCAGCAGTTCCAGAGGGTGTGGGTTGGAGACCAGCTTCGCTGACCTGAGCTGGGAGAGATTGCAGTGGTGGCAGGAAGGGAATGGTGTCAGTGTGGCTGGGCAGAGGAAGGGCCAGTGGGAGGCAGGGTTTGCCTTGAATGTGGGCAGTAGTGGCCCTGGGGTGGCAAGGGTTTATTCATTGTCATGATGGGAAAGGTGAAGTGAAGTCCCGTTCCCACCATGGGGCAGTGGGATTGTGATTACTACCAGGGCCATCTCCAGCAGTTTTTATTTACATTTTTTATAGCAGTAAAATGTATAAAGTGAAATTTACCATTTAACCACTTTTAGGTGTAAAATTTGTTTTGTTTTTTGTGTTTTGAGATGGAGATTCGCTCCTGTTACCCAGGCTGGAGTGCAATGGCGCGATCCTAGCTCACTGCAACCTCCGCCTCCCCAGGTTTAAGCGATTCTCCTGCCTCAGCCTCGCGAGTAGTTGGGACTACAGGTGCCCGCCACCACGCCTGGCTAACTTTTGTATTTTTAGTAGAGATAAGGTTTCACTGTGTTGGTCAGGCTGGTCTCAAACTCCTGACCTCAGGTGATTCACCCACCTCGGCCTCCCAAAGTGCTGGGATTACAGGCCTACGTGTAAAATTTAGTGGCATTAAGTACATTCACATTGTTGTGCAACCATCACCATCATCCGTTTTCCAAAGTCTTTCACCCCAAGGAAACTCCATCCCCATTGAACAATAACTCCCTGTTCCCTGCCCAGGCCCCTGGCAACCACTCTTCTACGTTGTGTCTCTGGAGTTGCCTATTCCAGGTACCTCATATAAGTGGAGCCATACAATGCTTGCCCTTTTGTGTCTGGCTTATTTCACTTTGCATAATGTCCTCAGGGTTCCTCCCTGTTGAAGCATATGCCAGAATTCCCTGCCTTCTTAAGGCTGAATAATATTCCACTGTATGTACAGACCACATTTTGTTGACCCATTCCTCAATGGATGGGCGCTATTGGCATTAAGAGCAGCATACTGGGCACTTTATTGAGGTGCTGTTCGTGTCTTCAGGCATCTGAGAATGGTGCGCGCCCAGCAAGTGTCCCCATATCCTTGTCCTCAGATCTAACTGTGGAGTGGATTTCAACCCAGGAGATCTTTCTCATGGGAGTGATCTTTTAGACTGTTCCACTCTCACTTCTAATTCCTATCTAGTTAGCACAGAACAATCTGATTCATGTTTTCTCTTTTCTTTAGTTTTTCTGTTTCCCTCCCCCTCACCTTCTACTTATTCTGTTTACTGTTTATCCAGTTCTTTCTTTCTTAGACTCCTCCCCACTCCCACTCCATTTATTCCTCTTGTCCTCTCATGTCATTTCCTCTAAATGCTCTCTTCTGGAATACTCTCTTTTCCTTCTGTTTTTCCATTACTTTTTTCTCTTTTCTTCTCTTGCCTTTTGTATTCCTTTCTTTCCCCTAGTTAGTTTCTTCTTGCTCTGCCATTTAAAATTTGTGTCTCAGAAATGACCCTGGTCATTATTTCTTTCATCTAACATGTATAAGTGCTTACCATAGTGTAGCCTCTGTTCTCAGCACTTTGCAAATATTATATCATTGAGTCCTGTTTACACCTGTATGAGGGTGATACGTTCTTGTCTCCATATTACAGGTGATAGAGTTGAGTCACAGAGAGGCTGGGCAATTCGTACCAGCTCAGCTGCTGGTGAGCTGGAGGTGGGGCTGGAAGCCGGGCTGGGTGGCTCCAGTGGGTGCCTGGCCCCTCCACTCTGCACTGCTGAGCGTGCTGGGAATGCAGGATGCCGGAATGCCTTGTGCTGTGCTCAAGGCGGAGGAATGTTGTAGTTCAAAGTCAAATCAAACATAGTGAGTTCTTGTCCCACCTAGCTCCAAAATGTTTAGAATTTTGGATGCAAGTCTTCTGGATACAAGTCTCATCTTTATACCTACGTAAGAGTCTTATCGGTGTTTTATCTTACACTGTTTAGTCTTCTGTTTCTTCAAGTACCATGATTTTTTAAAAAATCATTTCATCTCAATTATAGAGCTGAAAAGATACTTTGATGAGCTTATTTCACAAAGAGGTAACTGGTTTGTCTAAATGCATTTAGTTTTGTTTCCTTGCTTTTTTTAATCACCGACATTGTAACAGATGATTGCTTAAATTTTTATTTTATTTCAGCTTAATTTATTTCAATTTAATTATAAGTTAATATGCTTTTCTATTATTCTGGGAATCAAAAGATGGTGTGTAACATAGTTTTAAAGGGAGTATACATTCAAAATGCCATCAAATAAATTACAATGTGCATTTGGAATTTAACCTATATCGAAGTTGTCTTTTGTCTTGTGCCCGTTCTTGCTGGGAAGGTTCTAGCTTGGTGCCTCTTACCTCATTGGTTTTCTTACCTCATTCATTGCCACCTAGCTTAATTCACTGTTTTCGGTTCACAGACCTTGAACATTTGCATAGAACAGACATTACTTAATTTTTGCCACTTTTTACCCTAGCAGGTTGCTAATTTGGGCCTTCCTGTGACACTGCTTTTCTCCTTCGTTACTCTACATCAAGCTTTTCTTTGATGTATGGTTGTTATGCAGAGCTTTTATAATCTCATAGGATTATTCTAAAATTTTCAAAGTGGGTATTTTGTAATGAGCTAATTTGTATCCTAGAACTTTTATCTTAGACAAAAAGAAAGAAAGAGAAAATAGAAATAAAGGAAGAAAGAGAAAGGCACTAAAAAAGTGAAAAACATTTTTGTAACAAGGAGGGAGGGCTCGTCTCTTGCCAGGAGACCACCCTTCAGAGACCTGGCATGAGTTTTCTGTCCAGATCACTGCCCTCTCGAATCTCACTAACTCTTAAGCAGAGGTTGCTGACTTTGCTGGACTATTGTGATGGCTGGTAAAACACTTTTCCTTGACTTGGGCTACAGAGCGCAATACTGTTTCTCTAAGCGGGCAGTCAAGGGCCACAGTCTTAAAGAAACAAAGACAAAGCTAAGATAAACAGTGTCCTGCAGAATCAGGAATCTCTCGTTGAAGACTCCTCTAAATCCTTTCCATGGTCAGTCCTGTGGCCACAGTGTGACCTAGGGCTTAGAGTGTTGGAAGTCTCAGCCTCTGATTCTGGTGTTGCCATTGACTTGCTCTGGACTTGACATGATTCTATAAAATAGAAGTTGTTCTAGATGATCTGTCCTCAAACTATTCTCCCTAAAACATTAGTGTTCTAGAGCTAGACAGAGGTGTCTTTCATTTAATAGAAATCAAGGACAGTATTTGTTTAATTTTGATTTTTCAGTCTCACAAAATGTTGTTAACTCTTTGTTGCTGTTGTTGCCAGTCGTTTTAGCCAGCATTAGGATGTGACAAGCGAACAAGTGGCAAAAAAGTTGGTGGAAAACTTGGGAATACCTAATCTTCCTTCATTTAACACTTCAAAAAATGATAATAATAAAGTTGGCTGGGTGCAGTGATTCATGCCTGTAATCCCAGCACTTTGGGAGGCCAAGGCGGGTGGATCACCTGAGGTCAGGAGTTCGAGACCAGCCTGGCCAACATGGTGAAACCCTGTCTCTACTAAAAATACAAAAAATTAGCCAGGCGTGGTGGTGGACACCTGTAATCCCAGCTACACAGGAGGCTGAGGCAGGAGAGTCACTTGAACCCAAAAGGCAGAGGTTGCAGTGAGCTGAGATTGCGCTACTGCACTCTAGCCTGGGTAATAAGAGCGAAACTCCATCTCAAAAAAAAAAAGAAAAAAAAGTGAAGTGAGGCTGGATATGATTGTTACATGGCTCATTAGTGGAGTCATTTATACTGGAATCATCATGCAGGTCCAGTGTTCTTAGTTTGTGGGATGAGAAGCAGTGTAGAATTGTGGCTGAGCATGTGGGCTAGGCAGCCTCATGCCCAGGTTGCATCGTAGCTCCACTGCTTCCTAGCTCTGTTACCCTGGACAAGTCACTTCGCCTCTCTCTGTCTCCATCCATCACCTGTAAAGTAGAGATATAATGTACCTACTTCATAAGTTATTGTGAGGATTAAATGAACCAATATGTGTGGTTAGTGTAATGTCGTCAAGATTCCTCCCTGTTGAAGCATATGCCAGAATTCCCTTCCTTTTTAGGGAACGTGCCTGGTTCATAACAAATGCTGTACATGTCAGCTATTAATATTTCATGGTGCTATGTCTTCAGGGTCCCTGTCATCTGAACATATTTCAGAACTGTGGGCCTAGAATTTCTCTTCTAATTCTGAAATTAGTTCTGTTATTCTACGCCATAGAATTTGATTTCCTATTATCTTTCTTCCCCCTTTTTATAACTCAATATCTTAAAGAAGATGTGTTTTCTCTATACACAGGGTGAGATCACTTATTTTTTTAGTTACCAAGTGGAATCTGATCTTAAGTATGAGTTTAGAAGGGTGTGTTTTCTGTTTCTTGACATACAGGTGTTTTGTGTTACGCACAATTTACCATTGTTTTCTATTTGTGTTTTGTTTTTGTTTTTTGAGACAGGGTCTCACTCTGTCACCCAGGCTGAAGTGTGGTGGCACAATCTCAGCTCACCTCAACCTCTGCCTTCCAGGTTCAAGTGATTCTTGTGTCTCAGCCTGCCGAGTAGCTGGGATTACAGGCACGCACCACTACGCCTGGCTAATTTTTTTTTTTTTTTTTTTTTTGTATTTTTAGTAGAGATAGGGTTTCACCATGTTGGCCAGGCTGGTCTCAAACTCCTGACCTCAAGTGATCTGCCCACCTTGACCTCCAAAAGTGCTGGGATTATAGGCATGAGTCACTGTGCCAGGCCTTCCTATTCGTTAAATATCTAATATTCTTAGTTCTTTATCCTTATATATGAAGAAGGTGGAGCTCAGAGAAATTAAGCAAATTGCCAAAAGCTACAAGTGGCAAATCCAAGCTTTGAAGCTAGCCTGTCTGATTCCAAAGACGACTCTAACACAAATATGTACAAATCCAGCCCAAGGCCTGTAGTATTTATGGTAACTCACTTAAACAAAGCCCAAGTATCATTTCTTTAAATGGAGACTAATTGCTATATAAATATTCTGAAGAATGCTCTTTTTATGCTTGGGTCAGCAAAAATCACCATATAGCTAGTGCATATTCGTTGAAAGAAAAGTGAAATGTTAAATTTTTTTAAATGAGCAATTGCTTGTTTATCAGGCCAGAGTCTCTGGGTCATCGACTCCTTTTCCCCTAGAGGAACCGTCCTGTCTGAACATGTTTTTGCTAGCTCTGCAGCGGGGGAGTGTGTGGCAGCAAAGTGCCCAGTACCTTGCCATCCTCCTGGCACCTGCTATTTGCACCCTACCCAGCCTTTTTTGCTGCCTTGAGGTTTTCCCACTGCCATGCAGCACAGAGCTGGCTGCTGTGTTAATTTTTTTCTGTTACGATTTGATTCTTTGCACTCATCCTTTGCTGTGTTTCTATATTGCAGTGTTGATGACTGCATCAGCAGATATTGCTTAATTTTTGCCACATTTTCCCCCAGCAGGTTGCTAATTTGGGCTCCTGAGTCCTACATCCTGGGGGGTTCTGGATGTTGGCTTTAGCTGAGAAGGGCTTAGTAATGTTAGGAATGAGGCTGGTGGATAGTGAGGGGGTAGGATTGCGGGTTGGGCGGCAGGAGCTCAGGGTAATATCAGAGAGAGAACAACAGAAAAATTCTGCCTCCACCCCCTAATCTCTTCTGTGGAACCTGGTCCCTGTCTATCTGGGCTGTTTCCTGGGCCCATCCACAACTCCCTCCCCAGACTGGCACTCACCCTCCTCCATTTTTGTCCTCACAGTTTTTATGTTCATCTTGCAGGCTCATCAATCTCCCCATAACTTCTTTCCGTGGCGTGTGTAGAGTTGGATTTCAGGGAGAAAGCCCACAGTTTGTGCTCGTTAGTTCATAATGAGTCAGAAAATCAATCTCCCCATAACTTCTTTCCGTGGCATGTGTAGAGTTGGATTTCAGGGAGAGAGCCCACAGTTTGTGCTCGTTAGTTCATAACGAGCCAGAAAAGTGTATTTGTAAGCGCGTTGTCTGGAATGTGGTACGCTGCTTTCCTTGTCAATAACGACGTGTCTGGCATTTTAGGTGCAAGGCCAGTACGGAAACCTTTGTTGCTTCTCAATGTGTCTGAGGTTAATAATGTACCAACAGTGCTGTGGAACTTAACCACTGTGTGTCACAACTTTTTAAGTGAAATTGTATTTGTAGTTCAGCCTGGGATTCCAGATACTCATCTACCTTTGAAGGTGAATCTGGGCCTCTTCCTCCACCTGTGTGTGCAGGTGATGAAGACAGGAGCTCCTGCATCCTCAGTCCCTGCGAGTTCCGGATGTCGGCTTTAGCTGAGAAGGGCTCAGTGATGTTGGGGGCGGGGGAGGCTGGTGGATGGTGAGCGGGTAGGGCTGTGGGGTGAACGGCACGATGGGAACTCAGGGCTCCTAGGCGGGCAGGTGATGGTGGAGGCTGGCACACTAGGATACTCCATTGTCTGGTGCCTGCCCAGCCTTATCGCTGAACTAGTTGGAAACGTAGAGGTTTATCCTTCCTTCCTACTTCCCCTCACTCTTCATCACTGTCACTCTCACCCTGCAAGTGTAGCCATGGGGTGAGCTGCAAAGTGGGATGTCATCTCTCCAACTAGATTGTGAGTTCTCTGGGAGCAGAGTTTTCTGCTCACCTTTTTCTCCCCGTGCTTGCCATGTACTAAAAAATGTGTTTGACGTTCACCAAGCATGAAAAAAATTGCTACCCTTTCTTCAATGTTCATCATTGTTATGTGATCACAAATATTGCCATATTTTATTGAGTCTAAGATGTTGATGGTAAGATACACAGTGATTTTACACATTAGTAAGAAAAAAATCTTGCCAACTGTACTTCTGACACAAGTGGCTTTTTTTGTTTTTTTTTTGTTTGTTTGTTTTTTGAGATGGAGTCTCACTCTGTCACCCAGGCTGGAGTGCAGTGGCGCGACCTTGACTCACCGCAACCTCCGCCTCCCCTGTTCAAGCAGTTCTGCCTCAGCCTCCCAAGTAGCTGGGATTACAGGCTCATGCCACCATGCCGGCTAATTTTTGTATTTTTAAAGTAGAGACAGGGTTTTACCATGTTGGCCATGCTGGTCTCGAACTCCTGACCTCGTGATCCACCCGCCTCGACCTCCCAAAGTGCTGGGATTACAGGCATGAGCCACCGTGCCTGGCTTCACCAGTGCTTTCTGTCATTTAGTATTTTAATTATATACTTATTGAAAGAGCTCTTCTAGATTTGTTTAGACATTGATTTTTATCATCTCACTCTTCGGCATACAAAAGAGTGAAAATATAAAGAGAAATAGATTGACTAAGATATTCCTAAAATTTCTCCAAGAGTCTGATTCTTCAGAATCTTTGTTGACTCAGAGTACTTGATGTGGGTGGTTTTCCACACAGTATCATTCTCTGTGCCACCAAGAGCGTTGGTGTGTGGCGTTTCTTAAAAGAGGGCACACCACTGTCTCCGGGAATCTCCTCTAAGCATCTATTACCTGTTCTGCAAGTTTTAAACCTGCTGTTTTCTCACTCAACCTCAGGCCATTTTTTTTTCCTGTGAATCTCAGTAATAACAACACATCATGCAGCTTCATCCACATGGGCTGTCTTTTATAGCCAGGTTCTGTAAGGGCCTCGGTGGTTAAGGTCATTTTTCCAGTGGTGGATATTTGCTTCTCTAATAAAATTTGTGCCCTGCTACTGTTTCCATGTCTTTCGGTTTGAATACCGAGTTATCGTGTAATCTTTTTGAAGACATTTAAAGTGGCGGTTAGGCTAAGTATGTCAGCAGTGCACATGACTCAGTCGAAGTGAGATCACACATGAGTGGGCAGTGACCCTATGTCCCGACTGCCACCTGGATGACAGTAACTGCAAGATGCCACTGATTGTAAAATAGATACCTATTCCAGAAATGTTAAAATATGGGGGGAAGTGCTTTATAGACTCGATGAAATATATAACATGTAGTTAATTTTTACAGTAACCATGCAGGGCAGGTAATTTGGATTAATTAATTAATTAATTAATTTATTTATTTTTAGACAGAGTCTCCCTCTTGTTGTCTAGGCTGGAGTGCAGTGGCTCAATCTCAGCTCACTGCAACACCCGCCTCTCAGGTTCAGGTGATTCTCCTGCCTCAGCCTCCTGAGCAGCTGGGATTACAGGCGCACGCCACCGTGCCCAGCTAATTTTTGTATTTTTAGTAGAGATGGGGTTTCACCATGTTGGCCAGGCTGGTCTCCAACTCCTGTCCTCAAGTGATCTGCCTGCCTCGGCCTCTCAAAGTGCTGGGATTACAGGTGTGAGCCGCCGCGCCCAGCTGGTAGTTTGGACTTTTAAGTGCGGATACTGAGGATCAGAGCGTTTGGCTTACTAATGCCCCAACTAAGTACATGGAAGATTTGGGAGCTCAGAACCCAGATTTGTCTGATTGTAAAGTTCACACTTTAGACCCTGTACAGCACTGTTCAGGAAAGAAACAACTAGACTAGAAGCTGCAAGAAGCCAGGGATTTTTTTTTTTTTTTGATAAACTTGTTTCTTAAGGACCTAGAACAGTGCCTGGCACATACCAAGTACTAATAAATACTTGTTGAATAAAGTCAATCATTAGAGAGAAAATAGAAATGCAACCATATCATTCTCTTCCTGGAAATGAAATCTCTAACTCTTTTGGGACAAGGGGAAAAGGACAGAAAATGGCTGCTGTTTTCTAGACAAGGTATAGTTGTGGTGGTCCGTTCCCTCAGGTCTGTAGGAGAGGCAAAAAGGTGAGGGGCGAAAGTCTATCCCTGGTTACCAGAGCCTGTCAGCACCTGCCGGCCAGACAGCGGTAGCATGGCTCCTGCTCCTGGGATTCTTCTACTGTCTCCCGTAAATCAAAATCAACAGGGCTGCAATCATTGTGGAGTTAAAAAGAAAATTAATAAAGGAAAATCAATATGACAAGCCTTACTATCAAAGATATTCAGGTACAAGGAATGTATTGTTAGATTTCTTTTCTTTCTCCTTTTTTTTTTCTTTGAGACAGAGTCTTGCTCTGTCACCCAGGCTGGAGTGCAGTGGCATGATCTGGGCTCTCTGCAACCTCTTCCTTTTGGGTTCAAGCAATTCTCCTGTCTCAGCCTCCTGACTTGCTGGGACTACAGGTGCACGCCACCAAGCCTGGCTAATTTTTGTATTTTTAGTAGAGATGGGGTTTCACCATGTTGCCCAGGCTGGTCTTAAACTCCTGACCTCAAATGATCTGCCCACCTTGGCCTCCCAAAATGCTGGGATTACAGGTGTGAGCCACCTTGCCCAGCCAAATTGTTAGATTTTTAAAGAGTATAAAATGTTTTGAAAATTCTGAAGCTCTGTATGACTCATTTGTGAAATATGAAAATTGATTTATTTGATCACCTACTATGTACTAGACCTTGTGCCTAGAGTTGTTACATACATCATTTAACCCTCACAATAAAATCATCTCCATTTTACATATGATAATCACTTTAACTTCACTAGTATCTTCCCTCAGAGATTCCAAAACGTGGGGTACTAACACATAAAATGCAAGATACATTGTAAAGCAGTGTATGTCCAAAGTTCTCATCATAGTGTCCAAAGTTCTCATCATAGTGTCACATGTAATGGCAAAATATTAGAAATAACCTAAGCGTTTATGAATGCAAGATTAAAAATATGCAGCTGTAATGAAGAATGAGGAATGTCTGTATATATATGGAATAATATGAAAGGTATGATATTACATGGGACAAACGAGATATAGAAGAAATGCTACCTTGATGGAATCAGTAGTATGCATCTATTTGTGGTTGGAGAGGGAGAGAGAATATATATGCTCGTGTGTATGTACACAAAATAATTTTTGGAATAAAATACAATAAATTGATAATATAGGTTGCTTCTGAGGAATGGCTAGAGCATTCCAGGTAGGGCGATTGTCCACTGTATACGTTTTTGTGCCTTTTGAATTTTGAGCCAGCTGCATTTACTACCTATTAAAAGAGATACAAATATAATTTAAAAAGAAGAAATAAAGTATACCTTTCTAGACATGAAAACAAAGACAAAAAGATGCTCCGGGCTGTGTGGGTTTTGTGAGGGCATGGACTGTACCTGCCGATCCCCGTGGCACCCCAGTGCCTAGCATAGTACACACCTGAGCATTTGTGCAATCAGTGAGCCAAGCTGAAGGAAACAAAACAACTCAAATTCCTCTATAGGAAGGACACCACATCTCTTCTGTGGTGTCTCTGCTAAAAATACGTATCCTGAATCTAACCATGAAGAAACATCAGACAAACTTAAATTGAGGAGCATTCTGAAAAATAAATGACCTGTGCATTTCATAAATGTCAAGGTCATGGCGGACCAAGAAAGAGCAGGGAACTGTTTGGGATTGAAGGAGACTGAAGGGCAGGAGAGCTGAGTGTGCTGTGTGCAATACCGGATTACATCCCAGGCCAGGAGAAAAAATGTTGTATTCTTTTTAAAGGACGTTCATTAGAGTTGACAAAATTTGAATAAGGTCTGTGAATTAGGTAATAGTACTGTTTCCATGTTAACATCCTCATTTCGATAATAGTACTGTGGTTATAAGAAAATCTTGTTTTTAAGAATTAGGCACTTAGGGCCTGGTGCTGTGGTTCACGCCTGTAATCCCAGCACTTTGGGAGGCCAAGGCGGGCAGATCACGAGGTCAGGAGATTGAGACCATCCTGGCTAACGTGGTGAAACTCCGTCTATACTAAAAATACAAAAAAAATTAGCCGGGCGTGGTGGCGGGCGCCTGTAGTCCCAGCTACTCTGGAGGCTGAGGCAGGAGAATGGCGTGGACCTGGGAGGTGGAGCTTGCAGTGAGTGGAGATCGCGCCACTGCACTCCAGCCTGGGGACAGAGCGAGACTACCTCTCGGGGAAAAAAAGAAAAATAGAATTAGGCACTTAGAAATTTAGGGGAAAAGGGGCATTGTGTTGGCAACTTACTCTGAAATGGTTCAGGTGAAAAAAGGGAGAGAAAGAAAGAGAAAGGGGAAATAATAAAGTAAACATGGTAAAATGTTAACATCCAGGGAATTGGAGTGAAGAAATACAGGAATTCTTTGTACTATTTTGACAACTTTTATGTCTGAAGTTATTTCAGAATAAACAACTTTAAAAAAAAGCTTCCTACATGGAACATGTTATGGCTTCCTTCCTTCCTTCCTTCCCTCCCTCCCTCCCTCCCTCCCTCCCTCCCTCCCTCCCTCCCTCCCTCCCTCCCTCCCTCCTTCCTTCCTTCCTTCCTTCCTTCCTTCCTTCCTTCCTTCCTTCCTTCCTTCCTTCCTTCCTTCCTTCCTTCCTTCCTTCCTTCCTTTTTTAAAGCAAAGTCTCTCTGTGTTGCCCTTGCTGGCCTTGAACTGGGCTCAAGGGATCCTCCACCTCAGCCTCTTGAGTAGCTGGGACCACAGGCATGCCCTACCATGCCTGGCTCTGATTTTGTAATTACTGAGCCTTTTATGTCCTTTTGTACAATTTTGTCATTTTCTTCTTATAGATCTTTAGATGATTGGTGACATTTATTCCTTTCTTTCTTAATTTCTTTTTTTTTGAGACAGAATCTCACTCTGCCACCCGTGCAGTACAGTGGCGTGATCTGGGCTCACTGTAACCTCCGCCTCCCGTGCTCAAGTAATCCTTCCACCTCAGACTCCCGAGAAGCTGGGACCACAGGTGCACACCACCACACCTGGATAATTTTTGTATTTTTTGTAGAGATGGGGTTTCACCGTGTTGCCCAGGCTGGTCTTGCCCTCCTGGCCTCAAGCAATCGGTCGGCCTTGGCCTCCAAAAGTGCTGGGATTACAGGTGTGAACCACTGCACCCAGCCTATTCCTTTCTTAATACTTTTTGTTTCTTTAAATAATGGCTTTGTTGAGATATAATTTATATACATATGAAACTCACCCTGAATATCTTTGTATATATTTTTAAATAGTACTGCTGTATGAGGAAGGTATGCTTAAAAAAAATCAACTTTATTAGGGTATAATTTAAATGTAATAAAATTCACATATCTCTACTTAATAGGTTGATGGCTTTTGACACACATATGCCTTATGTAACCACCACTGCAATTCAGGTACAAGATGCAGGATATTCCCATTTCTCCATGAAGTTCCCTTGTGTTCCTTTCTTCTTACATTCACCTGTTGGTGGATGTGTCAGTCTTTCCAGTCCCCCCCAAATGGGGATTGGAAGAGTAGGGTGCATGCAGGGTGAGTACGTGTGGTGGGGGGCGCTGCATGGTGGGGATGAGAATGATCATGTTGAGGCGAAGCAGGAACAGGCCCCTGGATGGCTCAGAAGATGGACATGGCATCCCCTGTTTTCCAGAGTTGGGCACAGACTTTGGAAGTTCGCGTACCTCCTCTTTTTTTCTTCTTTGGTCTTTATTCTGGTGTTGTGGCTGCTGCCCTGTTAACACAGCAAATGTCAAGTGGACTTCTAAAATACCAACATTTTATCATCATCAAAAGGGAAGACTGACTACCTTAAAAAGCCTGTTTTGGGAAGGAATAAGACTTTGAGATGCAGCTATTGTGCGTGTTGAAACTTAGTAAGGCTTTTTATTTGGCCGCTAATCACTCCAGCACTGACCATGTGAGAAAAAAAGTTTGTATTTGCATTCACCAAATTTTTTACACAGAAAATTGCCACTTTCCCCTTGTCTTGAGACTTCTTATTCTGCTGTTCATTTTGAAGTAAAGGTGGAATGGGAAATTAGTGTCTACAAGGAAAGAGCCTGCTTTTGGCATCTGAGAAATTCATTCTCCTCACGAGAACTAAGATTACCTTCAGTATTTTTAATGAGGATTGCATTATACAAACATGTACACATGTATGTATACACAAATATATATGCAAAATATATAATTTTGTAAGATATTATACACACAAACCCCCAATGAGTGTTTAGAACATAGCAAGCATGCAATACATTATATTATTATATTTTTAAATTTCTTTTTATTAAATAGAGATGGGGTCTCGCCATGTTGACCAGGCTGGTCTCAAACTCCCTGCCTCAAGCGATCCTCCTATCTTGGCCTCTCAAAGAGCTGGGATTGGCCGAGAGTGGTGGCTCATGCAGGTAATACCAGCACTTTGGGAGACCAAGGCAGGTGGATCACTTGAGCTCAGGAGTTTGAGACCAGCCTGGCCAACATGGTGAAAACAGATCTCTACTAAAAATACAAAAAATTAGCTAGGCATGGTTGCTCATGCCCATAGTCCAAGCTACTCAGGAGGCTGAGGCAGGAGAATCACTTAAACCTGGGAGGCGGAGGTTGCAGTGAACCTAGATCGTGCCACTGCACTCCAGCCTGGGCAGCAGATTGAGACTCCATCTCAAAAACAAAACAACTCCCCCCACACCCCCCCCAAAAAAACCCAAAGAGCTGCAATTACAGGTGTGAGTCACTGTACCTGGCCTATATTATTATCACAAATAATATCTTCATTTTTGCGTTTTTTGCCCAGGTGTGTTGCTTTATGACAAATCTCTCTTTTACTCTTTGTGGTTGAAATGGTAATCTATTGAAATGTATTTATCTACTGAAAGTCTTGGTTCCTTTCTGTGTTTTCGCAGGCTCACTGCAGACAGACCTTTCTGTCCTTCATGAACACACGTGTGGTAGACAGATGACTGTCCTGCACCCCGTGCTGCTCTAGGTGTGCCAGACGTGGAGCTGTCCAGTTGGGAGAAGATGGATTCCAAAGATGAAAGCTCGCACGTGTGGCCGACGTCTGCAGAGCACGAACAGAATGCTGCACAGGTGAAGACTGCTCTTTTCCAGCTTGGTATTGAGAGGTTTTCAGCTGGACACAGTTTGCTGACTATCTAGTAGTGATTGGTTGGGAGGAGCCAACATGAAGAACTCGTACCCAGGGAATAGGGACTGTTTTGGCACCTTGAATGCTCCATCGACGTGGCTCACTGTGAGTTAGGAGAGCTAGACCACCACCTATAGGCTTCTCTGCATTGTCTGCAATTTACTGTCATTGTCTGTTTTACTACCCTGTTTTATTTATGTTATTGGTGCTGAAAGCCTCAAACTATAGTTTGTTTCTTTTATGTTATCCGTAGGAGTTTGGTCCTTTGTGTGTAATGAGTACAAGTATGTATTTAAAGTGAGTGGCCTTTTCTTTTCTTTTTAAATTCAGAATATAAACCTCTAAGTGAAAGTTGTTCCATTATGAGTCAGCCACTTTAGAGGTTAGTCACTTGATCAAATGCTGCTGTCATCCTTTCAGATTGCTGCTAGAACCATCCACGTTATTCTGACTGTTCTTAGTGACGGCAAATCTCTGCATTTTTGGTGTGGAATTGAATTTTGGGATGATTAGCAGTCATATGGAGCCATGTTTTATATGTGACCAAAGCATAAAACTTAATTTTTAAACATTATAGTAAACATACAAATTTAATGTTTCATTAAATTGCATAACCATAGTACCATATCAAAATCAAGAAGTTACACTGAAACATTTAAGTATGCAGATTCTATTTAATTTAAGCAATATAATAAATATACAATCAATAAGATTGGTCATCTGGTATGATTAAAAATTCTCGGTATGGGCCAAAGATGGTGGTTCATGCCTTTCCCAGCAGTTTGGGAGGCCAAGGCAGCAGGATCAATTCAGGCCAGGAGTTCAAGACCAGCCTGGGCAACAAAGTGAGGCCCTGACTCTACAAAAAAAAAAAAAAAAAATTTGCTGGACATGGTGGTGCATGCCTGTAGTGGTGCAGTCATGTCTCCAGGAGGTGGAGGCTGCAGTGAACCGTGACTGCACCACTACGCTCTAGCCTGGGTGACAGAATGAGACCCTGTCTCTAAAAATAAAAATAAATGAAGTCTTAGTCTGATTACTTGAAAAAGTTCCACCGATGTTTTCAGCAGAGTATATGAGAATTCTGTTTTATTTCTCCTGGAAATCATTTTGAGGTCACTTCCATGCAGCTATGTATTTTGGTATATTTTATTTATAAACAAAATTGTAGTTCATTAAAAAGCAAAACAAAAGAAAATCTAGTTGTGACACTGCATGACCAGGGCCCTGCCTGTGGGTAACCAGATAGTAGATAGCCAAGGTCAGGGTCCCTGTGGCACTCCTTCCTCCCAATTGGTTCTTCCGCCAGCTGGGAATTCTGATGTAATGAGTGCTGAAGACCAAGCGGAAAAGCTTGGATAACTTGTCTGGAGGAAACATGTTTTCCCTTCTTAAGCACTGAAACTAGTTCAAGGCTTTGATGTTAATGAACAAATCTAAAGTCACAAAATTGTCTTATAGCAATTAAGCCTGCTCAAATATGAGCCTAATTTTTCCAATAGACAAACTTTATCTTCCCAGACAAATCAAATTTATGTAGAAGCCAGACTAATCGTTTAGTGTAGAGGTAGAAGTTTGTTGTATTTCTGTGGTGTTTGATTACATTTTGTCTCTTAGGTTTCCTTCTGGGGATTAAATTAGTTTATATTATCTTTGGGATCTACAATCCTTCACTAGAGAAAACTGACATAAAAAAGTTAGGCCCAAAGCCAAGGCAGTATAAGAGCAAGGATTCCACCCTAAGAGTCCTGACTTCGATAGCAACACATAAATTATTTCTCTCCCAAATGTGTGCTTTGGCCATCTGCTTCCAGACCTTCAATATCAGGCATCAGGCCATGTGCCAAGCTCAGGCCTTCAAGAATTCAATCCTCCAAAGCTGACCACTCAGAAAATATTTTACAAAACTTGATTTCTGCTTTAGTTCTTTAGGTCTTGGGAGAAAATTATTTACCCTGGTGACAGCTGAAATAGTTGTCCAGAACGCCTTAAAAGTACTTTATTAGAATTTTCTGTGTCTTCATCTACCTGGCAAGGAAGAGTTCTATTCCATTCAATGATTCAGCAAGCATTTACCGATACACCTCCAGTATGTGCTTTGTGTATGAAACAACTTGCAGGAAAGAAAGTGACTTTTTAGTTTAGTTTAGTTTAGTTTGGTTTGGTTTGGTTTGGTTTGGTTTGTTTTGGTTTGGTTCAGTTTGGTTCGGTTTAGTTTAGTTTAGTTTTGAGATGGAGTTTCACTCTTCTCACCCAGTCTGGAGTGCAGTGGCGTGATCTCGGCTCACTACAACCTCTGCCTCCTGGATTCAAGCAATTCTCCTGTCTCAGCCTCCCGAGTAGCTGGGATTACAGGTGCCCCCCACCATGCCCAGCTAATTTTTGTATTTTTTTTAGTAGAGATAGGGTTTCACCATGTTGGCCAGGCTGGTCCTGAACTCCTGACCTCAGGTAATCCACACACCTCAGCTTCCCAAAGTGCTGGGATTACAGGTGTGAGCCACCACATCTGGCCAAAAGTGACCTTATTTTAATGTGTCTGCTGAAAGACACTATTAGTTATAAAATAGAATTCTTATGATGTGTTGAGAGCAATTGGCTTTTGAGTCTTGACATATTTTTTCACACCACAGAGTAATTTGTGTGTTTTATTCTGGTAGTGTTGTCAAGCAGGAATCTGCAGTGTTGTTTCCAGGATCAATTAACCACATCCTTATTACTCCCCAAAAGAGTTATCTGCATTGGACATTTGAGGCAAAGGGGAATTTAAGTCGGTTGCCTAACAGTTAGCAGTAAATCAATGACAGGGTCCTCGGATCCTTCCCTAGTCATCAGCTCAGTGTAGATGAAGGTGTATCCATCCCCATTCTCCTTTCATTGGGGATATTTTAGAATCCCAGGTGTGCTTGTTGATCTCTTACCTTCGTGAGACTGATTTTGTTCTTCGTCCTTGCCTCCTTTTTATGCCAGGTGCACTTTGTTCCGGACACTGGAACGGTGGCTCAGATCGTCTATGCTGATGACCAGGTTCGCCCACCCCAGCAGGTGGTGTACACGGCAGATGGTGCCTCCTACACATCAGTGGATGGTCCAGAGCACACGCTGGTATACATCCACCCAGTGGAAGCCGCGCAGGCATGTGAAGGATTATTTGTTTATAATTTGTTGATTAACTAATTAACCGATTACTTGTGTTTACCTTCTGTCAGTCATTGTGCTAGCTACTGGTGATGCAGAACGTATTCAGATAAGATTTGTGCTCTCAGCTGGGCGCGGTGGCTCATGCCTGTAATCCCAGCACTTTGGGAGGCTGAGGTGGGTGAATCACAAGGTCAGGAGTTCAAGACCAGCCTGGGCAAGATAGTGAAACCCTGTCTCTCCTAAAAATACAAAAAAGTAGCCAGGCATGGTGGTGGGCACCTATAATCCCAGCTACTCGGGAGGCTGAGGCAGAGAATTGCTTGAACCTGGGAGGCAGAGGTTGCAGTGAGCCGAGATCATGCCACCGCACTCTGGCCTAAGTGACAGAGCGAGACTCTGTCTCAAAAAAAGAGAAAAGATCTATGTTCTCAAGGAGCTTGTAACCAGCTTGGCAGAGGAAGATGTGATTTACTTCTCGACACTAAATGCAGTAAGAAGAGCATGGGTTCGTATATAGCTCTTCTCTCTAGTTGACTAGGTTATGAATTTGTTATTATTCCTAAGTTTCAAGAACCAGGCTCTGTGAAAACATACAGATTATTTCAGCTAAATGTGTAAGAAAGGGTCCTGCTAAGCTTATTAGCTACCACTTCTTAATAACTTACTGATTTGCAAGGCTGTACTAGAAGCAAAGATGTTTACTGGTAAAAGCTGTACAATTATAGCTGCTTTTATTTTATTTGTTGCCAGTGACTTGCAGTGTAGCTTCCAAATGAGTGACACCAATATTCCCCAACATATAAATGTTAATTTACATTGTTAGCACTTTACAATGTATAAAGTACTTTGAGATGTGTATCTTTAACATCTAAATTCCATGCTTTTATAGTAGCATCTTGGTAATAAAAATTTGTCCTCATTTGATATTAATAAAGAGGCTCAGATCATTCCCAAAAAGAAATGAGGCCGGCCTAATCAGTGCCTTTCAAATCTACGTAAGTATGAAATCACTGAAGACTTAGTGGTACTTTTGGAATACCCCTGCCTATATTAAAATAAGATTAGTTTATGTAAGAATGTCCTGTGACCAACTTTTAGTTTATTACAATGTTACTAAATGTCTGAATTTGGATAATTTTTATTTTATTTACTTATTTTTTATTTTTTCGAGACAGAGTCTTGCTCTGTTTCCTAGGCTGGAGTGCAGTGGCACAATCTCAGCTCATTGCAACCTCCACCTCCCTGGTTCAAGTGATTCTCCTGTCTCAGCCTCCCAAGCAACTGGGATTACAGGCACCCACCACCATAACCAGCTAATTTTTGTATTTTTAGTAGAGATGGGTTTTCGCCGTGTTGGCCAGGCTGGTCTTGAACTCCTGACCTCAGGCGATCTGCCTGCCTCAGCCTCCCAAAGTGCTGGGATTACAGGCGTGAGTCACCACGCCCAGCTAGATTTTTAGAAACTTTAGAAGAAAGGACATTTTGACATTTTTCTGGATTAGAGATAGTAACCATGGTGCCCTGGCTACAATAGTTTCAAAGAATTTTCTCTACTTAGCTTTGCTGCATCATGACCCAACTTAGTTTATGATGATGATTTTTTAAAAAATTATGACTTTATTGACTATCCAAAAAAGAACTCATGGAACATTAAGTTCAATTTACTTTCCTTCTACTTCTCTTCTGATAATAAACATGCACTTACGTTTGAAAGAGCTGTAATCCTTGGGAATGTAATCCTCTTCTGGATGCCTGTCTATCCCCATCCATTTTCATTTAATCACAAGGCTACACTGTGAGCAGTGTTATGTGTGAACCTATGAACCCTTGTTCACATCATGTCTCTTTTGTTTTCACGAGATGCCTTTTTAATTAACTGTGACATTCAGCCCCAAGAGAGGCTTTGCTTAGGAGTAAAATTGTGAAGTATGTTAGCCATTGGGATGGTTAGCTTCTACAATCTCTTTGGAGCCATCTGAATGAAAGGCTTTAGCTAAATTTAAGATTACTATCTTTATTTTCTGTATTAATGAAAGATTATTACTAGCTAAAATGGGAGTTGGCTTTTCTAAAAATTGGTGCTTAGCAGTGGGATAATTTTTCTGTGTAGGCAGGCTATCCAAAGAGCTACTGCTAATTGTTTGTTTGTTTGTTTGTTTAGACTCTGTTTACAGACCCAGGCCAGGTAGCTTATGTCCAACAGGATGCTACAGCTCAGCAGGTAATGAATTGTCTTTTTCTTGTTTGGGGATAACACTGTGAATGCCACTGTGCCTGGAATGCCCCCATCCCTTCACACTGCACCATCTCTGGATGTTTGTTTCTTATGTACTAAGAATGTTCTCCAGCTCCTTTAATGAAAACAACGCAAAATGTAACATAATATTAACATATTTCAATAAGTATATACTGGAATGATCTGGTAATAGAAAGTGATTTGTCAGAGAAATTTTTAAAAATAAGCATATAAACAGGGTATTGGTTCAAGAACCAAGGAATAATCATGAGGTTTAAAAGTATCTCCCTTTTTGGAAATTGATATAGCTTTTGTGCTTGCTCTATTTTTAAACACTGAAAAAAAAATTCTTGCTTAAATTACATATAAATGTGGTTCCAATTTTCCTTGTGCCAGCTTCTAAAAAGTTGAGTTCTTCTTGGTTTTCTTTTAAAACATTTCTTTCCCATTACCTTCATTCTTCATATATCCTACTTGGCTTTGATGACTTCCTCCTTATTTTTTGCAAGAATGTGAAAGTGATAAAGAAGGTGTGGGAGCAGCTGGGCACAGAGGCTCCTGCCTGTAATCCCAGCACTTTCGGAGGCTGAGGTGGGAGAATCATTTGAGACCAGACTGGGCAATAGAGAGAGACCCCATCTCTGCAAAATTTTAAAAATTAGCCAGATGTGGTGGTGTACACCTGTGGTTCCAGCTACTTGGGAGGCTAAGGTGGGAGGATCCCTTAAACCCAGAAGTCTGAGGCTGCAGTGAGCTTTGATTACACTACTGCACTCCAGCCTGGGTGGCAGAGTAAGACCCTGTCTCAAAAAATAAACAAGCAAAAACCAAATAGGTTTACTTTCATGTCAGGTAGTGTGACTGTAATTTGTCTGTATTACTGAGTGCCATGACTGATTAATAATTAAATTATTCTCATTAAGAAGCACTTTCTGGCCAGGTGTGGTGGCTCACATGTGTAATCCCAGCACTTTTGGAGACTGAGGCAGGTGGATCACTTGAGGTCAGGAGTTCAAGACCAGCTTGGCCAACATGGTGAAACCCCGTCTCTAGTAAAAATACAAAAAACTTAGCCGGGCATGGTGGCAGGCGCCTGTAATCCCAGTTAATTTGGGAGGCTGAGGCACAAGAATCACTTCAACCTGGGAGGTGGAGGTTGCAGTGAGCCAAGATTATGCCACTGCACTCCAGCCTGGGCGATAGAGCAAGACTCCATCTCAAAAAAAAAGAAAAAAATTAATTAATTAATTAAAATTTAAAAGAAGAAGCACTTTCTGCTTTTTTATTTCTTGGTAGAAGATTTGTATGCTTCTGTTTTAAAATTTAGAAAATGAACACTAGTTGTATTAATATCGTCTGAAATATAGAGAGGACTGTTAGGAGCCTTTGTTATATAAGTTGGGGTTAAATTCATTCGTGACTGGCAGTGAATGGCAATGTAGTGGGGGTCTTCGAACTTAAATGAGAACTGTTATTTATTTTAATAATTTTTTGTAATAATTAGGTATATTCTTGACCCAAACCTCATTTCTGTAGTTATTGATTCCAACAGGATGCTACATTGATTCCATCAAGCAAGCAATTGAATATATACACACACACACACACACACACACACACACACACATATATATGGATATACTATTAGATATATTCTTCATTTATTATTTTACATGTAGATTATTTCCTTTTTTTTCTTATTTTGCTACTATAAAGAACGCTGTCATGGATATCATATCAGATTATTTCCTTAGGATAAATGCCCCAAAGCAAAATGGTAGAGACAGAAGATATTTGTATTTTAAGTTAAGAACCAAGCTTTTTGTAAAAGTGGAAAAAGATACAAATATAAAAACCAAACCAATGAAATAAAAACCCAGATTTCTAAATTTGAATTGGAATATGAATATGGACTTGTAATATGTTTTCTCTTAAAAAACATGTTTTCTGACCAGGCACCTGTAATCCCAGCACTTTGGGAGGCTGAGGCAGGCAGATCACTTGAGGCCAGGAGTTCGAGACCAGCCTGGGCAACATGGCAAAACCCTGTCTCTACAAGAAATACAGAAATTACGTGGGTGTAGTTGCTCATGCCTGTAATCCCAGCTACTCTGGAGGTTGAGTCGGGAGAATCACTTGAACCTGGGAGGCAGAGGTTGCATTGAGCTGAGATTGCACCACTGTACTCCAGCCTGGGTGACCGAGCAAGACTCTGTCTCAAAAAAAAAACCAAAAAACAGGCTGGGCGTGGTGGCTTACGCCCATAATCCCAGCACTTTGGGAAGCCGAGGCAGGTGGATCACCAGAGGTCAGGAGTTCGAGACCACCCTGGCCGATATGGCAAAACCCCGTCTCTACTAAAAATGCAAAAATTAGCTGGGCATGGTGCCTCATGCCTGTAGTCCCAGCTACTTGGGAGGCTGAGGCAGGAGAATTGCTTGAACCCAGGAGGTAGAGGTTGCAGTAAACTGACGTCATACCACTGTACTTCAGCCTGGGTGACAGAGTGAGACTCTGTCTGAAAAACAAAAGAAAACAAAAAACAAAAAAAAGCAAAAATCCCGTTTTTCTAGTTCTGGCCATTGAAGTAGTTTAGATACGATGATCAACCCACTAGCAGTGAGTATCCCTAATGCTGCCATGTGTTCTCTTAAATACAATTCACCAGCAAAAGAAATTAGGGCATTTTGGAGAAATGGCAGATTCTAGCTCTGAGGCAGGGAATGCACCGATGAACTTGGAGCATCTTGTCTTCTCAGAATGCAGGGTTGCTATTAAAAACTTCTGGTTTCCTATGGCAAGAACTTGAAGGGGCCAAAATGGGTCAAATTGACCTGTAAAAAAGGATAACATCTACAATAGATTGAAGTACCTAAATATACGTAAGGTCCACAAGTTCATAGTGATTCTAAAAGGAGTTATTGGATTGGTCACTTTTTGAGGATGCTAGAATTTACCATATTATTCTAAAAACTGGCAAATGGAGAAAAAGAATCCTGCCTTTCTCCTTGAAGGTACCCGGGTAACCAATTACTTGAGGAGGGAAATTTCTTTACAGAAGCATTCCTACTAATAAATAAAGATGGGATGATTGACTTAGAATATCACCATTTTGCAGCCCCTAATGACATACGGACCTAGGCAATGATTGTCAATGGTAGCCTGAAACCATCAGGAAAAAGCTGATGAGGAATGGTATAATGGATAGATCCAAGTAATAATATCACCAACAGAGAGACAGCCATTCATGATATGCCTCCTGGTATTGTGTACTTCCTATTGTATTATATCACATATGAAGCATTCTTCCCAAAAAATCAAACTGGAATCTGATTAAATATCTAGATTCAAGCGTGGTAGACAAAATGGAACAAATGAAAAGATACACACAAATGCAGTCAGCAGAACCCAGTCTGTGGGAGATTCTCTAGGACAAATGGTTTAGCTTCTTTTCCAAATAAATTGCAAGGGAAAAGAGGAAGGGGGAGCTTATGTATTAAAGGAGACTTCAGAGGCATATCAGTCAGATGCAATATATGGACCTTGTTTGGATCCTGATTTGAACAAGCCAACTGTAAAAAAATACATGGGGCAATTGGGGAAATCGTAACACTAAGTCAATATTTGATAGTACTAAGAAATGACAGCTGGGGCTGGGCGCAGTGGCTCACGCCTGTAATCCCAGCACTTTGGGAGGCCTAGGTGGGTGGATCACGAGGTCAGGAGATCGAGACCATCCTGGCCAACATAGTGAAACCCTCTCTCTACTAAAAATATGTAAATTAGCTGGACATGGTAGCACGTGCCTGTAATTCCAGCTACTTGGGAGGCTGAGGCAGGAGAATCGCTTGAACCAGGGAGCTGGAGGTTGCAGTGAGCCGAGATCACACCACTATACTGCAACCTGGCGACAGAACAAGACTCCGTCAAAAAAAAAAAAAAAACACACACATGCAGAAATGACGGCTGGGTACAGTGGATCATGCCTGTAATCCCAGTACTTTGGGAAGCCGAGGCAGGTGGATCACCTGAGGTCAGGAGTTTGAGACCAGCCTGGCCAACATGGTGAAACCCCATCTTAACTAAAAATACAATAATTAGTTGGGTGTGGTGGTGGGTACCTGTAATCCTAGCTACTTGGGAGGCTGAGGCAGGAGAATCGCTTGAACCTGGGAGGCGGAGGTTGCAGTGACAGTGAGCCGAGATCGTGCCATTGCACTCCAGCCTGAGCGATAAGAGTGAGACTCCGTCTCAAAAAAAAAAAAAAAGACTAATTTTTTTAGGTATGATAAGATATGCAATCTAAAAGTCATTTTATTGTACTCAACTATTTACAGATGAAAACGTATAATGTCTTGGTTTTGCTTCTAAGTAATCCAATGAGGGAGAAAGTAGGTAGATTAATTGAAATAAGATTGGCCGTGAATTGGCGGCCAGGGACGGTGAATCACATCTATAATACTGGCACTTTGGGATCCCTGAGACAGGAGGAACACTTGAGCCCAGGAGTTAAAGACCAGCCTAGGCAACATAGTGAAGACCCTTGTCTCTACAAAAACTAAAAAAAAATTAGCCAGGCATGGTGGCATGTATGTGTAATCCCAGCTACTCGGGAGGCTGAGGTGGGAAGAGCACTTGAGCCTTGGAGGTTGAGGCTGCAGTGAGCGGTGATTAAGCCACTCGGCACTCCAGACAGACATATTTTATCTCAAAAAAAAAAAAAAAAAGTTGATTGGCCATGAATTGATAATTGTTGAGCTGAGTTATGGATACCTGAGGTTTATTATACTATTCTATTTGATATTTGTGTGAAATTATTTTGATAATTGATTTTCTAAATTGCTTTTCAGACACTGAAAATGTTTGTATTCCCACCAACAAAATACTGTCCAAGAGTGCCCCATTTCCACACACTCTTGCCACACTGAGTATCTGCATTCTTTTCAAATTTTGCCCATCTGATAGGCAGATTTGTGTTGTTTTATTATTGAGGGATAGTTTTAATGAAAGGCTTCGTTGCCATTTGCACTTCAAAGGGCTCTTCATCTTTCCCCATCTCCAGAAACAATCTGCCTGTTTCATGTTGTGCTCAGAAGGAAAGTTGTGCTCAGCTCCACAAACCCTGACATTACAAGACAGTGGAACTATTGGCTTGGCATCTCTCTCCATTGCAGTTTCCTTTCAACCAGCACAGTTGTTATTTCTGGTTATAACACCTCAGCGGTTGTCGGTGTATCTGGTGACCTGGATAAATTCTGGATAGAAAGTTAGATTGAGAGTTTAACACAGATGATGGTTTTTTTTTTTTTTTTGGTTTTTTTTTTTTTCTTAGGTAAAAGGTTCCTGTTATATTTTCAGTTGTTTTTAGTGAGGGCAAAACGTGCTTGAAGCATTTTTCACGTACGCATTCCCTTGTCCTTAAGAAAGGCATCAGTGGTCTCCAGGCATAGTCTCCCCATTGTTTTTGAAAATGAACATGTGTGACTCCCCACACACTGAGAGGAAAATATGCTGCCCTGATAATTGGTCTCAGTAGGAATCAAGAAGCATTCTGTTGTGTGTGCTGCTGTCCAGCGTAGTCGTTTCATGTTTCACTTCTCAGATAAATTGCATCCTGAAATGCATTATGTCCTTTCAGAAATAATTACAGAGAGTGGTATTAAGTGGGAAGGAGAAAGTATACCATAAGTTTATAGATTCTTTTTCCTTTTACTGTATTTTATTGTACATGACAAAATGCACAAGATTAAAATGGTTTTGCTTCGTACTCTCTTCCTCTAAGTGAAACACACACACACTGCTTGCCAACCTACTGCCTGGCGGTGACCTCAGGAGCATGTGTGGTTACCTTGTTGCCCAGGTATTCAAAGTGTGGGTGATGTTTACCTCTTCTGCTGCCCTCCTTGAATGGACTGAATTCCCTAGGACCATTGTCATGTACTGGAAAAAGCAGTGCAGAGTCAGAATTTAAACTTCATCTCTGCCACTTAGGAGGGTTGTAACATCACCTGACCTCAAAGGAATTCAATACGTGCCCAGCATCAGTAAACACCAGCTGAATTTGAATTTGTGATTCATTAAATTTGTAATGCATGCCTGTTGTATGTTAAGGTCTGTGTTGTCTAGAAGTATACAGTTCTTACCTAGAAATGATAGTCACTAGCTCTTTCCATTCCTTTTCAACAGTAGTTTGCATGTTTCTGGTAAATATCCAAACTCTGCTTTTAACGTTAGCCCTCTAAGATGATGCTGGAGTGTTTAAGCATTTCCTTTTGCCACAGTCTGTTAGGAGAGAGGTCCAGCACGGGGAAGAGAAGGTTGGTTTTATCTTGATGTCAGCTTTCTCAGCAGTGGCAAGAAGCCAGTCACCTTGCCAAACCAGAGTCCTTCTGACAGCATCTGTTGGGGCAAAATACATTGCAGTTTCACTAGAATAACTGAATTGCTGAATTCATTCTTTCAGGTTGGGTCTGCAGAGCGGATTTATGAGGAGTAGAGGTGCATATATGCTTTGGTTTGTTCAATGTATGGTAACGTTTATCACTAACCCTGGCATAATGCTTAAGCACTTAGGACAAGGGGCAATATTGTAAGCTGTGCTCTGAGACAGGGAGCAGGAATACAGTCACTTCCTCGAAGGTTCTATGGAGGAGGTCGAGGGGGAGGTGGCTACAGCAGCTGCACCGCTAGAAGTTCCCTGTGGAGTCCTCAGCCTCACAGGGCATTTTATGTTGTTTTTACTGAAGCTGAGGCAGATGCGTCTTCCAGAATTTTGGCCTCCCACGTAAAACTTTCTAAAAGACCCTGAGTCGCAGAAGTGGAATGTCATGCAAAAGTTAAATGAGCATGTGTTAAGCGTGCGGATGCAGTTTGAGATAGCCGATTTGATCTGCTTTCTGGAGCCCGAGCGTTTCAAATGTTGGGCAATGCTCTTACAGTGCCACTGCAGGTCAGGCCCTCAATAAACACACTCAGTACCGTTTCTTTAGAGTTCTTTTTATTATTTGAGACGGGGCCTTGCTCTGTCACCCAGGCTGGAGTGCACTGGCACCATCACAGATCACTGCAGCCTCGACCTACTGGGCTCAAACGATTCTCCCACGTCAGTCTCCTGAGTCGCTGGGATCACAGGCACATGCCACCACTGCCCAGCTAAATTTTGTATTTTTTGTAGAGACAGGGTTTCACCATGTTGCCTAGGCTGGTCTCGAACTCCTGGGCTCAAGCAATCCTCCTGCCTCAGCCTCCCAGAGTGCTGGGATTACAGGCATGAGCCATCACGCCTGGCCTCTTTTTTTTTTTTTTTTTTTTTTGAGATGGAGTTTTGCTCTTGTCGCCCAGGCTGGAGTGCAATGGCGTGATCTCGGCTCACTGCAACTTCCTCCTCCTGGGTTCAAGTGATTCTCCTGCCTCAGCCTCCCGAGTAGCTGGGATTACAGGTGCCCGCTACCATGCCCAGCTAATTTTTTTTTGTATTTTTAGTAGAGATGGGGTTTCACCATGTTGACCAGGCTGGTCTCGAAACCCTGACCTCAGGTGATCTGCCCACCTTGGCCTCCCAAAGTGCTGGGATTACAGGCATGAGCCACCATGCCCAGCCACGCCCTGCCTCTTTTTAGAGTTTGATAAGTTCTTCGATTCAGATGCACTGCAGGAAAAGGATGTTTCTGTGAATAGCCACAAAGACTTCCTCTAGATGCCTGAAGGGATGGATGTCATTTCCGAAAAGGCCAAATATATTTCAACAAATTAATCTTCATTGAATACCTACTTTATGCTCAGCAATCTTTTAAATTTGAGGAGAAAGTATATGATACCATCATGGTCCTTAAAGAACTTAGGATAACAATGATTGATACTAAGCACTTACTAAATGCTATATACTCTGCTACTGACCTTATATACATATTGTTTCACTTAGTACTTACAGAACCTGAGGCATGTATTACTGTGTCCATTTTACAGACAAAGAAACTGAGGTTCAGAGAACTATAGTAACTTGCTAAGTGGCGGGGCAAGGATTTTACTCTAAATGCCTGACTCCAAAGCCCATAGTCTACTTCCCTGAGGTGCAGTTGGAGAGGCAAGATGGACTCATGTGAAAACGCATACTTATCACCAAAATAGATGGTGTCTGGCAATGGATGCAAAGCTGTAGGGATAGTTAATGTGTGAGATGTCTGGATCTAGAGTCTAAAGATCTTGGCAGACGGGAAGAACAGATAAAAGTAGTGAAATGAAATTTACTGGAGATAAATGCAAAATCCCCCATTTAAGTGAAAATCAGCTCTTGAAGTCCTGAGGAGGGGAAAAATGGTTTAATAGCATTCTATGTAGGGAAAAAAGGACTTAGGAATTTTAGTTACCTGCAGGTTCAAGATGGGTCTGCAGTAGAACAATGTGGCCAGTGTAAACACTAATGCACCCTGATGTTGTATTAATAAAAATATGGAATCCACTGCAAAATAAATGAAGACAACAAGATGATCAGGGAGCTGGGAGTTTGGTCATTTGAGAAATGACTGAATGAATTAGGGGGTTTTGGCCTTCAGATACTTGATTCTTGTGGCAGAAGGGTTACACTTATTCTACCGACCTCCAGAGGAAAGTCCTGGGCCCCGACCAAAGTGTGGAAGATCTGGGCTCCACAGAAAATGTCATAGAACTATTCCAGAATGATTCAGGCTGCCTGGTGAGGTCATGAAGTGTGGAAGCAGACGCTGAGTGCTGTTGTAAGAGGGATTCTATGGCTCCAAGGGCTGCAGGAGTTCAGAGCAGAGGAGACTCAGGGAGGGCTGGAGGCATCAGAGGCGGTTCACTGGGAAACTGGAATGTGGTAGGATTTAGAAGGTTGCTGAGGAAAGAGTATTCTAGGTGAGGAAAACAACATATGAGATGAAGGGAGTGGCATCTTTAAAAGCTTCCTTTATTTATTGACTAGGACATGGCTTGAGTATGACCTTGTGCTAATTGGTCAGGAGGAGCAAGACTGAATAAAGGGATTCTAGGCCAGTGTATAATCCCATAACACTTAGATTGGAGGCAGGAGAACTTTTTCAGGTACCATTTTCTGCCAGGATATTTGATACGAGAGCATTAACCTAATACATGACCCAAGCTGTGTCTTATTTGCAGGAGACTGACTTCAGCATGATGAAACAAACAGGCATCTCATCTCTTTTATTCTTAGTTAAAAACCTCAGTCTGCCTGAGCTGTCGAAAAGGAGAGCTGTGAGCTATTGAACTTTGTTAACCATGTGTTGCACGACGTGTTGAGTTTTAAAAGACAAGTGGTTGAGGTTAGGTCAACTCATGTCCCCCCTCCACTGTGGTGGGACCACTCTGGAAAGGCAAGAGGGACCCCCCACCCCAGGTTTAGTTCAGATGTGGAAACCGATGGTGCCTCACATGTGCACACACCGAAACGGTCTGTTGCTTACCTATCTGAAGTCTCTGGGAGACAGGGCAGGCCCCTCAAGCAGTGTGAAACGGCCTGAATGAGCCAGGCAGAGACCAGGTTTTCCTGAGTTTAAGGGGTGGGGTCAGTGCGCAGGTGGCCAGGGCCTTGCCAGTTTTGAATCTCCCCCGCTGCCAAAGGAGGGAGCACCTGAGCCTTCTTAGCAGCCTGCCCAGGTGTGGGACCGAAGGGGCAGAGGGAGGGCGGGGGTTAAAGGCTGTGAGCAGTCAGATCAAAAATGAAGCCAGCGCTTCCTCACAGCCTGTGGAGGGAAGTCATTTTTCCAGGGCGTGGAAGGAGCAGGTACGAAGACTAGATTCCACCCAGCGCTTGCGCCCTGTTTCTGCCAGCGGGCACCAGCGAACCGAAAGCAGGTGTCCATGTCTGCTTACTCTGTGCCTTCACCTTTTGCCCAGGCCTCATTGCCAGTGCATAACCAGGTGCTGCCTTCCATTGAGAGTGTGGATGGCTCCGACCCTTTGGCAACTCTGCAGACCCCTCTAGGCAGACTGGAGGCCAAAGAGGAAGAGGATGAGGATGAGGATGAGGACACTGAGGAAGATGAGGAAGAAGACGGAGAGGACACAGATCTGGATGACTGGGAGCCAGACCCGCCCCGGCCCTTCGACCCGCACGACTTATGTAAGTGTGGGCACTGGACTCCCCCAGGGAAGCTGTGTCTGTCTTGTGTGTGTGTGTGTGTGTGTGTCTGTGTTTGCCTGTGTGTGTGTGTGTGTGTGAACATAGCTCCCGTGAACCAGGTCCTTCCGTGTGCAGCCACTGTGCCACATTCTCTGCTTGCATCATCCCACCTGGCCTTCACTGCAGCCCTTTGAAGGGCTTTGAAGCCCTTTGAAGCCCTTCGTTTTTTGATTTTACTGATGAGTGAACTGAAGCTCAGAAGATTGGGAAACTCGCTCAGGGTCACATAGGGACGAAGGGGCATCAGGCAGCCGAACCGAGGTCTCTCACACCAGAGCTTCAGCTACCAAACCACCATGGTAGATGTGCCCGATCCCGCGCTCTTCAGCCACTGCAGCTTTAGTACGTTTGCCTCGCTGCTTTGCCTCTTCCATGCTAGCCTTTTAAGAATGCCGTTCTATCCCAGGCGTGGGTGCCCTGCGTCTACTGCCTCCTTCCTGCCCTCCATGGCCCTACCATGAGGTGGGTAACTTTCCCAGGGCTGTGCCAACACTTTGAGGGTCAGGACTCCAGCTCAGGCAGTCTAGCCCCTCGGCAGCGGAAGTTTTATTGAGATTATTGGCATACGATAAAATTCACCTCTTTTGTCTCATCAGATAGTGCAACATTTAGCCTGATAAGCTCTTTTTACTCTTGTTGTAATTGATTTGTAAATGTGATTTGTAAATGTAGTGGCCACTATTCAAAGGCCTCTCCAGCAGAGAAGTCAGTCGTGGCCTGCTGGTTGTTTGTGGCAGGCATAAGCAAATTCTGTCTGGTGTTAGAGGAGAATTACAGGATTTTTCCTGTAATCTCCGCACACTGCAACCTCTGCCCCCCCGATTCAAGCGATTCTCCTGCCTCAGCCTCCCGAGTAGCTGGGACTACAGGTGTAGCTGGGACTACTGGTCTACCAGAGAGAGTGAATTACCATTGAACGGGTAGCACCATTAGGAGTTCATTGCATTTTGGCTTGAAAACGCAGATGGGGATTTTTCAGGTCAGAATTTTTTTACCTCACATCAAGTTATACTGAGGAATTGGACTTTTCTTCAAGACTCTCTCTCTTTTGCAGGGTGTGAAGAGTGCAATAACGCGCATTCTTCAGTGTGCCCAAAGCATGGCCCCTTGCACCCGATCCCCAACCGGCCGGTGCTCACCCGTGCGAGGGCGAGCCTCCCCTTGGTGCTCTACATAGACAGGTTTCTGGGCGGCGTGTTCTCCAAGCGGCGCATCCCCAAGCGCACCCAGTTCGGCCCCGTGGAGGGGCCTCTCGTCAGGGGCTCGGAGCTGAAAGACTGTTATATTCACCTCAAGGTAATTTATGCTTTATCACACCTCACTCCTGTTCTTCAGCCGTGTTTCAAGGAGCACTGCGTTGTCTGCTGAGTCTCTTATTCCTGTTCCTTAGCGGTTGTTCGCTAGTATTCTTCTTTCTATCTTAATTTGGTTAAATGGAAACTCACTAATGAGATGGAGATTACAATTTTAGTCCCTGAAACCATTAGATGAGTTATTCTGAGGGGCTACAGTAGTTTTCTAGGGTTGCCATAGTAAAATACCACAGACTGGGAGGCTCAAACGACAGACATTTATTTTCTCACTGTTCTGGAAGCTGGAAGTTTGAGGTTAGTTTCCTCTGAGGCCTCTCTCCTTGGCTTGCAGAAAGCCACCTTGTCACTATGTCCTCACAGAGTCTTTCCTCGGTGCTTGTATGTGTATCCATGTCCTAATTGCCCCTTCTAATTTATTTATAATGTTTGTATTTTATTTTATTTATTTTTTGAGATGGAGTCTCGCTCTGTCACCAGGCTGAAGTGCAGTGGCACGATCTTGGCTCACTGCAACTTCTGCCACCTGGATTCAAGTGATTCTCCTGCCTCAGCCTCCCAAGTAGCTGGGACTACAGGTGCCTGCCACCAAGCCTAGCTAATTGTGGTACTTTTAGTAGAGACGGGGTTTCACCATGTTGGCCAGGATGGTCTCGATCTCTCGACCTCATGATCCACCCACCTCAGCCTCCCAAAGTGCTGGGATTACAGGCATGAGCCACTGCGCCTGGCTAATTTTTGTATTTTTTATGGAGACAGGTTGGTCTTGAACTCCTGAGCTCAAGTGATCCTCCTGCCTTGGGCTCTCAAAGTGCTAGGATTACAGGCCTGAGCCACCTCTCCTGGCCCATCTTCCCTTCTTATAAGGACCAGTCCTGTTTGGATTAAGGCCCACCCTAATGACCTCATTTTAACTTAAGTACCCTTTTAAAAGTCCTGTCCCCAAATGCAGTCACAGCCTGAGGTACTGGGTGTTAGGGCCTCAACGTGGATTTTGAGGAAGACACAGTTCAGCCCATAACAGGGGCTTGCTTGCTGTATTTAAAATAATTTTGACTGGAATGCAAAGAGAATCATGTAGGCTTAATGTAATCTGCTGTGTGCCCGTAATGTTTGCAAGAAACCCCCTTTCCAGCTTTGAAACAGGTCTGACCTGTAGACTCTGGTTAAAGAATAGCTCCCTGTATGGTGACGTATGTTTATAGTCATCTCTTTGCAGCTGACCCTTGTGTTTCTGTCCAGCCCTCTCTGCTCCTTGCTTCGTGTAACCGCTCCAGAGAACGAGGAAAGGGCAGTGGGAAGGGGTGAATATTTGGGATGCGTTTTTTGACAAGTCATCTGCTGTCGCGGGGAGGTTTTCTTTGTGTTCTCAAAACCTCCAAGCAAGAATATTACTTTGTAAAGAGAAATGCCTGTCCCTGGGCTGCCTATTATAAATGAATGCAATGAAACCCCAAAAGGAGGCAAATTGTAATGAACTAGAGAGTATTTTGCTTGCATTTTCTGGCATATTTATAGCATTTTTGGTCATGTTTTGTGAAATAGTAGCTAAAGCTACGCAATTAGATTAACTTTTAGATTGTGCCCGGTAATTTTCCTACAGTTGAGGCTGCAGAAAGTATCTTTTCCCTTTAACATTTGGCCAGTCATAGGTCTAGGATTTTTGCAGATACAAAGGGAAGAGCCAGGATGTATGGTTACTTTCAGGAGCAATACTTTGAGTATTGTGACATTATAAAATGTGTCTCATATTGAAGGTTTTGTTTTGTTTTTTGTGTGGCTTTTTTTCGTACAGGTTTCTCTTGATAAAGGGGACAGAAAAGACAGGGATTTACATGAGGACCTATGGTTTGAGTTGTCGGATGAGACGCTTTGTAACTGGATGATGTTTGTACGGCCAGCCCAGAATCACCTGGAGCAGAACCTGGTGGCTTACCAGTATGGCCACCATGTGTATTATACAACCATAAAAAATGTGGAGCCCAAGCAGGAACTGAAGGTACAGCGCTGCCAGACCCGTGCTGCTATTTGCTAGCAAGAGTGATTGTTTAGGGCTTTTTGCAAGTTTATTTCCCTAAAGTGGGTTTGTTTTTTTTTTTTTTTAAAAAGTCATTTCCTGCTTATTCACATACTTATTGAGTAGCTACCATGTAGTATATACTGTCATAATCCTGCAAATAGGATGAAAAGTATAGACTTTTATGCTTATCAAAGGGCCTATGTGAGGCCGGGCATGGTGGCTCACGCCTGTAATCCCAGCACTTTGGGAGGCTGAGGCAGTTGGATCACTTCAGGTCTGGAGTTCAAGACTAGCCTGGTCAACATGGCAAAACCCCGTCTCTACTAAAAATACAAAAATTAGCCGAGCGTGGTGGCGGGTGCCTGTAATCCCAGCTACTTGTGAGGCTGAGGCAGGAGAATCGCTTGAACCAGGAGATTGTGCAGAGCCAATATGAAAGCATGAGGTCCGGGGTAAAGAGGTAGTTGTTTTGGGGAGTAGACCGGTACAGATGCTCCTCTACCGATGATGAAGTTAGATCCCAATAAGCCCCATTGTGATTGAAAATGTTGTAAACTGAAAATGTACTTAATACACTCAACCTACGAATATCATACCTCAGCCTGGACTGCCTGAAATGTAATCAGAACACTTGCATTAACCTACAGTTGGGCAAAATGATCTAACACAGTGCCTCTTTGATAATAAAGTGTTTACTATCTCATATAATGTATTGAACACTGAAAGTGAAAAGCAGAAGGGCTGTACGGGCACTCGGGCGATTTCTACTGAGCGCGTCTCACTTTTGCAACATCGTAATGTCAAAAAATTGTAAGTCAAACCATTGACAGGAACGCGTCTGTATCTGTGACGAAGTGATTAAAGATGTGGGTTAACTTCATTTACACACTCCATAGTTGGGAAACAGATTTTTAGAGGTATGGGCAAGATGTTTAGATGTATGAGCAAGATTTTTTTCTGTGTATGAATGTTTCACTCAAAGAATCCTGTGTGCTGACTTCTGATTTCAGAAATATATTTTTGAGTAATAACTATTGAAATTTATCTAAATAATAATTCTTGATGACATAACAAAATTTTGCTATGATTCTAAATGAAAATTCCTTTTTTAAAATAAAACTTATATTAAGAACATGCCAAAAGAGGGGATCAAAATACTCTTTAGCTTCCTGATATAAATGAAAAATGAAATGATCATGTAAGTCCACAAACACTGAATTGCACAGTGCCTGCATATGGTACAAATTAGAAATGGATACGTCTTTTGAGGGAGAAAGAATCCTGGATTTTGTTAAAAAGGTATGCAGAGCCTCTGTTTTTGAAACCATCAGCTAGAGAATCCATTAACCCTGAAGAAAACATGTAAAAGGAGATTTGTATCTCATACCATGTATCCCAATAAATTCCTGATTAGAAAAGAAACTGAGGTGAATATTTTTTAACTGTGAAGGGGAGATTTCCTCCTTGAAACCAGTAGATAGAACTATAAAGTTGGAGAGAAACAAATAAAAATATAATAGTTCAGTCTAATGAACAACCATAAAACAAATAAAAAGGAAACAACAGAATGGGGGAAATATTTGTAATACACATTAAAAAGTTCAACTTTGAAAACTGACAGACCTCACTACCCCCAGAGGGACAAATGAACAAATGTCAGGAGTTGACTATCTGGAGGAGGAAACAAATAGTAAAAAAAAATGTTTTAAAACAGAAAAAATAGCGAATGCATTCTGGGCTTAATACCTACATATGGGTTGATAGGTCCAGCAGATCACCATGGCACATGTTTACCTGTGTAACAAACCTGCACATCCTGCACATATACCCTGGAACTTTAAAAAGTCAAAAAAAATTTTCAACGTTAATAATTTAAAAAACCCTCAAAATAACTATGAGCTACTATTTATGTTTAAATTAGCAAAAATAAATGGATACAGTACAATGAATGTGAATGTTTAAAAATAGGAATGTTAATTGTAGAATTACATTTCATAAAACATTTCTGGAAGTATATAGCAAAAGTGTTCTTGGCTGGGTAAATCTAATCATTGAACATTAATCCGAGGAAATAGTTATAAAAAGAAGACAGTACTAGACTCTACTGTATTTTACTGACTCTAAGATACCATTGACTTTAGGATACACTATTATTTTATGCATCATTAAGAAAAAAATGCTACCTATTATAGTGCTTTTTAAAAATAAAAAATGGTTAGAAGGAGCTATTTTAGACTTATTTTGACATAATTTTAAAATTATATCATACTTGTGCATTCATAAAAAGACACACTGAAGCAAAATAAATTGGTTGAGGTATAAACTGCTTTGTGTGCAGAGCCTGAATTCTTTTTCCTGCATCACTGTTTGACTTCATTGTGGATGTTGGAGCCTTTCTGTATGCTCTCATCTTCTGTGCCATCGAGAGTGTTGATGCAGCTGCAGTATTTTAAAAATAAGTGCTCTGCTGTTGCCCCTGGGATGTTGCCTCAAGCCACTGATCACCTTCCTGCAAGTTTTGATACTGTGCTTTCCCATTTGACTGAACTCATCTGTGCCTTTTTCCTCAATTGAATCACATATCCTTGGAAGTGGAGAGGTTTCGGATCAAGTCTGTAGGAAGTTTCTGACAGCTGATGCTTTACTGAGAAGCCCTGCAGGACGCACGCCAGCCTTGCATGGCTTTCAGATTTCTTGTGTTTGTTCTCAGGGAAATGACAGAGCTTTTTGGCCTTCGTTTGCATTGCTTGGCAAGTGTCCACTCATGAGGTGTCAGTGGGCTTATGACAGAATGAGGTGAGAACAGTACAAAGAGCTTGACCAGCTTTGTGCAGGAGCAGTGGGCAGGTAGCAAGAGCTCCATCGTGGCCATGACTGTAGAAGGCCCTAGAGTGTGAAACACATCCTGACTTCTGACCTGTGAAAATATTTAAAAATACACCTTGGAATTGATAGATTAGGGTAGGATTTATAATAGTGAAATGATAATCCATCTAAAAGTACAACTACAGGGGCATAGTTAGTTAAATTATAGAATACAGACTATGTAGTCTATTCCACAGTAAAAAACAAAGTGTCTTTATAAATATTTCCATATATATAAAATAATCCATAAGATTATATATGATTAATTCACTTGGTAATTGATATATTGAACTCTTACTGTGTTTGAGACCCTAGAAAACAGACTGGCTCCCTGTGTTCAGGGAACTTTTATTCTAGAGCAGAAATGCACAGAAAGATGTAAACAAGCAAATCATAACTCATGGGGTAAGTTCCATGAAGGAAACAGATGGTGCAGAAAGAGCAGGTAACAAGAAGGGACCGATTTTGATGTGATGGTTAGGGAAGGCCTTGCTGACGAGGCACTGCTGAGGCTGAGAACTATGGAATGGGGCCAGCACTACGGAGGGTTATGGCAGGGGTGAGGGTGAAACAGCAGGGCTGAATGCTTGGGGTGGTGAAGGACTTGGGCATGTTTGAGCAGCTGAAAGCAGGCCCTGTTGACTGAAGTGTGGGTCAGGGGGACTGACAAGGGCTGAGGTTGCTTTTCCAGGTTGGGGAGATTGTGGAGCCCTTTGGAGATTATCAAGTATTTCAGGTTTACTATGAGATGAGAAGCCATTGCCTGCATGACAAGATCTGATTGTGTGTTCTTTTTATTGATACATATTAGTTGTACATATTTTTGGGATACATGTGCTATTTTGATGCCTGTATATGATGTGTAATGATCCAACTGGGGTAACTGGGATTTGAGACCACTCTGGCTACTGTGTAGATTGCAGAGAAAAGGAGAGGCCAGTCAGAAGGCCAAGTGATCATCCAGGCAAGAAATGGTCTTGACATGCATCAGGGTGGCAAAAGTAGGGATGGAGAACACCTGAGGGAGCGGCAGTCCTTGCTAAAGGCATATGGAAGCAAGCAGAGAAATCAAAGGCACCTTTGGTTTCAAGTCTGAGCAGCTGGGTGGAAGGTATTCATCAAGATGGGGAAGATGGGTGGGGGCGTGAGTTGGAAAGCATTGAGAATTCCATTCTGGACATGCTAAGTTTCATCTGTTTGTGAGACATCCAAAACATCCAGTCAGACACACTCAGAGAGAACAGAGAAAGAGGGTCTGGGATGGAGATATTAATCTGGGAGTCATTAGCATAGAGTTGGTTGGAAATGAAAGTGGCCACCTGAAGTCAAAATAAGAAGGCCGTACACTCTAACTAAGCTTTGAGCCACACCAATATGTAGAAGTTAGGGAGAAAAAAAAGAGGCAAACAGAGTGATCAGAAGTAGCCAGTGGGTGGGCGGGAGAAGGTGGTTGCCTTTGAAGTTGTCATTGGTGACTCCAGTAAGGGGTGTTTGGTGGCAACCACTGTAACTACAACCCTGTAAAAACCGGTGTTTAAATATAGATAAGAAATCAGAGGAGGCTGTTTTATTTAGTTGAAGAGACTATGATTATAATTCCTGTGAAGTTATTCTAGTAACAGTAACTATTTTCTGAAAAAGAAAAAGAAAAAACAGGCAGTATGTCTTGGCAAATGAACTTCCTGACTGATCTGCTGGAAAGGTATTGCAAGGGGAGCTCACAGCGTGATCTTTTTTTCCTTTGTTAATGGGCTGTGGAAAAGCCTGAATTGTTTCCTGGAAGCAGGAGAAATAATGTAAGCATGCGAGGAACATCTGGTGATGTCCCCAGTTCTTGATGATATACTTGCTTCTTGCAGGTGTGGTATGCCGCGTCCTATGCTGAGTTCGTGAACCAGAAAATTCATGACATTTCTGAGGAAGAAAGGAAAGGTGGTTAGACGTTTATGTTTTACATTTTCTATATGAATTCTAAATTGTATATATCACATCTTTATGAAACCTCTAATTTTTTGTCTCAGTATATTTCAGAAACTATTCCAGTAGGTTTTTTGGAGACACACATCTCCATCTAATTCAGTGTCAAATTACAATGACATTTACATTTCTTTCATGTGTGCTGGAAAATAATATTTAATATAATGAAAACTTCCAAATGCCAAATTAGAACCTAGATCAGAGGACGATTCCTATCCAGATTTTATCATCTCTGAGGATATACCAAGGCAGGCATTGGCTTTGTTTTTTTTTGTTTTTTTTTTGTTTTTTTTGTTTTTTTTTTTTTTTGAGACGGAGTCTCGCTCTGTCGCCCAGGCTGGAGTGCAGTGGCGCGATCTCGGCTCACTGCAAGCTCCGCCTCCCGGGTTCCCGCCATTCTCCTGCCTCAGCCTCCCGAGTAGCTGGGACTACAGGCGCCGCCACCACGCCCGGCTAGTTTTTTGTATTTTTAGTAGAGACGGGGTTTCACTGTGTTAGCCAGGATGGTCTCGATCTCCTGACCTTGTGATCCGCCCGCCTCGGCCTCCCAAAGTGCTGGGATTACAGGCGTGAGCCACCGCGCCCGGCCGGCTTTGTTTTTAATGCAAACGTCACTGAAGTATAATCTATATACAGAAAGCTGCACACATTGTAAGTATACAGCTTAAATTTTCACCAAGTGAACACACCCACGTAACCTGCCCCCAGATCAAGAAACAGAGCATTACTGTGCCCCAGAAATTTCTTTGTGCTGCCTTCTAATTCCTACTCGCTCCTGAGTACTCTTTCCTGACCTCTAGTACCGCACAATAAGATATGCTTGTTATCGAACTGTGCGTAATAGAATGATGTGATATGTACCCTTTTGGTGCCTGGGCATCTTTTGCTCAACATAGTATTTGTGAGATTCATCCATGTTGGTGTATATAATTTTAATTTATTTATTCTCGTTGTTATTTGGTATTCTGGTGTATGAATATAAAACAATTGATTTTTCCATTTTACTGTAGATTTGGTTGTGAAATGCAATTCTGACACTATCCAGAGTTAGGTCAAGTTTCACAGGCTCAGGGCAGTCAAGACTTCAGACACCAGCTGCGGGCTCTGGAGGTCCCAAGCCCCAGACCAACTAGCTACGGGTTAGGAGGTTCCCGGTACCTCCTCAGGTTTGATAATTCACAAGAATGACTCACAGAACTCGGAAAAGAGCTGTTCTTAACGATGGCCATTTTGTTACAATCCTTTATATTTATTATAATGTAAAGATCTATATATCTAATATATTAAAAGGTATGATTTTTATATATTAGGGCCAGTCAAATGAAGAGATGCATATGGTGAGGTCTGGGAAGCCCCAAAATGTCCTCAGGACATGCCACCCTCCTGGTACATTGATATATGATTCCCAACCGTAGAAGCTCACCCGAGCTTCAGTGTCCAGCATTTTTATTGAGACATCATGACACAGGCATAACTGATTCAATCATTGTCCGGGTGATCAAGCTTGACTGCCAGCTCCCCCTTCTCCTCCTCCTTCCATGAGGTCAGGCCGATAACCCCTGGCTCAAAGCCCCACATCTCCAATTACATGGTTGAACTTTCCTGCATGGCCTGTCCCTGCTCTGAAGCATCTCATTAGAATACATTTGGGTATGTTTGTGGGGTGGGACACCATGAATAACAAAGACACTCCTATTACTCAGGAAATTCCAGTGACTTAAAGGTTACCAACTAGGGAAAAAGACCAGGCAGATTCTTTATTAAACAATAAGATTGTTTCTTGATTTTGGCTATTTTGAAGAGTGCTGCTGTGAGCATTCTGACATGTCTTTTAGTGAACCTATGTGCACATTTCTGCTGGGTATGTGTCTAGGCGTGGAGTTGCTGGGTCATGGAGTATGCCTATATTCAACTTAGGGGGTGCTTCTGAGCATTTTACTGAAGTGATTATACTGGGCATTGAGTTTTAAGTTATTTGTTCTAAAACATACCCTCAGATTATGAAACCTGGGTCTGAATACTAGGCTATCTGAATACAGATCTTTGTAACATCTCATGTGTTTTTGGTGCGGTGAAGTCGTGTGCGTGTTTTGAGGCTGAGAGAGGGTGATGTGAGGGTATTTGTTCCTTTGATGCCTTGCATGGATGCATTAGAAAGTAAGATCCTAAAAAGCAACTCTCTGCCAAGTTTTAGCTTTTGATTTGATAACAAAACAGTCATGCAAATAGCAGATACTGTATAGCTATGAATGCTTTGGGCTGCAGCAAGATAAGAATGGTGGGGATCGCAGGCATTTGAGTTGTATTGGTGTCTGTTGATCATCAGCCTTCATGATTTCTCTTCTGTGACTGTAGTTCTTCGGGAGCAAGAGAAGAACTGGCCCTGCTATGAATGTAACCGCCGATTTATAAGCTCGGAGCAGTTGCAACAGCATCTCAATTCTCATGATGAGAAACTAGATGTGTTTAGCAGGTAGGTATGAGGGAGAAAGGCCCACAGGCGGAGCTTATAAAGGTTCAGAATCATTTCTGTATTGTCCACTAGCTAATGAGTGTCTCCAAGTGTCATGTGTAGACAGGTAACCAGGTGGGCTACTGAGGGAACGGTGTTACCTGTCATCTCCTTTTCCCTCTGCTCCTCATTTACTGTTATCCATCTTTTCCAGCATAACCAGTACCCAGCAATGGGAGATCCTTTCATCTTAGGTAAATCTCCCTTAACTGGAGATTCTGAAATAGGAATTTTTGAGATAGCACCTACTTTTAAAATAATCCGGATCTCTGATTTTCAGACTTTTTTCAGCAGTACGATTACTTAATCAAACCAAGTCATATGTTTAATTCCACTGTATAAAAAAGACAGCTGAGGGGAGAATTGTATAGGATGAAGGGGGCAGGGGCCAGATCAGGTAGGGCCTTATGGGAAATGGTAAGAAATTTAGATTTTATTCCAAGTGTGATGAGAAGTCTTTAGAGGGTTTTGGTCAGGGAGTATTGTGATGTTGATTGTATTTTTTTGAAAACCATTTTGGATAAAAATAACACCTGGAAAAAAATAACCACCAGCTTATATTGGAGTAAGAGTGAAGACAAGGAGTCCTGTTAGCATCTATCACAACAGTTTGGGATCGGAATGAGGGTGGTTTGAAGTAGGGTCGTGCCAGGGGGACAGATGTAGGGTTGCCAGCTTTTCCAGGGTTTGGAAAGAGAGGAGACGTGTGAGCTGGTAGTTAGGTAAGTGGGAAAGTGAATGTTCTAGGGAAGTACCATACAATTGCCCACTACATTAAATGCCCACTTGGGGTTCATGGTTATGAAATGGAAGTGAACCCACTCGCATGACTGTGCGTTTTTCTCCAGCTTCATTCAGCTGCAAGGATGCTGGTGCAGAGCGGGCAGGAATTGGATTACACAGGGTTGTGGCTTTGCCAAGTGCTCATAACACACATTGAGAAAACAGAGCAGCTGTGGGATGGGAACTGAGAGTACGCACAAGGGAGTGGTTCCCATGGATGACCTTGGAGTGTGTGCTGTGGAAAAAGGGGAGAGAACATCAAGGCAGTGGTGCAGAGCTGCACAGGAGCACCAGAAGGATTGGATTGGAGATGCTTGCGTGGCCGAAGGGTTGCTGAGTGCTTGTACCAGAGGGAGTAAACTACAGAGCCAGGGTAGTGCCCGAGTGGGCAGTGCATGGGATTGGCGTGAAGAGGCTTATAAGGGTGACAGGGTCTAGAATGTGACCACAGGGGTAAATGTCTAAGGGGGGGTGGACACAGTGAGATTTGAGTCACTCACTCCTGGGTATCTCCAAAACTCTGTTGGTGGCTCTATTGTAGCACTTTTTATTTTATGTTGTGATTTTTGGTTTATATGCCACCTCCCTCTTCTAGAGCCCTGAGGGTAAAATCTGTTGTGTGTAATCTGATGTCCTTAGTGCCTAGCTTCATTCAGCTGCAAGGATGCTGGTGCAGAGCGGGCAGGAATTGGATTACACAGGGTTGTGGCTTTGCCAAGTGCTCATAACACACATTGAGAAACAGTATGTGATACACAGTAGGTAATACGTTTGTTAGCCAACTGTTAAGAGAAACTTGGGATAACTAGGAAGGTTTAAACTTTGACTGGATATAATAATACTCAGCAACTATCAGGTATTTCTTAGGTGTGATAATGGTATTGTGCTCATATATATATAAAGAGTCCTTATGATTCAGAGAGACATGCCAAAATATCTAGAGATGAAAAGATACCTGGGATTTGCTTCCAGATCATCTACTGGGTATGTATGTGGGCAAGTGGTGGGGATATAGATGGAAAAGGTTGACCATGTTGAAAAATGTTGGAATTGGGTTATGGGTACATTGGGCTTATCATGCTATTCTCTATGTTTACCTAGGTTCAGAATTTTCCAACATGAAGAGTCTTTTAAAAGTTCCTGGAAAAAATATATAGTATTTGTTAAATTATTAAGTAAATGAGTGGAAGGATAAAATTTGATCTCATTGACATTGTACGCTTTCTACATACATATCTTCTAAAAGAAGCTCTCATAACCTACTTTTTAAAGCCTCTTTTATTAAGGAATTTGTGTTTGCCGGCAATTCATACCAGGCATGGTGGCTCGTGCCTGTAATCCCAGCACTTTGGGAGGCCCAAGAAGGAGGATTGCTTGAGTTCTAGACCAGCCCAGGCAACATGGTGAAACCCTGTCTCTACAAAAAATTAAAATTAGCTGGGCGTGGTGGTACATGCCTGTAGTCCCAGCTACTTGGGACACTGAGGTTAGAGGATCGCTTGAGCCCAGGTGGTTGAGGCCGCAGTAAGCCATGATTACATCACTGCACTCCAGCCTGGGTAGCAGAGTAAGACCTAGTCTCAAAAAAAAAATTAATTAATTAATTTAAAAAAACCCATTAAAGGGGATGTAAAATTTAATTGATGTTTACTAGGCATGTTATGAAACAATTGAATTAGAAATTTGTTCCGACCTCCCAGAGGCTTGTAGTAAAACGAGAAAGTTGTTTGAATTTGGCCACGTTTCCTAGAAGGAATATGACGCGAGGCCAGGGGAGAAAGAGAAATAATGGGAATCTTGTCTCAGATGACATCTCCTGGGAACACACTCGAAGGCTTAGCATGTTCTGTCCTGTCTGCCTTTCTCACATCATTTCAGAAGCAAAATATTGTCAGTGATTTGAATGCTTATAGCTCTTTTCTTCAGAATAATTGAAGACATATCTTTAAGCTGTAATAGAGGGGAAGGATGAGACATTCAGAAAGTGTATATTAGTAAAACAGTTGTTTCCATTGGAGAAAATCTGGGAAAGTAATAAGGTGAGAGGAATCATACTCTGGGGTTAGTAAGAATCATTTAGGTCACTACTTGTTATGGAATATTATGTAACCACGACGACCCGTAACCCAATCTCTTGTCCCTAGAACAAGAGGCAGAGGAAGGGGACGAGGCAAGAGGCGATTTGGTCCAGGTCGACGGCCAGGGCGTCCTCCAAAATTTATCCGCCTGGAAATCACCAGCGAAAATGGGGAAAAGAGTGACGATGGGACACAGGTACAGGGGGATGGGAAGGAGCCCTCCTTAGATGCTTGTGTGGAGGACTCGCCAGATCCCTGACAAGATCTAAGTACAAAGACCTTCCCAATGTTTGTAGACCTTTCCTATCAGAGCTTGCTGCCTGTTAATTAAAGCATGATTGGAGAATGCCAGAAAAGAATGTATTTTCAAGTGTTACCTACAACAAAAACCCAACTTTGCCGCTCTATAAAATTGACCAGAGTTAGTAGAGGTGGACTTTGTTTAATTAAACAATTAAAATTATTGATATTCCAGAAAAGTCAGATCACAGTCTTTTCCTTGTTAAGTGGTCTGGAACCTATCCTGCTTTTGCCTTCTGTGCATAGTTACCTAATTAACTTTCCCAGAGGGAGAATATTTTTTCTGAGTATTATGAATCTAGTCATTCCTAAATAAGCAGCAATTCTAAATCTGAGCCGACAGTCCCTCTGGCACTGATCTCTATTCCTGGTTATTTCAAATTTCAGGACTTGCTACATTTTCCCACAAAGGAGCAATTTGATGAGGCTGAACCAGCCACTCTGAATGGGCTGGATCAACCAGAACAGACCACTATCCCAATCCCTCAGCTGCCACAAGAAACCCAGTCTTCCCTGGAACATGAACCAGAAACTCACACCCTGCATTTGCAGCCGCAGCATGAAGAGAGCGTGGTGCCCACCCAGAGCACGCTGACAGCCGACGACATGCGCAGAGCCAAGCGCATCCGAGTAAGTGGGAAAAGCCGGCGGCTCCTTGCACCTGCCGGTGATCTTCCTCCCACTAGCAGCTCTCTGGTGGTTTTCCAACCTATTCACCGTCCACTCTGAAATCTTGCATCTAGCCCGTCACGTGCTCAATCCCATTATTTTGAAAGATCCCATTATTTCTCAATGTCTCAGTGCCCCATGGCAGGCTGGCATGGCTGGTCCTAGATTCAACCAATTTAGTAATGACACAGAGGCCTAGAGGTTGGCAGCTCCTGGACTAGCTCTCTGCATCCCTCAATTCACAGATTGGAAGTGGAGAAATAAGTACATTTAGTTATAATAATCATTTATATTTTAAACCAGGCTAATTTGTGCCTAATCATAGCTCTCAAGTTAATTTTGGGTAACTAAATGTGCTTATCTACACCTTCCCAGGGGAAAATGGCAAATGTCATTACTCATCAATGTAAAGTGACCTGTGTCCAAGTTGATATGGCAGGTACAGTTCACACACCTGGGGATAGCTTGAGCCAAAGCTGTCAGTCGGAGAGAGTCAGTGTCTGAGTCACGTGACGTGTCTGAGTCACGTGACTTGCATCTTGGCCTCAGGCCATGCGGCTGCAGGGCTTTCCTGACTTGCAGTTCAGATGCGTTTTCTCTGATCTCACAAATAGCATTTGAGTCTGAGTTAGGAACTGCAGGGGATTCGGTGGAAAACAATATGACTTTGTGGGATGATAAGTGTCTGTGCTGATAAAAACCAATGACTTGAAACCCATGTTTGTGGCAGCTGAGTGCATAAAGACTTACTGGTACTTTCCAGTATATGAAAGAGACATTTTGTGTAACTTCCTAGGCTGTACAATTTCTACATGCATGATTGTTTCAGTGTATGTTTCTTTTGGTCTTCTTATTTGCCTATAGGCTAGAAGGGACCTTGAAAAATAGTCTAGTCCGTGCCTTCATGTAAAAACACATTTAAACATTTGTAGTCAATGTAAAAACACATTTAAACATTTGATAGCTTTGAAGGGCTCTAAGAACTCTGAGGCTAAACAGCCTTTATGAGGGCCCTGTAATCAAAACATATAAAACTCTCAGCTCACTGTATATTATTTCACAAGAGTATATCAACATACAGAAATATAGGACAGCAAGGAAAAAAAGCTATGAATTAATGTCATCCCATCCGTCATTCCCCTTTAGTTCCTGATCTGCACTTCTTTCTCTTGCTCAGTTACTATATTTTCTGCTCTGCCATTCTGATTTTTTTTACTAAGTCCAGAGAAATGCTTGCTAGATTTCTTTTTTTTTTTTTTGGAAGGAAAAAAACCCGAAGCCCACACATGCAGTGAAGTTGTGGATGCACAAACACAGTCCAGCCGTAGTTGTACTTGCATTTTTGAATGAGCAAGGTTACTGGTTTTGGTACAAGGTTCCTTGTGGCAAAGCAAAAGCCATATGTATTTGGTTTTTGGAGGTCAGTCTTAGTTGAGCTATTTTGTTTTTTTTTCTCTCACACATTCTAAAAAGCAGGGCTATGTATTTTTTCATCTTTTCTATCCAGATTGGTAATGACCAACTGAAGGGAAGTCTTCCAATCCAATTGGTAATGTAACTATTTTTCTCTCCTCTAATGCTGCCTGCTCAGTTGGAGCTGCAGGTAGGTTTGTTTCCTGTGTTTCACATAACAGAATGTTACTTAAGTGTTTGCCTGACCTGCTGTTCTTTGCAACCTGTACTTACTAAATCCTGGTGGAAACCACAATTTGGTTGCTACAGTAAATGCAAATTAATGAAATAATGATAATTTAATTGTAAATAGATCAATGAATAAATTGTGGGCTGCAGGTTCCTCATATACAAAATGAAGGGTAGGACTAAGTGATCTCCAAGGTCCCTTCCAGCGCTAAAACCATTGGAATAACTTCTGTTGAGTTCTAACTGTCTATTTGGCACTGTGCTGGGTACACAATAGAATTTTCACTTGAGCTTGCAGTCTAAGTAGGAAATCAGTACTAATGTAGGGGAGTTTACGGTTAGGTGTTAAATGTGAAAGTATAACTTGGAAGAGTGAAAAGTCGAAGTAAAATAGAGGAGTCGGGATAATTCCTGGCTGAGGTGAGACTTAGACCAGCCCTTGAAAGAGAGAGAGGAGGAAGGTAGACTGTTTCAAAGAATGATAGCTTTAGGATCACAGGCCCAGACACAGGAGGTTCTTGCTGTGGTTCGGACAGTGCAGACATGAGCCTGGCCCTAGCAAGGGTGCACTGGAAGGACAGTGCAGAGTGAGCTGAGTTGGGCAGGGATGGCCAACCAAAGGCTTTGAAAGTGGGCAGACAATTGTCCAAAGGAAAGTTGTTTAAAAGACCCCAAAACTGCCAGGCATGGTGGCTCACGCCTATAATCTCAGCACTTTGGGAAGCTGAGGCAGGTGGATTGCTTGAGCCCAGGAGTTTGAGACCAACCTGGGCAACGTGGTGAAACCCTGTCTCTACTAAAAAAAAAAAATACAAAAAATAGCTGGACACGGTGGCATGCACCTGTAGTCTCAGCTACTCGGGAGGCTGAGATGAGAGAATCCTCTGAGCCTGGGAAGTTGAGGCTGCAGGGAGCTGTGATCGTGCCACTGCACTCCAGCCTGAGTGATGGAGTGAGACCCTGTCTCAAAAAAAAAAAGCCCCCCAAACCCCAAATCAACAAATATGATTGTTTGATTTCCTTTTTGTGTCAGGATTAAATTAGTATGAAAATTGATTAATAATTTAGGTTCTTTTAGTTATTAATATCAAACTTTAGAAACATTTTAGTCAGGCATGGTGGCATATACTTATAAGTCTCAGCTACCCTGGAGGCTGAGGTGGGAGGAGTGCTTGAGTCCAGGAGGTCAAGGCTGCGGTTAGCTATGATCATGCCACAGCACTCCAGACTGGGTGATGGAGCAAGACTCCGTCTCTAAAAAACAAACCAAAAAACCCCCTAAACTTTAGAAACATTTTATAATCTTTGTCTACAAATAATCCGTTGTCTCAGAATTCACTGCAATGTGAGTTGAATCCCAAATCACAGAGTTTAGCAACAATACGATTTTGGTATCCCTAGAGTAGCTGATATATATTTATAGTGTGGTGGATTGCCTGATGAACTCAGGAAGCAGAAGAACTAGAGTGGATCTATGTGCTCTTTCCAACATTTTTCATGATTTCTTCTAGAAATGTGTACGGGCTGTGGCTCTGAGCTACAGAAGACACCTTAGAACAGAAATGGCCTGCAAATGGGTCAAGGGATGGGAACAGTTTCAGCATTTTTACGACTTTGTAACAATTCTATTAGTATCATTAGATCAGAAAAATATAATCTACTTGAGTATAGACAATGTTCAGGGCTCCATGGAAATTGAAAAGATGATAAGGTTTGTCAATAGAGCCAAGAAAGTGGAGCCAGGTGGTGGCTCAGTTTAAATCAAGTGTCTGAAGGTACTCGCGCTAATCAGAAATGACAGAAGACCGATTAGCATAATGGATCAAAACAAAACTGAGTTCTGGATTTGGCACCTGAGGAGAAATGGCATCCTCAGCGGGACCACAATCAATGTGCATTGTGTCTGTTCTTGGACACTTCAGTGAATGTAGATAAAGGAAAAGATTCCTACATGGCAAAAGTGCTCTAAATCTTGTACCTTTGAACCTCAGAATAGTATTGGTTCATCTGCAGTATTTCCGTAAAGTTTTGAAAGTAGACAAAATAGTAAAGCTTTTATGTAAAATTAGGATCCAGATGGAGTAAAAAGATGAGGTGGCTGCTGAACTGTGCACAGATGTGAAAGCAAGCCCTGTGGCTGATTTGAGAACAAAACTATGCTTTTTTTTTTTTTTGAGACAGAGTCCACTGCAACCTCCACCTCCCAGGTTCAAGTGATTCTCCTGCTTCAGCCTCTCAAGCAGCTGGGTTTATAGCCCTGGGGTTACAGGTGACTGCTAACACGCCTGGCTAATTTTTGAATTTTTGGTAGAGACAGGGTTTTACCACGTTGGCCAGGCTGGTCTCAAGCTCCTGACCTCAGGTGATCTGTCCGCCTCAGCCTCCTGAAATGCTGGGATTACAGGCGTGGGCCACCGTGCCCAGCCAAGAAAGACCTATTCTTAAAAATCTCTGCAGATGCTATAGAAAAATCCTTGAAATCATTTTTTTTTAGTTTCATATGAAATATATTTCACTGATTCTCAAACTACTTTTGAAGACTTCCTATAAGCTAAGCAGCTTATTAAGGAATCTGGATATAAAGGAGAATAAAGTATGACACATCCCCTGAGGCAGCCCCATGAGCTGAAGAAGACAACAGAATTGCTGTTTATCTACTCAACATAAGTGATTAGGTAGCAGCTTAAAAATCTTTCTCCTAGCCCTGTTAGGGAAGCCCTGAGAAGGAAATTTCGTGTTACATAGTAATTATGTCTAGAAATTTCACTGAATCAAAAGTATTTTGTTTTCCTCACATGATGATTTCACATTAAATTTAGTTTAAAAGTTGATGCTTACAAGTAATTTGAAGTTAAGAGTGTAAGCATTGTTCACTGCACTTTCTTCATTACACAAATCGCACTAAGATCTCCATTAATCCTTCAATTACTGTTCGTTTATAGCTACATAGGCTCAGCCATTCACAGACATACTTGAAAGATTCCCCCACCCCCCACCCCCGCCTTGTAGCAATCTAGAGCGTTCCCTCAGTGTTTTGAGGAACTCATGAATGAATCTTCATTATAAGCGTAACTGAAAGATTGATTGATTCTGCATTCTCCGTGTGAGAGATGATTTTGTCGATCTGTTCTCAGCAGAGCATGAGTAGTTTTCCCAGTAGTGGTGATGGGTTTGCACCGAGTACCCATGCTCTCCCACTTGGGTTCCCTATAACAACTGCATGAATTTTCAAGATGGCTAATCAGCATTACAAGTGCAATCTGTGCCTGAAAACAAACAGCAGAATTGCCTGGTCTAGGCAGGGAACAGTGTGATGAGCTTAACTTTGTTAGCATGGCATTCTAACCAGTAGAACTAACTAGCTATGCTGGGACCTTATCTTCTGTTTTCTAAGTAGAAAGTGATGAAATGCTTATATTCCATTTATGACGTGTGCTCATGTCTCATTCACATAAATCTGAATCCTTTTCAGTTCTTTTTCTTGAATTGAGATCTATAATTCTCATGGCATAAAATTTACCCTTTGAAGTGGTTTTTAGAATATTCTGAAGTTGTGCAATCTTCACCACTCTCTAATTCCAGAACACTTTCATCACCCCCAAAAGAAACCTGGTATCTATCACCCCCAAAAGATGCCTGGTATCCATTTCCTTCTCCACCCTGCCACTGGCAAGGACTACCCTTCAATTCTTTTTATTGTCTTTTTTTCCCCCTAAACGTTTTAATCAAGCTTCAAATTCTTTTTCTCATGGATTTCAACAAGTAACATTTGGCTGACTTGCTCCAGCCTGATTCCTGCATGTGTGACTTACCCTAAGTCTTTTCCTCCAAATCTTCCATTTTTATCCTGTTCCAGTGTGGGATTTGTTTTATTATACAAGTCTTCTATTGGGAACACTTTTTTTGTGTTACTTAAACCCTTTCAAAAGAAAACCCACATACATAGATGTAAAACAAAACACAAAAACGTTTCGTCTTTTCAAGATGAACTTCTTTGAGGATGGCTTCATTTTCAGTGTCTTCACCAGAAAAATCTTTCAACTGTGTGTGTCCTAGAGTTGAACTTCTATGGGAAGTCTGTGATTGCAGAGATCGTCCTCTCTTTCTCTGTAAAAGTGTGATCCAGTTGCACTCTTAATTTCATCACTAAATGATCACATTTGTGTATGTCTTTCAGAATGCAGCTCTTCAGCATCTGTTTATTCGGAAGTCCTTCCGGCCTTTTAAATGCTTGCAGTGTGGGAAGGCCTTCCGGGAAAAGGACAAACTGGACCAGCACTTGCGCTTCCATGGGCGGGAGGGGAACTGCCCACTGACCTGTGACCTCTGTAACAAGGGCTTCATCAGCAGCGCATCCTTGGAGAGCCACATGAAGCTCCACTCAGACCAGAAGACTTACTCTTGCATTTTTTGCCCAGAATCCTTTGACCGCCTTGATTTGTTGAAAGATCATGTGGCCATTCATATCAATGATGGCTACTTCACCTGCCCAACTTGTAAGAAACGGTTCCCAGATTTTATCCAGGTGAGTGTCTACTACTGAGATTCCTGTCTGCTTCCTTCTTTTGGTAAAAGAAACTTCGATTTTTGGAAAACCGAGACTGCCTAGCACCTGCATTTTCATCCCTTCTTTGAAACAACTTTACAATTGAGAACAATATTTCTTCAATCAAACTACTTTTATAAACAAAAGATTATTATGACCCTTAATTGTCCAGATCAGACATTGACATTAAAGTGTTTCAGTTATATTACAAGTAATAAACACCCAGATCTGTTATAATTTTTTAAAAATCTTTCATAATCCATGTCAATATCTATTGCTTATAAAATATACAGAGCCTGTAGAAGACATACTCCCATTTCTGAGGGGCTGGGAACATCCCTACTACTACTGTGGTTTCCTGCTTGCTTTAACCAAGGCCATGCGTTTTGGAAGGAAACAAAGAGAAAGTTGGTATATAATATACTTTTGTATCAAGAACCCACCGCCTCCTCCCCTGTAGTGTATTCTTTGTTGGAGCAAAATGGGTGAAGATAAATTTCAGAATACTCATGATTTCATTTGGACTTTACATGATAAGATTTTCCTATGCCTGTCAGTGAATAATGAAACATTTTCTAAAAATACACCTTTTCAATTACCAAAGGAAAAGAAGACGAGGATTTACTTTTAGTTCTGCTAGTGTTGAGAGTCTTGGAGATTTTCTCACTTCACACAAACTAGTAGAAAGGTCGCTTTAAGGCATAATTTAATGGCAAAAGAAACTCCAAAAATAATGAAGCAAACTGTCTTATAGGAATAGTTTGATAGGACTCACTATTTAGCTTCCTTCGTCAGCTCTTCTTCATTGGATATATGTGGCTAAGAGAGTTCAGAAGCCCTATTCCTTTATTTGTCTAAAAGTAAGGGAAGTAAGTCCCAGTTGAGAAATGGCGCCAGCGTCATGTTGCTCTCATAAACCGGTAATGTCTTCTGTATCCACTCATTCATGTCTTTAATTCTTCAGAACTTGATTTTATAAGAAGATGTAAAAGCATCAAAAGGGGCTAAATTGCTTTTATGCAGATTAAAGCTGGAGAAAAGTAAGGAAGAACTGGTTTTTGTCTTCCTGTAGATCCTTTTTAGCAAGATTCATTTAAACCCAAGGAACTTTTACTTTTTATCTTTAAAAAATGGGCTCCAAGCAAGCACTCTCCCTCCTCTCTCTCTCTCTCTCATGTTTCAAGTTGTCGGGGAGGTTAGGATTTCTAAGGCTTTCTGGATACTTGTTTTGTTTCTTTGTGACAGGGACAGTATGTGTTATTGAGGCCAATTATCACATCTGATTGGATTCCTCGGCGGGGGTTGATGAAAACCCATGGTAATGCATTTGGCTCCCTCTAGCGTTCACAAGCTGCCTTTGGTCATTTCCTTTGGTGCCTGTGTCCCCTGAGTTTTCCCATGGTTTTTACTGCCAGGTGAAAAAACACGTGCGCAGCTTCCACTCAGAAAAGATCTACCAGTGCACAGAGTGTGACAAGGCCTTCTGTCGCCCCGATAAACTGCGACTCCACATGCTCCGGCATTCGGACCGCAAAGACTTCCTGTGTTCCACCTGTGGGAAGCAATTTAAGGTATGACACCAAGACACAGCCCAAGGTGGTTCTCGTGGCCACTGGAATTATAGCAAGCTGAGGGTAAATGCCTGTTCAGTTCATCAGTTTTTCACCCACTTCTGATGAACTGGACCTGAGATGCACTTTGGGCCTTGTGTTTGACTTAGTTATAAAATTAAGGGGCAAAACTTACTGTCTCAAAATAGTTAATTCAAATCCCCAAACAAGAAGAGTGAAAATGCATCTCCTAAAAGAATCCAAATGTATAATGACAAGTATAACTAAATTGCTATTGAGATTTCCTGACAGACCAATACCTTTACTTAACGTTCAGGTCAAGAGGTTTTTGTTGAGCACTGATTAAGTACAAGAGCCAGTAATTGAGCCTCGCAGGCAGCAGGACTCTCATCTAACACAGGTGGGAAATCCGAAGAGTGCTGAGAAGGCTTAGACTGCTTTGGAGAATGTTAATGACCTCAAAGATTAAAGTAGAACATTATAAGTGTCGGTAACCTACCTGGAACTTAGAAGAAGCCAAGCAAAACCCTGCAGGGGACCCAGAAATAAAAGTTAAATAAATAAATGTAAAAACAATGAAAGATGCTTCATTGGGAAATCAGGTGATTCTGCAAAACTGTCATCGGAAGATGTTCTACTGAATATGATTGTAGGCCACACTCTCATAGAAACTGGAAAAGAATCAGAAATGGATTCAGGAGAGGAAAGCTAAGGGTATATTTGTAACAGATGCAAAGAAATTAAAGAGAAATAGAATTTTCAAAGCTTGTTTTATGGTAGTGTGTTATAAAATATAATCTAATGCCTTTTAATATATAGTAGCACAATTTAGAATTGTGTAGCGAACTCCAATGTGAAAAGTATAAATAGGTCTGGGATTTTTCTGTTTTTTTAAAAAAAATCATATCTAAAAGGATTCCTGTTTTGTGATACTGTTTGGCCATCCATCCATCCCATCCAGCCAATGTTTTTTGATTTTTCATTTTGTGCCACATACCATATTTTAACACCTTGGAATATTTCTTTAAAATTTCTTTTCTTGCTTTCATTTTCTCTTTTACTTTGACCCAGCATATTCAACACAGTTCAATCAGGGAAGCAAAGCCGCTGTGAGTGTCACAGAAGATTTTCTTATAGGACTGAGAACTGAATTATAGGAGAAGATGGAGAAGTGGGGGTCAAAGGGAGAAGCTGGGAGGTCGGAAGTCAGCAGTATGCCCACAGAAGCACTGGTCTGGGTGGTCCAATGGGAACTTACCTGGGAATCTAGGAACCAGGCCCTTCCACCTGCGGTGGGGGCCGGGAAGGAGAGCTGGTACGGTCTGTGGAAGACTGTGTTGCTGCATCTGGTGGCGGATATGGAGCTGGCCAGCAGGGCTGCCAGTCAGGAAGACATCTGTGGCTGGGTGGGAAAGAGAGGATAAGTAGGGACCCACAGGTACCTCTGTGTGACACTGTCTAGAGCAGCATGGAGCTGCTTCCTTTCCACCTTCCAGGCTGGTATGAGTTTCTGTTTGGCTAACCCAACTCGGAACCATGCTGGGAAGGAGACTCCCTTCAAATGTAGTTCCCCTTAGCCAAGTTGACCCAGCACAAAACCACTACCACCTACCTTCCTGGCATATTTTCAAACTAGAATCAGAGTAATTTTTCTGGAGAACAGCTCTGATGTCATGTCCTTTCTGAAAAACTCTTTAATAGCTCTTCATGCAGATAAATCCCGAAGTTCTTGTTACTTCTAAGATGCTACAAGATCTGGCTCCTGCCAGCCTCTCTGGTTCCCGCCTCCCTGTGCACTCAGGGTGACCTGAACTCCATAGCTTTACCCAAGTGTGGCGTACTCTCTCTTCTTGGGCCTTTGTTTGCACTTGCTCTCACTCCTCGTCCTGACTTGAAACGCACTTTCAAACTATCATATTCCTTTACCTGGCTAATGTCACTTCATATGGGGCATTTTCTGATCCCTGGATTAAGTGCTGCTTCTCCCATGAATTCCCACAGGGCCTTTTGCTGGTGACCCTGTCGTAGCATTTGTGTATTGCATTTGCCTGTCCTGCTAAGTGTAAGCTCCATGAGGGCAGCATTGAAGTCAAGCTGGGACCTTCTGACTTTAGGGAGTTCACACTAGAATAGAGAAAAGAATAAAGTGGCCAGGCGCGGTGGCTCACCCCTATAATCCCAGGACTTTGGGAGGCTGAGGCAGGCAGATCACCTGAGGTCAGGAGTTTGAGACCAGCCTGACCAACATGGAGAAACCCCATCTCTACTAAAAATATAAAAGTAGCCGGTCGCGGTGGCACATGACTGTTATCCCAGCTACTCAGGAGGCTGAGGCAGGAGAAAAACTTGAACCTGGGAGGCGGAGGCTGCGGTGAGTTGAGATCGCGCGATTGTACCCCAGCCTGGGCAACAGAGTGAGACTCCATCTCAACAATGCCGTGAGAGGGATTCACTGATTTGGGGGTATAGGGGAGACCTCATGGATACGGTGACACTTTTGAATCCACCCATGGGTAGGAAAGACTTTGCCAGCTAGGGAAAGGGAGAGGTGAGGAGTGACGGAGGGATATCGGAGGGATATCGGCATCTCAAGCAGAGGGAGCAGCAGGGAGTAACAATGCCACGTTCAGGAGATGGGGAGAAGGGGAGTGATGGAGGGTGTGGCAAGAGGAAGCCAGGGAAGCAGGTTAAACTAGCGCGCTGTGCTAAGTCATCAGACTTACCAGGAAGTGAGCCCTAAGTGTTTCAGAGCTGGGCTAATTCAGGTGGAGGCAGTGGGTGTGGAGAAGACGGGCTGTGTTCAAGACAGGCGTCATGGGAAGCTGACCAGACCTTGCACTTGGATGAAAGGTGGAAGGGTAGACAACGAGGAATGGAGATTTGCAGCTCAAGAGGCTAGATGTTTAGGAGCACCACTGATACGAAAAAGCACGACTTAGGCAGAAGGAGTGGGGGCAGATAGCGGATTTGGTTTGGGGGATGTTAGGATGGAAAGGCCTCATGGAGATTTGGCATCCAACAAATGTGTGCCTGTCACGATGTGCATAGCATGGTGTGGTATTTGTGTTAGGCTTTGAAATTTACCTGATGATTCGGTTAAGGTAAATTGGTTGTTTAAAGGGAATAGACAGGGGAACTAGTAAACATTGATGCTTAGGAAAAAGTGGGAATGCGAGAGGAGTTGGAGGAAGAGGAAAAGAAAAAATAGCGGCAGTGCAGCAGTGCTTTGTCATCGTATTACACTAAAGAAAAATACCGTCATTTAGGGCAGTGTCCTTAATTCAAATCCTACTGCAGCCTACAAAGCTCTGAACATTCCCTCCTGGGCTTTCCAGAAATGAAGGCGGGTGGGATAGGAAGAAAGAGCAGTTGGGTCATATGCATTGTAGCAGAAGAGGCAGGTGGGTGAGGGAGGTCCGGCAGTGGAGCTGGGCCCTTAGCCTGCTCCCCGATACTTGGTAGGCCCTCAAGGAATATTTGTTGAGTAAGTGTGCTGGAAAATGAAGTCCTTAAAAACGTCCCTGTACCAAAAGGTGGGAAGAACTGGTTTGTAGAAAGGCTCAGAGTCTCTACAGGACTAATAACAATTCATTCATGTGTCCCAGAGCAGAGAGCCTCACTGGATCAGGGAGCTGGCACTTTGTTTGTATTCAGGATGGGCTCTGCCTAATTCTCTCCATGGACTCACATCAGCATGTGTCACTAAATAGTGAAACCGGGAGCTGAGCCCTGGGCCCCATGCTCCATCATAATGAACAATGGATTTGTTTACTTGAACTTCTAATTCTGTAAGGTGAGAAGTTCTAAATCCATAAGATAGAGATTCTCACTTAAATTCTTTTGGGATTTAGAAAAATATAATGTTTGCTGAAATGTGTGGGAATTGAGTATACGCTGGTTTTTTTTTTGTTTTTTTTTTTTGAGAGAGTCTTGCTCTGTTGCCCAGGCTAGAGTGCAGTGGCGCAGTCTCAGCTCAGTGCAACCTCCGCCTCCTGGGTTCAAGTGATTCTCCTGCCTCAGCTTCCTGAGTAGCTGGGAGTACGTGCGCCACCACACCCAGCTAATTTTGTATTTTTTGTAGAGACAGGATTTCACCGTGTTGGCCAGGCTGGTCTCAAACTCCTGACATGAGGCGATCCGCCCGCATCAGCCTCCCAAAGTGCTAGGATTACAGGCATGAGCCACTGCACCCGGCCTACGCATGGCTTCTAAAATCTAGTATTACCGATTATCAATTTGTCTTCTTTTATACCAGGCTTATTCCATGTTCTCTTTAATTCTTTAATGCATGGTCTTTATTCTCAAAAGTCGGTACGTATCTTTCCTATTTAATGGTCATTTTAAACCAAGGTTCATTGGAATGCACATATTTGCTAGTGAACAGAGTAACTCCCAGGCACTTTTAACACATCTTTCAATGTCCTAGTGTTCCAGCAACTCAAATGTCTCTTGGAGGCTTGTGGCTACTGCTAATTTGTATTGATTTTTACAATTATCCCTTCAATTAAAAATGTTCTGCCACCATGTCTACCCTGTTTTCAAAAATTCTCTCCAAATAGCGAAAAGACAAACTACGGGAACACATGCAGAGGATGCATAACCCTGAGAGGGAGGCCAAGAAAGCCGACCGCATCAGCCGCTCCAAGACATTCAAGCCCCGCATCACGTCCACAGACTACGACAGCTTCACGTTCAAGTGCCGCCTGTGCATGATGGGCTTCCGCCGGCGCGGCATGCTGGTCAGTGCCAAGTGGCCGCGGGTTCCTCTGTCTTCCCAGCACACCTCATTTCTGTCGATGATGGTGACTTTTGTGTTGTATTCTGTCCTAAGTCATATTGATCAATGGTTTTGTCAATGTCCGGGGAAGAAACAGAGGCAAACAATTCCCAGTTTGGAGTTCTGTCTTTTCTAGCCTCCCTTTGCCCTCTTGCTGCTTTTTGGGTCAATTCTTGCAAGAGGCTTTTTTTTTTTTTTTTTAAATCACTTTTCCTTACTAGTTTTGTTTTTCTTTACGCATCTCAATCTCTGCTGTCACCTTATTTTATTTCCCTCTTTTGTGTCCCTGAATGTATTTTCTTGTGGGGTGTTTGCCTTCTCCCCAGCTGTTCCCTTTTATTTTATTTTATCTTATTTATTTATTTTTGAGATGGAGTTTCACTGTTGTTGCCCTGGCTGGAGTGAAATGGCGTGATCTCGGCTCACTGCAACCTCCCCCTCGCAGGTTCAAGTGATTCTCCTGCTTCAGCCTCCTGAGTAGCTGGGATTACAAGTGCCCACCACCATGCCTGGCTAATTTTTGTATTTCATGGTGAAACAGGGTTTCACCATGTTGGACAGGCTGGTCTCAAACTCCTGACCTCAGGTGATCCACCCTCCTCAGCCTCCCAGAATGCTGGGATTACAGGCGTCAGCCACTGCGCCCAGCCCCCAGCTGTTTCCTTTTAATGTCTCTCCTTTCCAGATATCAAACAGCAGTAGAAGGAAGCTTTCCATCAAAGCAGGGTATGTGCATCTAGATTAGCTGAAGTATCAGGACAGCCAGTGCTCTGCTCTCAACTCATTTTGACCTTGTTACAGGTGCAGAATATATTTCTGCCAGGAGCTGGAAAGTCATAGAGCAATATTTAAAAATCAGAACCTTGGTCTGTATCTCATTCCATGTTCTTAGTAAGGCTAGGGCATTAAATAATGAAAGACAGGTTTGCATGAGGAGAACTCACCAAAGAAATTCATATCAGTGTAATTTTCCTTTTTCCAATAGTAGTTCTTTCAGCCAAAGACTGTTGATGGCTGAATTCACCACAGTGAGTTCACCTTCAGTTGTCTGGTGAATTATTAACTCCTGTTAACCCCGACTGTGAGTGCTTTGGTGTCAGATGGGGTCTGGTGATGCTGGTCCTGGCCAAATGCCTTATTGTTTTGGGGCATTGCTTCAGAGAATTTCAGCTTCTGGCGGTCATTATCAGAGGCATTTGTGTAGCTTCCGTTTGGTTAATGGGATCTCTTTTTCTCATTTGTTCTTTGTTTTCACTTTAGGTAAATCACTTGTCAAAGAGACACCCAGACATGAAGATAGAAGAGGTGCCAGAGTTAACTCTACCCATCATAAAACCCAATCGTGATTACTTTTGTCAGTATTGCGATAAGGTAAAAGGGCAATATTCGTGCTGGTGTGCCACTGGGGCTCCTGCTTAGAGCTGACTCGTCCGCATTTATAAATATATGCTGTGATTTGTTTGTTGCTCTGACCAGATGGTTCCCTGTCTCTCCGTAGTCTCCATTCAGACAAGAAAGGACTACAAATGCAGCCTAATTTTAAGCCAATTTTTTTTTCTTAAGAAGTAGTTGACTTCATTTTTCTTACTGTCCCTTCTCTCTGTGATTTTCGTTACACAAGAAGAGGCTTATTACTGAGTGCCTAGTGTATGAATTAATTTCAAATTCCTAGGTTCTAAAATGAGAGCATTTATCATATGACCTATAACATATATGGTACATTGGGGGTTTCTATAAGGTGGGGAGGGGTTGGGAAAGCTTCGTGGTGGAGTACTCTACTTGTACTCCATTATTTTTGTGTAGTTTCAGAAAAGACACAGAATATATATTTGTTGTTCCACCATAATATCCTTTCTTTCTTTTTGAGATGGAGTCTTGCTCTGTCACCCAGGCTGGAGTGCAGTGGCATGATCTCGGCTCACTGTAACCTCTGCCTCCTGGGTTCAAGCGATTCTCCTGCCTCAGCCTCCAGAGTAGCTGGGATTACAGGCGCCCGCCACCACGCTCAGCTAATTTTTGTATTTTTAGTAGAGATGGGGTTTCACCATGTTGGCCAGGAAGATCCGCCCTCAGGTGATCCGCCCACCTCGGCCTCCCAAAGTGCTGGGATTATAGGAATGAGCCACCACGCCTGGCCATCCTTTCCTTATATAACGTAGCTATATCAGCTTAAAAGTGAGAAACATTTTTTAACATAGATTCCCACTATAGATAGCAGTTGCTATTGACGTTGCCGTTTGGAAGATTCTCTGGCTCCTGGTCTTCAGCTGCATACGTAGTATGAGAGCTTTCACAGGCAGCTCTCATATGAGGTGGATGGGCCTTGAAAACAATTACCTTCCGTGTCTGTGTGTCATATCCAAATTTTAAACTTTAGGATAAAGGGTACTTTCACAGTTATTATCTTAGATTTATGGATTAAAGAAACCTGGCATATCTACATTATGTTCTTACTTTATTCTAATTTATGGTATATGCTTGTTGTCCTTCAATAGATCTGTTAATATACGTATTCATATATTTTATTTGGGTCTACTTCAATACTTTTCCTCAATGTCTTATAATGAAATTGTTAGTTTGCTTTAAGCAAGAAAGTGGAACCGTATACTGCTTTCATGGCAGGCACTTACATTCGCAGGTTTATAAAAGCGCCAGCAAGCGCAAAGCCCACATTCTGAAGAACCACCCAGGAGCAGAGCTCCCACCAAGCATCCGGAAGCTCCGGCCCGCTGGTCCCGGAGAGCCAGACCCCATGCTGAGCACACACACCCAGCTGACGGGCACCATTGCCACCCCTCCCGTCTGCTGTCCCCACTGCTCCAAGCAGTACAGCAGCAAGGTAGGGGCGGTCTCTGACTAAAGCCGAGGTCAAAACAGCCACGTAGGGAATCCCTTAAGGGAAGACGTCCTCTCATCCACATGGTCTGGGCGGCTCCTTCTGAGTCGACGGGGACTGAAAGAGCTGTTGTCCTAGTCACCGTAAACAGGGACCACAGCAGAGAATGGAAGGAGAATACTGTGGACCTCCCCCAGAATTAGTGCCATACCGCAGCCCAAGCAGCTGGCTGTTTGCCTTTTCCCTTGGCCTGCGGAGGGCCTCACGTTTGAATGTTCTGTGCTTGTGGTTGGTGAGTTCAGGCTTATGGAAGCACCGCCTAGAGGGTTAAGCGGTGGCTTTACAAAGGAGGTGGTTTTGGCTGGGGGGATTGTGACTGTTGCTGCAGGTACTAGTTGGGGGGATTGTTGAGACCTTGCTGGTGGTGTGAGACCAGGTGAGGCTTTACTTCATTCCCACCCTCTTTCCTGCTTTCATAGCATTATGTTACCCCAGGAAGTACAGGCATAGAGTCGGTGTTGCTCTGACCTTTCTTTTTTTAAGACATAAGATAAAAGACTTTAGGAATCTTTGGAGGATTTACATATGAGAAAAATGGAAAATCACAAATTCTAATAATAATTCTTGTTTTTTGCCTTGCTTTTTCAGACCAAGATGGTCCAGCACATTCGAAAGAAGCATCCGGAGTTCGCCCAGCTCTCCAACACCATACACACACCACTGACGACAGCTGTGATCAGTGCCACCCCAGCGGTTTTAACTACAGACAGCGCCACCGGAGAGACTGTGGTGACGACGGACCTGCTCACCCAAGCAATGACAGAACTGTCCCAGACCTTGACGACAGACTACCGAACGCCACAAGGGGATTACCAGAGAATTCAGTACATCCCTGTGTCGCAGTCGGCGTCTGGCCTCCAGCAGCCTCAGCACATACAGCTTCAAGTGGTGCAAGTGGCCCCGGTACTGCGTGCCTCGGGTTTCCCTTTGCCTTATGAATGCCGTGTTGCCACTAGCACCTCATTCTCCGATCTGGGGCTGGGATCTATGTAATGTCCTTCTGCGTGGAAGTTCTGAGCCTTGGGCATTTTACAAATGCCCCTTCCCCTTTCAGGCTGATGAGGCCTCTGGCCTTAGCAGTGTAAGAGATTTCTGTCTGTGGTAGTCAGGAAATTTTAGGCTCCAGCATATACAAGCCTCCTGTGCTATGGCAGGACAGTAGCCACAGCACCTGTTTCTGATCCTCCTCTGAATCCTTATCTTTTACCATCCTGGTTGGCTGCTTTGTAATGAGCCAGTTTGATGAATCATGACCTGCATATCAAATGTCTTATATCAAAGAGAGGTTGTAAAGAATAATATTGATGGCTGGGTACAGTGGCTCACACCTGTAACCCGAGCACTTTGGGAGGCCAAGGTGGGCAGATCACTTGAGGTCAGGAGTTCAAGACCAGGCTGGCCAACATGGCAAAACCCCGTCTCTACTAAAAATACGAAAATTAGCCGGGTATGGTGGTGGATGCCTGTAATCCCAGCTACTCAGGAGGCTGGGGCAGGAGAAGTGCTTGAACCTGGGAGGCGGAGGTTGCAGTGAGCCGAGATCACACCATTGCACTCCAGCCTGGGCGACAGAGTGAGACTCCATCTCAAAAAAAAAAAAAAAGGAATAATGTTGATTCAATCTCTGCGTATCAGTCAGTGCCTTTGTAGTATAGAGGGTATAACTGTGTTCCTTCTACCAGATAATGAATAACTCATTCTTATTGACTAAGGAACTAAGTGAAAGGGATTCTCCCAGAACTACTGTTTCATTTAATTACACTGAGGAGAAGTGTCCCCAAGGCACAGATGAACAAACTTGTTGCTTTGAAATCATTTGGTCTCTGAAAATTTAAAACTAACATGGGAACAGGAGATTGGAAGTTGCCACTGTCATTGACTATTCTTTGTCTTGTTTTTCTTATGGAGGGTTTTTAACTTCAGACTTTGGAGAAACCTATATGAGTCCCTGAAGTTACCTGTAAATTATGATGTATAGGTGCACTTTTCTAGAAAAAGGGCCTGTACTTTAGCTACTTTTTCAAAGATGTTTATGATACATAAAAGGTTAAGAACCACGGTTGTAGTAGGTTAATGGTGACAAACTAAAAGCACATTCTCTTCTTTGATCTCTTTTAATTGATAAAGGGTAGATCATTAAATGTAACTGAAAGTTTTGATTCCTGACAACTTCTTTTTCAGCTTATTGTCAGGAACTATCTTTCCTCTCTCTCCTTCTCTTCCAGAATCTAATAACATTAGTGGCTTATGTGTTAGAAGCACATTTCTTTTAAACGATCTTTTTCTATCCTGTTTTCTGGCTTGGTCTAGGTGTGGGCTATCTGCGAGTGCAGCATTGGAGCTGAAATCCCTTCCATTCTTCTATTTCTGTTGGCATATATTGGGATATTGTTTTTGCTTTTTTTTTTTTTTTTTTTTTTTTGAGACAGGGTCTCACTCTGTCACCCAGCCTGGAGTGCAGTGGCACAATCATGGCTCACTGCAGCCTCTGCCTCCCAGGCTCAGATATTCCTCCCACCTCAGCCTTATCAGTAGCTGGGATTACAGGCATGCCACCATGCCTGGCTATTTTTTTTTTTTTTTTTTGAGATGGAGTCTTGCTCTGTTGCCCAGGCTAGAGTCTAGTGGCACGATTTCAGCTCACTGCAACTTCTGCCTCCCAGGTTTAAGTGATTCTCCTGCCTTAGCCTCCTGAGTAGCTGGGATTATAGGTGCTCACCACCACACCCAACTAATTTTTGTATTTTTAGTGGAGACAGGGTTTCACTATATTGGTCAGGTTTGTCTTGAACTCCTGACCTCAAGTGATCCCCCCGCCTCAGCCTCCCAAAGTGCCGGGATTACAGGGGTGAGCTACTATACCTGGCCGCCTGACTAATTTTTATATTTTTTTTGTAGAGACAGGGTTTTGCCATGTTGCCCAGGCTGGTCTCGAACTCCTGGGCTCAAGTGATCCACCCGCTTTGGCCTCCCAAAGTGCTGGGATTATAGGCATGAGCCACTGCACCCGGCCAGGATATTGTTTTTAACTAAACCTTTTCTCTGGAAGGATTTCCCTTAATCTCAATCAATATATATCTGGTTTCTGGGCCTGTTTTCTCTCCTTCCAGGCCACTTCCCCTCACCAGTCACAGCAGTCCACTGTGGATGTTGGCCAGCTCCATGATCCTCAGCCCTACCCCCAGCACGCCATCCAGGTGCAGCACATCCAGGTCAGCGAGCCTACCGCCTCGGCCCCGTCCTCTGCCCAGGTACCCTGCTCCACAGACTATTTGGCGGTGTTAGCATGGCCTCAGGGACTATCAGAGTTAATGAGAGGGAGGACATTCCCTTCAGACCTAGTCTCCTCAGCTACTGAGATACTGTTATTTTTGGATTTTTATTGAAGGATTTACCTTTGCCTCCAAGTTTTATATTGGTATTGTGGACACACATTAAGCTATTAGCTGTTTCTGCCCTCATAGAGTCCTGTGCTATGACATCCTAGAAACAACAGTGGTCTTTGCTTTCCATTCTAAATGCAATGGCTAAGTGGCTTCTCTGGTTTGGAACAGTGGCTTTGTGGAGTATTATGGTATATTGTATGATACTGTGTTTGTGTACTTGAGTCTGGAATTGAGATACATAGATACGTTCTCGGAGTTCAGAGAGGGAGAGATTAGGTTTAGGAGGGAGTCCAGGGCATTTTTGTAGAAGTGGTCTTTGAGGTCTTGGAGGAGGGGTACGGTTCTGAAACAGGGTTATTCTGTTTGGATTACTAACAGGAAATGATGTTTGGAACGGAAGCCGGGTGGGTAGTTTGGAGCAGAATTGCAGGTGGCAGGCTGGAGACCTCTGGCCTCATTCTGTTGTCAGGAGTGGGCCTCTCCACTCACCTGTGCTGAACTCCACCAGCCAGGTGGGATTAATCAGTGCTGGTGAGTGGAAATGATGAACTTTGAGTTCCATTTCATGTTGTGTTCCAGATTAGTTTTGTGACACAGGGAAGTTACTTCACCTCCCATTATTTTTAACCTTGTATAATGTAGGTAATTATATTTTCTTTCATTTATCTTTCTAACAGTTGATTGAAATTAATTTTTTTGCATACTCTGGTAGAGAATCCTTTGAAAACAAATTAGAATTTCATAGTTATGCTTGCTTTTCATTGATTTTATTCTTTTAAAATATTACTTTTAATAATAGCAACGATAGGCTGGGCGCGGTGCCTCATGCCTGTAATTCCAGCACTTTGGGAGGCTGAGGGGGGCCGATCACCTGAGGTCGGGAGTTTGAGACCAGCCTGACCAACATGGAGAAACCCCGTCTCTACTAAAAATACAAAATTAGCCGGGCGTGGTGGCGCATGCCTATAATCCCAGCTACTCAGGAGGCTGAGGCAGGAGAATAGCTTGAACTCGGGGACCAGAGGTTGCAGTGAGCCGAGATCGTGCCGTTGCACTCCAGCCTGGGCAATAAGAGCAAAACTCCATCTCAAAAAAAAAAAAAAAAAAAAAGCAATGATAGTTTCAGCATTATAATTCATATTAGTCTGATTTACCGCCTTCAGTTATCTGTGAGTCTTCACTATATTAGAAGTTCATAATTCCCTACCATTGCTTTCTCTTTCTCCCCAGGTATCTGGGCAGCCGTTGAGTCCCTCAGCCCAGCAGGCTCAGCAGGGGCTCAGCCCCTCCCACATCCAGGGCAGCTCTTCCACACAGGGGCAGGCCCTGCAGCAGCAGCAGCAGCAGCAGAGTTCCTCTGTGCAGCACACGTACCTGCCCAGTGCTTGGAATTCCTTCCGTGGCTATTGTAAGTAAGAAGGGACGATGCCGTGTCGGTCAGGGGTGGGAGATCTCCAGCCATGTGTCATACTGTATTCAGCTTATGATAGATTTTTAAAGTATCTATTGACCGTTTTGTACACTCTCTAGTTCATGTACTTCAATGAGTTTCATGACAAAACTCAAGGTGTAGCATTCTGATTTCATGGAGATACCCTGTTAGGACATTTTTGAAACGCCAGGTATATCGCTGGAGGAAGCATAGCTATGTAATTAAATGGTAAGATAGATGGATATAGGCTATGTTGAGTCACCCCTTCCACCAATATTTTTAGAATGCCTGTGTATCAATCACTGTACTAGACCCTGGCCATACCAAGAATAATATTCTCATTAGTATCAGTAACACCACACAATAATAATGTTAACCAACTTTCATTAAGCTCTTACTGTATGGCCAGGAATGATTCCGTACCATATGTATCACAGTCAGTATTCACAACAACCTATGAGATAAGTACAATTGTTATTTGCATTTTACAGACAAGGCAATTTCCACACACTCACTTTTCCAAGAGCTAGTAAACAGAGGATTGGAGCCCAGGCAGTTTGGCTTCAGAGTGTACACTCTACACCACCCCACTGTGCTGCTGACCGTCATCTAGTAAAGGAGAGAGATATATGAGTGGTTGATTCCAAAACCCTGAGATTCGTGCTATGGAAACAGTAACAGGCTGGCTGACAGGTCGGAGTAGGTGAACCCCTTGGTGGGGAAACAGCTTTGGGTTGCAGGCCAGGAAGTATGAGACCTTTGTCATGGAAGGTGTGGAAGGAGTAGCAGACGTAACAGACCTCAGCAGTAGAAACTAGGAGGAATAGGTGCTGAGAAGGGAAAGGGTCAGTATTGATCTTTCTTCTACTGTTGATTTATTTTGGGGGGGCCCGTCTTTGTCATGATTGATCCTTGGCTATGTTACATAGATTTGCTGTGGAGTCAGGCTCAAACTCTACCATCTAGTTTATTTTTACAGTCAATATTCTTTTTTTTTTTTTTTGAGATGGGGTCTCGCTCTGTTGCCCAGGCTGGAGTGCAGTGGCACAATCTTGGCTCACTGCAAGCTCCGCCTCCTGGGTTCAAGCATTTCTCCTGCCTCAGCCTCCCGAGGAGCTGGGATTACAGGCACGGGCCACCAAGCCCAGCTAATTTTTGTATTTTTAGTAGAGACGGGGTTTCACAATGTTGGCCAGGCTGGTCTCGAACTCCTGACCTCAGGTGATCCGCCCACCTTAGCCTTCCAAAGTGCTGGGATTACAGGCATGAGCCACTGCGCCCGGCCACAATCTGTACTCTTAAACACTGGACGTCACAACGAGGGCTGGGTCTAGTTTCCACTCAGGGAAGGATTCTCTTACCACTAGAATCTGGTGAATAGACTGACCTCTGTACTCAGTATAATTTCTGTGAAAGAAAGTGAAGTGGGCTGGGTGTTGTGGATCGTGCCTGCAATCCCAGCACTTTGGAGACCAAGGTGGGCGGATCACTTGAGGTCAGGAGTTTGAGACCAGCCTGGCCAACATGGTGAAACCCCATCTCTACTAAAAATACAAAAAACTTTAGCCAGGTGTGGTGGTGGGTGGCTGTAATCTCAGCTACTCAGGAGGCTGAGGCAGAAAGATCGTGCCACTGCCCTCCAGCCTGGGTGACAGAGCGAGACTCCATCTCAAAAAAGAAAAAAAAAAGTGGAGTGATAAAGATACTCATGGTAAAAATAGGATGAGCTAGCATTCTAACCTGTAAAAAAGATTCTGGGACTGAAATTTATTAGGGAAAAATATAAAAATATACAAAAGTAGAGAGAGTGTAACAAACCATCCTGTACCCATTGTCCAGCCTCCGCAGTTACCAACTTACACCCAACCTTGTCTCATATATGCGCCAATCATTATCTCCCATCCTCCAACTGGATAATGATCCATCATATCACCTCATCCATAAATATTTTGGTATATCTCTAAAAGAAAAAGACTATTTGAGATAGGGTTTTGCTCTGTATTCCGGGCTGGAGAATGCAGTGGCGTGATCATGGCTCACTGCAGCCTTGACCTGGACTCAAGTGATCCACCCACTTTGGCCTCCCCAAGTGCTGGGTTTACAGATGTGAGCCACCATGTGTAGTCTAATTTTAAAACAATTTTTTAGAGCGAAGATCTCACTACATTGCTAAGTTGATCTCAAACTCCTGGGCTCAAGTGATCCTCCTGCCTTGGGCTCCCAAAGTGCTGGTATTACAGGCATAAGCCATCATGCTCAGCTGAAAAAAACTATTTTTTAAAAGCACAACTCCATACAACATTGTCACACCTAAAAAGAAATGACAGTAATTTTTCTTTCTTTATTTTTTAAGAGAGGGGGTCTTGTCTATCACCCAGTCTGGAATACAGTGATGTCATTATAGCTCACTGCAGCCTCCAACTCCTTGGCTCAAGCCATTCTCCTGCCCTAGCCTCCCAGTAGCTAGGACTACAGGCACATACCACCATGCTTTGCCAATTTTTTTTCCTTTAAATTTTTCAGTAGAGATGAGATCTCGCTGTGTTGCCCAGGCTGGTTTTGAAACTTCTGGGCTCAAGTGATCTTCCTATCTTGGCTTCCCAAAGTGCTAGGATGATAGGCGTGAGCCCCTGTGCCCAGCCAACAGTAATTCTTTAATACCCACAAATACATTTAAAATGCCCAGTCAGGGTTTTTATATTTCTATGATTGTCTCAGAAATTTTTAAAAAAATAGTCTGTTTACTCAGCCAGGCTCAGTGGCTTACGCCTGTAATCCCAGCACTTTGGGAGGCCGAGGCAGGCAGATCACGAGGTCAGGAGTTCAAGACCAGCCTCTCCAACATAGTGAAACCTCGCCTGTACTAAAAATACAAAAACTAGCTGGGCATGGTAGTGCTCACCTGTAGTCCCAGTTACTCAGGAGGCTGAGGCAGGAGAATCACTTGAACCCAGGAGGTGAAGGTTGTGGTGCGCCGAGATCATGCCACTGCACTCCAGCCCGGGCATCAGAGCGAGACTCCATCTCAAACAAAAAAAGTTGGTTTACTCATATTGGGTTCCAAATAAGGGCCATACATTGCAATTGATGATGACTTTTGAGTTTCTTTTAATGTATGTGTTCACTATTTTAAGTTATAATTTCTGTGTTGAGGAAACCGGGTCGTTTGTGCTGTTTTCCACATTCTGGATTTTGCTGGTGGGATTCCCATGTTACCGTGCAGTGAATATGTGCTCTTCTGTTCCTTTCATTTCCTGTAGACTGGCAATTCGAGCTACAGGCTTGCTCAGGTGCAGTTTGTTTTTTGCCTCCTGATACTTCATAGCTGGTGTGTGTACTTCTATCAAGAGCACATAATGTTCAGGTGTCTCTCTTTTTGTGATGTTAGCAGCCATCAGTGTTTATTCCTTAGCTCCATTATTTCATTAGGGCTTGCAAAGTTGTGATATTCTTTTTTTTTTGAGATGGAGTCTTGCTTTGTCACTCAGGCCTAGAGTGCAGTGGTGCGATCTTGGTTCACTGCAACCTGCCTCCCAGGTTCAAGTGATTTTCCTGCCTCAGCCTCCCAAGTAGCTGGGACTACAGGCACCTGCCACCTTGCCTGGCTAATTTTTGTATTTTTAGTGGGGATGGGATTTCACCATGTTGGCCAGGCTGGTCTCGAACTCCTGACCTCAAGTGATCTGCCTGCCTCGGCCTCCCAAAGTGCTGGGATTACAGGCGTGAGTCCCTGTGCCTGGCCATGATTCTAGCACCTTATTCATTAATTAGCTAGAAAACTTTTATAAAGAAAAAAATTTTAACTACCAAGTTTCTCTCAGGTACAATTTGTACAAGAAAGGCAGGATAAATGCTTTAAATACCTGATTCATTTCCTTTGTTTACCAGTTTTCACAAAATGAATTGATTTCTTATGCTATCCAAGGTGATAGGGGTGTGTGTGCACGTCTTAGTGTGGTTTTGTACCCGTGGATTTCAACACCTGGTGTGTTTCAGCCCATTGCAGCTGTGATCCTTACCGATGCTCAAGTGATCCCCTCTCTGGCTTGTAGGAGCCTCTTCTAACTGGCTCCTGCATTACTCCCACATGACCCGATAGCCTTTCGTCACATCTTGTGTGCTGGGAAGACACAGTGCCCCACAATTGTCTCACAAGCTTTCTGCCCAGGTCTGGAATCAGCCATTTTCCCAAGAAAGTCTCATTCTTTTAGTAGAAAATATTATTTATCAACAAGATGCTAGGGTTGGCTTTATTTTTAATGTGCTCTAATAACACTGGTGGTGAAATAAAATTCAAGTTGGGTTAAATTATGAGAGCCAAGTGTGGATACATTTGTGTCACAAATTCAAATCTGAATATAAAAGATGAAAATATTGATTTAAAAGGTAACTCTTTTTGACTTATTTCAAGGTTTTAAAAATTGTTGAGTATTTGTCTTTGTGGATACTGAGAAGCCACATTTGAAGGGGAATGCACTGATTGTCTCTGACACTGGGTTGCTGTGTACCAGTCTCTTCTCAATTTGTAGCAGAGAAATCATATCATTGTAAGACTCTTGTGGCAAGCACATCAGTGGGGACTGTGGCTACTGGTTATGTTTTTATTTCTAAGATTTGTGTTAAAATCTGAGACCACTGAACTATGAATATTTCCTGTTTTTTAGCATCTGAGATTCAAATGATGGCCCTTCCCCCAGGTCAGTTTGTGATTACAGACAGTGGTGTGGCAACTCCAGTTACTACTGGCCAGGTGAAGGCGGTTACTCCGGTAAGCTGTGCTACTTGGTCGGGTTTTTCCTTTCCAACCTGTGGTGCTGTATAACTCTTATCACCACTTATCTGTTAATGATTGGCTTACTCTGTTTTCTCACAGTAGTTGATGAATTCTTTGAAAGCTGGGTCTTGGGTCTTATCGCTTTATCCTCAGTGCCCTATCCAGGAGACTAGGATATAGCAAATGCTCAATAAATATCTGTTTAATTAATAACTGTAATGGTCCTAGCTCCATCACTATGAGCCCTTTTTTTTTTTTTTTTTTTTTTTTTGAGACAGAGTCTCGCTGTGTGGCCAGGCTGGAGTGCAGTGGTGCAGTCTTGGCTCACCTGCAACCTCCACCTCCTGGGTTCAAGCGATTCTCCTGCCTCAGCCTCCAGGGTGGCTGGGATTACAAGCATGCGCCACCACACCCAGCTAATTTTTGTATTTTTAGTAGAGACAGGGTTTTACCATGTTGGCCAGGATGGTCTCAATCTCCTGACCTCATGATCCGCCCACCTCGGCCTCCCAAAGTGCTGGGATTGTAGGCGTGAGCCACCGTGCCCGGCCCTTATGAGCGTTTTTATATGCTTCTTGGAAAGATTAAGTCCTCAAGACAATTGGCCCTCAACTGGGTTGGGAGAGAATAATATAATGAATCAATTATGGAGCTGTATTAAACATTTCACCCACCTGAAGGTGAAAAACATTGCCTTAAATTATCTAAGTTGGGCAGGTACAATGTTGATTGTGTCTCCTTCTGTTTTTATCTTCACTGGTTTGTTCTGGCCTGCCTCTTAAGTTATTAGAAGACAGAGTACATACATGTGAATTTAGAAAAATACTCTTGGCTGGGCTCAGTGGCTTATGCCTATAATCCCAACACTTTGGGAGGCCAAGGCAGGCAGATCACTTGAGGTCAGGAGTTCAAGACCAACTTGGCCAACATGGTAAAACCCTGCCTCTACTAAAAATACAAGAATTAGGTGGGTGTGGGGGTGCATCCCTATAATCCCAGCTACTTGGGAGGCTGAAGCATGAGAATTGCTTGAACCTGGGAGGCGGAGGTTGCAGTGAGCCGAGATCATGCCACTGCACTCCAGCCTGGGCAACAGAGTGAGACTCTGTCTCAGAGAAGAAAAAAAAGAAAAATACTCCTGGGTGGATACGTTCTGGAGATCTTGTGTACAGCATGCTGGCTGTGTTCGTAATGTATCGTATACTTGAAAACTGTTAGTATAGATAATGTTTTTTGCCACAAAATAAAATGGTAAGTGCATGAGTTGATGGATATGTTAATCAGGCTGTTTGGTTTAATTATATCTTAATAAAGCTAGAAGAAAAAAAAGGAAAAATGCTCTTCAATGGCTAGCAATATTGAGATATTACCAAGGAAAGATTTTCTTAAGAGGTTTCAGAGGATAGCTAGCTAGTCTTGTGGTCTCAAAACCCTGATTTTTTTTTCTTTCTTTTTTTTTTTAGTATACGGAGAGCTCGCCTGTTTCTCAGCACACACAGTCACTTTAACTAGACTTAGGAGAGAGATGCAAATCCAGAGTAACACTATTCATTGTCAGGGAAAACAGTAACGAATGTGAAATGGGATCATCACGCTGGCATGACCAGGACATTTTTTGTTCCCTGTACGACCCATTGACTCTGATCTTTTTCTGGCCTGGAACTCATTTGAGAATGGTTTCAGCCAAGCTTGTTTCTCTCCCCCGCCACAGTGTACATGCACACTCATTTGATGTACAGTTTTGGGGGTTCATGCATTTTTTGCAGCTGACCTATGGACCCCTCTAGGAGTCAATGGACCCTAGGTTGAGAAACAGCCCCCTCCCCACATGGAAAAAACAATCACGATCAGAACGTTGCCTGGTGGGGGTGAATTCAGAACATCTGGCCCTAGTGGAATCAAGTGGGTATCTGGTGATGGCTGTTTTCTGGGCAGTGCAGACAGGCTAGTGCCTGAGAGTCTCTCTGTGGCCTCTTTTCCTCTGTTCTGTAGCTGACCAACCCTCCTTCTGACTGACAGACACATTTCTCTAAAAATGTTAATGTAACAAAATAGCCAGCTACAGGGCTCTGAAGACGTTTTCATGATGAGGGGAAAAATAAGAAAACAAAGACAATGTGTAAGTTTTCATAAAGCTACATTTATTCAGTGTGAGGGATTTCATTCTGAGATCCTGTCATTCCTGTGCTCTTGAGTGTTAAAATCTCTATTTGATGGTAGCATGTTTTAAATGACCTTACTTAACAAAGGGAACCATTTATTATTATTATTATTATTATTATTATTCTGAGACAGAGGTTTGCTCTTGTTGCCCAGGCTAGAGTGCAATGGCACGATCTTGGCTCACTGCAACCTCTGCCTCCCGGGTTCAAGCAATTCTCCTGTCTCAGCCTCCCAAGTAGCTGGGATTACAGGCATGCACCACCACGCCCAGCTAATTTTTTTTTTTTTTAATTTTAGTAGAGACGGGGTTTCTTTATATTGGTCAGGCTGGTCTCGAACTCCTGACCTCAGGTGATCCGCCCACCTTGGCCTCCCAAAGTGCTGGGGTTACAGGCGTGAGCCACCACGCCCAGCCTCCATTTATTATTTTTTAAAATTTTGCTGGTCTTTTGAAATTCTGAACTCTGAGAACATTGATCTTGACTACCTGTCTTCAGGGTCATTCTGCCTCTTCAAGGAGACTTTAAATATCTCTTCTTGGATCCATTCTGTATTAATCTTAAGATCGAATGGACAGTCAACTGTCTTTTCTGAATGTGTAAATTCTTAGGAGCATTGCAACAGCACGTTTTCTTTGCCACGTCGAATGTTACCACCATGATGCAAATTACTGTACCTGAAGTTGTTCACTCTAGCATTTGGTGAAACTGCTAAGGTGCTCCTTTAAGGAGCTTACCTTTTAGTGACTGATCCGCCCTCTCTAAAGGACCTAGGTAAAGTATCTCTCATAGATGCCTATTTTGGGTCCCTTGTGACATTTCTTCTCATCTCTCTCCTTCCCTAGTAGCTTCATCCTCCCTTTAAGGCCCCAGGTTTTTAAACATCCTTTTCTTCTTCCTTAAGGGTCATTATGTGTTATCAGAAAGTCAAACAGAATTGGAGGAAAAGCAAACTTCCGCCCTCTCTGGTGGAGTCCAGGTCCAGCCACCTGCACACAGTGACTCCTTGGATCCCCAGACCACCAGCCAACAGCAGACCACACAGTACATCATCACCACCACCACCAATGGGAACGGAAGCAGTGAAGTGCACATCACCAAACCATGACTTCCGCCCTGGAGCTCGAATCCAGCACCCACCTCATGTCTGTTCTCATAAGTCTGAAAGCTCTGACACTTAGAGCTCTTTTGTAAGATTTATTATTCACTCAAGAGTCTGGAAACGACAGTTTTGTCTCTCATCCATCCACTGGGGTTTATTTTGCCAAGGTCATCTTTATCAAATTGACTCTTCAAACCCTTCGTTTTTTGCCACGGAACGGAGATCTTTCAGGGGAAAGTAGATTTCGAGATGGAGAGAATTTGCCTTGCTCTTGAGTTGGTCTTTTAACACACTGACAAGCCTTACTTTTCCTTTGTGGAAATATTAAGTGGCGTATTGTGTTCATACCAAAGGTGGAGACAGGATGTGCCAAGTCCATAGTTACTGGACTTCTTATTCCAAGCCATGGCACCGAAGGAGAAGGGGCATTTTGTGGGTGTGTATTAGGTCTGAACTGCTTTGTCTTGTTTTAGTTTTCAGTAATTTAACAAAGGGAGCTTGTTGAATAAGAAAATGAAAATGATGAAACAAAAGCTTTGACAGTGACGTTCTGAAGCAAAAACTGTCATCTAAATTTTTCTTGCTGATTTTTTTTTTAACTTCCCTATTTTAGAAAACTGTTGTTAGGCTGTTGGTAGTGCTTTCCACAGATGCTGGTCCTTAGTGGATTAGGTCAGAAGCTCATGTTCTGATAGTTCTTCATTATTTCACAGAGGTGGACTCCCTGAAAGACAAAAGTCTGCTTGATGTCAGCAAAATCTAAACCCCTGCATTAAAACTTTGCCTCCCATTCTCTGGTTGTGGTGGTGGTAAGAAGGAGATATTGGTATCAAGAAAAATTACCAAAACTAGATAGATAGAGAGAGAGAGAGAGAGAAGAGAGAGAATTGAAATTTTGTTCTGCCTTGCAGGATCCATTTATCATTCATTGGTAAAAGATATATTCCTTGACCAAGTGTACATTTAACTCTTGCTGACAGTGTTCAGTGTATTTTAGTACTTTTAATGCTGTCTTAAAATGAACATTCTTTAAAGTTGGATGGAAAGCTGGCATTTCTTATTTCTTAACACTTTTAACTTTAAACATATTGTAACTCATCTGGACCTTTTAATAAGATGATCAACTTCACACTTAGGGAAAAAATTAAAATGTGAGGAAAAGTTATAATAAAGTAGTTATAAGGGATCTGGAAGAAATCCAGTCTTTATGAATATACAATTAGTTGGGCATTAAAAAATCAGTATACATTTTATCAACTTTTTGTGACATGCTAACACGTTTTTAGAATAATTTTGCATAGTAGAATTTATTACTCCAGGACAGAAAGACCTTACTTCATTTCAAATGAAGTTAATTAATTTACATTTCTGGGTAAAAACTGGTTCTATAAATTAAGTAGAGTATCTTCTTCATGATAAAGACAGTTTCTGAAAAGTGAACAGTTCTGTTAAAAGAACTTTACTGATGGGTAGATTTCGCACTTTATTTCTGAGACCGCGTTCGTATAGCTATTCCCCAATGTTTGAGTACGAAGAGAACTTGAGAAAGTTACTTCATAAATACACGGAAACTGAAAATGGTCTCTCTGTCTTTGGGAGAAAGCTATTCAACAGAAAATATTGACCCTGCATTACAAAATACAGACTCGGGTTCCCTAAGTCCCACAGTGTAATGATTACAAATATCCTAGTGTCCTGTCCAGAAAGCCTTTCTAGGGGAAGAATAGTAGAATTTTCCAAAGGTCCAGTTTTAGCTTTTATAACTGAAATCTGGCCCTGTTACGTTCTTTTTAATTTGAACCATAAGGTATCTTCCCTCCCCTCAGGAATAACTTATTGGAAAACTGAAAAGAATCACTGAATGGAATGTTCATTTTATGGCAGTTATTTTAAGTTTTAAAATACACAGAGGAAAACATTGTGGAAGGACCTCTTTGTTGCTTTCCCTTCTAAGTTTTCTTCTTCTTCTTTGGTCCTTATGTGAAATAAAGACTCTCAAACTAATTTGTATATTATCAGCCAGAGATGCGGATGGCAGTCGAGCCAAGTCACGTGGCTTTCAGATCAGGTATTCTCCACGTTCATTCCAAGGTCATAGATTTGTAAAAGGACCTGGATTGATGGTAAATGATGAGCCATCAGAAAACTAAATTTGGAAAACATGTATGTAGCCAGTGTGGATATTGTGGCCTCTCTCAAGACACATTGACACTGTAGACTTCATTCAGTGCAGTGTGAGTATTTTGGAGTAGGTTGGATGTAGATTTTGTTTTTATTGTTGATTTGTACCGACAGAAATAGACATTTCATCATGTAAAATTCCTGTTTTTCTGGAAAAACCTATTGTTTTGATCTTCTTGTTTTCTGACTCGGAAGTATCCTTTCAAAAAACTCTTAAGATATCTAGGTCTAAAAAGCACTTCATGAGATGCTGAAGCTGACCCACTGGTTGAAAATGTTGACCCTATCCTGTTATTTAAATGTGAACATTTATTGTACATTCAGTGAGTTATAGTGTTAATAGTCTTGTGCTATGCAGCAGGTGTAAAAATTAATAAATATATTTTTTAATAAGCCTGTTTGTATGCGTGAAGCTACAAGAGCTGTTTTTTTTTTCTTTTAAGAATTACAACTTCTGGTTTCCAGCGTGGCATGCAGGAAGCACGGAAGTTGTTTCTCCATCCTAGCAGTAAGTAAGAAGCTGAGCAAGTGGAAAGATCAGCATCTCTCCTTAGATCCGTCAGAAAGTTGAGCTCACAGGACAAACTGCTGTCCCCAAAATTGGAAAGACAAACAGGCAAATACAGAGAATCGTAGCTTATAGAACAGAAACCCGTGAGAAAAAGATCCATGAGCAGTAACCTCTGTGAGAACCAGTGCCGGGTTAGGAAAACGTGAACTCTATTTGACAAATTGCTGCAGGCTTAGCGTGGAGAGCTCTGAGAAGTTAAAAACTCCAGGGAACTCAGTCACTGGAGGGGAGTCAAGGGAGACCCACACTTTTATGAGTTTTATCCCCAGGAGCTTGACTAGGTCCTCACAGTGAAATTCGGAGAAAAATCCCCACATGTTTCCAGCAGAGGAAGGGGAGAAGGAATCATTTTGAAATACTCCAGAGTAGGCCGGGCGCAGTGGCTCACACCTGTAATCCCAGCACTTTGGGAGGCCAAGGCAGGCGGATCACGAGGTCAGGAGATCCAGATCATCCTGGCTAACATGGTGAAACCCCGTCTCTACTAAAAAAAAAAAAAATACAAAAATTTAGCCGGGCCTGGTGGCCGGCGCCTGTAGTCCCAGCTACTCGGGAGGCTGAGGCCGGAGAATGGTGTGAACCTGGGAGGCGGAGCTTGCAGTGAGCCGAGATCGCGCCATTGCACTCCATCCTGAGCAATAGAGCAAGACTCTGTCTCAAAAAAAAAAAAAAAGAAATACTCCAGAGCTTTCTGATCTTTCTATTGTAACAAGCACCTAACCTGCTGAAGTTATAGCAGAACCTCAGTCACCTGGAGGAAGGGAAATACCCAAACCCAGCTCATTCTAGCCATCGTCCCTCATCTAAGAGGGGATAACCGCATAGCACTCATGAAGGACACAGTCCAGAGGCACAGGGTCACCAGAACACTGAGGCCTCATTTAGGTATACAGAATGCTTCCCCGACCCCAACACCTTACCACCACATTGCTCAAGGCCTGCTTACAGAAATTCTCTCTATCTGGCACATCATAACCAGCTATCAAGAAAAACATTACAAGGCATATTAAGAGGCAAAAGACACAAGTTTGAAGAAAGAGAGCAAACATCAGACCCAGATTTAGATATGGCCCAGATGTTGGAATTTGCAGACTGGGAATTTAAAACAACTGTGATCAATATGAAAAGGGCTCTACTAGAGAAAGTAGACAACAAGCAATAACAAACAAACAATGTAAGGAGACATGGAAATCCTAAGAATGAGCTAAAATGCTAGAGATAAAAAATGAAGAATAGGCTGGGCATGCAAGCTCACACCTGTAAACCCAGCACTTTGGGAGGCTGAAGTGGGTGGATCATTTGAGGTCAGCCATTCAAGACCAGCCTGGCCAACATGATGAAACCCTGCTTCTACTAAAAGTACAAAAATTAGCCAGGCGTGGTGGTGGGGCCCTGTAATCCCAGCTACTCAGGAGGCTGAAGTGGAAGAATCACTTCAACCTGGGAGGTGGAGCTTGCAGTGAGCCGAGATTGCGCCTCTGCACTCCAGCCTGGCGACAGAGCAAGACTCCACCTCAAAAAAAAAAAAAAAAAATCCTAAGAAAGAATCGCTGAGCTTGAGGATATCTCAATAGAAACCTCTATAACTGAAAGACAATATCCAAAAACTGAGATGATGTAAAAAAGGTATAACTATGCCTCATGGGAATACTAGAAGAAGACAGAGAAAGGAACAGAAGAAATATTTGAAGCAATAATGATTGATAATTCCCCAAATCAATATGGAACATGAAACCACAGAGGCTCAGAGGACATACAGGGTAAATGCAAAAAATCCTTCAAAACACAAATGAACAAAAAATAACTTTTCTTCTGAAACTGTGCACACAAGGAGAGAGTGGAATGAAATGTTTAAGGTGTTGAGAGAAAAAAGCAGACTAACCTAGAATGCTGTACCCCATGAAATTATCCTCCAAAAGTAAAGGGGATTTGTTGCCAGTAGACCTGCCTTGAAGAGAATGTTAAAAGAAGAGAAGTTTTTCAGAGAGAAGAAAAATGATAAAAGTCAGAACCTCAGATCTACTTAAAGAAAGAGCATCATTATTACCTTTAATAACTAAAGGTAAAATAAAAATCTTGCTTTTTCTCATTCTTCATTGATTTATTTTTCTTTTTACTTTTTTGAGACAGGGTTTCACTGTCGCCCAGGCTGGAGTGCAGTGGTGCAATCACAGCCCACAGCAGCCTTGATCTCCCTGGCTCAAGCGATTCTCCCACCTGAGTCTCCTGAGTAGCTGGGACTACAGGCATGTGCCACCACACCTGGCTAATTTTTTGTATTTATTTTAGTAGAAATGGGGTTTTGCCATATTGCCCAGGCTGGTCTCGAATTCCTGGGCTCAAGTGATCCACCCATTTCAGCCTCTCAAAGTGCTGGGATTACAGGCATGAGCCGTTGTGCCTGGCCTGTTCATTGATCTAACACATGACAGTTTGTTCAAAATAATAGCAATGATGTATACTAATATATCTGTATATATGTTCATATGTAAGTGAAATGAATGATGGCAATGATATAAGGGATGGGGGGGTGGGAGGGAAGAATTAGGATTATTTCATTATAAGATGTGCACGCTATGGCCGGGTGCAGTGGTTCACACCTGTAATCCTAGCGCTTTGGGAGGCCAAGGCAGGCAGATCACCTGAGGTCAGGAGTTTGAGACCAGCCTGACCAAAATACAGAATCATCTGGGCATGGTGGTGCATGCCTGTAATGCCAGCTATTCAGAAGGCTGAGGCAGGAGAATCTCTTGAACCCAGGAGGCGGAGGTTGTGGTGAGCCGAGATCATGCCATTGCACTGCAGCCTGGGCAACAAGAGCAAAACTCCATCTCAAAGAAAGAAAGAAAAAAAAGATATGCACACTATCAATGAAGTGGGATAGTGTTATGTGAAAATGTACTTGAATTAATTGCAAACTCTAGAGCAACCACTAAAAAGTAAAAAAAAAAAAAAAAAAAGTATTGCTGATATTCTAAGAAAGTTAGGAAAATAGGAAAATAGAATCATACAAAATGTTCAGTTAGAACCACAAAAGAGTTTAGGTGTGGTGCCTCACACCTGTAATCCTAGCACTTTGGAAGGTTGAGGTGGGAGGATCATTTAAAGCCAGGAGTTCAAGACTAGCTCAGGCAACATAGTGAGACTGTCTTTAAAGAAAATAAAAATATATATTAGCAGGGCGTGGTGACATGTGCCTATAATCCTAGCTACTTAGGAGGGTGAGGCAAGAAGATCACTTGAGTCCCAGAGTTTGAGGCTGCAGTGAGCTATATTGTGCCACTGCATTCCAGCCTGGGTGGCAGAGTGAGACCCTATCTCAAAAACAAGAGGCAGAAAAGGAGTGGAAGACAATATAGGAGCAAAGAACAAGGGAACACATAGAAAACAGGAACAAATATAGTCAGTATTAATCCAAATATAGTCAATGTTAACCCAAATATATCAATAATCACTTTGAACATCAGTGTTCAAATACACCGGTTAAAAGAGATTATCAGGCTGGATCAAGAAACAAGACCCAACTATACTTTGTCTATGAGAAAACCACTTTAAATATAATGACATGTAGGTTAAAAACAAATGGATGGAGAAAGATACACCATGCTAACACTAATCAAAGAAGGTGGGAGTAGCTATATTAATTTCAGACAGCAGACTTCAGACAAAGTTATCAGGGATAAAGTGGAGGCATTATATAATGATAAAGGGGTCAGTTCTCCAAGAGAACATAAGAACCCTTAATGGGTAAGTGCTTAGCAATAGAGCATCAAAACATGTAAAGCAAAAACAGAAGTACAAGGAAAAACAGAGGGTCATTGGTCTCCAACTATAATGGTGGAATCATCTCTCAGAAATGTACAGATCGAGCAAGCAGAAAATCAGTAAGGACATAGTTATGCTCAACACAAAGATCAATGGGAAATAAGATCTATAGACTGCTGCTTCTAATAATAGAGTGCATATTGTTATCAAGCATATGGAACACTAACCAGCATAGGACACATTCTGGGGCATAAAATACACTTAACAAACTTAAAAGAACACATATCATACAATGTCTGCTCTTATACCACAATGATATTCAACTAGAAATAAAAAAGCTGTAAATTTTCAAAAGACTTGCTGATTAAACACACTTCTTTATAACACATGAACCAAAAAAGACATCTCACATTAAAAAATATTGTGGGCCAGGCACAGTGGCTCATACTTCTTATCCCAGCACTCTGGGTGGCTGAGGCAAGACGATCATTTGAGACCAGCATGGGCAACATAGTGAGACCCCATTTCTGCAAAAAATAATTTTTAAAAATTAGCTGAGCACAGTGGTCCCAGCTACTTGAGAAGCTGGGGTGGGAAGACTGCTTGAGCCTGGGAGGTCAAGGTTGCAGTGAGCTGTGATTGTGCCACTGTGCTCCAGGCTGGGTGACAGAGTGAGACTTTGCCTCCAGAATTTTTGTTTTAAACTAAATAAGAATAAAACATAAAAATGTTTGGGATGTTGTACTGAGAGGGAAATTTTATTATTGAACGCATATGGTAGAAAATAATGATCTAGGCCGGGCGCGGTGGCTCCCGCCTGTAATCCCAGCACTTTGGGAGGCCGAGGTGGGCCGATCACGAGGTCAGGCGATCGAGACCATCCTGGTCAACACGGTGAAAACCCGTCTCTACTAAAATTACAAAAAATTACCCGGGCGAGGTGGCGGGCGCCTGTAGTCCCAGCTACTCGGGAGGCTGAGGCAGGAGAATGGCGTGAAACCGGGAGGCGGAGCTTGCAGTGAGCGGAGATCTCGCCACTGCACTCCAGCTTGGGCAACAGAGCGAGACTCCATCTCAAAAAGAAAGAAAGAAAGAGAGAGAGAGAGAGAGAGAGAGAGAGAAAGAAAGAAAATAATGATCTAAAATCAATCATCTGAAGTTCCACCTTAGGAAACTAGAAAAAGAACAAATCCAAAATAAATATAAGAAAATAAATAAAAATTAGAGCACAAATCAATGAAATTGAAAACAAGAAATCAATAAAGAAAATAAATGAAACAAAAATCTGCTTCTTTGAGAAGATCAATAAAATTGATGTATCCAGCCATGCTAAGAAAAAAGACTGAAATTACTAATACCAGAAATATATAGGCCGGGCACGGTGGCTCACCCCTATAATCCTAGCACTTTGGGAGGCTGAGGCAGGTGGATCACCTGAGGTCAGGAGTTTGAGACCAGACTAGCCAACGTAGTGAAACCCCGTCTCTACTAAAAATGCAAAACTTAGCCGGATGTGGTGGCAGGTTCCTGTAATCCCAGCTACTCGGGAGGGTGAGGCAGGAGAATCTCTTGAACCCGAGAGGCAGAGGTTGTAGTCAGCTGAGATTTTGCCACTGCACTCCAGCCTGGGGCAGAGTGAGACTTCGTCTCAAAAAAGAAAAAAATATATATATTAGGGGACTTCACTACAGATCACATGGACATGCAAAGGCTAATAAAGGAATACTATTCAAACTGTATGCGTGCAAATTTGACAACCTAGATGAAATAGACCAATTTCTTTTTTTTTTTTTTTTTTTTTTTGAGACGGAGTCTCGCTCTGTCGCCCAGGCTGGAGTGCAGTGGCGCGATCTTGGCTCACTGCAAGCTCCGCCTCCCGGGTTCACGCCATTCTCCTGCCTCAGCCTCCCGAGTAGCTGGGACTACAGGCGCCCACAACCGCGCCCGGCTAATTTTTTTTGTATTTTTAGTAGAGACGGGGTTTCACCGTGGTCTCGATCTCCTGACCTTGTGATCCGCCTGCCTCGGCCTCCCAAAGCGCTGGGATTACAGGCGTGAGCCACCGCGCCCGGCCCAATTTCTTAAAAGATATAGTCTGCCAAAACTCATAGAAGAGAAATAAACAATTGAACAGGCATATATATTTCATATATATACACATATATACATATACGCACACATATACATATGTACATATATACACACACATATACATATACACATATATACACACATATATACATATACACATATATACACATACATATACATACATACACATATATACATATATATTTCATATATATATGAAATAAATTGAATCAATAATTAATCTTTCAAAACACAAAGTACCAGGCCAGACGTGTTCACTGGTGAATTCTACCAAACACTTAAGAAATTATACCAATTATCTCCAATCTTTTTCATAAGATAGAAGCAGAGAGAATACATCTTTTTAAAAAGTTTTTAGTTTATTCATCTTGTGAAAAATCCCCAGTGGCTGCAGATGGCATCACCTTTACTCCTTCAGCTTTTTGCCAGCACCAACATCGGCCTTTGCAATTCCCCTAACTTCCTTCACTCTGTTCTTGTGTTCCTTTCAATGCTTTCTCGAGGTCTTTTCCTTCTCATACAGGCCATGTCTTGCAAGTCTATGTTTGAGTTTATTTTTCTTTGCATAATCCAAGGAATCATAAAGCATGCCAAAGCCAGTTGTCTTGCCACCACCAAAATGAGTTCTGAATCCAAATACAGAGATGACAGCTGGTGTGGTCTTGCACATTTTGGCTAGTTTCTCCTGAATTTCTGTCTTAGGCCTATTGCCTTCCTGGGGTGAAGGACATCAATGAGCATTTGTTTCCTCTGAAGTAGTCGGTTGGTCATGGACTTTCTAGTTTGAGCAGCTACTGTATCGTTCATGATGGCGGTCTATCCTGAGACAGCCAGGGAGGAAAAGAGGATCTTAACTCATTCTGTGAGGGCAGCATCACCCTAATACTAAAATCGGACAAAGACATTACAAGAAAAAATACAGACCTATATAGCTCAAGAACATTGATGCCAAAGCCCTTAACAATGTATAAAAACAATTATATACCACAACCCTGTGGGATTCATCCCAGGTATGCAAGGCTGGTTCAACATTTGAAAACAATTTAATGTAAAACACCATACCAACAGGCTAAGAAGAAATATCTCATGATCATATCAATGGACACAGAAAAACATTTGACAAAACTCTGAAACCCACGTATGATAAAAATCTCAAACTAGTAATAGAAGGGCACTTTTTCTGCTTGATAAAGAAGATCCACAAAAACCCTACAACAAACATCACACTTAATGGTGAGAAATTCAAAGCTTTCCTGCTAATATCAGGAACCAGACAAAGATGTTCCTTCTCACCACTGCTTTTTACCATTGTACCAGTAGTCCTAGCTAATGCAATGAGACAGGAAAAAAAAAAAAATATATATATATATATATATATATACACACACACACACACACACACAGGCATACAGATTGGCAAGAAAAATAAAACTGTCTGTTCACAGGTGACAAAAATCCAAAATATTAAAAAAAAAAAACTGAACTAATAAGCAATTATAGCAAGGTTGCAGGGTGTAAGGTTAATTTAATTTTTTGAGACACAGTCTTGTTCTGTTGCCCGGGCTGGAATGCAATAGTGTGATCTTGGCCCACAGAAAGCTCTGCTTCCTGGATTCAAGTAATTCTTCTGCCTCAGCCTCCCAAGTAACTGGGATTACAGGCACCCGCCACCATGCCTGGCTAATTTTTGTATTTTTAGTAAAGACAGGGTTTCACCATGTTAGCCAAGCTGGTCTTGAACTCCTGACCTCCAGTGATCCACCCACCTCGGCCTCCCAAAGTGCTGGGATTACAGGTGTGAGCCACCCTGCCTGGCCAAGAATAAAAAAAAAATATCCTGGAACTAATAAGCAATTATAGCAAGGTTGCAGGGTATAAAGTTAATTTTAAAAAGTCAATCATATTCCTATATACCAGCAATGGACAAGTGGAAATTGAAAGGCAAAACACGATACCATTCACATTAGCACACCCAAAAATGAAATACTTAGGTATACATCTGACAAAATATGCACAATATCTATATGGTGAAAACTACAAATCTGACGAAAGAAATCAATGAAGAACTAAATAAATGAAAGTATTCATGGATAAGAGGACTTAATAGTGTCTGGATGTCAGGTTTTCCCAATTTAATCTATAGATTCAATGTAATCCCAATCAAAATCCCGGCAAGTTACTTAGTGGATATCAACAGACTGACTTTAGAGTTTACATGGAGAAGCAAAAGACCCTCAATAGCCAACACATTATTCAAGGAGAAAAACAAAGTTGAAAGACTGCAGTACCGGACTTCAAGACTTAATATAAAGCTACAGTAATTAAGACAATGTGATACTGGTGAAAGACAAGAACAGTGCAACAGTATAGACAGCCCAGTAGCGGACCCAGATGAATACAGTCAAGTGATTTTTGACAAAGCAGGAAAGGCAATGTAGAAACGATAGTCTTTTCAAGGAGAAGAAATGGTGCTGGAGGCCAGGCGTAGTGGCTCATGCCTGTGATCCCAGCACTTTGGGAGGTCAAGGTGAGTAGATTACTTGAGTCCAGGAGTTTGCAATCAGCTTGGGCAATGTGGCAAAACCCCATCTCTACAAAACAAACAAAAAACACCGCAAAATTAGCTGTGCATGGTGGCACATGCCTATAGTCCCAGCTACCTGGAAGGTAGAGACAGGAGGATTGCTTCAGCCTGGGAGGCAGAGGGTGCAGTGAGCTGAGCTGAGATCACACCAGTGCACTGCAGCCCTGGTGACAGAGTAAGACCCTGTCTCAAAAACAAACAAACAAAAAAAATTGGTGCTGGAACATATGGGGATCCACATGCAAAAAAAAAATGAATCTAGACATGGACCTTACACTCTTCACAAAAAGTAACTCAAAATGGATTATAGGCCTAAATGTAAAACGCAAAACTATAAAACTAGAAGATAACATGGGAGACAACCTAGATGACTTTGGGTCTTGTGATAACTTATTAGATATAACACCAAAGGCACGAAGAAATAATTGGTAGCCTGGAATTCATTAAAATTTAAAATTTCTGTCCTGAGAGAGAGACTGGAGAATGAAAAGATAAGCCACAGACTGGGAGAAAATATTTGTAAAAGACATACCTGATAAAGGACTGTTATCTAAAATATACAAAGAACAACGAAAACTCAACAATAGGAAAACTAAAAAATGGGCCAAAGTCCTTAAGAGACACCTCAGTAAAAAATATATAAAGATGGTAAAGAAGTATGTGAAAGAGGCTCTACGTCAGGGAAATGCAAATTAAAACAACATGAGGCCAGGTGCAGTGGCTCATGCCTGTAATCCCAGCACTTTGGGAGGGTGGAGTGGGTGGATTGCTTGAGCCCAGGAATTAGGGACCAGCTTGGGCAACATGGCGAAACCCCGTCTCTACAAAAAATAAAAATTAAAAACAAAAAAGAATACGAGACACCACTATGGAGCTATTGGAATGGGCAAAATTCAGAATACTGACAATACCAAGTGCTAGTGAGAATGAGAAGCAACAGGAACTCTCATTCATTGCTGGTGTGAATGCAAAATGGTATAGCTGCTTTGGAAGGTAATTTGGCAATTGGCTTGATTCATAATTGCCAAAACCTGGAAACAATGAAGACGTCCTTCAGAAAGCGAATAGATAAAACTGTGGCGTATCTATTGGAATACCACAATGGAATGGGATATTATTCAGCACTAAAAAGAAACAGGAGCTATCAAGTCATGAAAAGACATGGAGGAAACTTCAATGCCTGTTACTATGAGAAAGAAGCCAATCCGAAACGGCTACATACTATGTAATTCCAACTAGACATTCTGGAAAAAGGCAAAACTATGGAGACAAAAAGATCAGCGGTTGCCAGGGATAGAGGAGAGGGAGAGATGAATATGCAGAGCACAGATGATTTTTAAGACAGTGAAATTACTCTGCATTATACTGTGATGGTGGGTAATGATGTATCAATGTAGGTTCATCAGTAGGTTCAATGTGGGTTCTTTTGTTTGTTTGAGACGGAGTCTCACTCTGTCGCCCAGGCTGGAGTGCAATGGCGTAATCTCGGCTCACTGCAACCTCTGCCTCCCGGGTTAAAACAATTCTCCTGCCTCAGCCTCCCGAGTAGCTAGGACTAACAGGTGCCCGCCACCACACCCAGCTAATTTTTGTATTTTTAGTAGAGACGGGGTTTCACCATGTTGGCCAGGATGGTCTCGATCTCCTGACCTCGGGATCCGCCCGCCTCGGCCTCCCAAAGTGTTGGGATTATAGGCGTGAGCCACCAGGCCGGGCAGTGTTCATCAGTTCTAAGAAATGTACCACTCTGGTAGGGGATGTTGATTAAAGGGGAGGCGATGCATGTGGGGAGGTGGGGCGGGGAGTATTTGGAAAATCTCTGATCTTTCTGCTCAATTTTGTTAACTTTAAACTGCTCTAAAAAACAAAGTCAATCAAAAATTATAGTTTACATTGTTTTTACTCTTTTTCACTTTCTGGTCTTGTCACAATCGCAACGTAAGGGAAATATCGGTGACAACTATGGAGTGATAGTCCACTGCCATTTATAAGTGATCGTTTCTAATTCAAGAGCCTCTCAACAGTGTAACAGGAACTTAGGGCATTTGTGGAGTCAGCAGAGGAGCACAGATTGGGTGGTTTGGAAACCACTCTTTTCCAGGAAAGGAAGAACATTAGCTCGGCCGGTCGGCTTCTCTGGTTCCATCCACACAGAGAACTGAGGATGGTCTCTGCGCCACTGCTGGGAGTACCTGGAATAATAAGTAGTGTGAAGCCGTACTAAGCAAAACCCAGTGAATAAGAGGAAAGGGTCCTTGATATCTAACAAGAGGAACACGATGGAGTTTAACTTAAAATGTGATCCTTCGTTGTGTTTACTTTCTTTCTGGACATCGAGGGCCCGGGGACGGGAAGGAGGAATGAAGGAACTCAGAGGCACAGGCTGAGGTCGCGTTCTACTCATGTCCTCAACTGTAAAATAGGCACTAATAGTGCATAGCTCACAGGGCTGCAGCACAAAGACGGTGGGTAGAAAGTGCTTAGCATAGGGCCTGGGGCAGGGTATGCTCTCTGCAAACCTCAGCTAATAGACGTGCCTTCGCTGATGAGCTATGGAACTTTGATTCGCGGTCAGGCAAACACAGGCACTATCTGGGGCCTCTGGAAGCTCCTACATCAGGTGAGACGCGCAAGCGGTCTGGAACCTGCATTCCCAGGCCCAGACGCGCGCAGGCACCTTTGCCGACCGTCGTGCCAGTCGCACCGCTCCGGGCCCCGCCCGCTGTGGCCCCGCCCCGGCACCCTCCAGGCCCCGCCCCGCGCTGCCCCGCCCCTTCCGCCGCTCAGGCCCAGAGCGTGCGCGCACCCAGACTCCTTGCGGGAGCGAGCGCGTCCGGGACCCCGCGGCCGAGAAGGGCTGCGGGTTAGGGGACCGGCACCCGCGGTTAAGGTGAGGGCGGGCAAGGGGCGGCGAAAGGGTTAAAGTGTCTGGGGGGAGTGGTGGGAGCGGGAGCAGGCGGCTGGGTCCGCGAGGTCGCTGCCCCTGTGGGCGTGGGGAGCGGGAGCGGGGCGTGGGGAGCGGTGCGACGCGTGAGGCTGGGGGTTAGGGTTAGGCACGCGTGGGGGAGGGGCGGGGCCGAGCCGTGCAGTGCTGAGGATGGGTCCCCGGCTTGGGCCAGCCCGGCGCGGGATTTGCTGCAGAGTTGACGGGTTTGGAGCCGGCTGTTGCTCCGGAAGGACCCGAGGGTTTAGCTTCTGCACTGGGGAGGGTCCAGCGGGGAAAGTTAGACCAGGTGCTGAGGAAAAGCCAGTGATGAGAGGCCGACAGGCCTTCCTGGTCTAGTGAAGAGGTTCAGAACGCACCAAGACCTGGAAATCCTGGGCTTCCGGGGTCCAGCTCCCTGGCAGCTGCCTGGTTTTGGTGTTTTGAGATTCTGTTCGGAATAGTGGCAGTGCACAGGTTGTCACCGGACTGGATAAAATTTAGCTAGACATGCACCGTCTTTGAAGAAACTTGTGAGCAAGTTGTATAGAGATAGACCTCCCAAGAGGCAGGTAGGACACTGACTTTGCAGCTGATAGTCTGTTCTATGCCAGTTCTGTTAAGAAGGTTTTATTCTGAGCATCAGGTTGCTTCTGCAATTTTTTTTTGCTATTTTGAAATTTCGTTAAACTCATATACTATGTGCTGTCTCACCCGCTTCACTTATTTAGGCACAGGCATGGTCAGGATGTCATTTCACCATGTGCTGAAGGGCGATGATGGGGCAGAGTTGCTTGGGGACCACCCACCTGCCTTGACCCAACACTGAAGTGTTTGCTGTATCTTTACATGGATCTGAAATCTCTTCAAGGGAACTTGAAATAATTTAGTGGAACATGCTTCACTTTACGTGTAGTTATTATAGATCTGTTATCATTTGAGAATTTTGGGAAAGAAAAGTACCTGTATTACGTAATTCACACTGTCACTCATCTGGAGATTATTCATTGCAGGATTTCAGCATTGGAAATAACGGGAGGGAGGACCCGGTCCCGCTTCCCTTCATCAAATAAGGAAATTGACACCTGGCTTGGTAAGATCTGTGGAATGTTACTGGCAGACCTTGGCTGGAATTCTGGTGTTTTGACTGTTAACATCCTTTTTTCTTTTCATTTTAGTGTGTTTTTTAGCCCACTTCGTGGAAGTAGGAGCTGGAAAGGATGGATTGAGTAAATGTTAGCAGAGTGATTGAGTTGAAGCTCCCTGTGGTCCTGTTAGCATTGTGCAGTCCTGTACTGTCAACTTGACACCTAATCCCAGCCATCAGTCCGAAATGTTGTAATATGTAGTTTTCTAAAGGTGTTCAGCAGTGTTCAGTTATTACAGGAAGGAGAAAAGTAGCATTAATTTACGTGATTATACGGATCAGATGGACCACCTAAAGGCAGATTGGCCATCGACTTTACTGGTTGTTATGGTCAGGTGTGTGGAACCTCAGGAATTTATGTGGACTAATAAAGTCATATCAGTAAGCTTCCTTTTCATTATTTAAATGTTGCGAGGTTATACAAGAGGTATTATGTGTAGCATTAAGCACATGGGTTTGCAGGCAGGCAGACCTGAATTTCAGTACTGCCTCTGGGGTTGGGCAAGTTACTGACCTACTCTGATTTTCAGTTTTAATTCTGTTGTAAAAACCCATGACCCTACTTTGCACAGTTGTAGGAGTTAAATGAGATATGTGAAAGGCCTGGTGTTTGATAGGCCCTCATAAAGTGACCGTTAGCATTTGCATTTTACTAGTGTAGGTTGATTTTCAGCAAATTTTCTTTTGTGAAAGAGCAACAAAGAATATTCTTTCTCTTTTTCTTTTTTTTTCTTTTTGAGACAGGGTCTCTGTTGCCCAGGGTGGAGTGTGATCACGGCTCATTGCACCCTGTCCCTCTCGTGTTCAAGCAATCTTCCCACCTCAGCCTCCCGAGTAGCTGGGACTACAGGCGTGTGCCACCACGCCTGGCTGATTTATTTTTATTTTTTGTAGAGAAGGGGTTTTGCCATGTTCCCTAGGCTGGTCTCAAACTCCTGGATGAAAGGGGACAGCCCGCCTCAACCTCCCAAAGTACTGGGACTGTAGGTGTGAGTTACTGCACCCAGCCAACGACAAATAATTAATTGCTAAAAAACAGTTGTTAAAGAATTACATTGTGGGAGAGTGATTATTGGTCTGGGAAGTGTAAATTATAGATTGTGATCTGTTTATCATTTAATCTCAGGCTCATTTTACTCATCTGTAAAGTGAAGGCATATGAAATTTATGAATTTAGGAGTTACTGTAGGAGCATTCTGAGAAAAGAACTCTTCCAGATAACACTTGAAAATTCCAGTGGGAATGCTGTGGTGAAAGGGAGGGAGAAGAGCTGTTTAGCTGTAATTAGGGTGCAAGGATAAGGTGTAAGAACTGGCTGGAGGCTGAATGTTTTTCTGGAGGAGTGTTAGCATCAGCTAGATCCCTGGAATTTCTGCCTTTCTGTCTCAAGATGCATGTCTTTGTCCAGAGTACCTGTGGAGAAGAAACAATGGATTCCTTAGACCATATGCTGACAGATCCTCTGGAACTTGGTCCATGTGGAGATGGCCATGGCACGCGCATCATGGAGGATTGCCTCCTGGGAGGCACCAGAGTTAGTCTGCCTGAGGACCTTCTGGAGGATGTGAGTAGTAATATGGTTGCGACCTTTTCCTCTCTGTCAGCTTCCTTGTAACAGTTATGGGAAACCTTTTCCACTCTACATTTCCAGTCTTTTGTGCTCCCTTTTGTTCATTTTCTACATTGCAGGCAGCCTGATCTCTTATCTTTTTTTAAAGTTTAGAGTCTATTTAGTATCTGATTAAGGAAGAAAACAAGCTGCGTTCTGCATGTTTAATAACATGTCAAAATAACTTGATAACGTGATATAAGCCCTATTTTTAACAAGATAATTTTCATCCATTAAAAAAGGTTGTATATTTTAACCGTGGAATACTACTCAGCCATAAAAAGGAATGAAATAATGGCATTTGCAGCAAACTGGATGGAAATGGAGGTCATTATTCTAAGTGAAGTAACTTGGGAATGGAAAACCAAACATCGTTCTCACTTATAAGTGACAGCTAAGCTTTGAGGACGTAAAGGCGTAAGAATGATAATGGACTCTGGGGACTTGCGGGGAAGGATGGGAGTGCTGTGAGGGGTAAAAGACTACACATTGGGTGCAGTGTACACTGCTTGGGTGATGGGCACACCAAAATCTCAGAAATAACCACTAAAGAATTTACCCATGTAACCAGACACTCCCTGTTCCCCCAATACTATTGAAATAATAATTAAAAATAGAAAAAAAAAGTAGAAATTATGGAAAACAAATATGAAAAAATACATCAGTGGGTGTCTTTTCTACTAAAACCAGAAGATTGTTCTGAGTACTTAATCTTCACTGTGAAATATTTGGCAATTAATTCCTCTCTGACGCAGTGTCTTACTGTGTTAGTAAATCTATTAGTTAACAGTTGCAGTATTTCTTTTAAATGTTTTTGTTGTAAACTTAGAGGCAGTCTCCTTTATTCATTTGGTTCTTTTTCAACTATTTGAGACACTTTCATTCCCTGATATTTATGAAGTACATGTTTATCACTAAATGTAGTAGTTTGGTTTACATTAATAATTTGATGTGTGATCTAAAAACGTAGTCACTAAGAGGGTGTGCACTGTGGTTACAGATTGATTGGCAGTGGAGTACCATGGAGGCCGCTGCAGTGGTGCTGATGGTGCTAAGGCTGGCAGTGGAATTTCTGTGTAGGGCCTTAAGCCCCTGAGGGTCCTGGTGACTCAGGGAATCCATCACAGCCTGGGGTCATTCACCCCAGTTCACTTCTTTTGTCTGGCCTGGATTGCCCCATGCTTGCCCTCATTCCAACAACTGAGTAGGGACCCAGCAATCTGAATGAGCTGATCGTTGTTTATGTTCAGATGAGAAATGTCTGGACCACTTAAACTATAGCTGCTTTTCTGGCAGTCTTATCTGCAGGGCCCAAACTTAATAAACCATAGGAAATAGACTGTCATTCTTAGTTTGCTGCCCGGACTTATTTTAGATTCAGAGCATATTGGTACATGGGAGAGGTAGTGTCGTTTGCTCTGATTTTCAACCTGTGGGCTCTCTGGCATCTTTTGTGCTCCTGGCTTTTTTCAGTCATGGCATGATTGTATCTCTTAGCGTTTCTTTTGCCCAGCAGGATAATATTGAGTCCCATTGCAAGCACGGACAAGGCCTCTGGTTCTGGTCACCACTACCTTTTCAACCGTAGAACATCACTGGAAATGCTTAATGCCTGGATCTATATTCTACTGGAAACAATTCCATTGGGAAGCCTTTCAGTGGGAAACGAATAAATGTTATACATGGTTATGTTCAGTGATGTCAGTAAGACCACTTACTAATAGAAAATAAACAAACATTTTTAAAAGGTATATTTTAAAAGCAGAATTATATATGTGTTTAAAATGGTTACCATGTCGTGGAACATTAAGCAAAATCTACACGTATTTTCTGTATCCGTAAGGTAACCCGCTACTCAATAATAGTATATGCCCTGGGATGGGATGCCAGCTTGTTTTTGTCCGCTTTCACAGGCAAGATGCGTCATCATCATCATTAAGGTGGCTACTGTTTATTAAGTGCTTATTATTTGCAAGCCACTATGTACGTGAAAACATTGATTTAATTACATATTTCTTTTGTTTTCCATATTTTGAACATACAGGTGTGGAGCATGATATAGCAAACAGTCATCTGTGCATCACCCAGTTTTAAGAGATAATTTAGTTTTTTGTTTTACATTCTTCTTTGGTAGTATGTCAAGTGTTACGGATAAAATGAAAGCCACCAGTGTGCTGTTGTCTGATCCTCTCTCCCAGCTACTAACAACTGTACTGCAGTTGGTGTACATGCTTCCCATCCACGTTTTCTTGGCATACTCTTTCAGGACAATCCCTTTATGTTACTCATGTAGTCAGCAAACACTTGTTCCGTTAGGCACCTCTATGCCAGACACTGAGTTAGATGCTGGGAATAAAATGGTAGGCAAAAATAGGCTTGCAGGGGAAAATCCTGGGCATTGGGACTGAGGAGTTTTTGATACATTCATGCAAAGATGCCTGGAGTAGGTGGTTGTGATTTCTTGGTTGTTTCCTGCTGAAACCCCTTTGGTGGGTCTCTATTGTCCTTAAGGATAAAGTCACAACTACCTGAAATGCTTGCCGTCCTTTGCATCTTTCTGCTGTCTGCTGCCTCCACCTCTCTCCCTGTTCTTGCTCTAGCCAAATATTGCCTGAACTCTTTAAAAAAAAAAAAAAAAGTGAAATGTATCGCACACAAGAGTCTGTAAAATGCATATATATACACACAGGTAAAACAATAATAAAACATGGGTATAGCCTTCAGTTAGGGTAGGAGCACTACCAAGACCACTGAAGCCCGCCACCACGCACCCTGTCTTATCCCTCTCCATTCCCCCACAGGCAACTGCTATCCTTTCTTTTGTGTTAATTTTTTTTTTGTTTGTTTTTGTGGTGCTGCTCTGTGGATTTCTAACCCTGTCCCCGACCATCTTTTTTCTCTTTCCTTGTCCCTCTCCTGTCTTAAACAACGGTTTTTTGGTGAGCGTTCTCTGCATTGTAAATGTGGGATGTTTGCTTCCATACACATCAGCACTTCTTTAACTACATTGTAACTGAATGTTTAATTGTTCCCCACCTCAGACGGCATATATGCCAGGCCAAATTAGCATTTTGCTCATGGAAGGTATCCAGTATGTAACCCGTGAGTTGAAAATGAACTCCGTCCTGTTTCTTCTCACTCTTAGCTAGTGACTTCAATTCCTCAAGTTCATTCCTTTCGTGTTAACCTTTTCCTGCCACTCAGTTGAAGCTGAATTCAGATGTCCACCCTCATACCCTCGTTGGCAGAGGCGGCTTCCAAGTGGGATTCTCTACTAAAATCATTTTCCTCTGGATTATTATTTACTGTTTGATAAAAGACTGTGGCTCAGATCATTGGAATTTTAGTTTATTTTAAAAAATGTAGGCCAGGCACTGTGGCTCATGCCTGTAATCCCAGCACTTTGGGAGGCCGAGGCAGGCAGATCACCTTAGGTCAGGAGTTTGGGACCAGCCTGGTCAACGTGGTGAAACCTCATCTCTACTAAAAATACAAAAAATAGCCAGGCGTGGTGATGCACACTTGTAATCCCAGCTACTCGGGAGGGTGAGGTAGGAGAATCGCTTGAGCCTGGGAGGCAGAAGTTGCAGTGAGCCAAGATTGTGCCGTTGCACTCCAGCTTGGGCAACAAGAGCAAAATTCAGTCTCAAAAAAAAAAAAAAAACAAAACATGAAAAGTTGGTAGTGATAGTTGCACGGCAAATGTGAATGCAACACCACTGAAGTCTACATTTAAAAATGGTTAAATTGGTAAATCTTATATATATTATGTAATGTTTTGTGTGCACACACATATGAAAAACTTAAAAATTTATGTTACTTTTGTTTACCTTTCCTATTTCTTCTAGCCTGAGATCTTCTTTGATGTTGTCAGCCTCTCAACATGGCAGGAAGTGTTAAGTGATTCTCAACGTGAACACCTCCAGCAGTTTCTGCCTCAGTTTCCTGAAGACAGTGCTGAGCAGCAGAACGAACTCATCTTAGCCCTGTTCAGTGGGGAGAACTTCCGCTTTGGAAATCCTCTGCACATTGCCCAGAAGCTTTTCCGAGGTTTGTAGCTCAGTATTCTTTCTTTGAGGGGAGTGGTAGATGGGCACACATTCACTTATGTGGGTATTCCTTTCTTCCTTTTCTTCTCTTTATCTTCATGTACAGATACTGAGCTGGCAGAGAGCGGTTTTGTGTTACACTTTGCTGTCTAGGCTGTGTTTCAAAAAATAAAATTTATTGACTTATATAGAGAGTACATAATATGATCTCAGCTGTGTAACCAGCATCTACATAAAGAAAAAAAACATTTCCAGCATACTAGAGGTGCCTTCATGCCTAGTCTTTAAAAATTTTTTAAAAGAGCTTGCCATTTGCTTTATTGCACATATCAAGGTTTGTGTGTGTGTGTGTGTGTTTAGTACACACATACTTTTTGCTGCAGAAGATGTGACAGTTCACTGCCAAGCACTTAAGCATGTCCATGTCTCTCTTTTTTTTTTTTTTTTTTTTTGATAAACAGACATGTTTAATGATAGCTTGCTCTTCACAGAGATGTCTACAGAGACTTAATCTATAATCCAGGAGACTATAACCATGCAACACAGACCAATTAGCCAAATGTAAAATAAACTAGATTCTTACCACAACTACCCTATAAACACTGCAACTGTTCTTTCCAAAGGACCCTAATCTTATGTGAAAACACCTACTGTGGGGGAACCAGAAACCTAGCTATGTGGCCAAAAGGAAAAAATAGCAGTTCAGTCGTTAATTGGTGAAAGCAGGAAATTTGTGCCCTTTACTGTGCTGCTGTTGCTGCTGTTGCTGCTGGTGTTGCTGCTGTTGCTCTTGTTGCTGCTGTTGCTGCTGCGGCAGGTGCTGCTGCTGCTGCTACTGCCGCTGCTGCCGCCACTCCTGCTGCTTTGGTCTTCTTAGTTTTGTTCTTTTTGTCTCTCTTCTTCAGCCCATCCATGTTAGCTCTCAGTAGGTTTGAATGAGCCATCTGAAACTTACTCACTTCCTTGGAGCTCACCACAGTGCTGATCTTCTTTTTCCCATCGGTAGCTCTTAACAGACACTTGTTGTCTGCGGGCTCAAAGCCCTCCACAGTACCTTTCTTTGGAATGGGTTTGGTTCGACCGTCATACTTCTTCAAGGTGATATAGACGCTGCCCGACGTCCGGCACTTCTGGAAAAGTCTGGTCAGCTCCGTCAGAAACTGCTCGCTCTCCAACAACACCATCGCGGCGACGCTTGGCTCGATTCCGCATGTCCATGTCTCTTAACAGACACTCTCCCATATCATGACAGCCCTGTTACCACACACAAGGAATTTTACATTGAGCAGATAATATCATAGGCTATTTCATGTTCAAGTTTTCTTCTTCTTTTTTTTGGGGGGGGGGACAGTCTCGCTCTGTCACCTGGCGCAATCTCAGCTCACTGCAAGCTCCACCTCCTGGGTTCACGCCATTCTCCTGCCTCAGCCTTCTGAGTAACTGGGACTACAGGGGCCCGCCACCAGGCCTGGCTAATTTTTTGTGTTTTTAGTAGAGACAGGGTTTCACCGTGTTAGCCACGATGGTCTCGATCTCCTGACCTCATGATCCGCCGGCCTTGGCCTCCCAAAGTGCTGGGATTACAGGCATGAGCCACTGCGCCCGGCCTTCGTGTTCTAATTTTCTTAATTGTTCCTGCAGTGTCCTTTAGAGTGGCTGTGTAAATCCAGGATCTGTTCAGGGTTCATGCATTGTGCGTGGGCCTTATGTCTCTAGCTTTTTGAATCTAGGGCCCTTTGCCCCTTTTGTTTTTGTCTTTCAGTACGCTGACATTTTTGAAGAGCCAGGACACTTCAATTATAAAATGTCCTGCTTCCTGGGAGTCTGTCATTGTGTTTTCTCTTCTTTAGATTGGGTTAAAGGCTTTCGGCAAGAATACGACATAGGAAATGTGGTCTTTCCCATTGTGTCACCTCAGGAGGCGCGTGGTGTCAGTTTTTCCATTTTGGTAAAGCCACATGTGATCACTTGGTTAAGTGGTGTCTGCCATACCTCTTGCTTGTAAGCAAGCAAGATACTTGTAAGCAAGCAAGATACTTGTAAGCAAGCAAGATAAAGGTACTTTCTTTCCTTTATCATAAAGAAGCACTGTGGGATGATACTTTAGGATCATGGGTCATGTGATAGTCTCATTTTCCAAAAGCCTTTGTTTTACCCAGTGGTTTTTGCTTCCATGGGTGATTCTCAACCGCATCAGTTATTATATTGGGAGTTGCAGGATGGTTTGGATCACTCTTTAAGTTACAGTTGCTTTCTGTACCATGGAGAGGAGCCAGGAAAGCCTCTTCCCCTTCCTTTCCAGGGTGACTTTGTTCTGACACAAGGCCCTGAATGAGCAGCACATCTTGAATTCTGTTAAACTCGGCAACTTGACAGCTGCTAATGACCAGAGAGAGCAGGCTTATAATCTGAAATCTCATTATTTTAAGGCTTTAAAATGAACGTTGCCACCTTTGGTGGGTTACTAGTGTGAAAAGGAACGCCCCTCTATGGTTGTCGGAGATCTGTTTCACTACAGCTGAGGGTGCACTGTCTCCTCTGGTAGAGCAGAAGTCAGGGAGACCCACTTGGCTTTAGAGGGCCTCTGTAAGTGACCTTCCATAATGGTAGCACTGTCTCTTGTGCTGGCATGTTTCCCCCAGAACAGTATGGCAGTCTGGTAAGGATACAAGTGAGGAATGTCAAGGCAGGACTTCCTGCATATTCCACTCTGACCCATGCCACGTATCAGTTCTAGTGTTGCTGAAGACAGTTGCGTTACTGTGGCTATGATGGTCATCAGCCTTAAATGAGCTGTCATTGCTTCTCAGCACACTTACTTTTGGTTCTGTTTCCTGATTCTCTTAGATGTTCACTTTTCCCTTAAGTTTTGTGGTATAGAGTTTACCATGTTAAGCACTCATTCAATATATTTGTTGACTGATGATGTATATTTGTTGACTGATGTATATATATACCTTTATTTTTTTAAGATGGACACTTTAACCCCGAGGTGGTCAAGTACCGGCAGCTATGCTTCAAGTCACAGTACAAGCGCTACCTCAACTCCCAGCAGCAGTATTTCCATCGGCTGCTGAAGCAAATTCTTGCTTCTCGGAGTGTAAGTAGTGCTGGGAACTGGATATAGAATGTGGCTGGTCACAGGTATCATGACTTCAAGAAGCATTTCAGGTGCAAAACGCAAAAGTTGCCACTAAGAAAAAATGCTACCGATTAATCTGTAACACAGTTAAGCTATGCCATCCTTTCTTATGATAAACTTCAAATGTGTCCTGATTTCAGAGATGTTAAAACATAAAAAAAAGTGCTTCTTAAAATTGACGAAATTACAGTAGCTTCAGTGTTTACCAAGATAAACAGATGGAGTTGGGATCCATCATGGGTTATTAAGGGAAGCCAGGATTCCTTGGAATGGATATGAAGGTGTGCACGGGCCTCCGAACGCTGTGATGGATGGTAGCATAATAGGCCCAGTGGCCGCTGGAAATTCTTAGAGGCAAAGTTGTTTGGGTTTTAAGTCATCCTTTAAGCTTTGGTATAGAAAGACTTGGGTGTCTAGTATAAAAAAGTATTCATTCCTAGTAGAGCACTTCACTCAGATTTGGGATTTTTCTTCATGTAATCAATACAGGTTTTTTTTATTTGGATGTGTTGATATATATGTGTATCTTTCTTTGTGATCTGGAGGAAGGGAGTTGGGCTTCACACTGAAGAAAACGTAGACTTGTAGAGTGTTCATTGTTCCAGAACAGGTCTTGGATGATGACGTGTACCCCCACCTGATCTCTTCCTAGGATCTGCTGGAGATGGCCCGGCGGAGCGGCCCCGCCCTTCCCTTCCGGCAGAAACGGCCTTCACCATCCCGCACTCCTGAGGAGCGGGAGTGGCGGACCCAGCAGCGCTACTTGAAGGTCTTGAGGGAAGTGAAAGAGGAGTGTGGTGACACAGCCCTGTCATCTGATGAAGAGGGTGAGTGTCCTCGGGCACTTGGGGTAGCTGGGGTATTGGATTGATACCGGCTGCTTGTCCGGTTGGAGCCAGTGGTAGCCATTTATCTCCCCGGCAGAGAAACCCTCTTGAGTTGTCTTGGTCTGGGGTGGATAGCGGGGCTCGGAAGGCCTGGTCTTTGGGTTGCTAAGGCATTGCCGTCAGATGGGGAGTGACTACATGGCCTTTTTCACCCTCATGGCCTTGTGGCGCTTGAGCTTAGATGAGAGCCCGCCAGGCGACTGCCTGCATGACAGGGTTCTCCGCAGTGGGCCTGACTGGTCCCATTTGCCACTTGAGAGAACTGTTTTCCCCTTACAGGAGAGTAGTAGTGGCTGTCGGCCTGCTGCAGTGCGACCCCAGCACTCTGTTGAAGTCTCTCTTCCTGGAAGAGCCGTTAGATGGCCTAAGTGTGCTCCAGCTCCTCTGGGGAAGGGTCAGAAAGGAGTGTGGAACCCTGGCCTCCATGTTGTTGGCTTAGCCTTGTTGAACCCAAATGGCCACTTACCCAATCTCCCCTATTGGAGTCCACAGCCACGTTGGATTTACAAGAACAATTTTCTTTTGAAGATCTCAGCTCATGGCTTCCGAGCTCTCCAGCACGTTCTCCTAGTCCTGCGGTGCCCCTGAGGGTGGTGCCCACACTTTCAACCACGGATATGAAAACTGCAGGTGAGAACCGAGTTGCCGCCGTCACCATTCTGGGACATTGCAGTGGAGACCTGAAAACTCCTTTAGAGGGAGGTGGGTGGGGGCAGATTCCTAACTGCCAGGAAAACAAAGCTCCCTGGAACTAGGCGATTTGTTTGGTAAAGTTTTTGTACCATTTTATTTTATTTTTTACATCTGGACATAGGCCTGCCTTTTTTCCTTTGTTTTAAAATTTCTTCTCAGAAGCTGATATTTTGGGCTAAAGAAAGCAAAATCTTGAAACAGCAGTACTAAGGGACAGTTCAGTAAGAGGACAAAGGAATAACCAGAGCCAAGCCATTCTCCAGAGTGGCTGTGAGTTTGGAGAAGAGTTTTTATTTGGAATAGGAAGCAAAGAAGAATGTTAAGAACCTTAAGTGTGTTTTAGGACCAGCAGAGTCACTGAAGTCATTTATTACCAATGTATGGAGAAGTGGAAGTGTTGATCCTGTGACTTTAAAGATTTTTGGTACTTGTAGTTCACAGGTGTCAGAAGGGAAACTCAGAAATATCTTTCTCTGGACAAGTGACCAGAAAGATGTAAATTGGAGAATCATGGTAGTGAATGTGGTTTGGTTTGTTTTCTCAGATAAAATAGAACTGGGGGACAGTGACCTGAAGATTATGTTAAAGAAGCACCATGAGAAGCGGAAACATCAGCCAGTAAGATGGGCAGGGCTTGCGGCCGTGTGGTTTTCAGCCTGATGTTTCAGGATTGGCTGTCCTGAGGAAGACACGGGGCATCACTGCCTTGTTTGTATGTCCTCCCTACCATGTGGGCACAGGACCAGCCGATGAGGCTGGCTGGCATCAACGATGTGAGGCGTGGGGGCTTTGACTTCACAGGGCCTGCTGAATGTGTTGTCTGCGTTAATTGTTACAGTGACACTGTCGAGTATAGGAATGGTCGTTTCCACCTCAACAGTGCTCGAGAGGTTAGGGAGCTTGTCATTGGTCCTATAGCCAGTAAGCAGCAGAGCCAGGAGTCGGACCCTGGGTTTGTCCCACTTTTTACTGTTTCCATTATTCCATGCTACCAAGTTGAGGTAGCTAGCTAGCACCTCAGAGAGTTTAGTGGAGAAAAGATGATGCCTTTTTGAGAAGAAAAGACAGTCCTTCTAAGGCTAGGAGGTGAGAGGGGAAGAACCCCACATGGGAAGTCAGTACTCTCTCTTTTCTAGTTACTGTGATACCTCTCTAAACCCTATTTCCACATTTTGTAAAACATATTAATACTTAACAAGACTGTTTGCAAAGCACATGAGACAAGGAGTGCAGAAGAGCTTTATAACTAAATGCTGAACGATAGGAAGGTTGGGACTGGGTTCTATGCACCAGTATCAAGTTGGTTTTTTTTAATTAAATGGGGATATGATAGGGAAAAATTGAATAGTTTTATCTCTCTGTATTTTTTATTCAATGTGATTTCCCCAAGTGTACCTAACATCTAATTGTTACATAAATTTGCAAAATCACCTTAGTTTTTGCTCCTTTTTGGGCCTCCATGACCAAATTTTGGATATCACATCTAGGATCACCCGGACCTTTTGACAGGGGACCTGACCCTCAATGACATCATGACTCGAGTAAATGCTGGCAGGAAGGGCTCTCTCGCAGGTAAATGACTGGGCACCCTCTAGGAGCCTTCATCTGACTATGGTGTTTAGTTGCATGAGCCCATAGCATGTGGCACAAATAAATGAAACCATGGCCTCCTTCATGCTGGTAACCTTTATTATTACCTCTTATGGGCTTACAGGTGGGAAATGAATGTAAAATCAGCACAACAGAGCATCAGCTTTTTTGTTGTTTGTGTTTTGTTTTTTTAGACAGAGTCTTGCTCTGTCGCCTGGGCTGGAGTGCAGTGGCGCGATCTGGGCTCACTGCAAGCTCCGCCTTCCGGGTGCACACCCTTCTCCTGCCTCAGCCTCCCAAGTAGCTGGGACTACAGGCGACCGCCACCATGCCTGGCTAATTTTTTGTATTTTTAGTAGAGATGGGGTTTCACTGTGTTAGCCAGGATGGTCTCAATCTCCTGACCTCGTGATCCACCCACCTCGGCCTCCCAAAGTGCTGGGATTACAGGCGTGAGCCACTGTGCCAGGCCTATCAGCTCTTTATAATAAATATTAAAATTAAGCCGTATACTTGAGAGGCTGAGGTGGGAGGATTGCTTGAGCCAGGGAGGTTGAGGCTGTAGTGAGCTATGATTGCACCACTGCACACCAGCTTGGGCAACAGAGTGAGATCCTGTCTCAAAAAAAAAAAACAACGGTAAATCACTCACTGCATTTGGTTTCATTGAGTGTTTTATTACTGAGACTTCTATCTTTGGTGGGCCTTGGGAAAGGAATATGCAGATAAGACCCCTCACTTCCCTGTGTAGGAGATACATTTCTGTGACTGGTGTTACTTTTCCTTCCCAGCCTTATATGACTTGGCTGTCCTTAAAAAAAAGGTTAAGGAAAAAGAGGAAAAGAAGAAGAAGAAAATAAAAACGATCAAATCAGAGGTAGAGGACCTGGCTGAGCCTCTGAGCAGTACTGAAGGGGTTGCATCTCTCTCACAGGCCCCCTCTCCGCTGGCAATTCCTGCTATCAAGGAGGAGTAAGTGAGCAACAGAGATTCTGTAATTCTCAGGGTGAATGGGTGTGCCCTGGCCCCCAGGGCTTGTCGTAGCTGTAAGTGTGTTGGACTTGTAGACCTGGAGTCCCAGGGATACTGCTGGGAAAATGTGTTGTTTGCTCCTTTCTTGAACTCTTTTGTGACTGCTAGGAGGCTTGGGGGCCTGAATCAATCTAGGGATGTGTTCTTGGTCTTTTTGATTCTTTTATTTTTCTTCCCTCATTAGGCCCCTTGAAGACCTCAAGCCTTGCCTTGGAATCAATGAAATATCTTCCAGCTTTTTCTCTCTTCTATTAGAGATCTTGCTGCTGGAGAGTCAGGCTAGCCTTCCTATGGTAAGCATTTTGGAAAAGTTGGAGGTACATTAGAGTATTCAAAGAGTTCAAATCCTGAATAGTCTATAGCTTGAGAAGTGGAAGTCTGGGTTCCTCTCAAAGCTCTCTAGTTAACTTGCTTTGTGATTTGGACAAACTCCGGATGCATATGCCCCAGCTTGTGGTGGCACTTGTGTGGAATTGCTGGTATAGAAGAGAAGTCTAACTGGCTTCTGCCTTTGCTTTCCCTCAGCTAGAGGAGCGAGTTTTGGATTGGCAGTCATCACCAGCCAGCTCCCTCAACAGCTGGTTCTCTGCGGCCCCCAACTGGGCTGAGTTGGTACTACCAGCCCTGCAGTATCTTGCTGGAGAAAGTCGAGGTAAGGTGCTTTTTTTTGTAGGGTCAGTATTTTTTCCCCCTTTCGTCGAATTAATTATCAGAATAAACTGCAGCTTTACTCCTGTAATCCATTATGCCTTTGCATAATGCTATGCCTTGAAGGTTCCTGCTTTTCTAATACACTGTGGAACACTCAAAAGCTGTTTCAGAGTTCAGGGATGCACCTGTATGGCTTATTTATGTGGTCCATTTCTTGCAGCTGTTCCTTCCAGTTTCTCTCCATTTGTTGAATTCAAAGAGAAAACCCAACAGTGGAAGTTGCTTGGTGAGTAATCCGTGTTACCTACCCCTACAGGTTTTCATCCTCCCGTTTCTTCCCCTAAGTTTCTTTGCCTTCCAATCAATATGGTCCTGCAGATTGGTTTAAAAAAGCAGTATTAGGTCTTATTTTGCTCTGGGAAGGAGTCCTTCAAGACCCTTTTGTACTCTCAAGGTGGGTTAACTGACTCCTCTGGTTGGACCAGTGCTGAGATGGAAGGAATGCCCTTTCTGTATGATGTAGTCTGGTGATGGCTAAATTTAAATCCGCAAGGGTATTTTGCAAGAGCGTCAACATTTATATTAATCATACCAATGACTTTGGATTAATTTGTAATTATAAATATTTTTCTTTCCTAAAAGTGGGCTTTGCTATTGAGGAGAATGTGCAGCAGCCCCGAGTAAATTGTTTCTAAAGAACAGAGTCCTGATTTTTAAGTTTATAAAGCCCACTTAGTGTGTAAGTTGTCATAACATGCATCTGAAGTCACTTGGAGGCTGTTGCCTGGTGATGGTGAAAAGAGAGAAATCCGTGTTGGTTTCCTGTTGAAATTCACAGGCACTTCTCTGTGCTGAGTGGTCTGTGGAGAAGTGTATGGAGAGCAGGTTATGAAAACCGTAGACTCATCCATTCGTTATTTATTACATTTATTCAGCTTCTAGGTGTCAGGCACTGTTGTTAGGTGCTGGGGGGATACAATGGCTTCTGAGACAGTGCGCTCCTCTCATAGGGCCTAAGGTCTGTTTGGGGAACAAATACTTACTAGATTTAATGACAAACTGATCCTTTCTGTAAAGGAAAAGTATAATAGGAATTGATGTAGTTGCAGAGTTGGGAGGACCTTGCTGAGGAAGCAGCATCTGAGCAGAGGTATGTGATGAATAGGACCGAGCCAGGCAGGCAGAGGGGAGGCAGCAGCATTCGAGGTGGAGGAGTTAGAACCTTTCCATGGGGAAGATGTGATCTAAAATAGTCACGCAACCCACAGGCTATGAGAGCTGATGGTAATTTAGACACGGGAGAGGATGGATACGTTGGAGAACGATTTAGGTGGGCTTGGTTGTGGCTTGGCTGTGGGGAGTGAAGGAGAATGGTGTGAGGCACGGCTCCTGCTAGATTTGCAGCTGGTGGAGGAAGGTGTTTTTTGTGCAGGTAGCAGCTGTGGAGGTCTGGATTTGGAGGGTGGAGATCCCGAGTTTAGTTTTTAAAATTTATTTATTTATTCATTTATTTTTTGAGACCGAGTCTTGCTCTGTGCCTCAGGCTGGAGTGCAGTGGCACGATCTTGGCTCACTGCAACCTCTGCCTCCCGGGCTCAAGCGATTCTCCTGCCTCTTCCTCCTCCTCCTCCTCCTGAGTAGCTGGGACCACAGGCGTGCGTTACCATACCTGGCTGTTTTTTATATTTTTAGTAGAGACGAGGTTTCCCTATGTTGCCCAGGCTGATCTTGAACTCCTGAGCCCAGGTGATCCACCGACCTCAGCCTCCCAAAGTGCTGGGATTACAGGTGTGAGCCACTGCACCCAGCCTGACTTTAGTTTTAGAGCTGCGTTTGAGGTATTCCAGTGGAGTTGTTGAGTAGACAGTAGGATGTGTGGGTTTAGAATTCAGACCAGAGAGTTTAAGAGGGAGAGTGTTAGCATGTGTCTGGTGCAGGGCACCGATGATGCTGTTACCTGGGGAGGAAGCACAGAGTGAGGAGAGAGGGTGGAGAAGGGCTCTTCACGGCAGAGGGTCTGAGTGAGAGCATGAGAGTGTGGGCGGGGGGTGGGACTGTGGAGGTGGGGAAAGCCTGGAACAGGGTTTTCCAGAGTCTTGGAAGCCAGGAGATAGGAGCGCCTGAGAAGTGGGGAGTGGTCATCTTCCTCCATAGTTCCTAAAAGATTCAGTAAGACAAAGACTAAAGATTTGTGAACATGGAGGAAGTTGTGAATTTTTCAGTGAGCATGAGTCCCTAGTGGAACAGTGGAGGTGAAACCACCGTGAGCTGAAGGTGATGATGGTAGCTGACTGCAAGCACTCCCCCCGTCAGTCAGGCTGCAGTAGCCATGGAGGGAACACATATACCTGGGCCTGGCAGACTGTTTCATGCAGGGCCAGATGATAAGCATTTGAAGCTTGTCGGCCAGGTGCTTTAGTTGAAGCTACTCTGCCATTGTTGAGAGCTTTCTGCAAATAGTGATATTGTGTATTGACTATGAAAACAAAGATAAACAGCCCCTTTGAGAAGGGCAGCTGTATTCATCACATAAGCAAACCTGGCTGATGATGATCCTGTGGCTTCTAACCTGGGCAGGAGACACAGGTGCCATCAGGGTCTCAGACAGCCTGAACAGAGTGACCTCAGAGGAGGGCACAGGAGACAGGGCTTATCTCTTTCTAGGCGGGTCATGGGAAGTCAAGCTTTTTCCTGCCCCAGGATCTTAACTGCTATGCTAGTGAATAGAATTTCTCTGTGCCCCAATAGCCAGAAACCGTTCTTACCTACAAAAATAGAATAATTACCTTGGTATAAGCTATCATTACATCTTTTGTGATGCCTACCACCTTTTGAATTGATTTTGAAACGTGTGCTCTTTCCTCACTTGACCGTAAACTCCTGTGAGGGTGGAGACTGAATTCACTGAGTAACCTTAGCTTCACATGCAATGCGTGGCACAGTGGGTACTCAGCAGATGCCTACAGAGTGAATGATTTGATTAGATGGCATCCAAGAGCGGTGGTCCAGGCTGATTTCCACCAGCTGGAAGGCAGTGGCTGTGTGAAGGATTGTTGTTACAGCTCCTGATAGAATCTCCCTGTGGTGTAGATAAAGCTAGTAAAGAGAAAGCAGGATTCTCAGTAATACCTTAGACCTTATTTTTTATCTCTTTATTCCTCTAATAGGCCAATCCCAAGATAATGAAAAGGAATTAGCTGCCCTCTTCCAGCTATGGCTAGAGACCAAAGATCAGGCCTTCTGTAAGGTATGGGTTTTTAAGAAATACCAGATCCTTCTCACTAGGTTTCCAGAGCTCTTAAGTTTGCCCAAATTCTTTAGTCCAGTTACCTGTCAACGTTTTCTTTTTCTCCAGCAAGAAAATGAAGACAGCTCAGATGCCACGACACCTGTCCCTCGGGTGTGAGTACAATACTCTAGTGGTGGGTGGTGTCCCGGGAAACTGTAGTTCAGATACTGCCTTGGTTTTGTTGATACTTCTTGGTATGCTAGAGCTGTAATGGGCTTCAGAGCTCTGAGGAGTCCCCTGGTTCTTCCTGACTTGGCATACTGAGGCAGGCCACACCCCCTGAGTGAGCGGGACTCCTTGTGGAATGGGGTCTGATGGAGAGAGGGGCTGGCAGGAGAGCCTCTAAGGGGCATATAATCTCCTTTGTAGGTGGACATACTTTTTTAATGTGTACTCCTCCCTGGGCTCCTACTTGAGAATTATTCATCTAGGCCACCTTAGTCCAATAAATGGAAGCATGAAGTTAAGTGACTTGCTGAAGGTTAGCAGTAGGACTAACCTTCTAGAACTTAGATCTCCTGACTCTTAGTCCTAGGCTCTTTATATCACATTGTCCCACGTTTCTGTTTCTGTCCTGGCATAGTTCCGTAGTTTTCTGACACCAGGCAGAGGCTCAGTCTTAAGTGCGGCAGAACTTTTTCTTCATGTAATAGAGGTGTAGATCTCAAGCCCCTGGGTACTTTCCTTGGAGGTAGAAAAATAACCCTTATCTAACGCACCTGAAGCCCTTTGTTCCTCTAAGGCCGAATTGTTTGTTGCCATTAGAATGGACCTACTTAGCAGCAATATTGAAAACAATAGGTAAAGATGTCAGCCTCTTGCCCATCTATCCACCCAGTACCTTTCTGGATTTCTAAGAATCAAGTGATTTTGTAAATACCAACAGGATTTCCTTCATAGGAGCTGGAAAGTGGGCTTTTCTCCTTTGTAAGAGTTGAGTGCTTCTTGAGGGACATCTTTCCATGTCATAGTGGGAATGGTTCTGAAGCAGGGGCAGTGGGTCTGACACACATGCCAGCTCTCAGGGTTGATACAGAATTTTTTATATTCCAGAAGAACTGACTATGTGGTGCGGCCCAGCACAGGGGAGGAGAAGCGGGTTTTTCAGGAGCAGGTAAGAAGTACCTAAAAGCCAGTGGGAGTCTCTGCCTCTGTGAGCCGTGCAGGGAGAAGCTCAGCCTGACTCTCCTGCATCTGCCTTCTTGCAAGAAACTCATACCCTTCCCCTTAGACCTTCTGTTGGCTGGGATTACTTGTTGGGGGTGGAAACTGTGGGGAAGGGGAGTAAGAAATACTTGCATGATCTCATCTTCCAGGTAGCAAAGTGCCTTTATATTACCTCCTTGTCCCTCTGCTCAGTGACTGGCTCTGAGAGCCGTCCTGTTTCCACTGTGGTTGGCTGAGCATTCCTACTAGAATCACTTGTTCCTTCCTGTTTTAATCGTTCCATGTGGATCTGCTTATATTGTAAGAAAGCCCGAGAGAGAACCCCACTAATTCTGACCAGGAGCCTTGTTCCTTGTCTCTCGGTAGGAGCGTTACCGGTATAGCCAACCCCATAAGGCGTTCACCTTTCGCATGCACGGCTTTGAGTCTGTGGTGGGGCCAGTGAAGGGCGTGTTTGACAAGGAGACCTCGCTCAACAAGGCTCGGGAGCACTCCCTGCTGCGCTCCGACCGGCCTGCCTACGTTACCATTCTGTCTCTCGGTAGGTGGCACATGCTGCTTATCAGAGATCCCTTTCTTCACCGTGCAGCTTTTCTCTTATCAACTCTGAACTCTGTCCTCTCCACACCCCTCCAGCCAGGGTAGACTTTGAGAACAAGGCATAGTTTTTTGAAGTGTTGGAGTTTGGGAGCTGAAGGGGACATCTTCAGCTCCCAGTCTTCTCCTCAAGTCTGGGCTTACGTTTACGTTCAGTTAGGAGTTGCTCCCAGACCAGCTAATAGGTTAAATATAGGAATTTGCTTCCTCCAGGCTGTGCTTCATTTAACAGTGAGGATTCTTACCTTTTTGAATGCCAGGAATCTCTTTGGCAATCTGGTGGAACTTGTGGACCCCTTCTCAGAATTATGCTTTTAAATGCATAAAATAAAATACAGTTACAAAAGAGACCATTTGTTTTGAAATAGTTATCAAAATGTTAAAACAAGTTTATGGTGCCAAAATATGTGTTGTTACTATTATGTTATATGACAAGATCTAGCATGAGGTCTGACATTTCTTGAAATTTCCAAGTAGTGATGAGTATAAATGATATTCTTAGCTATCTGCAGTAGCTGTAATATATGAAAATGTTTGATTTCCATTACACCATCACAGCACTGCCAGTATATCGTTTGTTCCCTTTGTTCATAATTGAAGGAAGTGTTTAATTTCAGTTAAAAATGTAATTTTGCTTCCCACCTGAGTTCACAGGCCCTCTGAATTCTTAAGGTGTTACCTAAAAGTAACTCTTAAAATGTATAGGGGCTGGATGTGGTGGCTCATGTGTGTAATCCCAGCACTTTGGGAGGCCAAGGCATGCGGATCACCTGAGTTCAGGAGTTCAAGACCAGCCTGGTCAATGTGGTGAAACCCTGTCTCTACTGAAAATACAAAAATTAGCTGGACATGGTGGTGCACGGCTGTAATCCCAGCTACTCGAGAGGCTGAGGCAGGAGAATTGCCTGAACCTGGGAGGTGGAGGTTGCAGTGATGTATCATGCCCTTGCACCTCAGCCTGGGCAACAAGAGCGAAACTGTGTCTCAAAAAAAAAAAAAAAAAAGACAAGTGTGTAGGGAACGCCAGTGGTTGAGCTGCCTGCTGCTGGAGGGCAGAGTGCACCTAATCTGGCGTCAGGGAAGGTAGAGGAGCAGGAGCCCCAGGGAGCGTTGCCCACCACGGCAGGTGGGGGAGCTTGTACCTCTGTAGGAACCCTGCCTGACTTGTGGACTGTGCTTTCTCATGTCATCAGTTCGGGACGCTGCGGCTCGACTGCCTAATGGAGAAGGCACACGGGCAGAAATCTGTGAACTGCTTAAGGACTCCCAGTTCCTTGCACCAGATGTCACCAGCACTCAGGTAGGATGGAGAAGAGATTACTTCTGCTTTGTTCCAGAATGGATTTAAGAAAACTTACTAAGAAATATAAAATATAACAAATTTTTAAAAAACTGAACGAAGTGAAAAACGTGTCTTGAAAAATGCGTAGTGATCAAAACCCTTACTGTTAGTGAAACACAAATTTGGCTCTAGGCTTTCTTTTAGTTTATGGTAAAGGACAGGCTGGTCACTTACTTCACAGTATCCTTACAGTAAAAATAGATCAATATCTCAGTAGTCTTACAGCATTTACTGTCTCGCCAAACGATTTGGTGAACTATTGGAAATATGCAGCTAGGCTGAGATAGAATCTGTATCAGCTGTGATTTAGATACAATGACATGTTTTTTTTCCCTGGAGTCCAAATAACTTCTGTTATCTGAACTTGACTTGTTTCTTATTTCCCTTTGTCTGATTTGTAGGTAAATACAGTAGTGAGTGGTGCACTGGATCGGCTACATTATGAGAAAGATCCTTGTGTGAAATACGACATTGGACGAAAGCTGTGGATCTACCTGCATCGTGACCGGAGTGAAGAAGAGTTTGGTGCGTGAGGCCTCTGGGCATGGTGTCCAGCCCGACTGGGGATACTTTCTGACTTTCTGCCCCAATTCCATTATTCTTTTCATTGGTGTATAGGTGGGGCAAGATGGTAGAGGCAGGATTCAGTCCATCAGCAAGGTGTTGGTTTTTAACAAAGCCCGTCTTTAGTTCGCTAAGGTTAAACTCTGGCTGAAGCTTGCCCCTCTTGTTCACAGAGCGGATTCACCAAGCACAAGCAGCTGCAGCTAAAGCCAGAAAAGCCCTTCAGCAAAAACCCAAGCCCCCATCCAAGGTGGTAAGTGACCTCAGGAGAGTGTCTGCCTCACGGATTCTGGGATGGAGGCAACTAAGAGTAGCTGCTTGGCTTTTACTTAGTGTGGGGCATCAGGAGCTGTAGGGGCATCCCTGCCTTTAGGGGGATCTTCACGACACCTGCAGGTGAGTTTTCTTTGTCTTCTGTTCTAGAAGTCCAGTAGCAAGGAGAGCTCCATAAAGGTCCTTAGCAGTGGCCCTTCTGAGCAGAGCCAGATGAGCCTCAGTGACTCCAGTATGCCACCCACTCCAGTCACACCTGTAACCCCCACCACACCAGCATTGCCTGCCATTCCCATCTCCCCTCCACCTGTATCGGCGGTGAACAAAAGCGGCCCTACCACAGTCTCAGAACCAGCTAAGTCTAGCTCAGGGTAAGTTCTTCCTTTTCTTCAGCTTTTTCGTTCTAGAGGCCTTTTGTATGCATGTCCCAAGTTTTTGTTTTTTGTCTTTCCCTGATGTTCTTCATAGTGTTCTTCTGGTGTCTTCACCAACAATGCCACATCTGGGAACAATGCTTTCCCCAGCTTCCAGCCAGACTACACCCAGTTCTCAGGCTGCTGCCCGGGTCGTGAGCCATTCTGGCTCTGCCGGACTGTCCCAGGTGCGAGTGGTGGCCCAGCCTAGCCTTCCTGCTATTCCCCAGCAGTCGGCAGGGCCAGCACAGACGCTGCCACAGATGCCAGCAGGACCGCAGATCCGGGTTCCAGCCACTGCCACACAGACCAAAGTAGTGCCTCAGGTAAAGAGGGAAGCTGTGGTCACTGGGAAGCAGGGATGCAGACCCAGAGGTGGGCTGATGAGTCAGATGGGCAGAGTCTGGGTGAGGACCTGGGGGAGCCATAGATTATTGCTACTGGTGATGACATTCATCAGAATAAGCCACTTAATGTTCAAAGCTGTGTAAGCATTGTTAGATAGTGTGTTTATGTGTTGAGAATCAGATCTTCAGAGGAGTCTGGTGGTTTCCCCAGAACCCTAACATCAGGATCTTGGTAGAGGCGGATTGTAAATTCGGACCTTGTGAGTCTACATCTTAGGCTCCTTCTGCGGTGCCTCTAGTCTTAGCTATGCCATGAACTAGTTGTGTGAGTTTAGAGAAGATTTATATCCTCTTTGTCTCAGTTTCCTTTGCTCTAAAAGGGGTAAAATAGTATTTGTCCTCTGTGTAGGAATAAAATGAGATGTTAAATGTAAAATTCTGAAAATTAAGATGTACACAAATAAGACATTTACAGTGTCCATTTTAGAGAGTGATGTGCCTTAAGCACTGTGGGGTTAGAAGCTTTTTGAGAGGAGTGCTTCCTGGATGCGGTGAGGGAGACTCTTGCTTAGAATGCTGGTCTGCATCTTAGAGTCTAATTAAGCTCTCGGCCTCATGCCCTGAACTAGACAGTAATGGCCACTGTGCCAGTCAAAGCGCAGACTACGGCAGCCACTGTGCAGCGGCCTGGACCTGGACAGACAGGGCTCACGGTGACAAGTCTCCCTGCCACAGCCAGCCCTGTGAGTAAGCCAGCCACGAGTTCTCCTGGGACCTCTGCTCCCAGTGCATCTACGGCAGCTGTCATTCAAAACGTCACGGGACAGAACATCATCAAGCAGGTAGGTGGGGCTCTTTCAGGGGGATCTCAATCCTTCATCCTGGAGCAGGGACCACTGGAGCTGGAGGTTCTTGGCCAGACTGCATGCACATGGGAAGAAGATTTGTCAGCTTTGACTCTCAGCTTATAGATACTTAGGTGTGAGTTCCCACCAAAGGCAGTGCAGCCTTTATAGATGCTGAAGAGGTTTCTTCTGTTTCATTCCATTTAATTCAGCATTTAATAGTGGAGTTTCTGGATTTAGAGTCGACTCTCCAGGAATTCATTTAGTTAAATTCCCATGGCCATATTTTATTGGCTTCTCAGTTTACCACTTGTAAAAGTAGAATTTGCTTCTGCTTTCTTGGTTGTGAATATAAAAGAATAATCATCGAACTTCAAAGAATCGTTAAGCAGTATAGCAACTAATACTGATAGGAGTGCCTCCTGTGTGCCTGCACTGCGTTAAGCATTTTTTGCTTGTTAAATAGTCTAATCTTCTTAGCTCTATGGGGTAGGCACTCTTATTATTTACAGATGAGGAAATGGAACCACATAATAATAAAGTAATTTTTTTTTTTGTTCAACAAACATTAAGTCAGACACTGTCCTAAGTATTGGGGATTTAATAGTACATTAAACAGACTAAGTCCCTGCCCTCGCGGAACTCGTGTTCTGATAGAGCTAAGAGACAAGTACCTAGTGTGAGATAGTAATAAATGCTATGCAGGTCGGTAGACAGGTTCAGGTGGAGAGCAGTAGCGTGCTATTTTAGCTGGAGTGATTGGAGAAGTCCTCTCTGGGAAGATGACATTTGAAAGAGGTGAAACAAAGAGCGTGCCATGAAGCGATGATTGGGAGATAAAACATTCTAGGCCCAGGAATGGCGAGTGCAGATGTTTTGTGTCAGGAATATGATTGAGGAACGAGAGGAAAATCATTGTGGCTGGAGCATAGGGAGCAAGTGTGAAGGTGTTAGAAGATAAGGATGGGAGAGGTTGCCAGCGGTTAGATTATGTGGGACTTTAAAATTAATTTGAATGTGAGGAGAAGCCACTGGAAGATGGTGAGCAAGGGTGACTTGATCTGGTTTGCATTTAATGAAACATCCAGCTGCTGGGTAGAAGGAACAGTGGGGGACAAGAATGGAAATGGGGAACCCCTGTAGGAGGCAGTAGCAGTCGTCCAGGTGAGAAGCAAGGCTGCTGTAGATAGGAGTGACTGTTCATCAGAGGTGGAGGGGAGTAGTGGGGTCTGGATGTGGTTGAAGGGAGAGCCAGTGCAGTTTGCTGGTGGCTTGAGTAGGGGTCTGAGAGGAGGAAGGTGAGAATTACCCCATCCATGGCTTTGGCTTGGGTGCTTGGATCGATGGTGGCATCATTTATGGAAGCAGGAGAAAATTGAGTTGTGGAGACGGCAAGAGAGAGAAAAGTGTAGTTGGGAAGGTGTGAGATGTAGTGGCAGCGTGAGATGAGACTCGGTGGATCAGGATCATGCATGGGCTTCACTGGTCCAGTGGATTGGTGGCTTTGGGGAATGGGTTCAAAAGAGAAGGTAAGGTGAGGAAGTGGAGACAGTATGATCGGCCTCTGTACCTGTGGGTTCCACATCCTCAGATTCAGCTAACCATGGATTATTTGGAAAAAACTCCAATAAAAAATAATAATACAGTAAAAAATAATACAGATTAAAAAACCAATACAGTATACAACCTATTTACACAGGATTTACAATGTATTAGATATTATAGGTAATCTAGAGATGATTTTACCTACATGGGAGGATGTTTGTTGGTTTTATGGAGATAGTGCATTTTGTGTAAGGGACTTGAGCTTCCGTGGATGTTAGTATCTGCCTGGGGGCATCCTGGAACCAGTCTCTCGCACATACCGAGGGGTGACTCTAGGTAGTTTTTAGAGGAGTTTTGCTTCTGAAGAGAGCAGAGTACTGGAGTTGAGTGTGGAGTGGAGTAGGTGGAGGGAGGTGTAGAGTTAGCCAGGATTGGTTGTTGTTTAGGATGGGAGGTATTACAGCATGTTTGCATTCTGATGGCCATGGTCCAGTAGAAGGGAGAAGATCGATCACGCCACAGAGAGAGGAAGTCCCTGAGTAAGGCTAAAAGGCTTGCATCTGTTACACATGAGGGACTTGGCCTTAGGAGGTGGGAAGCCAGGCTCTGGTACACCTGTAGTCCCAGCTACTCAGGAGACTGAGGCAGGAGGAACATTTAAGCCCAGGAGTTCGAGGCTTCAGTAAACTCTGATCGTACCACTGCATTCCAGCCTAGTGAGATAGCAAGACCCCGTCTCAAAAAGTCCTTTTCTAGGTTATAGATGTGTACAGAGATACTGATCAGTAAAATAATAGATCTTGGATTTACCTTTATATATTCTAATTCCTCCCTCCCCCACCACAGTGGGGAGGGATAGCTAAAACAAAGTATTAATTTTTGAAGCTGGGTGAAAGGTTATAAGGGTTTGTTATACTGTTCTCTACTTCTGTGAATGTTTGCAAAATAAAAAGTTTAAAAAAATACAAAACATCTACCCATGAAACGGAAGTTTGTCTAGTTGTGTTTTGTAACCAGTTTACTAGTGTGAATCCCTTGTAAGTGCTGCTTCTCCCCTTCCAGGTGGCAATCACTGGGCAGCTTGGTGTGAAGCCCCAAACAGGCAACAGCATTCCACTCACAGCCACTAACTTCCGCATCCAGGGTAAGGATGTACTGCGTCTGCCACCCTCTTCCATCACCACAGATGCCAAGGGCCAGACGGTTCTGCGAATCACTCCGGACATGATGGCCACGCTGGCCAAGTCCCAGGTTACCACAGTCAAATTGACCCAGGACCTCTTCGGGACAGGAGGCAACACTACAGGCAAAGGCATCTCTGCCACCTTACACGTCACTTCCAATCCAGTCCATGCTGCTGATAGCCCTGCCAAGGCCAGTTCAGCCAGTGCCCCTTCGTCCACTCCAACAGGTACCACTGTGGTCAAAGTGACTCCTGACCTCAAGCCAACAGAAGCCTCAAGTTCAGCTTTTCGTTTGATGCCAGCTCTTGGCGTGAGTGTGGCTGACCAGAAGGGAAAAAGCACAGTGGCGTCTTCAGAAGCAAAACCAGCTGCCACGATCCGCATCGTGCAGGGACTGGGAGTGATGCCTCCCAAAGCAGGCCAGACCATCACCGTTGCAACCCACGCCAAGCAGGGGGCCTCGGTGGCCGGTGGGTCTGGAACTGTCCATACTTCAGCTGTGTCCTTGCCCAGTATGAATGCTGCCGTGTCCAAGACTGTGGCTGTGGCTTCTGGGACTGCAAGCACCCCCATCAGCATTGGCACAGGAGCCCCCACCGTGCGCCAGGTCCCTGTCAGCACCGCGGTTGTGTCCACGCCCCAGGCTGTGAGTAACTAGGGTGAAGCTTAGGCCTTCTTTTTAGAAAACTACCTAAGGTTCAACTGCCCTTTGTGCGAGAGACTCCCTGAAAACTAGGAAACTTCTTTTTAGGAGTGGAAATTAGAGGCCCTAAATATCACCTCATTTACCCCAGAGAGATTTGTTTACTGATAGACTTTTGTTTTCCTTTGAAACACAATTTATCAAAGTATGGTACATGCATACATTCTTTTCAAATAGTAAAGAACAGTGCAGATGAAATAAAACCTGACCATGTTCCAGTTCTCCCTTCATGAAGATTAATTGCTGTTGGTAGTTCGGCATTTATCCTTCTAGTGCTTTTCCTGAGCATTTTCATACATGTACACGTAGTTTAAAAAACACCCATGAGAGACTATATATATTCTGTGATTGGCTTTATTTTATTTATTTATTTATTTATTTATTTATTTATTTATTTATTTTTGAGGCGGAGTTTCACTGTTATTGCCCAGCCTGGAGTGCATTGGTGCGATCTCAGCTCATTGCAGCCTCTGCCTCCCGGGTTCAAGCGATTGTCCTGCCTCAGCCTCCCGAGTAGCTGGGATTACAGGCATATGCCACCACACCCGGCTTATTTTGGAATTTTAGTAGAGACAGGGTTTCTCCATGCTGGTTGCGAACATCCCGACCTCAGATGATCCGCCCACCTTGGCCTCCCAAAGTGCTGGGGATTACAGGCGTGAGTCACTGCCCCTGCCTGCCTTCTTTATTTTTTGTAAATGTCTTGATGATCATTCTAGGCCGTACACAGATATTGACTGGGGTCTTTTTAATGGTATAGCAACCAGTAGAAGGGGCTCTGCTAAAGGATGCGTTTCCACTATTAACCAGGCAGTGGCGAATGTTTCTGGGCTTATGTGTGAACGTTTCTGAAGCGGAGAGTGCTAGCGCCAGCCTTGGGGGTGCACACGTGGAGAGTTGAGATACTCCAGCGGCACTGCCTGAAAAGCCACATCCACGTGTGCCCCATCAGCAAGCCTCCTGTTTCCCCTAGGCCTTACCTTAACCAGTGCTGATACCACGTCTTTTTTTTTTTTTTTTTTTTTTGAGACGGAGTCTCGCTCTGTTGCCCAAGCTGGAGTGCAGTGGCCGGATCTCAGCTCACTGCAAGCTCCGCCGCCCGAGTTTACACCATTCTCCTGCCTCAGCCTCCCGAGTAGCTGGGACTACAGGCGCCCGCCACCTCGCCCGGCTAGTTTTTTGTATTTTTTAGTAGAGACGGGGTTTCACCGTGTTAGCCAGGATGGTCGTGATCTCCTGACCTCGTGATCCGCCCGTCTCGGCCTCCCAAAGTGCTGGGATTACAGGCTTGAGCCACCGCGCCCGGCCAATACCACGTCTTTTTAACCTCATGTACATGTCTTACTGATGAAAAGGGGGTTCTTTTTTGATTTCATATCCCTGGTGTGAGTGAAGTTGAGTATCCATTCATTTGGAGGTTGGCATGCGCTCCCTGGGGAGTAAATCTTTGCCACTTTTCTTTTGCGGTATTTGGCATTTTCATATTGTTTGAGGTGGCTTTTTATAACATCCTGAAGATACGGAATCTGTGGATGTGAATTCTTCATATGCATAGAAAATATTTTTTCCAGCCTGTCATCTTTTAACCTTATAGATGGAGTCTGTAGCTCTACGGAGCTTTGTAATTGTATCTAATTAGATTTGTCAGCATTTCCTTTAATGGCTGGTAGGTTTTGTGTCTGTGTCTTCCTTACCCCAGGGTTATAAAATGTTAACCTTTATTTTCATAAAATACTTTGAGTTTTAAAAAAAAAAAGTAGAATTGTTAATGCATTTGAAATATATTTTTGTGAATAGGATGAAGTTGAAATCTCATTTCCCAGTTTTCAAATTTGCCAAACTAATCAGCTGTTGCTTCCCCCACTAGCTTGAAAGGCTACAGTTATCATAAACCAAATCCTCATATCCACACAGGTGTCTGTGGATGCATGTGTGTTTACTCTTTAGCCTCTAGGTAAGGAGCATTGTTCAGAAGAGAGGTGTGTGTGGACAGTATAAAATACAGTTTCACTTTACTGAGCAAGCTATGTAGGGAAACCGTCATTAATTGGGATAAAAGCCAGAGCAATGAAGAAGGATGTAAACATAAGTCAAATGAACACCCAAAACAGAAAACCCTAACATAGTGTGGTTAAAAAAGAAATAGTTGGTCAGGCGCAGTGTCTCACACCTGTCATTCCAGCACTTTGGGAGGCCGAGGCAGGCGGATCACCTGAGGTCAGGAGTTCGAGACCAGCCTGGCCAACATGGTGAAACCCCGTCTCTACCAGAAATGCAAAAATTAACCGGGTGTAGTGATGGGTGCCAGTAATCCCAGCTACTCAGGAGGCTGAGGCAGGAGAATTGTTTGAACCCGGGAGGTGGAAGTTGCAGTGAGCCAAGATCGCACCATTGCACTCCAGCCTGGGTGGCAGAGCGAGACTCCCTCTCTCTCTCTCTCTCTCTCACACACACACACACACACACACACACACACACACACACACAAAAGTAGTTACTTAGGTTTCTACATCGTAAAAGTTGAAATAAGGAAGCGGGGAAACTGCACTCACTTGATCTACTTTTGTTTCTGTCGAATCCCTCTAACATAGAAAGGTTGTATCAAGTGTCATCTGTCCTGTTACAATCAACCTGGGTAGGTGCAACTGGAGAGCATTTGGTGGGGCGGGAAGTACTGATGGTGCTTTTTCCCACTGTCTAGTCAGCTTTTTAGGTAGTTCCTGAAGGGATCATTCTAGGTGATGTACTGGTCTGAGATGTTTTAAGCAACAAAGGCATTTTGAGGAAGAAAATAAAACCATAAGTGTAAATGTATCTGGAGGTACCATCTCAAGGAATTCTGTTGCCTGTTGCCCTCTGCATGCTTTTTTAACAGGCTCCAGGCTGTGGGTGAACCCCATGGAGATAGGTGCAGGGACCTGCGGTGCAGTTTTGCAGCTGAGTGCCCGTCTCCTTAGAGTTAGCCTGCCTCTGTGGAATTGCTGATGCCCTCTCCCAGCATCCTGTCAGGCAGCCCTCTTCAATTTTTTAAAACTCAGATTTAATTTACATAAGATTTTATTGCATATAAATTTTATTACCAGTCAAGCATTAAAACCAAGGCACTCTGAAAACAGGTGACGCAGTGACCTGTCTTAACCATCTAAGTCCCAAAGACTCTAGGCCTTCTCAGTTTCTAAAAAAAAATTCTTTTTCGGCTTTATTAGCTTGGGAGTTGGACTTTTCACTTGATTGAGTTTATTATTAGTGTCCCCTAGCTAATCTCTCTTATCTCCGGGAGAAATGGCAAGCACCAGAGAGCATGGCCTCTCCCTAATCTAGCACTCCCTGCTGTTTGTTCGTCACCAGTGGCCCTGCACTCCAGTGAGTAGCTGTGTGCTTTAGGTATTAACTCTTGAGGTCCTCTGTCCTTCCTCGAATTTATTTCACCAAATAGTGATTGTGTGCCCTGCACTGTGCCATGTACTGAGGGATACAGAGAGAAGTCTCTGCCCTCCAAGGAACTCAGAATCTTGGACTGTGCTAAAGCGAGGACACACCTGCCTTTGTGATTCAGATACAGGTTTTATCCCGTTGAAAGCAGATAGATAGGGTTGCTGCTGCTTTTGGTAGCATGAAAGAGGATGATAAAAGATCAGATTTCACCTGACTATGGTATAAGTAGTTTCGTTAGGGTTTCCTGGGCCCAAACCTTAGGAGCCTTGAGACCCTGCTGGGTTCTGGGGACTCACAGCATCTGTAGTGCTTGCTCCTCAGTTCCTGATGCCCTGGAGGTGACACTTGCTGGTTTTCCTTACCTCCTGTCTTAAAAACCTGACTGCCTTTTCTTTCTAGGGGAAGTTGCCTACACGGATCACAGTTCCCCTGTCTGTGATCAGCCAGCCAATGAAGGGCAAGAGTGTGGTCACAGCCCCCATCATCAAAGGCAACCTTGGAGCCAAGTAAGTACTATGTCATTGTGAAGGAACCAGTTTCGGGGTGGAGGTGGCAGGCAGGGCTTACCAGTCCTTGTCACCGAATGGCAAAGTGGCTGCTCTTTCTGGGTCCCTCCTTTGACACCTCTCCTTTATTGTGCTCATCGACGGTATTTATTGAGCACCTAGTATTGTTTTAGGTGCCGTGATTAAAACAGATGAAAATCCTTGCTGTTCTCCAAGCATACATTGTAAAGTAGAGAAGTAATAATAAAGCAGCATGCGTGGTGATACATGCTGGAGAGAAAAGGGTGTGGGGAGTGCTAGGGTGGGGCTCAGCTAGATGTGAGGACCACCTGTGGCCCTCGCTTTGACATTTGAGCTCTGAACCGAAGCAGTTCAGGGAATGAGGGCCACCTGTGGCCTTGATTTAAACAGGGATAAAGGGCACATTGAAATCAGTCCGGCAGTCTCAGGGCAGCTTATGAGATGTGGCTATTGGGGGAGGGTTTCTTGCGGACATGCATACCTCTCTGGGGCCCTGTCCACTATTCCTGCTGGTCAGGGCCAGGAGCCAAGGGCCATTTTATCCAGAGCACTAGGGGCTTCTGGGATTACTGTCTTCTCCTGCTATGGGAAGTGGAAAAGCTAGAAGAAAGGTGGTCTCAGCAATTGGGTTCCATTTCAATCTGAAATGCTGGGATTTTCATTGGCACAGACCTCCCTGTTGTCCTTCAATGCATGGCCTAAATCTGGGCCAGAGAATACCCGCCGATATTGTTATACCTCACCCCTGCTTTCCCTCCACAGCCTCAGTGGGTTGGGCCGCAACATCATCCTCACAACTATGCCAGCGGGCACTAAGCTTATTGCTGGCAATAAGCCTGTTAGTTTCCTCACTGCTCAGCAGTTGCAGCAGCTTCAGCAGCAAGGTCAGGCCACACAGGTAAGGCCCAGGGCAAATTCTTCGCCATTATCGGGCTCCTCTCTGACTCCACTGCTGTTCTTAACTGGTGAGCCCACTTGCAGTCCATTGACCTGACCTTCTCTCTTTGCAAACAGGTGCGCATCCAGACTGTCCCTGCATCCCATCTCCAACAGGGAACAGCTTCTGGCTCCTCCAAAGCAGTCTCCACTGTTGTTGTGACTACAGCTCCATCTCCTAAACAGGCACCTGAGCAACAATGATTATGAGAGAGGATGGCTTCCATGAAACACCATGCCTAGTCTGTCCTGGCTGAGAAGGGAGCAGGGAGGTTGCATCATTCTTTTAAGCTTGCCTGTTCAAGGCAGCCAAGCTGGGGCTGATGGCAACAGTGGCCTGGATTCTGCTGCCACGTGCCACAGTGGAGCACCCTGAGAAACGTTCACTCCGGGGTTCCAGGGTCTGCTGTCTACCAATCTAGGATAATATTCTGTTGGAATTGCAGGAGGTACCAGTTATGTCCTACAAGCCAGAGTTCTGAGAGTAAGACCCCCAGGGAAGGATTACCAGTCGCAGAGTGCACAGACAGTGAATAAGCTGGTTCTCCATGAGGATTGTATTTTTTGGCTTCTGGTCTTCTCCATGACTAGTGGTCTGGATAGGAGTTTGTGTCCAGAAAATTTTATGTAATTTATTTTTTTAAAGAACCTGTTGTACATCTTTATCAAATACAAACTTGGGCTTTAGCTGCCCTCTCCACCAAACTGACTTATTCTTTTGACTAGAATAAGAAAATGGCAAGAATCTTAGTAAGGTGGTAGCCAACTTGGTAACTGCATAGTAATCAAGAGGCTTTAAGATGGGAAGACACCGTAGGCAGCGGGGTAGAGTGGGTCCCCTGAAATGGGATTCTCTTGGCACTGCCTGTTAAAGATAGGGGTGTTGGGATCTTGATTGTGGCCCCCTCAGCTTCACCTGCCCGCTTCATCCTTCTTGGCAAGCCTGTTCACATGGACGTCCAGAGCCAGTGGACAGAGAGGAGGGGAATGACAGCAGAGGTGCTGCTTTTGCAGCACAAACTTTGTTGTAGTTCAGATAGTACACATTCTGCTCTGCTCCAGAGCAAGAGTTGCAAACCAGGTTCTTGGGGCCGGCCATTTGTTTTTGTAAATAAAGTTTTATTGGAACACAGCCCAGACCCATTTGTGTTTGTATTATCTGTGGCTGCTTTCAGATTCGAAGGCAAAATTGAGTAGTTGACATAGAGACTGTGTGGCCCTGAAGCCTAAACTATTTCCTATATGGCCTTTTAAGGAATTTTTTTTTTTTTTTTTTTTTTTTTTGTGGCTGGGCTCGATGGCTCACACCTGTAATCCCAGCACTTTGGGAGGTCGAGGCGGGCAGATCACAATGTCAGGAGATCGAGACCATCCTGACCAGCATGGTGAAACCCTGTCTCTACTAAATTACAAAAAATTAGCCGGTCGTGGTGGTGTGCGCATGCAGTTCTAGCTACTCAGGAGGCTGAGGCAGGGGAATTGCTTGACCCCGGGAGGCGGAGGTTGCAGTGTGCCGAGATCATGCCACTGCACTCCAGCCTGTGAGACTCTGTCTCAAAAAAAAGAAAAAAAAAAAAGTGTTTTGAGCCTTGCTCCAGAGTAGAGACGGTGGAGGACAGTGGGGGTGCAAGGAACAGGGATCTGCCTGCCTGGCACTGCCAGCCCCAAAAGAAGCCAGTCTAGATTTGCAGGTCATTTAATCCTGGCTGTTTCACGCTTCTCAGCCTCTGTCAGCTACAGGGAGAGCTCAGGACGATACTTTAAAATGTAATTAATGCAAGCACTGGTTGTCAACAATATGTGTGTCTCTTGTTTTGGGGCAGCAGTGAGTGGTAAAGGCTTTCTGAGGTGATAGGGCTTCCCTGACTCTTGAAAGTGCCCAAATTATTAAAAACATATCTTTAATTTTTGGAGTGTATTGAAGCTCTTTTGTGGGTTCTGGGTGAAGAGGTGTAGCTGGAGGATGTGGGATGGAAGGAGGCTGGCTTAGCTGTTGGGTGGTTAGGCGGTTGCCGAGAAGCGGAGGAGGATCTGGGAGGCTGGCTGGCTCCACAGCTCTTTCACAGACATTTCGTTTAGAGCAATTCTGTAAAACCAGTGTCATCATTCCTCTTTTAACCGTTGGAAGACATGAGTCTGAGTTGAAGTTAAAGAGAAGCTTCTGATTCTAAGTCCAGTCTCTTTCTATTGCCTTCCTCCGGGCAGGAGGGCTGTGATGTATCCTGGCGAGCCTGGGGGCGATCCAGTCTTAGGAAGTGGGAAGCCTGCATTGCAGAGAGCAGAGGTGAATGGGCCTCCCAGGTTGAGCTTGTGATGAGCAAGTAGACGGGCACGGGACAAGGTTGGCAGTGGGGAGAGGTAGGATGTAGTGCGGGGAAATGGGTCTTTCCACCTGAGAAAGGCGAGTGTGTCTGCGTTTGATAATCCTTTGATATTTGCGTATCTTTGTTATTTTCAAGAATCACATTTCACCTAGAAAGCCATGTGGCAGTTTTTAAACAAGAAAAAAAAAAAAGGTAGAAATTCCAGAGATCCTGTCTTAGGTATTTACTGCCAGCTACAAACAAACCCCTTCTGAATTTATTAACAAGGAATTTCATAAAAGTAGCTCTGGCATTCAGCCACAGCCCTGCCCGCATTCCTGTTTGCTGAGGTCAACTGACTCTGCTTGTCATTTTTTGCACATGCAGACGTGTGCATTCTGGAGAGCAGGGAGTGAGTGTAAAGTTCAGGTTGCTTCAGGATGCTGACTTGTCAGGACGTGTACCTTCGGCACTATCCAGCCTGTGGGTGGAATAACAATAGCGTAGAGTGGAAATTCCCTACTGGAGCTGTTTACGGTGACAGCCCAGGATTTGTGCCACACTAGCTTCCTTCATATGCTGGTTTCAGGTTTCTGACAGATGAATGGCGCAGCTATGGTGAGTGTTTTGTTTTTGTTTTTGAGATGGAGTCTCACTCTGTAGCCCAGGCTGGAGTGCAGCACCGAAATCTCAGCTCACTGCAACCTCTGGCTCCTGGGCTCAAGCGATTCTCCTGCCTCAGCCTCCTGAGTAGTTGGGATCAATCACAGGCATGCGCCACCAAGCCCTGCTAATTTTTGTATTTTTGGTAGAGATGGGGTTTCACTATGTTGACGAGGCTGGTCTCCAACTCCTCACCTTAGGTGATCTGCCTGCCCCAGCCTCCCAAAGTGCTGGGATTACAGGCGTGAGCCACTGTATTCGGCCATGGTGGGTGTTTTGTAGGGAATGATTCCAGAAGGAATCTGGTGGCAACGATTGAGCCTCTGGTTGACAGAGATTGGTAAAATTATTCAGAGAACACATCTGAGACAGGATGTGGAGAATAGTATTGTCATCAGTGTATACTTTAATACCACATCTAATAATGTTTATGATAGGGTTGATTACTTCCATGGAGGCATCACAAGCCTTGCTGTGTGAAGGGCATCTAAATACATTTTAATATAGCTGTTCTTCACACCTCAGCCCCTCACTCTGGAGAAGATAGTACATTTTCTTAAAATATGGTACACTTAAAAATAACTCATGTGGATCTTTTCTTTGAAAGTAAAACTGAATAGGTCCTTCTGCCCACCTCCAATCCCCAGGGAAAGAAGACATTTTATGTTGATTGCCAATAATAGGTCCTTCAGTACTTGTTGAATGAAGAATGCTTGTGTTTCTCCACTGGCCAACCACGGTGGCTCCTGAAAGTGGAACCCGGGGTTCTCTAGTAACTAAATTAGTGCTTTTAGTAGTTCATTTTGAATCCCTAAGCAGTGACTTCAACTCTGAAAGGCTGGCTGACCCTGGGAGGTTACCTTCACTTAGTGAAGTACAGCATTTCTTCCAAAGCGCATGCAGTGCTGGATTAAATTCTCTCTCCTGGGTTTGTGTGACGTAGCAGGGTGGAATGGTGAGAGAGAGGCCTGGTTTGGAGTCATACTGAAGACTGGCTTTGCCACCTGGCATCTGTGTGGTCTTAGGCCAGCCAACTTTTCTTTCCTTTTTTTTTTTTTTTGAGGTGGAGTCTTGCTCTGTCGCCAGACTGGAGTGGAGTGGTGCAATCTCGGCTCCCTGCAACCTCTGCCTCGCGGGTTCAAGTGATTCTCCTGCCTCAGCCTCCCAAGTAGCTGGGACTACAGGCACCCGCCACCACACCCAACTAATTTTTGTATTTTTAGTAGAGACAGGGTTTCACCATGTTGGCCAGGATGGTCTCAATCTCTTGACCTCGTGATCCGCCCGCCTCAGCCTCCCAAAGTGCTGGATTACGAGCCACTGTGCCCAGCTAGGACTGCCAGCTTTTGTGAAAGACCCCCATGCTCTTACACATTACAAGCGGTTGTGAGAACCAAATGAGATCGGGCGCATCTCAGAATCTGAAAAATACTATGCACATGGAAAGTATTATTTGGTCTCTAAGGCCCATCAACTTGGTCCTAACCCACTTTTATCAGTTTGTAGAACTTAATCTTTTTAAGTTCTCCATATTTTTTATGCTTTCATTTTTTAATGTGCTACTTTCTCAGCCTGGGATGGGTTTTTTGTACAGGGCAAGTTCTGTATTTCCCCTCCTCTCCTTTTTCTCATCGTGGCTTGTACCTGTCTCCCATAGCACCCATCACACTCGGTGTAACTACTGGCATGTCTCTCCTGTTTGACTATAAACTCCTTGCTGGACACCTGTCTCAGGAGTCCTTACAGCCATTTCAGTGCTGTTGCAAAGTAGATACTTAATAAATAGTTGTTGAAGGAAGTCTTTTTTTTTTTTTTTTTGAGACAGAGTCTTGCTCTGTCACCTGGGCTGGGCAGGTGTCACCTGGGCTGGGCGCAGTGGCGTGATCTCAGATCACTGCAAGCTCCCCTCCCAGGTTCACGCCATTCTCTTGCCTCAGCCTCCTGAGTAGCTGGGACTACAGGCACCTGCCACCACGCCCGGCTAATTTTTTGTATTTTCGGTAGAGACGGGGTTTCACCATGTTAGCCAGAATGGTCTTGATCTCCTGACCCTGTGATCCGCCTGCCTCGGCCTCCCAAAGTGCTGGGATTACAGGTGCAGTGAAGGAAGTTTTTTAAAAAGACCAGATCCAGGAGCAAGATGAGGGTTTCAGTACTTTACATTACTAATTCTGAATTCGTTATCCTTTGCTTTCAGCTATATTAAAATTGAAAGTCTTCCATACCTGGTATTTTTCTCTCTACCTCATTATACAGCTTTCCTATCAGATCTTCTGTTAGGGTGACTTTGAGGAGTCAGAACATCAGGGCCCCGACTTTCAGTAGAGCCAGTAACCAGCTTCCTGATTTAAAACAAAATCACCTTTGGCCTAATTTTGTCACTTATAAACAGTGGTTTAGTACCCTGGTATGATTAGTTATGATATGTTTAACAGTAGTTTAAAATACCAAAGCTTGTGAATTATTTTACTTCTTAAAAATATGTAAGTTAGAGTTGTAACTCTAAAGGCACTGTCATTTGCTTACACATTCTAACATATTTCTAATAAAAAAGTACCTGCTTTCTTAAGAGAAAAAGGGATAAGTTACCAAAAGCAGCAAGTTCTCCTGCTGGACTCATATCCTGGATTCATCCATGAGGCCACTTCCATTGTAAAGCTTTTAGCATCTCTTGATTTCTCTTTACACTGAGGCACAAAGGCCTGCTGCTTGGAGGCCTTACTTAATTTTTCCTTATGAGGGGTACTATACCAACATAGACTTTAAATTATGTTAAAAATCCCAACTGCAAGATACACAGGATGCTGTAGGCCTGATTTCCTGTTCTAGAACCTCCAGCCTTGTGTTGAATGAGGAGGTGCAAATATATAGACCCTTAAGATCAGACCACGGCAGGCATTCAGGTGGGGGGATGAACTCCATTCATTCCAGCTGTTCGGTGGGACGTCTACGCCCTCCACATCTCGGCTCATTCCTCATCTGAGCCACTCAAGAGGGCAGTCTGGTAAGTGTCACCTGAATTCAGTTTCTGAATTCCAATGATTTCTCCCCTTCCGTGTCTCTTCATCCGAGTCAAAAGGCTTTAATAGAGAAACAATAAGAGCCAATTAGCCAGAGATTCCCTTAATCCATTACCCAAGGATGTGAAGGCATCTACTGGTTCTTAAACTATTTTCTTTATATTTCTATCAAATACTGTGATTACATGTCTATAAACTAGACTTCTTAGGAAATACCAGTAGATAAAGGGGCATTGGTGGAAACTACTGAATGTCAGAATTAAGGCCAAGTCTCCTGCCTATCTTGGTTTACTGTTTCAGTGGCTGGGCAGCAGAACTAGAAGAAACTGACTTGAGCTCCCTTCTCTTTGGTCCATATGGAACTCTTTCTGGATGAAATAATGGCAAAAATCACAGTTACTTTTGCACCAACCTAATATTCTACTTGGCATCTAGAGAAATGACCTAGAAAGAAAGGTAGGGGCAGCCAAACAGCAAATAGAACTGGTAATACCATTTGCTAAAAGTCACCCTTGCACTGAGAGGCTCTGCCATTTATTAGTGGGGTGACCTTGGTCAAGTTACTCAGCTTTTGGAAGCCTTAACAGCGCATACTTCATAGAGCAATGAAGATTAAATGGGATAATAGAGTGTAGCTGCTTTCCACTGGGCCTGGGGCACAGCAAGTGCATAGGAGTCCATAGCTGTTATCTATCTACCTCTAATGAGTACTTCAGTGAGGGGTGGAGTGCAGTTTGTCTTAACATTCTGCTCTGGTTTATTTTTTGATTGTCACATCGTCTCTGGGAAGCAGGGAGGGCAGGTCTGGAAGTAAGATGATGGGTCCAGAATGAACCCGTTACAGCGGGGACTACCATCCGGTACTGATTCCCATTTCAGTTTTCCCCACCACACCACAGGCTTAAAATCTGTGAGACCTGCATTTGAAACCTGGGCCCCTCGGGTTACTATGACCCAGACAGGTCATTTAATTTTGAAAAGCTTCATTCCCCTTGTTTGCAAATAAGGGTAGTGACACCTTCCCTGCATGAGAGTACCTTGCACAGAACTTGACATGTAGTCGGCACTCAGATGGCGCGAATTAATCACATCAGTCCTGCTTAGAGCTAGGAGGAAAAGCTTCACTAAAGTCTCAGACATACCAGTAAACAAGAGAATAGTTGATGGCCACGATGCTGAGGGCAGCCAGGTAGTGCCAGCAGAAGCACATGGTGATGAACATGAGGTTGGCCTCATCCTTCTGGTCCCATTCGGGTGTTCCAAAAGGTGGGAACAGCACAAACCCAATCTAGGGGATTACACAGAGAAGTTGGTCTTATGGTTGGTTGTCCTGAGAAGCAACCTAGCCATCCTCCTGTGGCCACCGAAGTGGCCCATATGTTACCACCACCTCGTAGTTCCCACACTTCGTTAGCATAGAAAGAGCTTTTCACATAGAAAAATGGCTGTAGCCAGGTGCGGTGGCTTACGCCTGTAATACCAGCACTTTGGGAGGCTGAGGCAGGCGGATCACGAGGTTAGGAGTTTTGAGACCAGCCTGGCCAACATAGTGAAACCCTGTCTCTACTAAAAATACAAAAAATGAGCTGGGTGTGGTGGTGGGTACCTGTAATCCTAGCTAATTGGGAGGCTGAGACAGGAGAACTGCTTGAGCCTTGGAGGTGGAGGTTGCAGTGAGCTGAGATCATGACACTGCACACCAGCCTGGGCCACAGTGCAAGACTCCGTCTCAAAAAATAAAAAGGCCGGATGCGGTGGCTCATGCCTGTAATCCCAGCACTTTGGGAGGCTGAGGTGGGCAGATCACGAGGTCAGGAGATTGAGACCATCCTGGCTAACACGATGAAACCTCGTCTCTACTAAAAATACAAAAAATAGCCGGGCGTGGTGGCGGGCGCCTGTAGTGCCAGCTACTTGGGAGGCTGAGGCAGGAGAATGGCGTGAACCTGGGAGGTGGAGCTTGCAGTGAGCCAAGATGCCGCTGCACTCCAGCCTGGGTGACAGATCAAGACTCCATCTCAAAACAAAAAAACAAAAATGACTTCAGGTTAATTTTAAGGCTTACTTAAAAACAACAGGGCCAGGTGCAGTGGCTCATGCCTATAATCCCAGCTCTTTGGGAGGCCGAGGCAGGCGGATCACGAGGTCAGGAGTTCGAAACCAACCTGGCCAACCTGGTGAAACCCTGTCTCTACTAAAAATACAAAAAAAATGAGCCAGATGTGGTGGCAGGCACCTGTAACCTGAGCTACTCGGGACGGTGAGGCACGAGAATTGCTTGAACCTGGGAGATGGAAGTTGCAGTGAGCCAAGATTGCGCTATTGCACTCTAGCCTGGGTGACAGGGCGATTCTCTCTCGAAAGAAACAAAACAGAACTTCAGGGCCCACATTTCCTGTGGAGAGTTTAGCAGGCAGAGCCTGTGAAAGGCATCAGCCCCTCCTCGGGGAGGGCAGCTGAACCTCACTGTGCACGCTCTAAATTTTGGATTGCTAACGCATCCTCTGGATGTTAATGGATAAAACTAGAAGTCAGGCCGGGCGCGGTGGCTCAAGCCTGTAATCCCAGCACTTTGGGAGGCCGAGACGGGCGGATCACAAGGTCAGGAGATCGAGACCAGCCTGGCTAATACGGTGAAACCCCGTCTCTACTAAAAAATACAAAAAACTAGCCGGGTGAGGTGGTGGGCGCCTGTAGTCCCAGCTACTCGGGAGGCTGAGGCAGGAGAATGGCGTAGACCCGGGAGGCGGAGCTTGCAGTGAGCTGAGATGCGGCCACTGCACTCCAGCCTGGGCGACAGAGCGAGACTCCGTCTCAAAAAAAAAAAAAAAAAAAAAAAAAACACACAAAAAACTAGAAGTCAAAGGGTAGGCACATCTAAACCCTTTGCATGGCATGTTAGTGCTGCATTTGCAAACCCCATATAATCAGGGCTACACTCGGTGGGGCTGCTCCATCCATACCAGCAAGGGGCCTGGGTGTGGAAAATCACCTGCCAGAACCAGGTTCCCTGAAGAATGACGAGACTGGTTCGGAAAAGCTCCAGCACAATGTGGTCCCGCAAGATCACCTCTAGGGAGATACTAACACACGCCACGAACAGAGCATACAGCAGGAGCGAGTGGATGTGTTGGTCCAGCGGAGGCCGGTTGTGGACGTGGTAGTAGAAGAGGAAACCTGCCACAAACCAGATGGCAGCTGTCAGTGCCACGCTTGGCCTTCACCATCACCGATGTTTCCTCCTACACCTGTCTCAGCTAGACTCTTCAGCGTTTAGGAAGTTAGTTTACATAACATTACAGGCAGCAAACCGATGCGAGTAAGTGTATTTCGTGAGTATGTTAGGAGTATAAAGCAGCCGGGGATTGTATCTTAAAATCTCTCTGGAACCCATGGTGGGTCAGTATAGGATGGGTCGGCTGAAGCATGTTGCTGACTTGTAACAGACTATGTGTATACTTGAAATTCAGTTTTGCCCTCAACCTTTTTCGACTTGCCGAGGTACAGAAGTGAGGCTGTTAGATGACAAAATGTATTTTCATACCCCAGTCAGTGTGAGTCATACTGGGAGCGTGCCCCTAGCAGCGGGGTGGGTCTCCTGAGACTTATGATGGGGGCAAGACGGTACCTCCCTGGGTGAAGGGTACAGTGTGGTTTCGCTTAACCAAGGGGATGTATCCCCTGCATGGTGGCATTCAACCAGCTGGGGTATTGTGTGTACACGCATGTGTATGTGCACACATCCATCCACACTGAGGAGTATGCACGTGCGTGAGCAGGGACTGCTGGCGGCAGTGGGATGGCAAGGAGGACTCCTGCAGTGTTAACCAGGGGCCTTGGGAGCTGCCTGCAAGCCTCAAAGCCTTCACGGGCTGCTTTCAGGAATATGCCGCCTGCCCATCCAGAGCAGAGCACTAGGTCCTGTTCAGGTTTTGGCAGCCCAGAGATGTGGATTTTCTGGGGAAGGTTATTATATTTGCAACATTTCTGGTCTTTTGTACTCTGATCCTTCATAAATATGGCTTGTCAGGCTATCCTTCCTCTCCATTCGTTCCACAGAATTACCTTCCATGAATACTGCCACAGCCATAACCAGTCTGTCCACCCCCAAGGGAACGTGGCTGACCAGATAGGTGAGCATGTCAGCAATTCCTGAGACTGCAAAGAATAGGTACATGGTGCTGTGCTGCCAATTCATTAACTTTATCCAGTGGTTCTCATGGTAGAGGTGCAGGTGGGGCCCATCCGGAACGAACTGCTCTGCCAGGATCCCTGCAGGGAAATGAGAATGGATGTTTTAGAGGGAAGAATGACTCCAAGACACATAGCAGCAAGAAACAGCCCAAAGGCGTGAATGAAGCGGAGATGAGATGAGGTGAGGTGAGGGTGGCCTGCGGGTCAGCAGACCTACTTTGCTGCCTCAGGTGCAGCTGCTGCAGGATAAAATAGGGTGTGTGCTGAGTAACCTGTGTAGACATCTTGCCATTGTTGTTCCTTTTAGGGGTTTGGGGTTGAGGGTAGAAGAATCAACGAACGAACCAGACCCACAGGAGGTTTGTCCAGGAGCGGAGATGAGCAAGACACCATCGCTTAAGTCGGAGTGTGGCTGATGGAATAATCCCTGGGCTTCCCTGCCTAGTGAGCAGTGAAAGAAATCCCCGACAGAAACAGTTAGGTTGAAAGCAGAATCCAAGCAGAGACACTGGTAATGAAGATACCTGTACGTGCCAAGGGAGGCAGGCGGCTCCCAGGTGCGTGTTTGCAGGGCTGACTTTGAGTGCGTGTCCTTCCTGGGCACAGAGCCAGCTCTGCAAGCCCTGTGCCCCTCCCAGCTCTGTTTTAAAACACTGGGTAAACAAGGCAGAGGCCCCATGGTGTGGGCCAGAAAATGACGAAACTGCGCCACAGGATAGCTCTTCGTTCTTATCCCTTCTACTTTTATACCTAATTTGCAAGCAAAAGATTTGTTTTTATGCCTGGTACCCAAAATGTTCTTGGGGAAGCCTAGAAGAAATCCTCCATGATGACATTTTGGACTCTGTTCCCCAGATATTTGTTTCTCAAGCCAGATCCTTTTTGAATTCCCACACAAAGAGTCGAGGAGTTGTGGAAATGACCCAGGAAAAGTCCCAGTGACACTAAAATGGAAGCCCTGTGACAGCAGAGACTGTGTGGTTCCCCAGTGTATCTCCTGTGCCTGGAACAGTGACTTCCTGGCATGTGGTAGGAGTGCCAGAGAGCTGTTGAATGAGTACCATTTTCACCCAGTCAAGGGACCAAATGCTGTAATTGTCCTAGCTTTATTTAGGCAAGGCTGACGCTGTCCTGACCCTTTAAGCCGCAGGTCCCTGTCACTTCTCACGGGAAGCCTCTGATGCGTGAATGGTGAGTGGGGAAGTTCGGCAGGATGAGGCCAACAAAGCTCCATAAAGCCTTGCTTCCTCCAAGAGAAGCCAGCGATGTTGCTTCACTCTCTTCAAGAAACCACAGGCCACTGATGACAAGTGGTGATTGTTAGTTGCAGATTAAGACCCCTCATTCCCCCCAGGTGGGGCTGGTCCTGAGGAAGAATACTTATTACTATCATCACTGCTTGTTCTTGGAGGGCCCCAGTGGAGCCGAGTGGATGCAAAGGAAACTGGGAGTGGGTGGATCTTGTTGGAATGGGGCAGAGTGAAGGAAATTCCCTCTCCAACAGCCCTCTGCTGCTGTTTCTCTCCTACTGGCTAATTTATTAATCTGCATGATCTCTTTCTCTCTACGCGCTTGAGACTTGAGGATGAGGAAGAGCCAATGGGTTGAGTGTCAACTACTGTAAGGATCTGGAGGGAGAGACAATTGAGGAAAAAGGTGATTTTTCTACTTTGTCACAGCTCAGGTACACGAGCGTAATCCATTTGGTTTTTCTCTTTGTATTTGTGTCAGATCTTTTTCATACAGTGGGTGTTTTGCTCCTACAACTTTCCATACCTGTGTCCTTGTTGATTTGATAGTTTTTCACATTGTCCCATGATGTGAGAGCCGCCAACCGTTAGTATTATAAAGCTCTGTACGCAATGGATGTTATAATAAAATAGTCTAGTGGCCATCTGGAAATTGTTGCCCTATTATCTCTGCCAGTGGAAACATCTATTTCACAGGGCTCAAAACATGAATTAAAGGTTCTGGGTATGAGGAGGAGATTCCCTGGACCAAATGACCCCTGCTCTTACCGATGACAGAAAACAAAGTCCTGACTGCGGCTTCGATGATCTCAAGACGCCGATAGTAATGCAGTGGGCTGTTCTTCCGTGTGTGGCTGAAGTACTTCAGTGGGTACTTCACTGACCAACACAGTCCAATGATCAGGAAGAAACTCCCTGGGAGCGCGTGGCCCTGGAAATTTGCCATCAGGACACCTAAAAAATTAGGAGAAGGCTGTTAGGTGGCTAATGAAGAAGGCAAACAAATGTATATTTTGGGAGGAAATACAATATGTGCCTGAGATTGCAAATCATAAGCCACGTTAAGAAGGATCAACACATTCTCATAAAACAAGCCTTGGCCGGGCGCGGTGGCTCAAGCCTGTAATCCCAGCACTTTGGGAGGCTGAGACGGGCGGATCACAAGGTCAGGAGATCAAGACCATCCTGGCTAACACAGTGAAACCCCGTCTCTACTAAAAAATACAAAAATCTAGCCGGGTGAGGTAGCGGGCGCCTGTAGTCCCAGCTACTCGGGAGGCTGAGGCAGGAGAATGGCGTGAACCCGGGAGGCGGAGCTTGCAGTGAGCTGAGATCCGGCCACTGCACTCCAGCCTGGGCCACAGAGCGAGACTCCGCCAAAAAAAACCAAAAAAAACAAACCAAAAACACAAGCCTTTATGTTATGTCACTGAAGTCTCATCTGTAAGGTGAGTTACATGACCAACTGGACTCCACTGTCTGTAATGCTTTAAACATGTGGGCCAAATAAAAGGATGAGGGTGGGGAAAGAGGAGGATAGGTAAATATTTATTGATCTCAGGTAGAGAAGCCTTCCAAGGCATAAACATAAAGGGGGGGAACTAGAAAAGAAAAATGTTCAGCTATATAAGCATCTTTTAATATCAGGGACATCAAAAGGTAAACGACAAATCAGAAACATGTTTGTAGCAGCTGTATAGGAAACAGCTATTACATTAGAGTCTACAAATTAATAAGAAAAAGACCGTAGGAGAATAGGCAGAAGACATGAACGGATGATTCACAAAATAATACAATTATAAATCTCCCAGAAATTAGAGATGTACATACGAAAGCACAACATCGTGTGTCACCTAATTGGAAAATAATTTTAAAAAGTTTTTGGTGTGGTGGTCTAGTACAAATGAACATGGTCAATATGATTCACATTTTGTAAAAATCAGCATAATGGCATAAACATCACTTTATTCCAAAAATTTTTGGGCATGGTTTGCTTTTATCCCATTTACAGTAGCATGAGACTATAGCTAGGATTTATTCAGAAGTAGATTGATTATTTTCCTCACTGGCCTGGGTGGTTACCTAAAGAATATGTAGGGTGGGAGAAAAATGCCAGTTGTTGGTGATTGCTATGGTTTGAATGTGTCCCCTCCAAAATCCAGGTGTTGCATTAAGAGAAGGGGACTTTTTTTTTGAGACAGAGTTTCGCTCTGTTGCCCAGGCTGGAGTGCAATGGCGCGATCTCGGCTCACTACAACCTCCACCTCCCCAGTTCAAGCGATTCTCCTGCCTCAGCCTCCCGAGTAGCTGGCATTACAGCCACCTGCCACCACACCCGGCTAATTTTCGTATTTTTAGTAGAGACGGGGTTTCACCTGTTGGCCAGGCTCTTCTCGAACTCCTGACCTCAGGTGATCCACCCGCCTCGGCCTCCCAAAGTGCTGGGATTACAGGTGTGAGCCACCACACCCTGCTGAGAAGAGGACTTTTAAGAAGGGACTAGGCCATGAGGGCCCCTCCCTCCTGAACTAGGAGTAGATGCCCTCATACAGGGGCTGGCTGGAGGGAGCTGGCACCCTATTTGTCCTCCTGCATGTGAGGATGCAGCCCTCTGCAGACACCAGATGCTGGTGCCTTGATCTTGGACTTCCCAGCTTTCAGAACAGTGAGAAATAAATGTTTGTTCTTTATAAATTGCCCAGTCTGTCGTATTCTGTGATATCAGCACAACAGGGACTAAGAAACTGGTACCAGAGAAGTTTATAACATTTATAACCAGGTGTTATAACAAATATGTAAAAATGTGGGGGTGGCTTTGGAACTGGATAATGAATAGAAGCTGGAACAGCTTTGAAGTGAGTGCTGAAAAAAGCCTGGATTGCCATGAATGGAGCATTAAGGATGATTCTGGTGAGGGCTCAGAAGAAGAGGAGAGCTGTAGGTGTGGGATATGAGCTGTGGGGAAAGCCTCGTTCTTCTTAGAGATGGCCTAAGTGGTCATGAACGGAATGCTGATAGAGATACGGATGGTGAAGGGACTTCTGATGAGGTCTCAGACAGAAATAAAGAACAAGGTATTGGAAACTGGAAGAAAGGTTATCCTTGTTATAAAGTGGCAAAGAACTTAGCTGAATTATGTCGTGTTCTAGGACTTTATGGAGGGCAGAACTTAAGAATGATCACCTAGGATATTTGGCAGAAGAGATAGAAAGCAGCAAAGTGTTCAAGATGCTGTGTGGCTTCTCTTAACTGCTTATAGAAAAACGTGGGAGGCTGGGCGTGGTGACTCACACCTGTAAATCCCAGCACTTTGGGAGGGCAAGGCAGGCAGATCACCTGAGGTCAGGAGTTTGAGATAAGCCTGAAAAACACGGTGAAACCCCGTCTCTACCAAAAATACAAAAATTAGCCGGGTGTGGTAGCGAGAGCCTGTAATCCCAGCTACTCAGGAGGCTGAGGCAGGAGAATCGCTTGAACCCGGGAAGGGGAGGTTGCAGTGAGCCGAGATCGCGCCATTGCACTCCAGCCTGGGTGACAAGAGCAAAACTCCATCTCAAAAAAAAAAAAAAAAAAAAAGAGAAAAACTTGAGAAAAGAGAAATGATTTGAAGGCAGAATTTATCATCAAAAGGAAAGCTGAACGTCAATATTTGAAAAATTATCAGCCTAGCCATATACAAGATAAAAACGTATGTGTAGGAGAGAGAACCACGGGCATGGCCACATGACTGATAAGGAGATTAGTATGTGTAGAAGGAAGCCAGGTGCTAGTTATCAAGACAATGAGAAAATGGCCGCAAAGGCATTTTGAAAAATGACCCCAAAGGCGTTTGGGGCTGCCTTGGTCTTTGGAGGCCCAGAGGGTTAGGGCCTTGGGGCAGAACAGTTTCAGGGGAAGGGCCCAGGTGCCTGTGGGGTCTCAGAGATCACTGCCCAGGGCCACCTTGGGTCTCTGCTTCCCACATTCCGGCAGAGCATTCCTCAGTCACCCTAGCTGTGGCTCAAGCAGGACCAGGTGCAGGCTGGGCATAAGATACAAACCTTGGTGGCATCCTTGTGGTGCTGACTCGGTAGGTATGCATACTGTATGAGCTGTGGGAGCATGGCTGCCTCCACCTAGATCGAAAGGATTTCTTTGACCTCAGGGCCCAAGCAGAGATTTGTCACCGGGTGGAGCCACTGCAGAGAGCCCCCCAGTAGGCCAATACTTAGGGAAGCCTTGGAGGTGGTATCACCTGGAGCCTTGGGGGCCCAACACCCACCCCAGTGTGTCCAGAAGGTGAGATGTGGAGTCAAATAACATTATTCTCAAGCCTAAGATCCAATGTTGAGTTTTGGACTCACTGGAGACCTGTTGTTACTCTTTCTTCCTTCCTGTTTCTCCCTTTTGAACTAGAAACATCTGTCCTGTGCCTGTCACGCCATTGTATTTGAATCAAAGTATGCAAGTCATTTGAATTCGCAGGCTCACAGCTAGAGAGAGATTTGCCTCAGGATGAAATTTATCTCAAAGTGAATGAGTCTCTCTCATACCTGATTTAGATAAGATTTGGACTTAGATTTTAAAGTCCCTGTTTGAATGATTTAAGTGTTTTGGGGGCAATTGTGATGGAATGAATGTATTTTGTATGTGAGAAGTACGTGAATTTTGGGGGGCCAGGATTGGAATGCTATGGTTTGAAAGGGTCCCCTCCAAAATTCAGGTGTTGCCAATGTGATAGTATTAGATGTGGGGCCTTTAAGAGATGATTAAGACATAAAGATTCCTCCCTTGTGGATGGGATTAAGCACCCTTATAAAGGGCTGGATGGAGGGAGTTGGTTCCCTTTTTTGCCCTTTCTGCCATGTGAGGCGACAGACTTCAACAGATACCACAGGCCAGTGCCTTGATCTTGGACCTCCAAATCTTTAGAACTGGAAGAAATAAATTTGTTCCTTATAAATTCCTTATAAATCACCCGGTCTGTGGTTTTGTTATAGCAGCACAAGCAGACTAAGACAGTGATCTAGAAAAGACCACCCTGGAATGTAAAGCATCTCTGGTCTACACAGCACATTCCAACCTTGGACACAGACCCATCTCTCTAGCGCCAGCTACATTGTCAGGGCTGTTTCACATCTTACACATTGACAGATGAGGGTCCCACCCATCATCCAGAACTTTCACAAGCTTTAAAAAAAAAAAAATGTGGCCGGGCGCGGTGGCTCAAGCCTGTAATCCCAGCACTTTGGGAGGCCGAGACGGGCGGATCACGAGGTCAGGAGATCGAGACCATCCTGGCTAACACAATGAAACCCCGTCTCTACTAAAAATACAAAAAAATTAGCCGAGCGTGGTGGCGGCGCCTGTAGTCCCAGCTACTCGGGAGGCTGAGACAGGAGAATGGCGGGAACCCGGGAGGCAGAGCTTGCAGTGAGCCGAGATGGCGCCACTGCACTCCAGCCTGGGCGACAGAGCGAGACTCCGCCTCAAAAAAAAAAAAAAAAAAAAAAAAAGTTTGCAGTTTTCAAAAACTCAAATCGTATTAAAGGCTTATAGTGAAAAGCAACAGCCTCATGTTCTATTCCTCCTCACCCCCAGCAAAGCCACTTTCAACCCTTTCAGCTGCTTCCTCCAGTATTTACCTCTACCATTGTAGTTGTTGGGTTGGTGCAAACATAATGGCAAAAACCACAATTACTTTTGCACCAACCTAATACTTTGTGCATGCGGCCATTTGTTAATTCATCATTGTCAGGCATTACCTGCCAACTTCCTGGAGCTCTCTCACAGCCTCTCCCTCCTCCCCACCCTACTATTTTCATAGCAGTTGCATTATACTCACTTATTGAAATCATCAGTTTCATTATCATGGCTCTGTAAATCCAAAGTCCTTACCAGGGCCAATAAGGCTGTATATGATCCTGGGCCATCTCTTTGATTTCTCCCAGCACTCATCCCTTGCCACAGTGGATCCCTTCCATTCCCTTAAACGGCTCAGAACACTCCATTCCTGCTTCAGGACATTGCACTGTCTGTGGCTTCTAGAACAGTGTTCCCCCAGGGAGCCAATAGTTGTCTCCTTCACTTTACTCAGGTCTCTGTTCAAATGCCACTTTATTCCATGACTACTGCATGTAAAATACAGGCCTGCCCCACTTTTCAATCTATGTCGACTTGTAACTTTTCTGTAAAGTATGAATCACCATGTGATATTGCAGACTGATTTTCTTTTAAGCATCTGTCTTCATCCACTAAAATGTGGGCCTCTGGAAAGCAGAGATTTGATCTATTTGCTTATTGTGGTTAGTCCACAGCTTACTGCAGGGCCAGATACAGAGTGAGCACTCAGTAAATACTTGTGGAATGAATGAATGCGATCCAAGTATTGTATTATGGGTTATGTTTTCTCTAACACTTTTTTTTTTTTTTTTTTGAGACAGAGTCTTGCTCTGTCACCCAGGCTGGAGTGCAATGGCATGATCTTGGCTCACTGCAACCTCCACCTCCTGGGTTCAAGTGATTCTCCTGCTTCAGCCTCCTGAGTAGCTGGGATTAAGGACGGTGCCACCACACTTAGCTAATTTTTGTGTTTTTAGTAGAGATGAGGTTTCACCATGTTGGCCAGGCAGGTCTCGAACTCTTGACTTAAGGTGATCCACCTGCCTCGACCTCCCAACATGCTGGGATTACAGGCATGAGCCACCGTGCCTGGCCTAACACTTTTGTTTTATTCTGGGGTTAATCATTGCCTTTTTTTTTTTTTTTCCACATGTTTATCTTCCCGAATATCGATCACTATCTTTTTCCTCAAAAGAGCTAAAAGGTCTGTCAAATGTTGACCAAATTAAATTCTAGACATTTTAACCTCAGATAACTTATTTCTGTTTTATTCCTAGAGACCCGTTTTGAGAATCTTCTCTTCGAAATTGAACTGGTTGTCTGTCTTCCTGAAGCATTCTGTACCATCTTACAAATTCCCTTTGCCTTTTGCTTGTTTTCTGCCCACCCTGCCTTTTGCTGCAGCTTCCAAAAAAGCCTTTTCCTTGTTTTGGATCCCCTGTTTCTTGGATGCCATTTATTTTTCTTTCTTGGCTTACTTCCATTAATACAAGTCTAGCATTCCCAAAACTATGCATAGAAGGGAGATTCCTTGAGAATCTGCATGGTTGACAATCTCTGCCTTTTTATTGGAACGGTTTATGTAGTCCATTCATATCAATGTAATTATTGGTGTGGTTATATTTACAGTTGTCATTTTGCTATTTGTTTTCTGTCACTCATTCATTTTTTGTTCCTCTGTGCCTCATTTCCTGCTGTCATTTATGTCTAACAAGTAATTTTAGTATACCATTTTAATTACTTTTTTTCATATTTTAAGCTATATATATTTTTTCCTACTGCATGCTCTAGTCTAGGGATTATAGTATGCATATTTAAGTTACTGTGGTCTACTTTAATAGTATTTTAATTCTGATAAAATATAGTGACTTTGTTCCAATATATAATAGCTCTAATTCCTACCCCTTCCTTCATGCATATATTATATATACATACACTAAATGAGCCATTAATATGAATATATATGGACTAAATAAGCCACTCCAACAAAAAGGCAGAGATATGTGTGTGTGTGTGTGTGTGTGTGTGTATACATATATATGTACATATCATATTTATGTTTGGGCTTGTTATAAAGTTTTTAAGTTTAAGATTTAAGAATATATAAAGTCTAGGTTATAAACTAACTGTGGCAATTATTTCTTGAAGCAATTTTACATTTTTCAAAGAATGAATATATATATTCTTTGACATTTAATCACATATTTACCATTTCCAGTGTTCATTTATTTCTGTCATTTTAATAACTCTAAAATCTCATTTTCTTTCAATATGAAGAATGGCCTTTAATATTTTTTCAGCTTTATTGAGGTATAATTGACAAATAAAAATTGTATATACTCAGGGTATATAGCATGACAATTTGATATATGTATACATTGTGAAATGACTGCTATGATCAAGCTAATTAACCTAGTTATCACCTTACCTGGTTACCTTTTCCTTTCCTTTGTAATGAGAATCCTTAAGATCTACTCTCAGCAAATTTCAAGTATACAGTTTATTATCATTACTATTATTTTTAGGGACAGGGTCTCACCCTGTCACCCAGGGTGGAGTGCAATGGCATAATCATAGTTCACTGCAGCCCTGAACTTCTTGGGCTCAAGTGATCCTCCGCCTCAGCCTCCTGAGTAGTTAGGACAACAGGTGTGGGCCACCACACCTGGCCAATTAAAAAAATTTTTTTGTAGAGACAACGTCTCACTATGTTGTCCAGGCTGGTCTTGAATTTTTGGGCTCAGGCTATTCTCTCGCCTCAACCTCCCAAAGTGCTGCGATTACAGACCTAAGACATTGTGCCTGGCCAGTATATTATTATTAATGATAGTCACCCTCCTGTCCATTAGGTCTCCAAAATTTACTCATAACTGCAAGTTTGTACCCTTTGACCAACATCTCCCCATTTCCCCCGCTGCTCCAGCCCCTGGTAACAGGCATTCTACTCTGTTTATGTCCAGTTTTTTATTTTAGATTCCACATATCAGTGAGATCACACAGTATTTGTCTTTCTGTGTCTGGCTTATTTTACTTAGTTTAAGGTCTTCAAGGTTTATCCATGTTGTTGCAAACAGCAGGATTTCCTTCTTTTTTAAGGCTAAATAATATCTCATTGTATATATACACTACATTTTTTTTTTTTTTTTGTCCATTCAACAATCAATGAACACTTAGATTGTTTCCATATCTTGGCTGTTGTGAACAAAGCTGCAGTGACCATGGGAGGGCAGATATCTTTTCAAGACAGGGAGTTTATTTCCTTTTGATATATACACAGACGTGAAATTGCTGAATCATAGGGTAGTTCTATTTTTAATTTTTTGAGAAACCTCCACACTGTTTTCTATAATAGATGTACCAATTCACATTCCCACCAACAGTATGTGAAGCCTCCCTTTTTCCACATCCACACCAATCTTGTTTTGTTTTTTGTTTTGACTTTTTGGCAATAGCCATCCCGACAGGTGTAAGGTAATATCTTATTGTGACTTTGATTTGCATTTCCCTGATGATTAGTGATGTTGAGCATCTTTTCATAAACCAGTTGGCCATTGTATGTCTTCTTTAGAGCAATGTCTATTCAGGTCCTTTGCCCACTTTTTTTTTTTTTTTCTCAAAGCAGAAATTTATTGCCCACATTCTTTGACTACAATGCTATAACAACAGAAATATTTTCTTTTACAAAAATCTCAATCAGCTTAAAAATTTTTAAAGTCACTAAATAACTTTGGGTCAAAGAAGAAATCAAAACTGCAAATAAATAAAAGCAAATATTGGCAGTGTATACAGTAGAACATATGAAATAGATTACAGTAAAAAATTCTTAAAACACAAAGAATCCAGGACGTGGAAAGCTGGGATGAGTATTACACCCTAACAGCAACGATAGCAGATAAACTACAAAATCATAACTTTTCCTAAACTCATTAGAGAACTGAGATCATAGGGCAATCAACAAGTCTAAAATGGGCTGGGCACCATGGCTCATGCCTGTAATGCCAGCACTTTGGAAGGCCAAGGCAGGTGGATCACCTGAGGTCAGGAGTTCAAGACCAGCCTGGCCAACATGGCAAAACCCTGTCTACTAAAAATACAAAAAATTAGCCAGGTGTGGGTGGTGCATGCCTGTAGTCCCAGTCACTCGGGAGGCTGAGGCAGAAGAATCACTTGAACCTGAGAGGTAGAGGTTACAGTGAGCTGAGATTGCACCACTGCACTCAGCCTGTTGCCTACTTTTTAATAGGGTTATTTGTTTTTACTATTGAGTAGTAAGAGTTTCTTGTATAGTTTGGACATGAGCTCCTTATCACATATAGGGTTTGCAAATATTTTCTCCCATTCTATGGGTATCTTTACTCTGTTGATGGTTTTCTTTGCTATGCAAAAGGTTTTTAGTTTGATGCAACCGTACTCCTTTATTTTTGCTTTTGTCGTATCAAAAAAGAAATCAATGTTAGCACCAATGTCATGTACCTTTCCCTGCATGTTTTCTTCTAGGAGTTTTACCATTTTAGGTCTTACATTTAAATCTTTCATCCACTTTTCGTTGATTTTTGCATATGATGGAAGATAAAGATCTAATTTCTTTTTTATTTTTTTCATGTGGATATCCAGTTTTCCCAGCACCATTTATTGAAGATACTATTCTTTCCTCATTCTTGTTCTTGACACCTCTGTAGAAGATTAGTTAACCTTATATGAGTGGGTTTATTTCTGTGCTTTCAATTCTGTTTTCAATTGCTCTAAGTGTGTTTTTATGCCAGTACTGTACTGTTTTGATTGCTATAGCTTTATAATATAATTTGAACATAGGAAGTGTGATGTTTCTGGCTTTGTCCTTCCTGTGTGGTTCTCTTTGTGTTTTTTAAAAGTCAGTGTTGGTTGAGTTTTTTTTTTTTTTTTTAATCTGCAATTCAATATTTTTCATCAAACCTGGGAAGCTTTCAGCCATTACTTCCTTATTTTTTTCTCTCTCCCTTTTTGGGGTTCCCATTACATGTATGTGGGAACATTTAACATCATCCTATGTGTGTCTGAAGGTCTGTTCGTTTGTCTTCATTTTTTTCTCTCTGTTTTTCAAATTGGATCATTTCTGTTGGTATTTCATGTTCACTAGTTCTTCCACTATCTCACAATCTGCTATTGAGCCCATCTAGTGAATTCTTAATTTTGGTAATGGTACCTTCCAACTTCAGAATTTCCATTTAATTCTTTTTATAGTTTGTATTTCTCTATTTAGATTCCCTATTTGTTGAGTCATTTAAATCATATTTTCTTTTAATTCCTTGAACAGTTTTCTTTAATTCTCTGAGGCCAGGCACAGTGGCTCATGCCTGTAATCCCAGCACTTTGGGAGGTTGAGGCGGGCAGATCACTTGAGGTCAGGAGTTCAAGACTAGCCTGGCAAACATGGTGAAACCCTGTCTCTACTAAAAATACAAATAATTAGCCAGGCATGGTAGTGGGTGCCTGTAATCTCAGCAACTTGGGAGGCTGAGGCAGGAGAATCACTTGAACCCGGGAGGCGGAAGTTGCAGTGAGCTGAGATTGCTCCACTGCACTCCAGCCTGGGTGACAGAGGGAGACTCTGTTTCCAAAAAAAAAAATTCAAGCCCATTACACTTCCAGCCCCTGTCAGTCGATCTGTGTGGGGGTTGGAGAAGGCCGGTTTTCAGGTCTCCCTTGTCTTTCACTTTTTGCTGGACTCTCTCAGGTCTTCTCCATAGATGCATAGTTTTTTTCAGTCAGCCAGGGATGCGTGAAGAGCTCGCTTCAATACTTCTGTGATTCTCATTTCCAGAATCTCCCTGTTAAATTCCTGGTTGGCCTGCTGCTTGCCCCAAGTGGGGCTGCAACCTCAAGCTAGCAAAGCTGTGCATTTTCCCTGCCCATTTCCAGGTGTTCATTCCGATGTGAAGCCAGCAAAGCCAAGGATTTTCAGCCCCCCAGCCACTGTTCTGAATTGAATGTTCGTGTGGCAGCAAAGCTACTAGTTTTCATGGCCAGTCCCATCTTACTTAAAAGTCATTGGCTGAGCTTGGGGGTGACGGGAGCAGCCACAGGCAAAGAAAGGCCACAATCTCCTACTTGCCTGAAGATCTACAATGTTTCAAGAATAAATGCTGCTCAATTTTTTGCCTGCATTTTGTCAATTTCCAGTTCTCTCTTGGTTTTGATAAACAATTTTGACTAGTTTTATATATTTTTGTTATTTGTTGCTTTTTTTTTTTTTTTTTTTTTTTTTAACAGAATGGAATTGCCTGTCTCTGTGCTGCCATAACTGGAAGGCCTTCTCCTCGTTACTACTATTTTTTGAGATGGAGTTTCGCTCTTGTTGCCCAGGTTGGAGTGCAATGGTGCAATCTCGGCTCACTGCAACCTCTGCCTCCCAGATTCAAGCGATTCTCCTGCCTCAGCCTCCCAAGTAGCTGGGATTACAGGCATGTGCCACCACGCCCAGCTAATTTTTTTGTATTTTTAGTAGAGACAGGGTTTCACCATATTGGTCAGGTTGATCTCAAACTCCTGACCTCAAATGATCCACCTGCCTCGGCCTCCCAAAGTGCTAGGATTACAGGCATGAGCCACTGTGCCTGGCCCGCTTCCTTTTTAAACCCTCCTTTGAACATAAAAAATTTACATTTTTGTTTAATGTTTAACACAGGTCCCTTTCAATATCAAGTTTGTTATACTTCATTTTCTTAGGCAAAGGTGCAGAAAAACCAGCTTTGCAAATGTATGTCAAAACTGCCCACTGACTAACCGGCTTCCCTCCTTCCTGCCCTTCCTCACTTTTCTCAAAAGCAGTAACTGAAATAAGGCAGAGTCCTTGTCTGCCTCTATGTACTTGATACCGGCTTGTCAAGACCCACCCTTCCCTTTTACCTCATCTAAACTTCACACTAGTGGACAGCAGGGCCTGCAGCATGTCTGTAGAAATGTCTTTAAACTTATGTATGATTCATAGAAGACTGAGTACTTTGATTTGATGGGGACGGGCTATATTTCTTCCATTAACAAATTAATGGATTCGTTCATTAGATTAGCTACATTGTGGAACACGTGGAGGAGATGGAGGATGAGTCAGTTTTAGTTACAGGAGGAATAAGGTAAACTAACTTCAAGTAGAACAATAAAAATTTTGACTTCTATATAATTTGGATAACCCATTATCTAAATATAGGCTAAGCCCCTGCTGTGGTTTAGCATTAAAAAAATTTAAATAAAGTAAATATTAAATAAAAAAATTTTAAGGAATGTGTTTTCTAATATACACAACTGGTGTGGGCAATATACAACAAAACCTTTCAATCTAAGGACTAACTTACAAATAGGAAAACAAATATCAGATAGTGCTTTTAGGCCAGGTGCAGTGGCTCACACCTGTAATCCCAGCACTTTGGAAGGCTGAAGTGGGAAGACTGCTTGAGCCCAGGAGTTCAAGATCAGCCTGGGCAACATAGTGAGACCCCTGTCTCTACTAAAAATAAATTAGCTGGGCATGGAGGGGCATGCCTGTAGTCCCAACTACTTGGGAGGTGGAGGTGGGAGGATTGCTTGAGCCTGTGAGGTTGAGGCTGCAGTGAGCCATGACCGCACCGCTGTACTCCAGCCTGGGTGACAGAGTGAGACCCTGTCTCCAAAGGAAAAAAGTAAGTGCTTTCACAAAGGCAAATTCCCCAACTTTCTTATTTCAATATATTTCCTCTTTTTTTTTTTTAATTTCACATGAGATATGATGGGAGTGTGAGGGGAGGACTGAATGTTTCGGACAGGGAGTAACTTTGCCTTTCACTTTCTGCTGGGCTGTCTCAGGTCTTCCCCATAGATGCACAGCTTGTTCAGCCGGCCAGGGACGCGTGAAGACCTCATCTCAACACTTCATGACTCTATTTCTAGACTCTCCCTATTAAATCCCTGGCTGATCTGCTGCTGTGGCCTAGCATTAAAAACAGCAACCAAGCTGGCAGCCAAGAAGACTGGAGGTTTGAGCAACTGTTCCTTTTTATTTCATATCTAGTGGGATCATTGGAAAAATAACACAATTTAAGTAAGAGATTTGACCTTATTTTCCTTGTACTTCTTGTTTTTAGACGATTTTCCCCTATCTACATTCTATCCCCCTTTCTTCCCTCCCTCCCTCTTTCCTTCCTGGCAACAAGAGCGAACCTCTATCATAATACCACAACAGCAGGACCATCCGCGGATCTTATTCAGACCTCCCGTTTCACTGCTCCTCACATGAGTATTAAGTTCCATCTATGTCATCGCTAGCGTAGTCCCGTCTATAGCATCACAATCAACATTTTGAACAGCTCCAACACGAGGATGCCCAGGGCCTTCTGTAACCACAGCCACCTCCCTCCTGTCCCCCACCCCTTCAGCTCCACAATTGCTAATCCATCCTCTACTACTAACATGGTGTCATTTCAAAAATTGTGTTATATAGGCCAAGTGTGGTGGCTCATGCCTGTAATCCCAGCACTTTTGAGGCTGAGGTGGACGGATCACCTGAGGTCAGGAGTTCAAGACCAGCCTGGCCAACATGGTGAAACCCTGTCTCTACTAAAAATACAAAAATTAGCTGGTTGTGGTAGCGCACGCCTGTAATCTCAGCTACTCAGGAGGCTGAGGCAGGAGAATCGCTTGAACCTGGGAGGTGGAGGTTGCAGTGAGAGGAGATTGCGCTACTGTACTCCCGCCTGGGTGACAAGAGTGAAACTCTGTCTCAAAAAAAAAAAAAATTAAAATTAAATTAGTGTAATTAAAATTCTTTGTATAATTAAAATTCAGGTAACTCAGGCTCTGTCACAGTACAAGGTTAAGCCTTTAGGTCATTCTCGAGTCCAGTGGTTCACAACGGGGACTGGTGGTGGCGCTCTGGCTTCTCTGGGTCGAGACCAGGGACACTGCTGAACATCCTCCAAAGCACAGGACGGCCCCATAGCCAAGACCCTTGTGGCCCAGAGTATCAGCAATGTCGAGGCTGTGAGATCCTGCTCTCGCCCAGGCCTGCTTCCCAAAGCCCTTTAAGTCCTGAAGGGAGAAGACAGCAGGCTGCCTTCTTTCTGTTATTTAAATCCCATTTCACTCCTTCTTAGAGCCTGTTCTTCTCCCTTTAAGACTAGCCTGGGGGCTGCGCGCGGTGGTTTATGCCTGTAATCCCAGCACTTTGGGAGGCTGAGCTGGGTAGATCACCCGAGGTCAGGAATTCAAGACCAGGCTGGCCAACATGGTAAAACCCCATCTCTACTAAAAATGCAAAAATTAGCTGGGCGTAGTGGCAGGCACCTGTAGTCCCAGCTAATGGGGAAGCTGAGGCATGAGAATAGCTTGAACCCAGGAGGCAGAGATTACAGTGAGCTGAGATTGAGCCACTGCACTCTGGCCTGGGTGATAAAGCAAGACTTTGTCTCAAAAACAACAACAACAAAAAACCCACAAAAAACTAGCCTGGGTAACATGGTGAAACTCCATTTCTACCAAAAAAAAAAAAAGAAAAAGAAAAAGGAAAAAAGATTAGCTGGGTGTGGTGGTGCGTGCCTATAGTCCCAGCTACTCGGGAGGTTGAGGCTGCAGTGAGCCATGATTATCTCACTGCACTCCAGCCTGAGCAACAGAGGAGACCCTGTCTAAAAAAAAAAAAACAGCACAGTGGCTCATGCCTGTAATCCCAGCACTTTGGGACGCCAAGGTGGGCAGATTGCCTGAGGTCAGGAGTTCAAGACCAACCTGGCCAACATAGTGAAACCTTCTTACTAAAAATACAAAAATTAGCCGAGCATCGTGGTGGGCACCTGTAATCCCAGCTACTCAGGAGGCTGAGGCAGGAGAATCTCTTGAACCCAGGAGGCAGAGGTTGCAGTGAGCTGAGATTGCGCCACTGCACTCCAACCTAGGAGACAGAGCAAGACTCCGTCTCAAAAAAAAAAAAAAAAAAAAAAAAAGGAAGAAGAAAGAAACCCTTTACTCTCACCAATCTTCTTCCCCAGCCCTAAAGGAAGGGAGAAGAGCATGCTCTACGAGGGAGTAAGTGGGATTTCAATAACAAAGAAGGAATGCAGCCTGTTCTCTTCTCCCTTCAGGACTAAAAGGCTTTGGGAAGCAGGCCTGGGCAAGAGCAGGATCTCACAGCCTCAGCATTGCTGATACTCGGGGCCACAGGGGTCTTGGTTGTGGGGCTGTCCTGTGCATTGCAGGGTGTCCAGCAGGCAGTCACCAGTCAATTTTATATTTCTACAGGTTTGCCTTTCAATTCACAAATTGAATTATATAATATGTGGCCTTTTGTGACTGGCCTTTTCTGTTGGCACGATGTTTCCCAGGTTCTTCCATGTTGCAGCATGGATCACCGCTGACTCCTTTTGATGGCTGAATGGTATTTCATTGTGTGGGTAGACCACATATACTGGTTGCCAGGGCTGGTAACACAGTACCACAGACTGGGCAGATTAAACAACCATTTAAATCTCAGTTCTGGAGGCTTATCTCCTTGGCTTGGAGATGGCCATCTTCTGTCAGTGTCCTTACATGGTCATCCTCTTTTGTGTGTCTGTGTTCTTATAAGGACGTTACTCATATTGCATTTGGGCCCCACCCTAATGATCTCATTTTAATTTAATTACTTCTTTAAAGATCTTATCTTGAAAGAGTCACATCCTGAGGTACTGGGAGATAAGACTTCAACATTTGAATTTGGAGAGAGCACAGTTCAGTCCATAGCACCCTGCCCTCTGCTCCCTGAAAATCCATGTCCTTCTCATATGCAAAATACACTCCCCCTCATCCCAACAGTGCCAAAAGTCTGAACCAAGACCAGCATCAACTGTAAGTCCAAAATCTCATGTAAGTTTCATCTAAACCAGGTGTGGGTGCGATTTGAGGGATGGTTTATCATGAGGCAAAATTCGTCTCCAGCTGTGAACCTTTACGACCAGACAAGAAAGTATATGCTTCCCAAACAGGACAGGCAGAGCATAGACATTTCTAGTTTAAAAGGGAGACATTGGAAAGAAGAAAGTGGTCATGGATCTCCTGTCCTGGAACCTGGTAGGGCAAATTCCATTCAATTTTTTTTTTTTTTTTTGAGATGGAGTTTCACCCTCATCGCCCAGGCTGGAGTGCAATGGTGCCATCTTGGCTCACTCCAACCTCTGCCTCCTGGGTTCAAGTGATTCTCCTGCCTCAGCCTCCCAAGTAGCTGGAATTATAGGCATGTGCCACCATGCACGGCTAATTTTTGTATTTTTAGTAGAGACAGGATTTCACCATGTTGCCCAGGCTGGTCTCCAACTCCTGATCTCAGGTGGTTCACCTGCCTCAGCCTCCCAAAGTGCTGGGATTACAGGCGTGAGCTGCCGCGCCCAGCCCAATTCCAAGTCTTGAGAATAATCCTCTTTGGCTCAATGTTCTGTTGTCTGGGTCCACAGGGTGGCCCTGCCTTCCAGGGCCATCACCCTGATTCCTCTACCTTAAATGGTGGCCCCACCCGTTGGTCCTTGGCTGGGGCATCCTGGCCTGCTGAAACCAAGGAAATGACACCAGTCCTGACCCTGAATCTGTGTGCCCTGGGCCCAAGGTGGCAGTAGCAGCCTGGCAGATCTTTGAACTGCCTTCAGGGTCATTCTTCCCTTTCCTTTAAGGGTAACTCATGATCACAGTCATATCGCTGTACTGGCTGGTCCTACAGAATTCCAAAAGTCTGACAATCTTCCTTCATTTCTTCCTATTTCTGTCTCATTTGGTCCAAACTGGCAATGTCTGCTGGTATAAATTCTCAAAAACCTTGCTGGCCGCCTATGCAATCCACAGGGGGCAAGGCCACTTGACAAGAGGGCCCTCCACAGATGTTCATGGGCAAACCACATCTCTGTTCCCAACTTGCTGAGTTGGTTGACTGTATCCATGTATCACATTGGCCATCTTTTCAGAGGGGGGTTCAGCCACACCCTTGGACTTTTCTCCAGAAAGGGCGTTCTCATTTTTTGTAGAATGGATAGACTAAGAATTTTCCAAATCTTCAAGTTTTGGTTCCTTTTTTTCTTAAAAATTCCTTTTTTAGTTTATCTCTAATATTTTACTATGAGCAGCAAGAAGAAACCAGGCCACCTTCAGTACTTTGCTTAGGAATCTCCTCAGCCAACTATCCAAGTTCATCATTTATAAGTTCTGCTTTCCATGAAACATGAGAATCCAATTCAACAAATTTCTTTGCCACTTTTTAACAAGGTCCATCTTTCTTCTAGTTTCTAATACCATGTTCCTCATGTCTGTCCAAGATCCCACCAGAAGTACCTTTAACATTCATATTTTAACCAACATGCTGTTACTGATGATATATGTATTCTCTAAGATGATAGATGCTTTCTCTCCCTCCCTTCCTTCCTTCCTTCCTTCCTTCCTTCCTTCCTTCCTTCCTTCCTTCCTTCCTTCCTTCCTTCCTTCCTTCCTTCCTTCCTTCCTTCCCTCCTTCCCTCCCTCCCTCCCTCCCTCCCTCCTTCCCTCCCTCCTTCCTTCCCTCCCTCCCTCCCTCCCTCCCTCCTTCCTTCCTTCCTTTGTCTTTCTTTCTGTCTTTCTTTCTGTCTTTTTTTTTGTGGAGATGGAGTCTCTTTCCGTCACCCAGGCTGGAGTGCAGAGGCATGATCTTGGCTCACTGCAACCTCTGCCTTCCGGGCTCAAGCAATTATCCTGCCTCAGTTCCCCGAGCAGCCAGGACTACAGATGCGCGCCACCACATCTGTATTTTAGTAGAGATGGGGTTTCACCATGTTGGCCAGGCTGGTCTTGAACTCCTGACCTCAGGTGATCCACCTGTCTCGGCCTCCCAATGTGCTGGGATTACAGGCGTGAGCCACGGTGCCTGGCTGATAGATGCTTTCTCTACAGCTCCTTCTTTTCTTTCTCAGTCCTCACTGGAATCACCTTCAATGTCCACATTTCTGTTTTTTTTTTTTTTTTTCTTTTGAGACTGAGTCTTGCTCTGTTGCCCAGGCTGGAGTGCGGTAGCGCAATCCCAGCTCACTGCAACCTCTGCCTCCCAGGTTCAAGCAGTTCTCCTGCCTCAGCCTCCCCTGGGATTACGGGTGCCTGCCACCATGCCCGGCTAATTTTTTTATTTTTAGTAGAGACGGGGTTTCACCATGTTGGCCAGGCTGGTCTCGAACTCCTGACCTCAAGTGATCTGCCCGCCTCAGCCTCCCAAAGTGCTGGGATTACAGGCATGAACCACCGTGCCCGGCTAATGTCCACATTTCTATCAACAATCTCTTTAAGGCAATTTAGGCTTTTTCTAACATGCACCTCCAGACTCTTCCAGCCCTTACTCACTGTTTAGTTCCAAAGCCACGTCTGCTCACCAGCACCCTATTTCTTGGTATCAAAATCTGTACTCGTTGCCAGGTCTGCTGTAACAAAGTCAAGTTTTGGTTCCTCCTTTTCTTAAAAAAAAAGGACTAGGGGACTTAACAGCCATTTGTCTTCTAACAGTTCTGGAAGCTAGAAGTCTGAGACCAATGCATTGGCAGAATGGGTTTCTTCTGAGGCCTCTCTCCTGGGCTTGTAGATGACCACCTTCGCCCTGTGTCTTCAGATGGTCTTTCAGGTGTCTGTGTCTAAAGGTCCTTTTTTTTTTTTTTTTCCAGAGAGGTTCGCTCTTGTTGCCCAGGCTGGAGTGCAGTGGCACAATCTCGGCTTACTGCAACCTCCACCTCCTGGGTTCCAGTGATTTTCCCACCTCAGCCTCCTGAGTAGCTGGGATTACAGGTGTTTGCCACCATGCCCAGCTAATTGTTTGTATTTTTAGTAGAGACGGGGTTTCACCATGTTGGCCAGGCTGGTCTGGAACTCCTGACCTCAGGTGATCCACCTGCCTCAGCCTCCCAAAGTGCTGGGATTATGGGTGTTGGTCATCGCACCCCAGCCCTAAAGTTCCTCTTATAAGGATACCAGTCATATTGGATTACTGTCCTAATGACCTCATTTTAGCTTGATTACTTCTTTAAAGACCCCGGCTCCAAACACAGGCATATTCTGAGGCACTGGATGTGAGGACTTCAACATACACTTGGAGGTTGGGGGGGCCACAATTCTGCCCATAACACCATATGTTATTTATCCATTCATCAATTCACACTTACATTTCCTTTTATTTTTTATTTTTCTGTTAATTTTTGAGACAGAGTCTCCCTCTGTCTCCCAGGCTGGGGTGCAGTGGCGCAACCTCAACTCACCACAGTCTCCACTTCTTGGGTTCAAGCAACTCTTCTGCCTCAGCCTCCCAAGAAGCTGGGACTAAAGGTGCGCCACCACACCCGGGTCATTTTTGTATGTTTAGTAGAGATGGGGTTTCACCATGTTGGCCAGGTTGATCTGGAACTCCTGACCTCAGGTGATCCACCTGCCCCAGCCTCCCAAAGTGCTGGGATTATGGGTGTGAGCCACCACACCCGGCCAATTAATACTTATATTTCCTTTTATAGATTTAATTACTAAATCACTATGAAAAATAACTCTCAGGTGTATAACAAAGAAGCTACAAAGATTTCAACAACCTTACTAAGTTTTTTAACTTTTTATTTCTGTGACAGTTTTTCCTGATGGCTCTGAAAGTCACCCTAAGATGGTTCTCTGTACTTTCTTGCCATTACTCTTAAAAAAAACCCCACTCTTATTGACATGTAATTTACATACCATAAAATTCACCCTTTTAAGGTGTTCAATTTCATATTTTTTGGTTTACTAACAGTTATGCAACCACTATTGCTATCTAGTTTTAGATAAAATTACAACTATTCAATTTTAAAATGCTTTTACCAACCCCCAAAGAATTCCCATACACATTGGTAGTCATTCCCATTTCCCGCCAGTCCCCAAGCCCCTGGCAGTCACTAATATGCTCTCCGTCTCTGTGGATTTGCCTAATTTAGACAGTTTATATAAATTAAATCATACAAGATGCAGCCTCTTTCCCTCAGCATAATGTTTTCAAGATTCATCCATGATATAGCATGTATCAGCACTTCATTTGTTTATTTATTTATTTGAGACAGAGTCTTGCTCTGTTGCCCAGGCTGGGCTGGAGTGCAGTGGCGTGATCTCTGCTCACTGCAAGCTCCGCCTCCCAGGTTCAGGCCATTCTCCTGCCTCAGCCTCCCGAGTAGCTGGGACTACAGGTGCCTGCCACCACGCCTGGCTAATTTTTTGTATTTTTAGTAGAGATGGGGTTTCAGTGTTAGCCAGGATGGTCTTGATCTCCTGACCTCATGATCTGCCCGCCTCGGCCTCCCAAAGTGCTAGGTGTGAGCCACCGCGCCTGGCTCCTTTTTTTCTTTTTCTTTTTTTTGAGACGGAATCTCGCTCTGTCGCCCAGGCTGGAGTGCAATGGCATGGTCTTGGCTCACTGCAACCTCCACCTCCTGGGTTCAAACGATTCTCCTACCTCAGCCTCTGGAGTAGCTGGGATTACAGGTGCCCACCACTATGCCTTGCTAATTTTTGTATTTTTAGTAGAGATGGGGTTTCACCATATCAGCCAGGCTGATCTCGAACTGGTGACCTCATGATCTGCCAGCCTCAGCCTCCCAAAGTGCTGGGATTACAGGCATGAGCCACCACGCCTGGCCACTTCATTCCTTTTTATGGCCAAATAATATTCCATTGTATGGATGTGTCACATTTTATTTATTCACTTGTTAGTAGATGGATGTTTGAATTGTTATGAATAATGATGCTGTGAACAATCGCATGTTTCTGTGTGTATAGATGTTTTCATTTCTCTTGGATATGCACTAGTCTCCCCTTATCCATGGATCTGCTTTCTGCAGTCTCGGTTACCTGCAGTCAATTATGGTCCAAAACCATTAAATCGAAACTTCAAGAAACAAATAATTTAGAAATTTTAAATTGCAGACCATTCTGAGTAGCATAAGGAAATTTCATGCCTTCCCACCCTGGATATGAATCGTCGCTTTCTCCAGCATAACCACACTGTACACACAGTCTGCCCATTAGTCACTTAGTAAGCTGTCTGGATTATCAGGTTGACTGTCATGATATCGTAATGCTTGTGTTCACGTAACCTTATTTTACCTAATGGCTCCAAAATGAAAAAGGAGTGATGCTGGCAGTTCGAATATGCCAAAGAGAAGTTGTCAAGTGTTTTGTTTAAGTGGAAACATGAAAGTTCTTAATAAGGAAAGAAAAAAATAGTATGCTGAGGTTGCTAAGATCTACAGTAAAAATAAATCTTCATCCATGAAATTGTAAGCAGTATATTGTAATTGTTCTAGTACACATATAGTTCTAATATAGTCCTACTATTATTGTTAATCTCTTACTATACCTAATTTATATAAGCTTTATCATAAGTATATACATCTAGGAAAACAAAATAGTGTATAAAAAGTTTGGAACTAACTATCCATGGTTTTAGCATCCACTGGGGGTCTTGGAACATATCCCCTGCAGATAAAGGGTGATGACTGTATACCTAGGAGTGGAATACTTGGTCAGATGGTAACTCTATGTTTAACATTTTGAGAAACTGTCAGACATTTCAAAAGTGACTAGACCCTTGCACAATCTCACCAGCAATTTCTTCACATCTTTGCCAACACTTGTTATGTCTTTTTTCATTTAGCCATTCTAGTGGGTATGAAGTGGTATTTTGTTGTTTTGTTTCCTTAATGATTAGTGATGTTGAGCATCTTTTCATGTGCTTATTGGGCATTTGTAAATCTATGGAGAAATGCCTACTCAAATACATTGCGCATTTTAATTGGATTATTTGTCTATTGTTGAGTTGTAATAGTTCTTTATTCTAGATACAGGTTTCTTATCAGATATATTATTTGCAAATATTTTCTCCCATTTTGTGAGTTGTCTTTTCTTGATGCTGTCCTTGAAGCATAGAAGCTTGTAATTTTGATGAAGTCCAATTTATCTTTTTTTTTCTTTTGTTTGTGCTTTTGATGTCATATCCAAGAAACCACTACTTAACCAAAGGTCAGAAAACTCACTTCTACGTTTTCTTCTAAGAATTGTATAGTTGTAGCTCTGTATTTATGTGTCTGATCTATTTATTTATTTTTTGAGACTGAATTTTGCTCTTGTCTCCCAGGCTGGAGTGCAATGGCGCGATTTCAGTTCACTGCAACCTTCGCCTCCCAGGTTCAAGTGATTCTCCTGCCTCAGCCTCCTGAGTAGCTGGGATTACAGTCATATGCCACCACACCTGGCTAATTTTGTATTCTTAATAGAGACAGGGTTTCACCATGTTGGTCAGGCTGGTCTAGAACTGCTGACCTCAGATGATCCAGCCTTGGCCTCCCAAAGTGCTGGGATTACAGGTGTGAATCACTGCACCTGACTTCTGATCTATTTTGACTTAATTTTTGTATATGGTGTGAGGTAGGGATCCAACTTTATTCTTTCACATGTGAATATCCAAGTGTCCCAGCCATTTGTTAGTAAGACTATTCTTTTCCCCTATTGAATTGTCTTGGCATTTTGTCTATCCTTCTACTCTTAAAAGTAAATTTCATCAACTCTTTACAGAAGGACCTTGCCTATAACCAGCTCAAACTGTGAATCAGAAAACTGATTAATTGAACTATTATGATTAATATAAAAATACTTTACTAGAGTATACAGAGAACAGTCATAACAATGAAAACAAAGGGAGGATTGCTATTCAGCCTGGAGGAGATAGGAGAAAGATTATAGAGGGTAGTGTCATGAAAGCTTCCTGGAAAAACACACAGGCATTAGTCAGGTAGTGTGGGTGGAGTTCTAGTCAGAGCAAATAACACATGCAGGGGCTGAGAGGCAGTTGCAGCCAATCGTCTATATGGTGGGAGTGAACTAGATAATGTCACTTACTCTCTTTACCCTGTATCATTTCCACCTTCTTTAACAAGCAAAACCACATGTAATTATCTTGCATGGATAGAATGCATTAAATCTTAAAATTTTGTTAGATTGGGACTGACCAAAAGAATATACTTAAAAGTAAAATCAAGCAGACATTATGGTCCTATGTTCCCAAGAGTCTCAGGGAAAGGATAGAAACTGACTCACACATGGGCCTGAGGGAGGCTGAGTTAGAAAAGACTTAAGTCACCTGTTATCTTAGTTTCAGTACATTCTATTTCTTACATCTTCCTAAAGGAAACTGAATTCCTAAATTTTCCTTTAAGGAGGAATATAGTCACATAATAGAATATGAACTATGTAGTGTCAGACCTAAGTTCAATCCTGGTTTTGCCACTTTTACTGGTAAGACCTTGGACAAGTTCCCTAATGTCTCTGAGTCTCAGTACTCCTCCTTCTAAAACAGGGACATTAATACCACCTTGGAGGGATCCTGTGAGGCTTACCAGAAAATGTCTAGCAGCTGACTAGAATACATGTTTAATAAGTGCTAGCTTCCTCTCTAGTCTGGTGCTTGTACACTATCCCGCAATAATGGGGGAGGGACTTGGGCTTCTCTCCTAGGAGAATGTACTTTTGACCTAAAGTTGCTGTTCTTTGCTTTTGAGTAGCTGACCCTAAATGGCAAAAGTACTGTCTAACATCACATAATCCTAGAGAGGGTAGTGGCTGAGCATAACTTTTTAATGGGAATGAGACGTGTGTTTGGTCAGTAAGGAAGTAGGTTATAGGGTGATCATAGAATATTATTTTCATCGTTTTTATACATTCTGAATCTGTCTTTGCCGGCAGGAACTCTCAGGTGGCTTCTGGTCTGGGTTTGCTTTGGAATACAGCCAAACCTACCTGACTCAGCTTTTTGTAACTCTGCAAATAACAAGGTTAATACCTCTTAGCATTCTATGAGCTGCTTAGTAACAGAATGCAGGGGAAGCAGAGGGTTCCGTGTTGAAAGTCCTCCATTGCTCACAGGTGGACGTGACTGTGGCTGTAGTCCTGAACTTCAGTTAAGTCACGTCCCTGCTCTGCAGTGGCCTCAGGGGTCTGAGGAAGTCCACAGTCTATCCCCCTCTTTAGAATTTGACAGCTACTGCCATCATTGTTATATGCTGTATGGGACGTTCTTTGGAACAGCACGGTCAGAAGGAGTAAGACCAGAAAGAGTCTGAAGCTTGTTCTGGCACGATTTCACCACGATATGGAATACAATTACTACGAAAAAGAACTCTGTTATCTCCCAGCTCGTTTTGGTTCCTGAGCAGAAGATAGTCTCAGCCCTGCTGTCTCTCTCTTTCTAAAATTTTCCATATGAGCCAATTAAATATAGGCTTCTTCTGGGTGCTAAGGAAATAATATAATGGCTAATGATAAAATGAGTAGTTTTATCTGCAAGGAGTTTATAAGCTAGTAGACAGCTGTATACGGTCAGGTGCCGCATAATGACATTTTGGTCAATGACAGATAGCATGTATGATGGTGGCCCCATAAGATTATAATACCTTTTTTTTTTTTTTTTTTTTGAGACAAGGTCTCACTCTGTAGCCCAGGTTGGGGTGCAGTGTCACGATCTCAACTCACTGCAGCCTCCGCCCCAGGGTTCAAGTGATCCTCCTACCTCAGCTTCCTGAATAGCTGGGAGCAGCACCACCACGCTCAGCTAATTATTTTTATTTTATTTTATTTTTGAGGTGGAGTTTCGCTCTTGTTGCCCAGGCTAGAGTGCAATGGCACGATCTTGGCTCATGGCAACCTCCGCCTCCTGGGTTCAAGCTATTCTCCTGTCTCAGCCTCCCGAGTAGCTGGGATTACAGGCTTGCACCATCACGCCTGGCTAACTTTGTATTTTTAGTAGAGGCGGGATTTCTCCATGTTGGTCAGGATGGTCTCGAACTTCCCAACCTCAGGTGATCTGCCTGCCTCCACCTCCCAAACTGCTGGGATTACAGGTGTGAGCCACTGAGCCTGGCCATAATACCGTATTTTGAATGCATGTTTTCCATGTTTAGATACACACATACTTACCACTGTGCTGTAACTGCCTACAGTGTGTGGTACAGTAACGTGCTGTACAGGTTTGAAGTCAATTCTTGGAAAAAGTGCTCACGCCTACAGGCTCCCTTCAGCATCTGCTAACAGGGCGTATGCTCAGTACTGACATTATACACCGCATAGCCTAGATGTGTAGTAGGCTGTGCCATCTGGGTTTGTGTAAGTACACTCTAGGATGTCCGCACAACAAAATCGCCTAACGACACATTTCTCAGAACATGTCCCTGTCGTTAAGAGCTACATGACAATACTTGTGAAAGACTAATTGTCCTGGGACGTACTGGTAGCAGTCCTAGCATATAGCAGCACACAAAGTGGGTAACTCTCACCTGAGAAACCGGGCGGGCCTCACAGAGGAGGTGACATTTGATCTGGGCCTTTCTTCAAACTGTCATGAAAATTAGGCAGTTTTGCTGGATCCTGAATTCAAGATTGAAAAACAAATTGGACTAAATTCTATTTTCTCACTATCTAACAAGAACACTGGCCACTGAGTCAGAATACCTGGGTCCTAGCCTGAATGCTGCTAGGAATTCACTCTGTGACCTTGAACGAGAGACACAAAGCCTCTGAGGGTCCTAATTTCTTTATTTGTTAAATAGGGAGTTTGGAAGAGGGACTCTCCATGGCTCTTCGGAATTCTGAAATCCCTTCACATCTTTGCTCCTTATTATTATATCACAAAAACGAAATGTAGAAGTTGGAGCAAGTTTTAGTCATGGAGAAGAGAGGATGAAACTAAGGCTATGGATATTACCTACAAAGAAGCAGTTACCAGTTGTCACCTCAGCATACATTAGAGTGAAAGGACATCTCTGGACTTCAAAGGTGGGCTTAGTTTTGAAACAACCAAAAAAACAAAACAAAAAAACCCCTTACATATATTTCAGTAATTAACACTATTCTTAACTCAGCCATGTGAAAGAATACACTTAGCTCATAATTTTCTTTCTGGGTGCTAAAGGAAAATAATGATGGAAAGATCTCTCCAAAGTCATGGAGTCACATTTCCGAGATGCCAGGCCACTAAGGAACATTTCTTCAAGGCTTGAGCTCTCCGCCTTCTCCACCTCTTAGAAAAAGTGCTCAAGTTTACAGACAGTCTCCTTTCTTCCTTCCCTCAGCGTCCACTGCTAGTGAGCTGCTTCAGCACTGACATTAGTGAATAGGCAGAGGCTGGGATCTTCCACTTTACTCAACAGTCCTCCTTGCATAAGCCCTTACTTCCATTTCCTCTTCCCCTTGCAAGAACTCTCACACACACCCATGGATTAATCACCACTTGCACACTGGTGACTCCCACAACTTCATCTCCAGCTCTGACCTTGTCTCTAAGTCTCAGACTCCCAGATCCAACAACCTGCTGAATAGACAGACATGCACATAAACATATAGATGTTTCTTAGACACCTCAAATCAGTATGTCCAACACTGAATTCACCATCTTCTTTCCCCACCGAATCGGCTTCTCTTCTCATATCCCAAACTTGGGCAATGGCTTAAGGTCCAGTCACCCAGAAAGCCAGAATCCTGGCAGTCATTCCGGACTCTCTTCTCCCCTCACCGTTGCCACCAAAATTCTGCTAAATTCACTTCCCCAAGTATCTTGGTATTTTCTCTTTCCCTTCTGTGCCTGCAGCAACGATCTCATTTGGGCTCTCATTGTCTTTTTCCTAAATGACTGCGAGGCCTCTAGTCCTGCTGTCCATGAATCCTTCCACCCCGCAGCCAGTCATCCACCTTCCGTGTACATGTGACTACACTACTAGAGAATGGATAATGTTCCATTGGCTAACCAGCAGCCTGTGGAGGGGTCTGCGTCCCCTTGCATTAGGTATACCTGGATGTGGCTCCTCTCCAGCATCACCTTCCAATTCTCCCTGCCGTGAACCTGACAGTGTCCCCTGTGCTCAAGTTGTCTCTCTACATTGCACATCCTTTTCATTCCTCTTACTTGGTGTCTGTATTTAGGCCTTACCTCCTCCAGGAAGCCTCTGCGAATCTCCAGGCTGGGCTAAGTGCCCCACCTCTGTGTTTTCAAAGGACCTTATACATACCATGATTTTTATCACTTATCATGTTATATTAAAATTATATAGTGACATATGTTTTGCCCATTAGTCTACAGAATCTTCAAGAGCAGAGACCTTATTATCTCCATCATAAACTAGCACAAGCTTGATATTATATAATAATAGTTCTTGAACTGAACTGATGCAGCTTAGCCTTCATGTTGAATCAAGAGAACACTGTCTCCTAAATCTAGCCATTGGTAAAGTTGTTGGTACCATCACTATTTTCATACAATTCTTAGCGCTAGGTAAGTCCTTTGGTTTCTACTGCTGTGTCTCACAGACTGGCATATATGTGAATCCTCTCCCCCCAGATGATATCTGAAATCACAAGATGAACATAATACTTGAGTATCAATTTCATCTAAAGATTCTGGAAAAATGATTTTCATTTTCAAACAGATACAGACATATTTTGGGGTAGCATACATTTTTTAGTATTAAGAGAGACTGCACTTGGCCGGGCGCGGTGGCTCAAGCCTGTAATCCCAGCACTTTGGGAGGCCGAGACGGGCGGATCACGAGGTCAGGAGATCGAGACCATCCTGGGTAACACAGTGAAACCCCGTCTCTACTAAAAATACAAAAACTTAGCCGGGCGAGGTGGCAGGCGCCTGTAGTCCCAGCTACTCGGGAGGCTGAGGCAGGAGAATGGCGTGAACCTGGGAGGCGGAGCTTGCAGTGAGCTGAGATCCGGCCACTGCACTCCAGCCTGGGTGACAGAGCGAGACTCCGTCTCAAAAAAAAAAAAAAAAAAAAAAAAAAAAAAAAAAAAAAAAAAAAGAGAGACTGCACTTATGCCAGGCTGTTCTCAACCAAGTCTCCAGGTCCTTGGGAGTTTAGATTCTATTGTTAGTGCTGATGATTGAGAAACACTAATCTACAGACCACTGTTTTGCACTGTAGTTTAGTTACTGTTCTAGAACCTCCCAGAGAGAAATAAACAGCCCCAGTGAGACCAAAGCAGGAGCTATCTCAGTAATGGCCAGAAGAGAGAGACTTTCATCGTGGGTCTGAGTTAGGTTTGAAAGATGTCTGTCTGATTGACAGGTAGGTATTCTGAAACCGGTGCAAAAATGTGCTTTGTATAATGTATAAAATATGCCAGATGGTAGATCGATGTAGGGGAGGAGGCAGAAAAATGACCATTAGAACAGATCAAAGAGAAGCTCTGGATCAAAGTGGAGGCCGATCAAAGACACTGGAAGGAAGGGAAGGGCACTACAGTCAAGGGATGGAACATGAGGAAAAAATAATCCAAACTGAACTGTGGCTCAGGAGGGACTCAATGCAGGGTGGTTGGTGATAACCTGAGAAATAATTAGATATTTAATAAGGTGATATGGGGAGTTTTCAATCCTGGAAATTCTGCTTAGAGTCCTAGTAATTAGAGATCTTCTAAGTTTGTTTTCTTATAGCTATTCCATACCATCAGATTTGAGAATGAGGTAGCATCATCCAAGAGGTGGTGACATAAAAAGATGTAAGAGAAACAGAGGAAGTAGCAAGGGGACAGGTAGGAAGGGCTAGTTTAAAACAGATAATAGGGTCAATTTAAGTCAACTAACATTTATCAAGTGCCTGTTACGCATAAGGCACTGTTCTGGGCGATGGAGTTGCAGAGGTGACCAGCCTGGGCCCCTGCTGTCAGGAAGTTTGCAGTCTTTTTTGAAGGCCTCTAAGAAGGAAAAGCTAACAGCAAAAACTCCAGGGTCTAATGGGCAGGCTTTCCAAGAGAGAGGCCTTAGGAAGCTAAAGCAGGAACTATTCCTATCATACATAGTATCTGTTCCCTTCACCTGATCTAAACCTTTCCCAGAAAAAAAATAAATAAATAAAGATGAATCTGCTCCAAGTTTTGATGATCACTGTTGGGCTGCACAAGGCGAAAACTACATGGATTTGGAGGGTCATCTTCAAGGGCAGAAATTCTGTCCCAAATTCTAGAGGTATTAGAAAAGTGTTTTCCCAATGTAATCCATCAAAGAAAAACACTGTGCCAATTATACTTTTCCATCTTAGCTAAGCCCTCCACCTACACAACTTGTAAAGAAAAACACTGGCAAGACAGGGAGCATCTCCAGAGGCCCTAATTTATACTGGATTAGTGACTGTTTCCTTGTAGGTGGGTAATGAATATTTTGCAAATAGTTATCAAAAAGTAATTAGTTGTACATGTATTCAAAGAGTTTTCATTCCCTAATATCTCGGAGTTTTTTATTTTTATGTTTCAATAGAAAAGAAAACATGGAGAACATCAGGAACTTCAAAGTGGAGGCAGAGTCAAGGACACATTTCCCATTTTGAATCCTAGACTTCCACGCATCCACCTTACAACAAGAACCTCTGCTATTAAGCAGATGACATAATAAATACATCTAAGTTTTTATTTGACTTTTCTCAAACAGGAATAAATGCCTAGAAATGAGATCTTTCTACAGAGAAACCCATTATATGTACTAGAAAGCACTAGAGACAGACAATGATAAGCCATCAAAAAGGCCTTCTCTGTCTAACCACCCTACAATGAAGCCCGCCAAACTACAAGCCACGCTCACAGACGCCGCGCACCATCCCTAAACACATACACGCGAATAAAGCTTCCAATGTGAGAGGCAGGCCAAAAGCTACATTAAAAGTCACTTTGAAAATAGACACAGACATTGTAGGTAGCTGAAGAAAACTTTTAAAATGTAGAAAAAGTACTGAATGAATATTCTCAGAGAAATAATAGAAGATACTGCATTCATGAAATGAGAACAGGAACTGTAAAAACCATTTAGAAGACCACACCGCTTGCCAATAAAAGCTTCTGAGAATTAAAAATACAATGGTAGAATGTAAACATTTAATAGCAGTGTTGGAAGATTTATTAGAACTAAAAAACATGGGATTTTTTTTTTTAAATAAAAAAGGTGAAATTACAGGACAGATCCAAGAGATCCCATTTTCAGATTCAGTCTAAGTAATTTAAGCTTCAGAAAGAAAGAACGAGAAAATTATATAACAGAAGAAAACTACTCAGAACTGAAGAATGTAATTTTTGGATTGAAAAGGCCTATAAAATACCTAAGACAGTGACCAATACCTCCCTGTTTCCCCTCCGCCAAAAACCCCACCCCAACATTAAAGAACAACATCATGAAATATCAGAATATAAGCAATAAAGAAAACCCTACAAATGCCCAGATATTAAAACGAAATACAAGGGATCAGGAATTAGAATGGCATCAGTTTCTCAACAGCACCATAAGAAAGTAGAGTGATGTTTTCAAAATTGGGACAGGAAATGATTTCTAATTAATGTCCCATACGCAGCCAAACCAGCAATCAAGTGTGAAGGAAGAAAAGTGACATCTTCAATGGGCACAAGCTCAAAAAGCAACTGCATCTTATGGGGCCTGAATCTTAGACACTTTTGGGAGCCTTCTTCAAGAAAAAGGCGTAAAATTACAAAAACTGTACATAATTGGGTATGAAAGTACATATGTATTCCACAAGAGATGGCCTAGATAGAAAAAAAAAAGTGCATATGTATTTAGAATGAGAAAATAAATCACGACAGACAGGGACCGTGGAGGTTCTAGACTCTTGCTTTTCAGATGTGCTTAAAAAATTTACCCCAAATGCTTCTTGATGGCGGCCTGCTTTTTCTTCCCCACTCAACAGCTCCATGCAATTAGCAGCACTCAGAGGGCCCCCATGAGTTTCCTTGGCTCCAGAAAATGTCTCCTTGGTGATGACTTCTCAAACAACTAAACAACTAAAGAAAACGGAGCAATTCCTACACCCCGTTCCAGGGGGAGGGGGAAAAGACTGGTCAAGAAGGGAAATGTAAAGATCATGGTGTATCACATGCCTTAGTTGGGAATAATATATACATGGTCATGATAATGTAAACGCCAAACATTGACATATCAGAAATTTAGGATATAACCATATTGGGAACTTAAAAGAAAGGGATGTAAAGGTGAGAGGGAGGGTGGGGGTGTAAAGGAGCTAAACCCTCATCCTTCCAGGCAGGATGTCAATCGATGTCATCCAGAACTGGAAAAGAGAAGAAGAAATGGCCAGTATTTGCATACTATTTAGGATATGTTAATATCAGAAAAACACAACCCAAAGCATTGAAGTAATTGCCTCTAGGGTTATGTATTCAGTATAAACTCAGTAAAAACCTTCTACAACGAATGACTTCTAAGATTCTACATTGATTTATGTTGACCAAAGTAGAAAATTAAAAAATAAAGTAATACTCCTCAAGAGGAGTGAGGCAAAAAGCTAACAGAAATAAAATGAAGGCGCTTCTGCTAAACTACCCGACATTCGGTGTTTCTCAAAATGTATTCCCGCAACCACCTGCCCTCAGATGACCTGACGTGCCAGTCCGTAATGGAGATGTATAGACCCAGCCCAGACCTACATAATTAGCAGTTCTCAGAGTGGTCCTTGCACTCTACCATTTAAAAAAGTTCCCCTAGACCCACTGTAAAACAAACTGTAGTAAAACAAACAAAAAACCAAAACAAATAATCTATTTAGAGACGGGATCTATGACTCATCAAACACACTATGGCAGACACTGCTGGCTGCCTACCCAATGTTCATTCTCTCCCCTGCCTTATTAACAAAATTCCTATTTTGTTATTATTATTATTTTTTGAGACGGAGTTTTGCTCTTGTTGCCCAGGCTGGAGTGCAAGTGGCATGATCTCGGCTCACTGCAACCTCTGCCTCCTGGGTTCAAGCGATTCTCCTGCCTCAGCCTCCTGAGTAGCTGGGACTATAGGCGCCTGCCAGCACGCCCGGCTGATTTTTTGTATTTTTAGTAGAGATGGGGTTTCACCAGGTTGGCCAGGCTGGTCTTGAACTCCTGACCTCAGGTGATCTACCTGCCTTGACCTCCCAAAGTGCTGGATTTACAGGTGTGAGCCACTGTGCCCGGCCCAAAATTCTTATTTTGATGTATTGGCAACGTGTCCATCTAAAACACTAGATTCTCTCAATTTCCCTTACTGTTAACAGTGTGTATGTGACATGGTTCTAACCAATGACATGTAAGAAGTCTTTTGGGGTGGGCTACCAGAAAAGCTGTTATTATTATTATTTATTATAAAGAAGGACAGGCCAGGTGCGGTGGCTCACACCTGTAATCCCAGCACTTTGGCAGGCTGAGGGGGCAGATCACGAGGTCAAGAGTTCAAGACCAGCCTGATCAACATGGTGAAACCCCATCTCTACTAAAAATACAAAACTTAGCGGGGCATGGTGGCACACGTCTGTAATCCCAGCTACTCAGAGGTTGAGGCAGAAGAATCACTTGAACCTGGGAAGCGGAGGTTTTAGTGAGCCGAGATCGTGCCATTGAGTGAGACTCCGTCTTGAAAGAAAGAAAGAGACAGAGACAGAGAGAGAGAGAGAGAGAAAGAAAAGAAAAGAAAACAGAAAAGACAAGACAAGACAAGACTCTACTGGCACATGCCTCTGCCCGTCTTTGTGCTGCAACTTGGGGAAGTGGGGATGAAAGCACCATGCTAAGGAGGGTGGTGCGGGAAGACAGAAGGAACCTGTCTCAGATGACGTTCACATCGGAACCCCTTTCCCAGCCCCAGCCTTCTCACCTCCAGACTTCTCGTTCTCTGAGAAAAACAAACTCCTTACTTGTTTAAGCTGCTGTAGCAGGGTTTTCTGTTCTTGTAGCTGAATGAACTTCTAATGACATCTCACATTTTTTCAGATGTTTATCTGACATATTTATCTGACCACGTTTTATGTATGCCTGCTAAGGGCACTGTGCTAGGAATAAGACAAGTAAAGCTCTGTGTCTTTAGCCACTATAATAACGGCTACAGTTAGAAGGTCCATAGGCATTTGAGGGAGGTTATGTTTGCTGTCACAGACCTCAAACCAAAAAAGTACATCGAAGTCAGTCACTGGATTTATACATTTGGCAAATTCTCAAGGGACCACATGACAGAAGGAGCAATAATCTGAACATTGTTTGTAGCTCCAATTCTTCAATGAAGTAGATTTGGGGAAGCAGCATGAGGTACTTGCTTTATTTTTCTTAAATCCAATTTTCTTCTTGAAAAACCACAAGATTGGACTTGACAATCTTTAAGATTATACCCAGCTCTAAGATATTTTTGTAATTATATGGAACAAAGCTGGGCATGAGATATACCAAACAAGAGAGTTTCTAAGTTTAGATTCTAACAATTCAAGTCAGAAAACATATTAAGTGTTCAAGAAAAACAAATCACAATCTTCCATCACAAAATTCAACAAGAACAACGAAAACCACTCCAGAGGCAGCTGTGGCATTCTGGAAGGAATGCTGGTTTCAGTTCTGGCTCTGCCATTGAATTACTGACGAACCCTGGACCACAGACACAATATCTCTGTTTCCATCTCCTTGTTTTTGAAATGCGGATTCTTATCTTCCCTGAACAGTGCTGTTTACAAACATCACCTTGTGCTCTGTAAAGCCTCATTATGATTTCAACAACCAGCAAGATAATGGCTTAGGATATCTAAGTCCTGGCAAGGAGAACGCGGGTGTGTACCTTGCTATATTCAGTTGAACTCTGCATCACATACAGGAGGCTGATACCCCTTTTGACTTTCCTTTTTCCTCCAATGGTGTAGCTTGTGGCCATTTAATTTTTACACAAGAGAATAGAAAAGAGAGACAAAATTCGCTAAAATTCGAATAGTCTCTTTGTGTTTCTTTCTAGCCTCAGTGAAGGTTTCGAGGAGAGGGCTGGCTGGTTAAAAGGGTAGAAGCTTAAGAGTTCAAAGAAAGTGTGAGGAGGACAGCACTCACCTGTGGCCTCTAATTGTTCATATTCAGTGTGGTCTCATACTGGGAATAATCTAGTGTTTGTCTTATGACCTGTCTATAGAAACAAATATGGAATGTGTCTATAATATATAATAGCCATTAGTTGATGACACACTAGTGACTTCAATTCTATTACAATAAAAAGTTTTGTAATAGCAAGGACTTTGACTAGGGGAGTGACTCTATGTGTGGTGAAACTGTCCTCACCCATTTTACATTTGAGGAAAAGAGATAATCTTTTGATTACACCCAACACAGGTAACATCTGTACTTTGAACAGTTAAGTATGGCAGCTGATGTTTAACTGAAGGTAAGGGGGAGATGAGAAACAGGAATAACTGGTGCCAAATGTGAGATTCAATAGCTTTGCCTCGGCCATCACAACCAACACCGACCAGAAGGGTGTGGGAGGAACTCATGGAATAAATGGGAACAGGTGTGGCCTGAGGATAAGTAAGTTGGGACACTGTTTCCATCTTCATGAAGATGTGAGAGGAAATCAAAGCTCTCTAAAAAGAAGGAAATGGAATGCTTGGCTCCTGTAATATCATAACAAATAATGCACAGCCAGAGGTCATGCCTCACCTTCTGCTTATCTCAGGCACCTCCGCTTGTAAAATCAGTGGGCCATATGCAATAAAACCTTCGTATCAGTTCTATATCTTTTCCCAGAAACCCCAGGAACAGAGGGAGCCAATATCCTTATTAAATCAAGAAGCTCACAGTCACGAAGAGCTAAGTGTGACGCTACTGGGCCCCTACCTAACCATGTGTCCCGATTCTTTCCGTAATTTCCCACTGCACAACATCCAGGTTACACTGAAGATATTACACATCCGGTTAAAAACAGTACACGTTTCTCATGAAAAATAAGCCATCCTTCCTATTACAATGAGTGTAAAATTGCAGGTAAAATGCTGTAGGCAGGTCTGTTCGGAAGGCTATGCGACCCTAGGAGACAAAAAGGCGCGGGAGGAGAAAGCGGCAGAGAACGTGAAAGAAGTGGCCATTTCTGCAACTTTTAGGAGAGCTACCTGCCCTCAAATTTTGAAAGGGTTTCTATTTCTTAAAGTGCTAGGTTTCCCTGGCTGAAACTCACATCTCTTCCCTCTAGGACTGGATCAAAGTTTCAGAGGTTGTTTCTCTGGCCCTAGACAGAGCCACCCCCGCAAATTTCTCCCCCACTGCACCTGACATCCGCTTCTATCCATGGTTCCATTAGCGGAAGCTAAGCGCTGGCTCGAGGGACTTTATCCACCGCCGCGTTATTAGATTCCAGGCTTCCTGGCCTCAGGAAAGGATCTGGCTCGTGTATTTGTGTATCGCAGCTAACAAGGAAAGGCAGTTGGGGTACCAGTGCCCAGAGCTATGTGAGCTGTGACTGGACACAGCCCAGGGGCCAGATGGCATCCCCAGGGGCGCGCGTCCCCGGACTCACGGGGCAGACGGAGGTCGGGGGCTTCACACCTTCCCCTCACCCGGCAACGCGGCAGACCTGACTCGCGGGGGACCGAGGAATATTCATTCCAGGGCCGCGGCCAGCCGGACAGAGGCACTTGGGGGCGGTGGGAGTAGTGTGCGCACCAGTTCTGAAGCCCGGAGGGGGCCCCAGGTGGGCTTCCGCGACACCAGGGCCCTCCATCCCCTCCCGTCCTCCCCTAGCGGAGCCTCCAACCCTGTCCCAGAACCCCTCCCAGTCCGTAGCCCCTCCCTGTCCGCGTCCCCTTCCCCGCAGGTCCCCTGCGAGTCGGAACCCCCTCTCCATCACAGCCCCGCTCCTTGGCGGGGCCCTCTCTCCCTTCGAGCCCTCCTCCAGGTTCCAGCCCCCTGCGGGTACGGACGTCTGACCTGTGCCCAGCGCCTCGCAGCCGTCTGCAGCCCGCGCCGCACGCCAAGTGCGTCCGCCCAGAAGCAGGTGCAGCTCCAGGCCCGCCCCGCCCCGCTGCGCCCCGCCCCGCTCCACTCCTCCAGGCCTGGCAGCAGCCAGCCGCTTTCCACCCTTGACCGCCCTTCCCGGTCCCGGCCAGCGTGCGGGGCCTCTGTCGTCAGGTCCGCACTTCCTCCAGGCCCTTGACTTTCCCCTGGAGATGTCTCTGGCCCCAGGAACTCCCTAAGCTGTGTGCTTCAGGAGGGGCTGGTTCCTGAGTCACCCAGGAGGACTGCAACCAACCGTGACCTCCTGGGATGCAAAGAGATCGCAGGGCCTGGGAGGCAGCGAGGATCCCGAGCAGAGGCTGTGGCTCTGAAGAGTGTTTGTTACCAAGCCAGGCAACTACTACGAACACACCCAGAGAAACAGCCACAGATCACCGTCCAGCAAAGGAAGAAGGCGCCAACCGTCCATCAGGGTCCACAACCCAGTTTTCCTAGTTTAAGTTTGGTGGCTAACTTTGAGTGTCACTTCATTCATTCATTCATTCATTCTTTCATTCGTTCAGCGAATCTGCCATGTTCCCATCTGATAGCAGATCTGACAGGTGGGCACAGTTCTAGGTGCCGATTAAGAAGGAGACAAAGTTCCTGTCCTGGAGAACGGGGCTTCCTGCTGAGGAGGCATGACTTTCTTTGTGGTATTGTGCTGTCGCAGCAGCATCCTCTTGTATAAGCTACTGAGAGGTGAAGCTGGCTGGGCTTCTGGGTAGGATGGGGACTTGGAGAACTTTTCTGTTTAGCTAAAGGATTGTAAACACACCAATCAGCACTCTGTGTCTAGCTAAAGGTTTGTAAACACACCAGTCAGCACTCTGTAAAAATGCACTAATCACTGCTCTGTGTCTAGCTAATCCAGTGGGACCTGGAGAACTTTTCTGTCTAGCTAAAGGATTGTAAATGCACCAATGAGCGCTCTGTGTCTAGCAAGAGGTTTGTAAACACACCAATCAGCACTCTGTAAAAATGGACCAATCAGCACTCTGTAAAATGGACCAACCAGCACTCTGTAAAATAGACCAATCAGCGCTCTGTAAAATAGACCACCAGGATGTGGGCGGGGCCAAATAAGGGAATAAAAGCTGGCCGCGTGCGCCAACAGTGGCAAGCTGGCGGGTCTTGTTACATGTTTTGGAGGCTTTGTTCCTTGCTCTTCGCAATAAATCTTACCGCTGCTAACTTTTGGGTTTGCGTTACGTTTATAAGCTGTAAAACTCACCGGGAAGGTCTGCAGCTTCACTCTTGAAGCCAGCGCCAGCGAAACCACGAACCCGCAGGCAAGAACAAATCTGGAAGCGCCACCTTTAAGAGCCCTAACACTCACTGCGAAGGTCTGCGGCTTCACTCCTGAAGTCAGCGAAACCATGAACCCCCGTGGAGGAGCAAACAACTTCGGACACACCATCTTTAAGAGCTCTAAGACTCACTGCAAAGGTCTGTGACTTCAGCCCTGCAGTCGGCAAGGCCGTGAACCCACTGGGAGGAACGAACAACTCCGGATGCCACGTTTAAGAGCTGTAACACTGGCTGCGAAGGTTTGCGGCTTCACTCCTGAAGTCATGCAAGACCATGAACCCACCAGAAGGAAGAAACTCCGGACACATCTGAACATCTGAACGAACAAACTCCGGACACACCAGTGTTAAGAACTGTAACACTCATCGCGAGGGTCCGCAGCGTCGTTCTTGAAAGCCAGACCAAGAACTCCCCGGAAGGAACCAATTCTGGACACACTAGGAGGTTGGTCTCGTGGAATGGTTCTGCACCCTGTGTGTGTGTTGCCCATCAACCCTGTGCACAATATTAAAAGAACGCAAGCGGTAAGTCCCCCTCTCAGACCTACTGTTAAGAATCCAGGGCTGATGCACCTATTAAAAACTGCTCAGGAGGCCTGGGGAAGTCGGGATTGAGAACCACGGGTCTAGATCTCTAAGATGCCTGACAGCTTATTCCACTGTTGAGGGCACTGGCAATCAGGAACGGCTTCATGGCAGAGGTGTTTGTATTTGGGTTTTAAAGCAGGGCCACAGATACACATTAGCAGTGCAGAAGGACACAGGATCCAACGGGCAAGCCTCTTGACCAAATGGCTCTCCCTTCCTGTAAAGTCAAAGAAAATCACTGTGAAGGATAAGGCATTAACTGGAGCAGGTCTTTCCCTGGTAAAAAAGAGTGAATGGGATCTCTTGGGAGGTGGTAATGGCCAAGAGGTACTGCCATCAGTTAAAAGGATAATGGAGTCATGCACCTTGGAGGATGTGCGGCACGCAGGCAGGAGCTGGGAGGGCATCTTTTAAATTTGCCATCAGCTCAGGAAGTTAATCACACGTATCCTAGCACTTGTTCACACCCATTGTTTTAGAAATCGTTGATAGAGTGGAGTCCTGGATGCCTGTTACCCTGGGAGAGGCTGTCCTCTGTCACCAGGTCCCTTTTATGGACAGGTATATTCTTTAGTAATATTTACCTTGCTTATGATGATGAAACAAAGGTGTGACCTCTTAATTGTATAGTTACTGGTGGGTAGAGATGCTTTTTTCTTTCATTTTCTTTTTTTTTTTTTTTGAGACGGAGTTTTGCCTTTGTTGCCCAGGCTGGAGTGCAATGGTGCAATCTCGGCTCACCACAACCTCGGCCTCCTGGGTCCAAGCAATTCTTCTGCCTCAGCCTCCTGAGTAGCTGGCATGACAGGCATGCGCCACCACGCCCTGCTAATTTTGTATTTTTAGTAGACTCGGGGTTTCTCTGTTTGTCAGACTGGTCTTGAACTCCTGACCTCAGGTGATCTACCCACCTCGGCCTCCTAAAGTGCTGGGATTACAGGTGTGAGCCACCTCGCCCGGCTGAGATGCTGCTTAATATTAAAAAATCTAAACAAAGAAAATTATTTCTGCCTCAAATTATAATAACCAGGTGCCAGGACAAAACCAGTTTTTAATTTTGTGTGTGTGTGTGTGTGTGTGTGTGTGTTTGAGACAGGGTCTCACTTTGTTGCCCAGGATGAAGTTCAGTGGTGCAGTCATAGGTCACTGCAGCCTTGACTTCCCAAGCTCAAGAGATACTCCTGCCACAGCTTCCTAAGTAGCTGGGACTATAGGTGTGCATCAACATGCGTGGCTAATGTTTACATTTTTAAAAATTTCAATAGTTTTTGGGGAACAGGTCATTTTTTGTTATATGGGTAAGTTTTTCAGTGGTGATTTCTGAGATTTTTGTGTACTCATCACCTGAGCAGTGTACACTGTACCCAATGTGTAGTTTTTTATCCCTCACTCTCCTCCCTCTTTCCCCTGAGTCCCCAAAGTCCATTTTATCTTTTTCTTTCTTTCTTTTTTTCTTTTGTTTTTTTGAGACAGAGTCTTGCTCTGTTGCCCTGGCTGGAGTTCAGTGGTGCAATCTCGGCTTACTGCAACTTCCGTCTCCCAGGTTCAAGCCATTCTCCTGCCTCAGGCTCCCGAGTAACTGGGACTACAGGCGCGTGCCACAACGGCTAATTTTTTGTATTTTTAGTAGAAATAGGGTTTCATTATGTTAACCAGGATGGTCTCAATCTTCTGACTTCGTGATCTGCCTGCCTCAGCCTCCCAAAGTGCTGGGATTACAGGTTGGGGCCACCATTCCTGGCCCATTATATCATTCTTTTTTTTTTTTTTTTTTTTTTTGAGACGGAGTCTTGCTCTGGCACCCAGGCTGGAGTGCAGTGGCCGGATCTCAGCTCACTGCAAGCTCCGCCTCCCGGGTTCACGCCATTCTCCTGCCTCAGCCTCCGGAGTAGCTGGGACTACAGGCGCCCACCACCTCGCCCGGCTAGTTTTTTGTGTTTTTTTAGTAGAGACGGGGTTTCACCATGTTAGCTAGGATGGTCTTGATCTTGTGACCTCGTGATCCGCCCGTCTCGGCCTCCCAAAGTGCTGGGATTACAGGCTTGAGCCACCGCGCCCGGCCTATATCATTCTTATGCCTTTGCATCCTCATAGCTTAGCTCCCCCTATAAGTGAGAACATACGATGTTTGGTTTTCCATTCCTGAGTTACTTCACTTGGAATAATGGTCTCCAATTCCATACAAATTGCTGCAAATGCCGTTACTTCATTCCTTTTTATGGCTGAGTAATATTCCATGGTGTAAATATATCACATTTTCTTTATCCACTTGTTGGTCAAGGGGCATTTAGGCTGGTTCCGTATTTTTGCAATTGTGAATTCTGCTCCTATAAACATGCAGATGCAAGTGGCTCATATAATGACTTCTTTTCCTCTGGGTAGATAATAGTGGGACTACTGGATCAAATGGTAGTTTTACTTTTAGTTCTTTAAGGAGTCTCCATAAAGTTTTCCACAGTGGATGTAGTAGTTTATATTCCCACCATCAGTGTAAAAGTGCCCTTTTCATCACAATCTTGCAAACATCTACTATTTTTTGACTTTTTAAATTATGGCCAGTCTTGCAGAAGTAAGGTGGTATTTCATTGTGGTTTTAATTTGCATTTCCCTGATAATTAGTGATGTTGAGCATTTTTTTCCCACGTATTAGTCATTTGTATATCTTCTTTTGAGAACTGTCTATTCATGTTCTTTGCCCACTTTTTGATGGGATTATTTCTTTTTTTCTTGCTGATTTGAGTTCCTTGTAGATTCTGGATATTAGTCCTTTGTAGGGTGCATAGTTTGCGAATATTTTCTCCCATTCGGTGAGGTGTCTGTTTACACTGCTGAGTATTTCTTTTGCTGTGCCTAAGTGTTTAATTAGGTCATATCTATTTTTGCTTTTGTTAGTTTTGCTTTTGGGTTTTTGGTCTTGAAATCTTTGCCTAAGTCAATGTCTAAGAGTTTTTTCCAGTGTTATCTTGTAAAGTTTTTATGGTTTCAGGTCTTATGTGTAAGTCTTTGATCCATCTTGAGTTGATGTTTGTATGAGGTGAGAGATGAGGATCCAGTTTCATTCTTCTGTATGTGGCTTGCCAGTTATCCCACCACTATTTGTTGAATAGGGTGCCCCTTCCCCACTTTGTATTTTTGCTTTCTTTGTAGAAGATCAGTTGGTTGTAAGTATTTGGCTTTATTTCTGGGTTCTCTATTCTCTTCCATTGGTCTATGCGCATATTTTTATATTGGTAACATGCTGTTTTGGTACTGGTTTAAATTTTGCAGGATAGTTTGAAGTCAGTTAATGTGATGTCTCCAGATTTTTTTTTGTTTTGTTTTGCTTAGTCTTGCTTTGGCTATGTGGGGTCCTTTTTGTTTCCATATGAATTTTAGAATTTTTTTTTCTAGTTCTGTGAAGAATGATGGTACTTTGATAGGAATTGCACTGAATATGTAGATTGCTTTTGACAGTATGGTCATTTTCACAATATTGATTCTACCCATCCATGAGCATGGGATGTGTTTCCATTTGTTTGTCATCAGTGATTTCTTTCAGCAGTGTTTCGTAGTTTTCCTTGTAGAGGTCTTTCACCTCCTTGGTTTTATATATATATATGTCTTAGATAGTTTTTATTACCTTGAGGTATGTCCCTTCCATGCCAATTTTTCTGAGGGTTTTAATCATAAAGCAATGCTTTATGATTTTATATATATATATATATGCACACACACACAACAGTTCTCTCTCTATATATTGCAGCTGTTGTAAAAGGGATTGCGTTCTTGATTTGTTTCTTAGCTTGGTCATTGTTGGTATTTAGTGGTGTTACTGACTTGTGAACATTTATTTTGTATTCTGAAACTTTACCGAATTCACTTATTCAATCTAGAAGCCTTTTGGATGAGTCTTGAGAGTTTTGTAGGTATACAATCTTATCAGTGAACTGCAAGTTTGACTTCCTCTTTACTGATTTGGATGCCCTTTCTTTCTTTCTCTCTCATGTCTGCTTGCTTTGGCTAGGACTTCCAGTATTATGTTGAATGAAGTGGTGAAAGTGAGCATCCTTGGCTTGTTCCAGTTCTCAGGGGGAATGCTTTCAACTTTTCCCTGTTCAGTATAATGTTGGCTGTCGGTTTGTCATAGATAGCATTATCTTGAGGTATGTCCCTTCCATGTCAATTTTTCTGAGGGTTTTAATCATAAAGCGATGCTGCATTTTGTCAAATGCTTTTTCAGCATTGATCGGGATAATAATGTGATTTTTGTTTTTAATTTTGTTTACTGGATATATTACTTTTATTGACTTATATATCCCTGCATCCCTGGTATGAAACCCACTTGGCTACTGCTGTATTATCTTTAAAATTTTTTTTTCTTAAGTTATTGGGGTACTGGTGGTATTTGGTTACATGAGTAAGTTGTTTAGTGGTGATTTGTGAGATTTTGGTGCAGTCATCACCCGAGCAGTATACACTGCACCATATTTGTAGTCTTTTATCCCTTGACCCCCTCCTACTTTTCTCCCCAAGACCCCACAGTCCATTGTGTATCATTCTTTGCCTTTACATCCTCATAGCTAACTTCCACATATCAGTGAGAACATAAGATGTTTGGTTTTCCATTCCTTAGTTACTTCACTTAGAATATTAATCTCCAGTTTCATCCAGGTCACTGCAAATGCTGTTAATTCATTCCTTTTCATGGCTGTGTAGTATTCCATACATATATATGTATCACAGTTTTTTTTAATCCACTCATTGATTGATCAGCATTTGGGTTGGTTCCACAATTTTGCAATTGTAAATTGTGCTGCTGTAAACATGCATGTGCAAGTATATTTTTCAAATAATGACTTCTTTTCCTCTGGGTAGATACCTACTAGTGGGATTGCCAGATCAAATGATAATTCCCCTTTCAGTTCTTTAAGGAATCTCCACACTTGTTTCCATAATGGTTGTAGTAGTATACATTCCCACCAGCAGTGTGGAAGTGTTCCTGGTTCACTGCATCCACGCCAACGTCTACTGCTGTTTTTTTGATTATGGCCATTCTTGCAGGAGTGAGGTGGTATCTCATTGTGGTTTTGATTTGCATTTCCCTCACCATTAGTGGTGTTGAGCATTTTTTAATATGTTTGTTGGACATTTGTATATCTTCTTTTGAGATTTGTCTATTCATGTCCTTAGCCCACTTTTTGATGGGATTGTTTGTTTGTTTGTTTTTTGAGACAGAGTCTTGTTCTTGCTGCCCAGGATGGAGTGCAATGGTGAGATCTTGGCTTACTGCAACCTCCGCCTCCCAGGTTTAAGTGATTCTCCTGCCTCAGCCTCCCAAGTAGCTGGGATTACAGGCACCTGCCACCACGCCTGGCTCATTTTGTATTTTTTTTTTTTTTTTTTTGAGATGGAGCCTCGCTCTGTCACCCAGGCTGGAGTGCAGCGGCTCACTGCAAGCTCTGCCTGCCGGGCTCACGCCATTCTCCTGCATCAGTTTCTCGAGTAGCTGGGACTACAGGTGCCCGCCACCACACCCAGCTAATTAAAAAAATATATATTTTTAGTAGATACGGGGTTTCACCATGTTAGCCAGGATGATCTCAATCTCCTGACCTCGTGATCCACCTGACTCGGCCTCTCAAAGTGCTGGGATTACAGGTGTGAGCCACTGTGCGTGGCTGTTTTTTTCTTACTGATTTGTTTGAGTTTGTTGTAGATTCTGGATATTAGCCCTTTGTCAGATGTGTAGATTGTGAAGGTTTTCTAGCACTCTGTAGGTTGTTTGTTTACTCTGCTGACTCTTCCTTTTGTGGTGCAAAAGCTCTTTAGTTTAATTAGGTCCCAGCTATTTATCTTTGTTTTTACTGCATTTGCTTTTGGGTTCTTGGTCATGAAATCCTTGCCTAAGCCAATGTCTAGGAGGGTTTTTCCAGTGTTATCTTCTATAATTTTTATAGTTTCAAGTCTTAAAGTCCATGATCCATCTTGAGTTGATTTTTGTATAAGGTGAGAGATGAGGATCCAGTTTAATTCTCCTACATCTGGCTTGCCAATTATCCCAGCATCATTTGTTGAATAGGGTGTCCTTTCCCCACTTTGTGTTGTTGCATGCTTTGTCAAAGATCAGTTGGCCCTAAGTATTTGGGTTTATTCCTGGGTTTTCTATTCTGTTCAGTTGGTCTGTGTGCCTATTTTTATGCCAGTACCATGCTGTTTTGGTGACTATGGCCTTATAGTATAGTTTGAAATCAGGTAGTGTGATGCCTCCAGGTTTGTTCTTTGTGTTTAGTTTTGTTTTGGTTATGTGGGCTTTTTTTTGGTTCCATATGAATTTTAGAATTTTTTTTCTAGTTCTGTGAAGAATGATAGTGGTATTTTGATGGGGATTACACTGAATTTGTAATTATTTTTGGTAGTATGGTCATTTTCACAATATTGATCCTACCTGTTCATGAGCGTGGGATGTGTTTCCATTTGTTGGTGTCATCTATGATTTCTTTCAGCAGTGTTTTTTTGTTTTCCTTGTAGAGGCCTTTTGATTCCTTTGTTAGGTATATTCCTAAAGTGTTTTTTTTTTTTTTTTTTTTTTTGCAGCTGTTGTAAAAGGGGTCGAGTTCTTGATTTGATTCTCCGCTTGGTCACTGTTGGTGTATAGAAGAGCTATGATTTATGTACATTAATCTTGTGTCCAAAAACTTTGCTGAATTCTTTTATCAGTTCTAGGAGCTTTCTGGAGGAGTCTTTAGGGTTTTCAAGGCAAACAATCATAACGTCAGCAAACAGTGACTGTTTGACTTCCTCTTTACTAATTTGGATGCCCTTTATATCATTCTCTTGTCTGATTGCTCTGGCTAGGACTTCCAGTACTGTGTTGAAGAGGAGTGGTGAGAGTGGGCGTCCTTGTCTTATTCCCGTTCTCAGAGAGAATGCTTTCAACTTCTCCCCATTCAGTATTATATTGGCTGTGGGTTTGTCATAGATGGCTTTTATTACATTGAGGTATGTCCCTTGTATGCTGATATTGCTGAGCGTTGTAATCATAAAGTGATGCTGGATTTTGTTGAATCCTTTTTTTTTTCTGCATCTATCGAGAGGATTGTATGATTTTTGTTGTTAATTTTGTTTATGTGGAGTATGACATTTATTGACCTGTATATGGTTAAATGGTCCTTGCATCCTTGGTATGAAACCCACTTGATCCTGGTGGATTATCTTTTTGATATGTTGTTGGATTCAGTTAGCTAGTATTTTGTTAAGGATTTTAGCATCTGTGTTCATCAAGGATATTGATCTGTAGTTTTCTTTGTTGATTGTGTCCTTTCCTGGTTTTGGCATTAGGGTAATGCTGGCTTCACAGAATGAATTATGGAGGGTTCCTTTTTCCTTTATCTTGTGGAATTGTGTCAAAAGGATTGGTACCACTTCTTTGAATATCTGGTAGAATTATCCTATGAATCCGTCTGGTCCTGGACTTTTTTTTGTTGATAATTTTAAAATTACCATTTCAATCTCACTGCTTGTATTGGTGTGTTCAGGGTATCTAATTCTTTCTGATATAAGTTAGAAGAGTTGTATTTTTCCAGGAATTTATCCCTTTCTCCTAGGTTTTCTAGCTTATGTGTGTAAAGGTGTTGATAGTAGCCATGAATGATCTTTTGTATTTCAGTGGTGTCAGTTGTAGTATATCCTGTTTTGTTTCTTAGTGAGGTTATTTGGATTTTCTTCTTTTCTTGGTTAATTTTGCTTAATGGTCTATCAATTTTATTTTATCTTTTCAACAAACCAGTTTCTTGTTTCATTTATCTTTTTTTTTGTTGTTGTTGTTGCAATTTCATTTAGTTCTGCTCTGATCTTCGTTATTTCCTTTTTTCTGCTGGGTTTCAGTTTGATTTGTTCTTGTTTCGCTAGTTCCTTGAGGTGTGACCTTAGATTGTCTATTTGTGCTCTTTCAGACTTTTTGATGTAGGTGTTTAGGGCTATGAACTTTCCTCTTAGCACCACCTTAGCTGTATCCTAGAGTTTCAATAGGTTGTGTCATTATTGTCATTCAGTTCAAAGAATTTTTAAATTTCCATCTTGATTTTGTTTTTGACCCAATTCTCATTCAGGAGCAGGTTATTTAATTTCCATGTATTTGCTTGGTTTTGAATGTTCCTTTTGGAGTTGATTTCTAGTTTTATTCCACTGTGGTCTGAGAGAGTGCTTGATGTAATTTCAACTTTCTTAAATTTATTGAGGCTTGTGTTATGGCCTATCACATGGTTTATCTTGGAGAAAGTTCCATGTGTTGTTGAACAGAATGTGTATTCTGCGGTTGTTGGATGCAATGTTCTATATATATCTGTTAAGTGAATTTGTCCCAAGGTATAGTTTAAATCCATTGTTTCTTTGTTGACTTTCTGTCTTGATGACCTGTTTAGTGCTGTCAGTGGAGTACTGAAGTCCCCCACTATTATTGTGTTGCTATCTATCTCATTTCTTAGGTCTAGTAGTAATTGTTTTATAAATTTGGGAACTCTAGTGTTAGGTGCATATATGTTTAGGATTGTGATATTTTTCTGTTGGACAAGACCTTCTATCATTATATAATGTTCTTCTTAACTGCTGTTGCTTTAAAGTTTTTTTGCCTGCTTGCTTTCGGTGTCCATTTGCTTTGCAAGAAATGCCTTTTCCCACCCCTTTACTTTAAGTTTATGTGAGTCTTTATGTGTTAGGTGAGTCTCCTGAATGCAGCAGATAGTTGGTTGGTGAGTTCTTACCCATTCTGTGGTTCTGTATTTTTTAAGTGTAGCATATATAGGCCATTTACATTCAATGTCAGTATTGAAATGTGAGGTACCATTGCATTCATCATGCTCTTTGTTGCCTCATTACTTTTTTTGTTTTTGCTTTTTAGCTTGTATTTTTGTTTTATAGGTCCTGCATGATTTATGCTTTAAAGAGGTTCTGTTTGGATGTGTTTCCAGGATTTGTTTAAAGATTTAGAGCTTCTTTTAGCAGTTCATGTAGTGGTGGTTTGGTAATGGTGAATTCTCTCAGCATTTGTTTGTCTGAAAATGACTGTATCTTTTCTTCATATATGATGATTAGTTTTGCTGGCTACAAAATTCTTGGCAATCATTTTGTTTGAGGAGGCCGAAGATAGGGTCCCGATCCCTTCTAGCTTGTAGGGTTTCTTTTGAGAAATCTGCTGTTAATCTGATAGGTTTTCCTTAATAGGCAACCTGGTGCTTCCATCTCACAGCTCTTAAGATTCTTTCCTTTGTCTCAACTTTGGATAACCTGATGACAATATGCCTAGATAAAGATGTTTTTGCGATGAATTTCCCTGGTGTTTTTTGTGCTTCTTGTATTTGCACGTCTAGGTCTTTAGCAAGGCTAGGGAAGTTTTCCTCAACTATTTCCCCAAATAAGTTTTCCAAGCTTTTAGAATTGTCTTCTTCCTCAGGAGCACTGATTATTCTTAGGTTTGGTCATTTAACATAATCTCAGACTTCTTGGAGGCTTTGTTTATATTTTCTTACTCTCTTTTTTTTGACTTTGATGGATTGGGTTAATTCAAAGATCTTGTCTTTGAGCTCTGAATTTTTTTCTTCTACTTGTTCAATTCTGTTGCTGAGATTTTCCAGAGCATTTCACATTTCTAAAAGTGTGTCCAAAATTTCCTGAATTTTTGACTGCTTTTTCTTTAAGTTACCTATTTCCTTGAGTATTTCTCCCTTCACTTCTTGTATCATTTTTTGGATTTCCTTGCACTGGGATTTGCCTTTCTCTCATCCCTCTCTGATTAGCTTAATAACAAACCTCCTGCGTTCTTTTTCAGGTAAATCAGGGATTTCTTCTTGATTTGGATCCATTACTGGTGAACTAGTGTGATTTTTGGGGGGTGTCAAAGCACCTTGTTTTGTCATATTACCGGGGTTGGTTTTCTGGTTCCTTCTTATTTGGGTAGGCTCTATCAGAGGGAAGGTCTAGGGCTGAAGGCTGTTGTTCAGACTTTTTTCTCCCATGGGGTGTTCCCTTGATGTAGTGCTCGCCCCGTTTTCCTGTGGATGTGGCTTTCTGTGAGCCAAACTGCAGTAATTATTGTCTCTCTTCTGGGTCTAGCCACCCAGCGAGTCTACCCGGTTCCAGACTGGTACTGGGTGTTGTCTGCACACAGTCCTGTGATGTGAACCGTCTATGGGTCTCTCAGCTGTGGATACCAGCACCTGTTCCAGTGGAGGTGGTGGAGGATGCAGTGGACTCCGTTAAGGTCCTTAGCTCTGATGGTTTAATGCTCTATTTTTGTGCTGGTTGGCCTCCTGCCAGGAGGTGGCATTTTCCGGAAAGCATCAGCTGTAGTAGTGTGGGGAGGGACTGTGGTGGGCGGGACCCTGGAACTCCCAAGATTAAATTCCGTTTGTCTTCTGCTGCTAGGGTGGATTGGGAAGGACCATCAGGTGTAGGCGAGGCTTGGCGTGATGAGCTGAGACTCTCCTTGGGCGGGTCTTGCTGTGGCTGCTGTGGGGGATGGGAGTGAGATTCCCAGGTCATTGGAGCTGTGTACCTAGGAGGATTGTGGCTCCCTCTGCTGAGTCATGCTGGTTGTCCGGGGAATGGGGGGAAGCCAGCAGTCACAGGCCTCATCCAGCTCCCATGTAAACCGAAGGGCCACTCTCATTCCCACTGTGCCTCCCACAACAGCCCTGAGTCTGTTTCCAGGCAGAGGGTGAGATGGACTTGAAAACTTATTGGAGGCTTTCTGCCTCCTAACTGTGAAAGAAAAGGGCTTTAGTTCTTCCCCCTGCCTGTGAAGTCTGCGCGCCAGATTCATGCCCTCCCCCAAGTTCTGGCCAAGAGGCTTCTCGCCCCTTTCAAATTGTTAACAGAGTTCCGCTAGAGAATTCCTTCTCCCTGTGGAGTTTTACCCCCTGCTCCTCTGGCCATCCTCCTGATGGATCCCTGTGGTGTCAGGCAGGAATGGACTGCTTGGGGACCCACGGAGCTCCCAGCGCCTTTCTGGTGCTTCCTGTACGCCTGTATTTCGCTCAACTCTCTAACTTGACTCAGCTCCAGGTAAAGTTAAACTTCTCCCACAAACAGACCTTCAGCTTCTCTAGTGGGGGTGTGTTTGGGAAAGGAGAGAGTCTCCTTTCCCACTTCTGCAGTTGGGGCACTCACAATATTTAGGGTGTCTCCTCGGTCCTGCAGGAGCAGTCTGATTCCTTCCGAGGGTCTTTGGATCCTCTCAGGATTGCTGGTTTTTTCTTCCAGTCAATCTGGGCTAAAAATCACAGTGCAAACCTCTGCATGCTGCCTTGTTTGTAGCTGCAATCTAGTCCTGCCTCCCATCTGCCATGATCCCAAAATCCACCTGTATTATCCCTTTGATATGCTGTTGGATTCGGTTAGCTAGCATTTTGTTGATGATTTTTGCATCTATGTTCATCAGGGATATTGGTCTGTAGTTTTCTTTTCTTTCTTTTTTTTGGTTATGTCCTTAACTGGTTTTGGAATTAGGGTGATATTGACTTCATAGAATGATTTAGAGGCATTCCCTCTTTCTTTATCTTTTGGAATATTTTCAGTAAGATTGATACCAATTCTGCTTTGAATGTCTGATAGAATTCAGCTGTGAATCCATCTGATGCTGGACTTTTTTCGTTGGCAATTTTTTTTTTTTTTTTTTTTTCCCCTGAGAGGGAGTCTTGCTCTGTTACCCAGGCTGGAGTGCTGTTGAGAGGTGAAACCAGCTGGGCTTCTGGGTCTGGTGGGGTGTTGGGGAAATTTTCTGTCTAGTTAAAGGTTTGTAAATGCACCAATCAGCGCTCTGTGTCTAGCTAAAGGTTTGTAAACACACCAATCAGTGCTCTATAAAAACAGACCAATCAATGCTCTGTAAAATGGACCAATCAGCAGGATGTGGGCAGGACCAAATAAGGAAATAAAAGCTGGTCACCCCAGCCAGCAGCAGCAACCCACTGCAGTCCCCTTCCTGGCTGTGGAAGCTTTGTTGTTTTGCTCTTCACAATAAATCTTGCTGCTGCTCATTCTTTGGGTCTGTACTACCTTTACGAGCTGTAACACTCACTGTGAAGGTCTGCAGCTCCACTCCTGAAGTCAGCAAGACCACGAACCCACACTGGGAGGAACAAATAACTCCGACACACCATCTTTAAGAGCTGTAACACTCACTGCCAAGGTCTGCAGCTTCACTCCTGAAGTTGGCAAGACCATGAACCCATTGGAAAGAAGAAACTCCAGACACATCTGAACATCTGGAGGAACAAACTCCGGACACACCACCTTTAAGAAATGTAACACTCACCGTGAGGGTCTGTGGCTTCATTCTGACACCAAGAACCCACTGGAAGGAACCAATTCTGGACACACTGTGGCACGATATTTGCTCACTGTGACCTCTGCTTCCTGGGTTTAAGCAATTCTCCTGCCTCGGCCTCCCAAGTAGTTGGGATTATAGGTGTGTGCCACCGTACCCAGCTAATTTTTTTGTATTTTTAGTAGAGACGGTGTTTCACCATGTTGGCTAGGCTGGTCTCGAACTCATGACCTAGTGATCTGCTCACCTCGGCCTCCCAAAGTGTTGGGATTACTGTGAGCCACCACACTCGACTTTGTTGGCAATTTTTTTTTTTTGAGACGGAGTTTCACTCATGTGGTCTAGGCTGGAGTGCAATGGCATGATCTTGGCTCACTGTAATGTCTGCCTCCTGAGTTCAAGGGATTCTCCTGCCACAGCCTACTGAGTAACTGGGATTACAGGTGCTTGCCACTATATCAAGCTAATTTTTTGTATTTTTAGTAGAGATGGGGTTTCACCATTTTGGTCAGGCTGATCTTGAACTCCTGACCTCAGGTGATCCACCTGCCTCGGCCTCCCAAAGTGCTGAGAGTTGTGAGCCAACGTGCCTGCCTGGCAATTTTAAAATTACTGTTTCAATCTTGCTACTTGTAATTGGCCTGTTCACAGTTTCTGTTTCTTCCTGATTTAACCTAGGAGGGTGGTATATTTCCAGGAATTTATCTGTCTCCACTAGATTTTCTAGTTTATGTGTGTAAAGATGTTCATAGTAGCCTTGAATGATCTTTCATATTTCTGTGATATCAGTTGTAATGTCTCCCATTTCATTTCTAATTGAGCTTGTTTGGATCTTCTCTCTTCTTGGTTAATCTGGCTAATGTTCTAGTAGTTTTGTTTCTTTCCAAAGAACCAGCTTTTTGTTTTTTATATATATATATATGTGTGTGTGTGTATATATATATATATGTTTAAATTTCATTTAGTTCTGCTGTGATCTTTGTTATTTCTTTCCTTCTGCTGGGTTTTTTTTTTTTGTTTGTTTGTTTGTTCTTGTTTCTCTAGTTCCTTGAAGTGTGACCTGAGATTGTCTGTTTGCATTCTTTCATACTTTTTGATGTAGGTGTTCAACGCTCTGAATTTCCTCTTAGCACCACTTTTGCTGTATCCCAGAGGTTTTGAAAAGTTGTGTCACTATTATCATTCAGTTCAAATAATTTTAAAATTTCCGTCTTGATTTTACTGTTGACCCAAAGATAATTCAAGAGCAGATTATTTAATTTTCATGTATTTTTTATACTTTTGAGGGTTCTTTTTGGAGTTAATTTCTAGTTTTATTCCACTGTGGTCTGAGAGGATACTTGATACAATTTTGATTTTTTAAAATTTACCAAAACTTGTTTTGTGACCTATCACATGGTCTATCTTGGAGAATGTTCCATGTGCTGAAGAAAAGAATGTATATTCTGCAGTTGTTGGGCAGAATGTTCTGGAAATATCTGGTAGGTCCATTTGTATAGTTTAAGTCCATTGTTTCTTTGTTGATTTTCTGTCTTGATGACTTGTCTAGTGTTGTCAGTGGAATACTGAAGTCCTCCACTATTATTGTGTTGCTGTTTATCTTGTTTTTTAGGTCTAGTAGTAATTGTTTTATAAATTTGGGAGCTCCAGTGTTAGGTGCATATATAGTTAGGATTGTGATATTTTCTTGCTGAACAAGGTCTTTTATCATTATATAATGTTCTTTGTCTTTTTAAACTATTGTTACTTTAAAGTCTGTTTTGTTTGATACAAGAATAGCTACTCCTGCTCCCTTTTGGGTTCCATTGATGTAAAACGTCTTTTCCCACCCCTTTACCTTAAGTTTATGTGAGTTCTTAAGTGTTTGGTGAGTCTCTTGAAGGCGGCAGATAGTTGATTGGTGTATTTTTATCCATTCTGCTGTTCTCTATCTTTTAAGTGGAGCATTTGGCCCATTTACATTCAGTGTTAACATTGAGATGTGAGGTAGTGATGTTCTATTCATCATATTAGTTGTTGCCTTAATACCTTGTTTTCTTCCCCACTGTGTTACTGTTTTATAGGCCCTGTGAGATTTATGATTAAAGAGGTTCTATTAATATTTTGGTGTATTTTGAGGTTTTGTTTCAAGATTTAGAATTCATTTAAGCATTTCTTGTAGTGCTGGTTTAGTAGTGGCAAATTCTGTCAGCATTTGTTTGTCTGAAAAAAGACTTTATCTCTTCTTCATTTATTAAACTTGCTTTCGCTGAATACAAAATTCTTGGCTGATAATTGTTTTGTTTTAGGAGGCTAAAGATGGGTTCCCAATACCTTCTGGCTTACAAGGTTTCTGCTGAGAAGTCTGATAAGTTTTCCTTTATAGGTTACCTAATACTTTGCCTTACAGCTCTTAAGATTCTTTCCTTAAGATTCTTGACTTTAGGCCGGGCGCGGTGGCTCACGCCTGTAATCCCAGCACTTAGGGAGGCCGAGACGGGTGGATCACGAGGTCAGGAGATCAAGACCAGCCTGACTAACACGGTGAAACCCCGTCTCTACCAAAAAAATACAAAAAACTAGCCGGGCGAGGTGGCGGGCGCCTGTAGTCCCAGTTACTCGGGAGGCTGAGGCAGGAGAATGGCGTGAACCCGGGAGGCGGAGCTTGCAGTGAGCTGAGATCCGGCCACTGTACTCCAGCCTGGGTGACAGAGCGAGACTCTGTCTCAAAAAAAAAAAAAAAAAAAAAAGATTCTTGACTTTAGGCAACCTGATGACTATGTGCTTAGGTAATGATCTTTTTGTGATGAATTTCCCAGGTGTTCTTTGAGCTTCTTGTATTTAGATGCCTAGATCTCTAGCAAGACCAGGGAAGTTTTCCTCTATTATTCCCTCAAATAAGCTTTCCAAATTTTTAGATTTCTCTTCTTCCTCAAGAACATCAGTTATTCTTAGGTTTGGCTGTTTGGAGGGTTTGTTCATTTTTACATTCTTTTTTTCTTTGTCTGATTGGGTTAATTCAGAAGCCTTGTCTTTTGAGGTCTGAAGTTCTTCTGTTTGTGTCTAGTCTATTGTTGACCTTTCTAATCCATTTCGTATATCTCTAAGTGTATCTTTCATTTCCAGAAGTGATTTTTTTTCATTATGATATCATTTCTCTGGAGAATTTTTCATCCATATCCTGTATTGCTTCTTGAATGTATTTAAGTTGGTTTTCACCTTTCTCTGGTATTTCCTTGAGTAGCTTAATAATCATCCTTCTGAGTTCTTTGGCAATTCAGAGATTTCTTCTTGGCTTGTATCCATTGCTGAGGAGCTGGTGTGATCATTGGGGCTATTATAGAACCCCGTTTTGTCATATTACCAGAATTGCTTTTCTTTCTTTCTTTCTTTTTTTTTTTTTTTTTTTTCTCATTTGGGTAGACTATTTCAGTGAAGAAGTCTGAAACTCAAGGCCTGCTGTTCAGATTCTCTCATCCCATGGGGTGATCCCTAGATGTGGTGCTCTTCCTTTTCCCCTAGCGCTGGGGCTCCCTAAGAGCTGGACTGTAGTGATTCTTACCGTTCTTCTGGGCCTAGCCACCCAGTGGAGCTACCAGGCTATGGGCTGGTGCCCGGGGAATGTCTGCAAAGAGTTCTGTGATGTGATATTTCTTCAGGTCTCCCAGTCTTGGATACCAAGCACCTTTTCTGGTGGAGGTGGCAGGGGAGTGAGGTAGACTCTGTGGGAGTCCTTGGTTGTAGATATGTTTAGTGTGCTGGCTTTCTCTAATGCTGGTTATACAAGCAGTAAAGTCGTCACATGAACACACTCAGGACCTTTGGTTAGCCAGGATGTTGCAGGAAGTGGATTTAGGTGTTGTCTTTTCCTTCCTGGGATCAGGGTTATTCTGTCATGGGTTACTGTAGTGGCCTGAGTTGGTTGGCCTCTAGCTAGGAGATGGTGCTTTCAAGAGAGCACCAGTTGCAGTAGTTGTAGGGGGCTCTAAGCTTGCCCTAAGATGGTCAGGGTAAGTATTTTGGATACTCAAGTGATCGGCAGGGTCATGAAGCTCCCAAAAATTTCTGAGTTTCTCATTATCTAATCTCTCCTTGGCCATCATGGTGCTAGCCATCCAGAATAAGTATTATTATTTTCTCTAGCTAATATAGTTTGGCTCTGTGTCCACAGCCAAATCTCGTGTTGAACTGTAATCCTCAGTGTTGGGGGAGGGACCTGGTGGGAGGTGATTGGATCATGAGGCAGATTTCCCACTGCTGTTCTTGTGATCATGAGTGCATTCCCACGAAATCTGAGTTTTGTGTTTGGCTACCAGGGCAGGTAGGAAAATACCATCAGCTTGGGGCAGAGTTAGGAGGGTCTAGGCTCAGATTTTCCTTGGGTGGGGCTTGCTGCAGCCACTGTGAGGGATGGGGGTAGTTCTCAGGCCAATTGGGTTATGTTCCAGAGGGGATTTTGCCTGCCTCCGCTGTATTATATAGTTTGCCAGGGTAGTAGGAGATAGCTGCTAGCAAGAGGCCTGACTCAGCTCCTACGCTGTTGGTCGGGCCAGCCTCTCTGCAGTGGACCATTCAGACCTTGCCCCAGGCTGTGAGCTACCCCACTGAGAAAGCAAGCATGACTTTCAGACCTCACCCCTCCCCATCTGCCTATTTCATTGGCAGCAGCAGCTTGTATCCACAGCAGCTCCTACTCATCCCTCAGACTCCGCTTAAGAAAATTTGTGCCCAGTTGAAACCACTACCAATTTCAGTTGGGAGGTTTCTTCACCCTGTGACCCTTACCCAATTCCACTGGCTGCCTTCTGTGAGGGCCTCTGTAAGATATACTGAGGGATGGCTTCCCTGGGCTTGAGCTGGAGACTGGGAGTACATCCAAGGCACTCCCCTATGCTACTTCTGCTTTTATACTTTGTGTGAATCCCTAAATCCATTTAATCTCTAGGTAAGGTTAAATCCTTGTCCTATGATCTGAATTTTCAGATTCCCCAGTGGGAATGTGTATTCAGAGGTAAGTTTTCCCCTTCTAACACTTTGGGAACTCACAGGTTTTTTTCCTGTTTCATGAAATTTGCATTGGTGTGCTGCTTCTTTCAAAGGCTCTGTGAATTCTTTTGTTTTCCTGGTATGTTCCTGCCGTGGTTCTTAGAGCAAAAGATTATGGTGTGAGTCTCCACATACTGTTCTGTCCATTCATGTGGGAGCTGCACATTAGCTCTGTCTCCTGTCTGCTATTTTCCCTCATTTTAATTTTTTTTTTAATAGAAATGAGGTCTCCTTATGATGATCTCAAACCCCTGAACTGAATTGATCCTCCTGCCTGGGCCTCCCTAAGTGCTGGCATTGTAGGTGTGAGCCACTGCACCTGGATGAAAAACCAGTTTTTAAAAAGTAAGTCTGACTGTTTAACTTGACCTGTAAAACAAACGTAATCAAACAACTTCAATCAAGCAGTTAATAAAAGATAAATTACTAATAAATCAATTATAGAATAATACAATAATACCAGTTAATAATTATTACCAAGCTGTTTTAATATAATAGTGGGACAAATTAGTGGCTTTCTTGGTAAAATCCTTTTATTCATTTACACTGAGGGAATATAGCACCTTTCATCCAAAGAACCGAAGGTGCTTTACAAACATGAGCATTTAAAAAACGATTATATTTTAACAACCTGGAGTCTTGCTGTTAAATCTCTTTGATTCCAGACAATTTTCTGGAAGTGATTATATTAGGGACAATGAAAGAGGCTCAGAAAGAATTCTGATTTCCTTTCACAATACAGTCATTTCCCAAAACCTAGTGCTAGACTTGCAAAGCAAAACCACACAAATCTTACAAAGCAAAAACACACAAATTTTCCTTGCAATGACCAATATTGCAAGAAAGATTAGTGTTCTGAAATGAATCCAATTGTATGTGGAACTTAGTAAAAGGCAAGGATGGCATTTTAATTCAATGGGAAGTGGTTTGTGTGTTGCTAGTATAATTGACTATTCTTTTGGAAGATCCTATTATAGAGTTTCTCATTATCTAATCTCTCCTTGGCCATCATGGTGCTAGCCATCCAGAATAAGTATTATTATTTTCTCCAGCTAATATAGTTTAGCTCTGTGTCCACAGCCAAATCTCGTGTTGAACTGTAATCCTCAGTGTTGGGGGAGGGACCTGGTGGGAGGTGATTGGATCATGAGGCAGATTTCCCAATGCTGTTCTCATGATCATGAGTGCATTCCCACGAAATCTGGTTGTTTAAAAGTGTGCAGCACTTCCCCCTTTGCTCTCTCTCTCCTGCCACCATGTGAAGACATGCTCCTTTACCCTGCAACCTTCTGCCATGATTGGAAGCTTCCTGAGGCCTCCCCAACGATGCCTCCTGTATAGCCTGCGGAACTGTGAGTCTATTTAAACTCTTTTCTTTATAAATTACCTAGTCTGAGGTAGTTCTTTATAGTAGTGTGAGAACTGACTAACACAGAAAACTCATACCAGGAGAAGTGGGGCATTGTTACAAAGATACTTGAAAATGTGGAAGCAACTTTGAAACTGGTAACAGACAGAGGTTGGGACACTTCGGAGGGCTCAGAAGAAGACAGGAAGATGAGGGAAAGTTTGGAACTTCTTAGAGACTTGTTGATTGGTTTTGACCAAAATGCTGATAGTTATATGGACAATAAAGTCCAGGCTGAGGTGGTCTCAGATGGAGATGAGGGAGTTACTGGAAAATGAGGCACAGGTCACTGTTGCTATGCTTCAGAAAGAGTGACAGCATTGTGCTCTTGCTCTAAGGATCTGTGGAACTGTGAACTTGAGATGATTTAGGGTATCTGGTGGAAGAAATTTTAAGCATCAAAGCATTCAAGAGGTCGTCTGACTGTTTCTAAAAGCCTATGTTCATTTGCATAAGCAAAGGGAACTTATGTTTAAAAGAGAAGCAGAGCATAAAAGTTTGGAAAATTTTCAGCCTGACCATGTTTTAGGAAAGAAAAACCCATTTTCTTGGGAGAAATTCAAGCCTGCTGCAGAAATGTGCGTAAGTAAAGAGGAGCCAAATGTTAATAGCCAAGACAACGGGGAAAGTGCCTCCAGGGCACTTCAGAGACCTTCATGGCAGCCCCTCCCATCACAGGCCTGGAAGCCTAGGAGGAAAAATGGTTTTGTGCACCAGGCCCAGGACCCCCGTGCTCTGTGCAACCTTGGGACATGACGCCGTGTGTCCCAGCCACTCCAGCTCCAGCTTTGGCTAAAGGGGCCAAAGTATAGCTTGGGCCATTGCTGCAGAGGGTGCAAGCCCCAAGCCTTGGTGGCTTCCAAGTGGTATTGGGCTTGCAGGTGCACAGAAGGCAAGAGTTGAGGTTTGAGAACCTCTGTCTAGATTTCAGAGGATGTATAGAAATGCGTGAATGTCCAGGCAGAAGTCTGCTGCAGGGGCAGAGGCTTCATGGAGAACCTCTACTAGGGCAGTGCAGAGGGAGAATGTGGGGTTGGAGCCCCCACACAGAGTCCCCACTGTGGCACTGCTTAGTGGAGCTGTGAGAAGACAGTCACCATTCTCCAGATCCCAGAATGGTAGATCCACCAACAGCTTGCACTGCGTGCCTGGAAAAGCTGCAGGCCTACTCAATGCCAGCTCTTGAGAGCAGCTATGGGAGCTGAGCCCTGCAGAGTTACATGAGCATGTTGAGATCAGCTTGGTTGGGGAGACCCTAACCCAGCAGTGCTAGAGGAATTAAAGACACACACAGAAATATAGAGGTGTAGAGTGGGAAATCAGGGGTCTTACAGCCTTCAGAGCTGACAGTCCCGAACAGAGATTTACCCACATATTTATTAATAGCAAGCCAGTCATTAGCATTGTTTCTATAGATATCAGACTAACTTAAAGTATCCCTTATGGGAAACGAAGGAATGGGCTGAAATAAAGGGATGAGTTTGGCTAGTTATCTGCAGCAGGAGCATGTCCTTAAGACACAGATTCCTCATCCTATAGTTTGTGGCTTAAAAATGCCTTTAAACAGTTTTCTGCCCTGGGTGGGCCAGGTGTTCCTTGCCCTCATTCCAGTAAACCCACAACCATCCAGCGTGGGTGTTATGGCCATCATGAACATGTCACAGTGCTGCAGAGAGTTTGTTTATGGCCAGGTTTTGGGGGGCCTGTTCCCAACATGAGCATAGCTGCCTAAGGCCTTGGGAGCCCACCCCTTCCATTAGTGTGCCCTAGAAGTGAGACGTGGAGTCACAGGAGATTATTTTGGAGCTCTAAGATTTAATGATGTCTCTGCTCGTTTTGGACTTGCATAGGGCCTGTAGCTCCTTTCTTTTGGCCAATTTGTATCTTTTGGAGCAGGAGCACTTACCCAATACCTGTATCCCCATTGTATCTTGGAAGTAACTAACTCATTTTTGATTTTACAGGCTCATAGGTGGAAGGGACTTGCCTTGTTTCAGATAAGACTTTGGACTTGCGGGGACTGATGTGAAGGCATGATTGATTTTGAAATGTGACAAGGACATGAGATTTGGGAGGGGTTGGGGTGAAATAATACGGTTTGGCTCTGTGTCCCCACCCAAATCTCATGTTGAATTGTAATCTCCAGTGTTGCAGGAGGGGCTTGGTGGGGGGTGATTGGATCATGGTGGCAAATTTCCTCCTTGCTGTTCTTGTGATAGTGAGCTCTCACGAGGCCTGGTTGTTTAAAAGTGTGTAGCACTTCCCCCTTTGCTCTCTCTCTCCTGCCATCATGTGAAGATGTATTTGCTTCCCTCTCGCCCTTCGTCCATTATTGTAAGTTTCCTGAGGCCTCCCCAGTCATGCCTCTCATATAGCCTGTGGAACTGAGAGTTGATTAAACCTTTTCTTTATAAATTACCCAGTCTCAGGTAGTTCTTTATAGCAGTTTGAGAATGGACTAACACACCAGCCTTCCTTTTAGCTAGGTGGAATTATATGACTAAGTTCAGGCCAATGGGCTGTGAGTGGAAGTGATACAGGCAACTTCCGGGTGGTGTCCTGCAAAGAAGAGAGTGTGCCCATCTTCTCCCTTTCCCCTCTCCTGCTGCCTGGAAGATGGTAATGCGTCATCTTAGACCAATGTTAGGGCAAAAGGAAGCTAGATCCTTGGATAGTTTCACACAGTGGTCTCTTACTAGTGTAGACTACTAAACTAGTGTCCACTAGTGCCCACCTGGAATGACCACCTCCAGATTGTTAGGTGAAAGATAAATTATGTCTATGTAAGTCACAGTTACTTGAGGTTTTTGTTATATGTAGCTAATTCCATATCCTAACCAAATCAGAACATCTCCCCTTCTACTTTACATGATAAACGAAAGTTAAAGATGGGTTAAAGAAAAATCTCAATATACCATTCAATTTGCCCAATAATCAGTTTAGGAACTCCACTGTACAGAATTAGTAGATAAGAATAATCTTGAAGATCCTTATTGCAGCATTGTGCAAGATAGCAAATGTCTGTCAACATGGGAGTAGTTAAATATAGCATGCATTTTATTACATTTCTGCAATGTGTTACATTGAAAAATGATGAATTAGATTTATATTTATTGACCAGGAAAATAGTTATGATGCATTGGTAAAGTTAAAAAGTTGCAACTGGCTGGCCTTGCTACCTTTGTGCTTCCATTGCCCACAGACCTGTAGTTAGAAGAACCCGCCTGGGAGGGATCACGACTGGGAGATCCGAGCATGGGAGGGCCTGGAGCACTGCAGAAGCTTGATGGTATTTGGGCCCATCTGAATAAATGGTAACTAAATCATTTATGGGGCCTCCCTGACTTCTCTTTCAGAGCCTCCTCCCTACCTGTTCTGAGACTCCTACCCTTCACTGGATCCCTTCCTACCTTCATTCCCTCCACTCTTTCCTAAATGCAAGTCTCCTCCCTAAGCCCATATCCTCCTTGACTTTGTCTCTGCTCTTTTCACTGGATCCTGTTCACACTCATCAAACTTTGAGTCTGAGCCATCTCTACCTCTCTCCTTCCATTCTCACCTTTCCTGTTACACCAGATTACTTTTCTTCCAGGCTGTCCCTTGTGCCAGTCTTTGTGTGGTAAATCTTTCTTGTTGATCTAGAACAGTTCCTCCCTTCTTTCTATTCCATAACAGTCCTCCAAAACTCTAAGTCTCTTGGGAAAGCCCATCTTCTCTAAGTCCATTCTTACTAGAGGCAGAAGATCTATCATCACATTCTGAGTCCCAGTTTCCAAGAGAGTGGGCCCTTCGCCCAATCTTTATGAAATGATGGGAAAGTGCTAGCCTTGTCCTGTGAGGATGGCACTTTAAGCCCAATCTCTCTTTCTATGTGGTTTCAGAGCCAGTGCCTCCAGCAGCAGGAACTTGGCAGGTTGGTACAAAGGGATTGCTGTGATGAAGTTCTGATGGTTGCATCAGGATTTGGGGGTGCACACTGGGTCCTGGCGGCTGCAGGTGTTTGAACCTGTTTCTGTTTGATTATGTGACCTGGGGCGAAGTCAGTTAATCTCTTTTGAGTCTCAGCTTCTAGGGTCTCAGCAGTACATGGCAGTTGTCATTGTGGGCTGGTGGTTTATTCTTCATCAGAACCTGAGACTATTCAGAAATGACTGAAAATTGAAGATACAGGGGCAAGCAGGTAGGAGGTGAAAATTCAAGATGCAGCCCATACAGTGAGTCACACCTGTAATCCTAGCATTTTGGGAGGTCAAGGTGGGAGGATTGCTTGAGGCCAGGAGTTTGAGACCAGCCTGCACAACACGGCAAGACCCCATCTCTATAAAAATTTTAAAAATTAGCGAGGCATTGTGGCACACACTTGTAATCCTAACTACTTGAGAGGCTGAGGCAGGAGGATCTTTTGAGCCCAGGAGTTTGAGGCTGCAGTGGTCTATGATGGTGCTACTGCACTCCAGTCTAGGAGACAGAGTGAGACCCTGTCTTAAAAAAAAAAAAATAAATAAATAAATAAAAGAAAATTCAAGATACAGAGCCAGGCAGGTAACAAGGACAAGTGAGGGTAGCTGAGGGTCCACACTGAACTATAGAATGCCTTTCTTTCTTTCTAAAATGTGTTAAACATTTTTAATTGCACAGTTCAGTGACATTAAGTATATTTACACAGGTTGTGCAACTGTCATCACTATCCATCTCCAGAACTTTTTCATCACCTCACACTGAAACTCTGTACCCATTAAACATTAACTCCACATTCCTCCCTCCCCCTAGCCTCTGGTAACCACTGTTCTTTCTGTCTCTATGAATTTGACTACTATAGGTACCTCATATAAGTGGAATCATACAATATTTGTCTTTTTGTGTCTGACTTATTTTACTTATCATAATGCCTTCAAGTTCATCCATGTTGTGTTACGTATCAGAATTTCATTCCTTTTGAAGGCAGAATAATATTCCATTGTGTGTGTGTACATATATATTTTGTTTATTCATCACTTGATGGACATTCAGATTGTTTTCGTATTTTGGCTATTGTGAATTATCTTTTTGATGTGTTGTTGGATTTGGCTTGCCATGACTCAGTTTTAATGGGTTTTGTGGGTTCTATGAATTATCTTCATTATTGTCTTAGTCTGTTTGTGCTGCTATAACAAAATATCTAATACGGAGTAATTTATAAGGATCAGAAATTTATTTCTCACAGTTCTGGAGGCTGGGGAGTTCACAATGAAGGTGCCAGCAGGATCTGGTGATAGGCCAGCTGCTTCTTCCAAGATATGAAACCTTGTTGCTGCATCCTCTGGAGAAGAGGAACTCTGTGTCCTTACATGGTGGAAGGCATGGAAGGGGAAAAGGGGTGGACTCCCTCAGTTAAACCCCTTGGGCACCTAATTCCGTTCATGAGGGCTCTGCTTCCCAAGAGTCACACCTCTTAATACTGTTGCATTTGGATTAAATTTCAGCATGAATTTTAGAGGGAGCAGAAACATTCAAACTATACCAGTTATCCAATTTGTTGGAGTCCAACTGTCCATAATACTCTCTTAAAATCTTTTTTATTTATATAGAATTAGTAGTAATATTTCTCATTTTCATTTCTGGTTTAAGTAATTTGAGACTTCTCTCTCTCTCTTAGTCAATCTAGCTAAAGGTTTGTCAATTTCATTAATGTTTTTCAAAGAACCAATTTTGAGTTTTGTTAATTTCCTCTGTTGTTTTTCTGCTCTTTATTTTATGTATTTCTGCTCTAATCATTATTACTCCCTTCCCTTGGCTAGATTTTGGTTTAGTTTGTTCTCATTTTTTTAGTTCCTTGAGTTGTAAAGTTAGGTTGTTGATTTGAGATCATCACTCTTTTCAAAATACAAGCATTTTCAGCTATAATTGTCTCCCCCAGTACTGCTTTTGTTGTATTCCACAAGTTTTGGTATGTTGTGTTCTCGTTTTGTTCATCTCCAAGTATTTTCTAATTTCCTTTGTGATTTCTTCTTTGACCTATTGTTTTCTTAAGAATGTGTTGTTTGATATCCACAAATTTGTAATTTTTCAAGTTTTCCTTCTGTTACTGGTTTCTAACTTCATGTTTCTGTGGTTAGAGAAGATACTTTGTATGATTTTTATCTCTTAACATCTACCGAGATTTGATTTGTGGCTTAACATACGGTCTTCCTGAAGAAGCTTCCACGTGCACTTGAGAAGCCTGTGTGTCCTGCTGCTGTTGCGTAGAGTGTTCAGGATATGTATGTTCGATCGAGTTGGTAATTTTTTTTTTTTTGTTCATTTGATTCACATTAATGAGATTATATTACACACACACACATTGTTGTTTAAAAAATGTTTACATGTGTGTTACATGTATGAGCATAACAGGAAGATACGGAAAGTTATCTTCATTACTTATTTTATTATTTTTTTAAGACAGAGTCTCACTTTGTCACTCAGGCTGGAGTGCAGTATTCTATAAATAAAAACTCTCGGCCGGGCGCGGTGGCTCACACCTGTAATCCCAGCACTTTGGGAGGCCGAGGCAGGCAGATCGCAAGGTCAGGAGATCGAGACCATCCTGGCTAACATGATGAAACCCCGTCTCTACTAAAAATACAAAAAATTAGCTGGGCATGGTGGCGGGCACCTGTAGTCCCAGCTACTCGGGAGGCTGAGGCAGGAGAATGGCGTGAACCCGGGAGGCGGAGCTTGCAGTGAGCCGAGATCACACCACTGCACTCCAGCCTGGACGACAGAGTGAGACTCCGTCTCAAAAAAAACACAACTCATTCTCTAAGACTATTTAATTTTCCTGATACACAGTTCATACCAAAAAGGTAAGATACCAATAAAAATTATGTAATAATTAAAAATTATGTAAGCACTAAACATTAACTCCGAAACATGACACCAAATACCTGAAAAAAAGTTACTGTAGTTACCCCAAGCACTGCCATGAATGAAGCAACTTTCTCAGGACCCTGAAAATTAACTTATTTCCCATCATAACAAATCAATTCCCTAATTTTACAAATGAAAATAATGTTCAACGAGCAAGACCAGTGACTAACACTACTTCTGATACAATACCAAATTATGACTTCACATCCACTGAATATACAGAATTAATGCAAGTGGTAGTGACTGCTATAAGACAATATTTGAAATTTTTGGAAGTGGGTATTATTCAAAATTTAGATATGGCAAAAAAGCTTGGATGATTCATTTTCACACCACCATTATCTTGAATGGGCTATCCAAATACTCTAACGGAAGAAAAAAATTACTCACTTTTTTTAGGTCTTTAGTGATTATTACTAGGCTCAGTAGAAACCAGAAGACAATTATTCTCTTAAATATTGAAAAGAGGCAATAATATAGATAAAGCACATTATTTTCTGAGACTATCTGATGATAGAAAAAAAGTTGGCTGAATTCCTTAGGTATTGGAATAAAACACACTAGAATAAACAAAAACTTGATCATTGAGACCTCATGGCAGATCACTTTAAATGAGGTCAAAGAGCATTATTATAAAAAGACAACATATTTCTAATGTTTTGTTTACACACACCACAAAACAGTAAGTTAAATACAAAATAACGTACACTCATTATCTTCTATTAGTTTTCACATGGCTTTAACAGTAAAATAATTTCTAAACTACATTCTCAAATGCAATAGACTAAAAAGCATGAAGTGCTAAACAGGAAAAGATACAACAAAATATGAAACAATTTTGCTTATAATATACAGAGTGGTTATAAAGAACATTTGGAAATTACTACCCAGTTAAGCTTTCCATCCAAGAACACAACCGTAAAAATCAAGGCAAGATGTAATGGACTTCTCTTTGAAGACAAGATACTGCTGGAATAAGAGGGAAACCTTTTCATTTTCTGCTGCATCATTCTGCTTTCAGAAACAGTCTTTCAGGAATTTGCATTTACAATCTAGCAATCACATGTATACTCAAAGGCAAAAAAAAAAAAAAAACCCTCAAGAGATTAACTTCTTTTCAGAAGTATGCTGCAGGCTGAAGTGAGGATGAAGGTGGTATGTGATGATTATCCCAATCATGGCGTTGGACCTGCTGAGCAGTGGGAACTGTAATTTGTTCCACTTATCCACTTACATGGAATTCTTGCAGAAATTGTGGCTGATCACTGTTGAAGGAGGTTCTGTGATAGACTAGACTTAGGAGATGCATGAATAGCTCAGAGTGAACAGCACCAGACACCTCTTGTGCAACATTCAAAGTCCTCCCAGCCTCACCTCTTATTTCGGGCGTAGCTGTGGTCAGTTGTTTATGCAAGCTTTGACAGGTTTTGTACAGGGATAAACAGATAATGTTTCCTGTCTGGTTGTGCTACTGATCACTTGTTTTCCACCCTAGAGTGTATCTGACTCTTTCCTAGGTATAGAAACTTGGTAGGAACCCACCTAGTGGTCATGCAAGTGCAACTGGGAATTTGGGTGGAGTAACCCAGGAGGTTACTCTTGATCAGTGAGGAGTAGCAGCCAGTGTATAAATGCTTCACCTCTTTGCCATTAGGTGGAGAATTCTGAGACATGTTTTAAAATGCTCCTCAAAAAGTACAAGTCAGAAAAAAAGAAATAAGGCTCCCAGTGGCCACCATGTCCCCCCTTCCTAGCATTCCCCATGGCATGCACTCCTGCTCCGTGGAATCACCTTCCCAAATGCGCTACCTACACAGAAGCCTTTCCTTTGGCTCTGACTTGGGGAAACCTCGGTTAAAAGAGAAAGGAGTTTGTCCAGAGAAAACAGGAGCTCGCTTGAAGGGATGTTCTGTCTAACGATGGGATAATTTGAAAACCCAACATAATGCCAACAACTTACAACATATTGAATATATATAAAAACATTGAATTCATAAAAATCATTAATTTTAGTTCAAAAGAGAAAGATAAATAAAACTAATTAGACAGTTTTGGAGATTGCTAAGGCACCAAATTATTTGTTAAAAAATTAGTAATTAAAAGGAAAGAATTAAGCATTTATCTTATCTTTTTAGTATGAACTGTGTATCAGGAAAATTAAATAGTCTTAGAGTGAGGTTTTTTTTTTTTTTTTTTTTTTTTTTTTTTTGAGATGGAGTTTCACTCTGTCGTCCAGGCTGGAGTGCTGTGGCACGATCTCGGATCACTGCAAGCTTTGCCTCCCAGGTTCACGCCATTCTCCTGCCTCAGCCTCCCAAGTAGCTGGGACTACAGGTGCCCGCCACCACGCCCAGCTAATTTTTTGTATTTTTAGTAGTGACAGGTTTTCACCATGTTAGTCAGGCTGGTCTCAAGCTCCTGACCTCAGGAGATCCGCCCGCCTCGGCTTCCCAAAGTGCTGGGATTATAGTCCTGAGCCATCGCGCCCTGCCCGTCCATTAGTTCTTGCATGCTATTTACTAGAGCCCTTCACATATGTATCATGGGTGTTTTAAATTACTGGTCTGATAATTCCAACGTCCCTGACATGTCTAAGTCTCGTTCTGATGTTTGCTCCATTTTTTCAAGTTGTGTTTTTTGCCTTTTGGTACGTCTTTTCTATTTTTTTGTTTGTGGGGGACGGAGTTTCACTCTTGTTGCCCAGGCTGGAGTGCAATGGTGCAATCTCAGTTCACTGCAACCTCTGCCTCTGGGTTCAAGCGATTCTCCTGCCTCAGCCTTCAGAGTAGTTGGGATTACAGGCACACACCACCACGCCTGGCTAATTTTGTATTTTTAGTAGAGACGGGGTTTCTCCATGTTGGTCAGCTGGTCTCAACCTCCCGACCTCAGGTGATCTGCCTGCCTCGGCCTCTCAAAGTGCTGGGATTACAAGTGTGAGCCACTGTGTCCCACCAAAAGATACTTTTACTGAGTATTGTAGGTTGAATCATGTCCCTGCAAATTCTTATATTTAAGTCCTAATCCTGGGTATCTCAGAATCTGAGCTAATTTGGAAATAAGGTGATTGCAAATGTAATTAGTTACGTTAAGATGAGTTCATTCTGGAATAGAATGGGGCCCTAATCCAGTATATCTGGTGTCCTTATCAAAAGGAGCAATTTGGACAGAGACACACTGAAGAGCAAGAATGCCAGGTGAAAATGAAGGCAGAAGTTGGTGTTGAAGCAGCAGAAGCTAAGGAATTCCAAAACTTGCCAGCAAACCGCCAGAAGCCACCAAAGGGGCATGGAACCTAGTATTCCTCACAGCCCTCAGAAGGAACCAACCCTGTGGACACCTTGATCTCAAACTTCTAGCCTCTAGAACAGTAAGACAATACATTTCCGTTGTTTAAGGCACCCAGTGTGTGGTACTTTGTTAAGGTAGCTCCAGCCAACCATTACACTGGGTATAGAAATTTAGACTGGCAGTTTCTTTCAGTATTTTAAAGTGGCCTCACTATTGTTTCTTGGCTTACATTCACCCTAGGAAGTTTGCTGTCATTGCAGTGTGCCTCTGACTACTTTAAAGGTTTTTTATCACTGCTTCCCAGCAGTGTGTTTATGATGTGCCTTGGTGTTTCAAATAAATGTTTATCTTACTTGAGGATAGTTTATATTTTTGAATATTTATTTATTTTTATTTTTATTTTTTTTTGAGACAGGGTATCACTCTTGTCTCCCAGGCTGGAGTATAGTGGTGCGATATTGGCTCACTGCAACCTCTCCCTCCCAGGGTCAAGCCACTCTCCTGCCTCAGTCTCCTGAGTAGCTGGGATTTCAGGCACCCACTACCATGCCTGGCTAATTTTTGTATTTTTAGTAGAGACAGGGTTTCATTATGTTAGCCAGTCTGGTCTTGAACTCCCGACCTCAGGTAATCTGCCCGACTTGGCCTCCCAAAGTGCTGGGATTACAGGCATGAGCCACCATGCACAGCCTATTTTCGAATATTTAGATTAATAATTTTCATTAAATTTGGAAAAAATGGCTGCTTTTTTCAAGTTTTTTTTTTTCCCTCCTTTTTCCTGGGAACTTCAATTATACGGTTGTTAGGCTACTTGATGTTGTTTTAATCTTAGTGATCCTTTTTTTAAACTTTTTTTTTCCTCCAGCATTTTAAATGCTGATTAGACCTGGTGAGTAAGAAATAACAGCTACTGTAGACTTATTGGTAAGACGTTTGTGTGACTTGCCTAAAATTCAGGCAAATTTTGCTTATATGTCAGCAAAATGTCTATTCGTCAAGTGGCGTGGAGCATGGCTAGACAACCCTTTTAAAGTGAAGGGTATATTGTTGCATCTGGCCCCTCCTACAACCAAGAAAGCGGGCCTCTTAAGATCTTAGAGTCAACATTCCTCATTTGCGAGTGTTACTCTGGCCCATTTACCCAGTAACCCAAAAAGTTGCTGGATTTGAGTGGGGCCCACAACAAGAGAAGGCTCTGCAACAGGACCAGGCTGCTGTGCAAGCTGCTCTCCTGCTTGAGTCATATGATCCAGTGGACCCATGGTGCTTGAGGTGTCAACGGCAGATAGGGATGAATGGAAGAATCACAGTGCAAGCATATAGAATTTTGGAAAAAAGCCCTGCCATCCTCCAGAGATGACTACTTTTCTTTTGGGAGACAATTCTTGGTCTGCTACTGGGCCTTAGTAGAGACTGAATGTTTGACCATGGGCTGCCAAGTTACCATGCAACCCGAGCTGCCTGTTCATGAACTGGGTGTTATCCGATCCACCAAGTCATAAAATTTGGCATACACAGCACTCCATCATCAAATGGAAGTAGTACATACATGATCCTGTTGGAATAGGCCCTGAAGGCACACGTAAGTTCCATGAAGAAGTGGCCCAAATGCTCATGGTATCTACTCTTGCAGCACTGCCTTCTCTCCCACTGCCTGCACCTATGGTGTTACCAGGAGTTCCCTATGATCAATCGACAGGAGAAGACTCAGGCCTGGTTTGCAGATGGTTCTGCACAATATGCAGACACCACCCATGAACAGCTGCAGTACTAGAACCTCTTACTGGGATATCCCTGAAAGACAGGGATATCTTACTAGTCAGAGCTTTGAGCAGTGCATCTGATTGTGCACTTCTCTTGGAAGGAGAAGTGGCCAGACCTGTGATTATATATCACTTCAGGCTGTGGCCAGTGGTTTGGCTGGATGTTCAGGGAATTGAGAGGAACACGATTGGAAAATTGGTGACAAATTTAAGGAAGAGATATATGGACAGACTTCTCTGAGTGTGCAAAACACATGGTGATATTTGTGTCCCATGTGAATATTCACCAAAGGGAATTTTAATAATCAAGTGGACAAGATGACCCATTCTGCGGATACTGCTTGCCCTTTTTTCTCAGCTACCTCTGTCATTGCCTAATGGTCTCATGAACAAAGTGACCGTGATGGCAGTGATGGAGGTTATGCTTGGTAAAGTAACGTGGACTTCACTCAAAAAGGCCAACCTGGCTTACAGTCACTGCTGAAGGTCCAATCTGCCAACAGCAGAGAGCGACATTGAGTCCCTGATATGGTCAACATTGAGCAGAGACCAACATTGAGTCCCTAGGGTGATCACACAGCCACCTCGTGGTAGGTTGATTATGTGGGGACGTTTCATCATAGAAGGGACAGTGTTTGTTCTTAATGTGATAGACACTCACTCTGGATATCGTTTTGTCTTCCCTGCACACAGTGCTTCTGCCAAAACTACCATCCATGGGCTTGTAGAATGCTTTATTCATCGTTGTAGTATTTCACATTGTGTTGTTTCTGATCAAGGAACTCACTTTACAGCAAAAGAAACACAGCAATGGACCCATGCCCGTGGAATTTGCTGGTCTGATTATGTTCCCCATCATCCTGAAGCAACTGGCTTGATAAAACAGTGGAATAGCATTTTGAAGTCTCAGTTACGACACCAGCTAGGTGGCAATTTCTTGCGGGGGTGCAGTGAAGTTCCCCAGAAGGCAGTATATGCTATGAATCAGAGTCCAATATAAGATCTTGTTTCTCCTGTAGCTAGTAGCACTCACAGGTCAGGAAATCAAAGGACAAAAGTGGGAATGGCACCACTCACTATTACCCCGAGTGACACACTAGCAAAATTTTTGCTTCCTGTTCCTGACTTTATGCTTTGCTGACCTAGAGGTCTTAGTTCTAGAGGAAGGGATATTTCCATAAGGCAGGGATATTTCCACCAGGAGACACAACAATGATCCCAAGAACTGGAAGTTAAGACTTCTGCCTGGCCACTTTGGGGTCCTCATATTTCTCAATTAATAGGTAAAGAAGGGAGTTACAGTATTGGCTGGGATGATTGGTCCTGACTACCAAGGGGGAAATTGGACTACTATTCCACAGTGGAGTTAAGGAAAAGTACATCCAGAATACAGGAGATTCCTTAGGGTATCTTTTAGTATTACCATGCCCTGTGTTTTATGTCAATAGAAAACTACAACCCAACCAGGCAGGGCTACAAATGGCTCAGACCCTTCAGGAATAAAAGTTGAGGTTGCCCTACTGAATAAAGCTGAGGTGCTTGCTGAAGGCAACGGGAATACAGAATGGGTGGTGGGAAAAGGTAGTTGTAAATACTGGCCATGACCATGTGGCCAATTACAGAAACAAAGATGGTAAATTGCCATGTCTATTTTCTCCTTTATTTTGCGTAAACACATTTGTGTGTGTATCTTTGTTATCCTTCCACGTTTATGCCCTTATGTAACGTAAGGTGTATTTATACTATTTTATATCATACTATTTAAGTATTGTAAATTTAATTAATATTTTTTGAGACAGGGTCTGGCTCTGTCACCCAGGCTGTAGTGCAGTGGCACAATCTTGGCTTACTGCAATCTCTGCCTTCTGGGCTCAAGTCATCCTCCCACCTCAGCCTTCCAAGTAGCTGGGACTACAGGCACATACCACCATGCCTGGCTAATTTTTGTATTTTTTTGTAGAGTTGGTGTTTCAGCGTGTTGCCTAGGCTGGTCTTGAACTCCTGAGCTCAAGCGATCTGCCTGCCTTGGCCTCCCAAAGTGCTGGGATTGCAGGTGTGAGCCACTGCACCCAGCCAAGTGTTACAGGATATCAAAGAGTAAACTTCTTTCAAGGATTTTACCTCCTCATCTGGGAAAGAAGTTAACTGTGTTTTTTTATTGTATCCAGGGTAGTATTAAGATAGGCAGAATTACGACCTATTATTTTTATTTGGAAAATAAGTTTGGTTTGAGGAGACGTGTATGGGTGCCAAGTTGACAAAGGGTAGACTTGTGATAATAAATTTTATGTGTCAACTTGACTGGGCCATGGGCCGTGCAGGTTGAACATAATTTTTGGTGTGTCCATGAGAGTGCTTCTGGATGGACTCAACCACTGGCTGAATTATAGCACTGGCCTTCCTGGGTCTCTGACTAGAAGATGGCAGATCATGGCACTTCTTGGCCTTCAAAACTGCGTGAGCCAATTCTTCATATAATCTCTCTCCCTCTAATATGTTCGTATATGTAAATATAGTTATATGTTACCAATATATTTATATTAGTAAAAATACCACATATTTACATATATAAATAATACATATACTGGGTATGGTGGCTCACACCTGTAATGTATTTTATATATATAAGCTATGTACAGTATAATACTAATATTAATACTATATATGTATATATCCTATTCCTTCTGTTTCTTTGTAGAGCCCTGACTAATACATGTGGGTTAATTATTTTCATTAAATTTGGGAAAAAATGGCCATTTTTTTCAAGTATTATTTTCCTCCCCTCTTCTGGATACTCCAGTTATGTATATGTTGGGCTACTTTATATTGTCCCACAACTTATTGATGCTTTGTTTAGTTTTTTTTCTGGCTTATATTTTCTCTCAGTGTTTAATTTGGATAGTTCCTGTTGCCATATCTTCAGATTCACAAATCTTTCCTCTTGTAGCATTTAATCTGCTGTTAATCCTGCCAATGTATTTTTCAGTTTAGTTATGGGATTTTTCATTTCTAGAAGTTTAGTTAGGCGTTTCATTTTTCTCCTGACTATACTTACACGTTCTTGTACTTCTTGAACATATGGAGTGAATTTATAATTCTTGTTTTGATGTCCTTGCCTGCAAATTCTAACATCTGAGTCATATATAGGTCTATGTCTATAGAATGATTTTTTTTTTTCTGGTACTGGGTCATATGTTGCTGCTTATTTGCATACCAGGTAATCTTTTATTGAATGCCAGACATTGTACACTTTATGTTATTGGGTGCTGGATTTCTAAACATTCCTTTAGATACTTTACTTTTACACTGAGGGTTAATTTGGCCCCACTGAAGCAATAAGCTTTTGAGAACTGTACCCAATGCCCCACCGTATTAGGAGATCTTCCCAAACTGGCTAGGGAAGACACTATTTCTGGTCCTGTGTAAACTCCTGAAATTGTTCTGCTTACTCTTCTCTGCTGTTCTTTCCCCAGCCTCAGTAGTCTCCTTACACAAGCGCATAGCAGTACTCAGCCAAAGTCTTGAGGGACTGCTCTGCAGATCTCTGGAACCCTCACTCTCTGCTGTTCTTTTTCTTTGTACTTTGCCTCACAATTTTTTCTCATTTTGCCCTGCTGGAACTCTAAACTTTGTCTCCTTAATCAGTGAGACTGTTGGACTCTGTTTTGGTATCTTTTTCCTGTGGTCAGCCTGGAAATTCTCCAGGAAGTGAGCTGGGAGTATTTGCAGGGCTCATCTCACTTGTCTTTCTCTCAGGGATCACAGTCTTGCACTACCTGTTGTCCAATGTCTGAAAACTTTCGCTTCACATATTTTGTCTAGCTTTTAGTTACGTGAGGAGGGAAGGTACATCTAGTCTCTATTATTCCATCATGATTAAAAATAGAATTCTGTTTTGGTAAACAGTTTTCATCTTGTTTAGATAGCTTCTCTCTATTCCTATGTTAATGTTTTTATTAGAATGCTGTTAAATATTAGAGAAATGCCTTTTTATATTAATTCATGAAATCATGTGAGTTTTCCTCTTAATTTATAAATGTAATGATTGATGTAGACAGGATTCCTATTGTTGAATAACTTTTGCATTGCTGGAAGGAACCCTCATTGGTCAAGTATTTTACATGATTAAAGACAGTAACAAAATGACTGATGTGGTGGTAAGTCCTGGGATGACTGTTGTGTCACCTTAAGAGCTGCCTGTCTGGTTTGGCAACATCCCAAGGGATTCGTCACAAAGATTGGCCTGCTGGAACTTAAGCAGCAAAATGAAAATTTCTTTTTCTAATAGAGCTATTAAAAATTCTGATGGGCTCTTTGAAAATTTAAAGGATTCTTTTTTAGATCTGGAAGCATCTTTTCATTTTTCAGACTGATTGAAGTTGTCCCACAATGCCCTGATGCTCTTCTCGTTTCTTTTCAGTCGTTTTTTTCTCCTTGTATTTCAATTTGAATGCTTTTTATTGCTGTCTTCAAGTTCACATATCTTTTCTTCTTAGTGTCTAATCTGCTGTTAATCTCATCCAATGTATTTTCATGTTAGACATTGTAGTTTTAATTTCAGAAAAAGGTATTTTAAAAAATGTATCTGCCAACACGTTCAGTCTTCTAAATTTCTGAGCACATAGGATACAATTACAATAACTATTTCCACTAATTCCATAGTCTGTGTCTTTTCTGGGTTGTTTTTCATGTTTGTTTTCTCTATATTAAGGGTCATATTTTTCTGTTTTTTTGCATGCCTGGTAATTTTTGATTAGACGCAAGACATTGTGATTTTGACCTTGTTGGATGCTGCACCTAAAGGTGGATGGAAGAGGAAGTCTTGGGGGCTACCACTCTGACTGGAGAAGCTGGCACGAGGCTCCCTCTTGTGGATGCAGCAAGGCAAGAAAGTAAAGTGCACATTTTCTTCTGGAGCAAGTGGCCTCCAGCTCTGCCTCTGGACTGAAACACACACTTGCATGCTGTGGCTTAGCTGAGGGCTTGTGACTCAGGACAGAAGCAGTGGTGGTGAGGAGCAGGGGAGTGATACGGGAGAGGTACAGTCCCAGCCCCAGGACACAGTAGATCTCAATATTGGGAAGGGAGGAGTTCAGTATCAGTAAAGTGAGCCATAAGAGAGAAAGGAAAGCAGCCTTAGCAGACAGAGGTGGAACCAATTGAAAGAAGGAGGGGAGCATCTTGCAAGAACGTTGCTGGTACTGGCTAGAGGCTGTGGGGATCATTCTCAGGCCATCCAAGAACTCTGAGAAGATTGGGGGGATGCTGGAATTTCACTGTCGTCGCCAGGATGGGCTCAAGCCAGAGGCTATTTTTATTTAAATGCCATTAATTTTGTTTTTATTTTTTGATATTAACCCTGTCAGGTGAGTTTAGAGAATACCTGTTACCAATGATATATAATTCTGAAATGTTAATGTGTGGGAAGGAGCAAGTAAGGCTCAATAAATATAACCTGGACATGTAATGATGCTAGAGAACTTATGATCTTCGCCTGAAAATTTTGGATGCATAGAAGTCCCTTATTGTCATTTTATTTATTTACTTAGTTCTTACTGAGATTGAGATAGTTTTACTGTATAATACCTAAAGATCTCGTGTAAGAGTGATACTAGTTTTTGTTCCCTATTAGTTTCTTTTTCTTTTCTTTTTGACACAGAATCTCACTCTGTTGGCCAGGCTGGAGTGCAGTGGCATGATCTCAGCTCATTGCAACCTCTGTCCCCCGGGCTCAAGCAATTCTCCTGCCTCAGCCTCCCGAGTAGTTGGGATTACAGGTGTGTGCCACCACGCCCGGTTAATTTTTGTACTTTTAGTAGAGACAGGGTTTCACCATGTCGGCCAGGCCAGTCTCAAACTCCTGACCTCAGGTAATCCACCGCCTCGGCCTCCCGAAGTGCTGGGATTACAGACGTGAGCCACCACGTGCAGCCTAGTTTCGTTTTTTTAAAAAAATTATTTTATTTCCATAGGTTATTGGGGACCAGGTAGTGTTTGGTCACATGAGTAAGATCTTTAGTGGTGATTTGTGAGATTTTGGTGCACCCATCACCCGAGCAGTAGACACTGCACCCAAATTGTAGTAGTCTTTTATCCGTCCCTCCCTTCCCACCCTTTCTCCCTGAGTCCCCAAAGTCCACTGTGTCATTCTTATATCTCTGTATCTTCATAGCTTAGCTCCTACATATGAGTGAGAATGTGCAATGTTTGGTTTTCCATTCCTGAGTTACTTCACTTAGAATAATAGTCTCCAGTCTCATCCAGGTTGCTGTGAATGCCATTGATTCATTCCTATTTATGGCTGAGTAGTATTTCATTGTATATGTATATGGCAGTTTCTTTATTCACTCATTGATTGATGGACATATGGGTTGGTTCCACATTTTTACAACTGAGAATTGTGCTGCTATAAACGTGTGTGCAAGTATCCTTTTTGTATAATGACTTCTTTTCCTCGGGGTAGATACCCAGTAGTGGATAACCAAATATGTTTTCCAAACTTTTAGATTTCTCTTCTTCTCGGGAATGCTGATTATTCTTTGGTTTGGTCGTTTAACATAATCCCAGACTTCTTGGAGGCTTTGTTCATATTTTCTTACTCTTTTTTCTTTGTCTTTGTTGGATTCTTTTGAAAACCTTGTCTTGGAACTCTAAGGTTCTTTCTCTTGCTCATTCGCTTCTATTGCTGAGACTTGCCAGAGCATTTTGAATTTCTGTAAGTGCATCCATTGGTTCCTGAAGTTTTGATTGCTTTTTATTATATGATACCTTTCTCCCCTTATTTTTTGTATTTTTTTATTTCCTAAATTGGGCTTTGCTTTTTTCTGGCACCCCTTTGATTAGCTTAATAACTGACCTTATAAATTCTTTTTCAGGTAAATCAGGGTTTTTTTTTTTTTTTTTTGGTTGGATCCATTGCTGGTGAGCTAGTGTGATTTTTTGGAGGGTATTAAAGAGTCTTGTTTTGTCATATTACCAGAGTTGGTTTTCTAGTTCTTTCTCATTTGGGTAGGCTCTGTTGGAGGGAAGGTCTAGGGGCTCAAGGCTGTTGTTCAGATTCTTTTGTTCCACCGGGTGTTCCCGTGATGTAGTACTCCCGCTTTTCCTAGGGACGTGACTTCCTGAGATCTGAGCTGTAGGGATTATTATCTCTCTTCTGAATTTAGTCACCCAACAGGTCTACCAGGCTCTGGGCTGGCACTGGGAGTTGTCTGTACAGAGTCTTGTGATATGAACCATCTGTGGGTCTCTCAGCTGTGGATACCAACACCTGCTCTGGTGGAGGTGGTGGGGGGTGAGATGGACTCTGTGAGGGTCCTTAGTTTTGGTGGTTTAATGCACTATTTTTGTGCTGGTTGGCCTCTTGCTGGGAGGTGGCACTTTCAGGAGAGCATCAGCTGTGGTAGCATGGGAGAGACCAGGTAGTGGGTGGGGCGCTAGAACTCCCGAGAGTATATGCCGTTCATCTTCAGCTCTCAGGGTGGGTAGAAAGGACCATTAAGTGGGGGGAGTGCTAGGCATGTCTGAGTTCAGACTCTCCTTGAGCGGGTCTTGCTGTGGCTGCTGTGGGGGCTGGAGTCGTGCTTCGCAGGTCAATGGAGTTATGTTTCTAGGAGGATTATGCTGCTTCTGCTGTGTCATGCAGGTTGTCAGGGAAGTGAGGGAAAGCTGGCAGTCACAGGCCTCACCCAGCTCCCACACAACCCAAAGGGCCAGTCTCACTCTCACCATTCCCTGCTCAACACACTGAGTCTGTGTCCAGGCAGTGGGCAAGCAGGGCTGAGAGCTTGCCCCAGGCTACCAGTCTCCCAGCTGTGAAAGCTGTGAACCCTTTGTGCTTCCCTGCCTGTGGTCTGCACACCGGATTCATGCCCTCCCTGTAGTTTTGGCCAGTAGACTTCTTGTTCAGTTGGAATTGTTACAAAGTTCAGCTGAAGGCTTCCTTCTCCATGTGGCCTTTTCCCAGTGCCTCTGGTAGCCCTCCCCAATGGCCCCTGGGAGGCAAGGCAGAAATGGCTTGCCGGGGGACCCAGAGAGCCCACAGGGATTTTCCCACTGCTTCCTCTACCCCTGCATTTCACACGGCTCTCTGAATTGACTCAGCTCCAGGTTAATGCCAGAATTTTCTCCTGTGATCTAGATCTTGAGGTTTCCAGCGAGGTTGTGTTTGGGGGTGAACAACACCCCTTTCCCACTTCCACAGTTTGGGCACTCACAGTGTCTCCCAGGTCCTGCAGGAGCAATTCACTTCCTTCAGAAAGTCTGTGGGTTCTCTTGGCTTTCCTGATTTATTCCTGCAGTCATTCTGGAGAAAAAGTTCATGATGCAATACTCCACACGCTGCTCTGTCCATCTGAGTGGGAGCTGCAGTCTAGTCTGCCTCCTGTCTGCCGTGATCCTCCCAGAGAGATACTAGCTTTGATACTCGTCTGTGTGGATGAAAAAGTCACAGGACACTTTAATTTCTATTTTAGTATTCCTCACATACTTTCTGCATTCATTTATATGTCTGCCTCCCCAGCAACTTCTTATGGCACCATGCTCTGTAATTACCATGTGCTGAGTGGCTACTAAGTGACAGATATTTATATGCTTTATGTGGCTTAACTTACATACTCTTCTGAGAAGCTGTATAAATTTCATTCTCTTATTTTTGTTTCCAGGTCTAGGAAATGGAGGCACAGAGAGATAAAAATAAGTTGCCCAAAGCCATGTGGTGATTAAGACTTGAACTCTAAAAGGATTTTATTTTAAATTTTATTTAATTAATTTATTTTTTGAGACAGAGTCTTGCTCTGTTGCCCAGGCTGGTGTGCAATGGCGCAATCACAACTCACTACAGCCTCAACCTCCTGAGCTCAAGGGATCCTCCCACCTCAGCCTTCCAAGTAGCTGGGACCACAGGAAGGTGCCACCATGTCAGGCTAATTTTTTATTTTTAGTTGAGATGGGGGTCTCACTATGTTGCCAAGGTTGGTCTTGAACTCCTGGGCTCGAGCAGTTCTTCCACCTCAGCCTCCCAAAGTGTTGGGATTACAGGCTTGAGCCACTGTGCCCGGCCTGTTTTATTAATCTCTAAGTCTCTGCCCCTGCCTTAAGGAGTGTGGCATAGTCCTTGATATTGGATGACTGAGTAACGCAGGTAGTTTGTGTGAGAGGTGCAGTAACCACATGGCGAATGGAAGATGATGCTGTAGACTTGCCCATAGTTCACAGCTGGGACACTGTGGTTACCAGGACACAACTTGCAGAGTGGCTAAAACTAGAAAATGCGGACTCCACTGGGTCTTCGTGTTTCCATTTTTTAAATGGGAAAATTAATTCTGTCATTGACCTTCAAAGAGTTACTGGGAGTGACATAACATTGTTGATAAAAATCTTTGGAAGTCTCAGTGAGGGGATCTGCTAGCATTGATGAAATTATTTCATTCATAAACAGTCTAGGGGCCAAGGAAAGAGAAGAATGACGTGGAATCTCCTCTCCTTGAGATCTTAGAATCACACCTGCCTCCTTACCTCCATCCAGGACTGTTAAACTCCCAAAGCAGGGACTTTTAGGCCCACATGCACTTAGCCTCCTCTTCCCACCTCCTGTTTATCTCCGTTTCCAATGTTCCACTGCCATAACTGCCAGGAGGTTCTGCAGAGAAGAATGAAGAAGAACCATACGATCCTAAACATGCTCTCTGAAGATATTATCAGCCTACCATCGGCCTTATATTTATTGGGATGTTTTTATAACCTTTATTTGACACCTCTTCCCATCATTTAAAATAAACCTGGTGCTTCCCTGAATAATCTCTTGAGATCTGTACGTGCCTCCCAGCATCACATTTGTGCTTTTAACAAGCACGCTCCTTCCACTGCTCATGGCCAACTCAGGTTCACTACAAGCAGGGAATCTGTGTCTTGGAACGATCAAGTCTATATCAAACTCGAATTTATTTTCTTTTGTTTCTGAGAACTAATTCCACTCCAAGGCCTATACTGTACCCACCAGAGCTGCATGCATGTTTAATGAAAACACGTCCTAGAATATTCATAATACTTCTACTATTTATGCCTTCAAACTGGAAACTACCCAAATGCCGGAGAGTAGAAAGGATGAATGAATTGTAGTAATACTTATTGAATACAATACAGTACAATACAATAATGATAATGAATTAACTGGAACTATATCCAAGAAGGATGAATCTCACAGACATTATGTTGACTGAAATGAGCCAATCACAGAAGTGTACATATTCTGTAACTGCTACAGAAAGTTCAAAGAACAGGCAAAACCAATGCACAGTGTTAGAAGCTGGGATTGCATTTATCCTGGGGTGGGGGATGGAGTATTGGCTGGAGGCAGGGGTGAGGAGGCCCGCTGCTGTTTTTGTTGTATTCTCTTTATCTGGGTGCTGGTCTTGAGGGTGTATTCATTTTGTGAAAATTCGTTGAGCTGTAAACTTACGACTTATGTACATTTCTGTATGTATGTTTTTATAAAACTTACAGAAAACAAAGAAGAAATGTATTGCCATGTACTGATTGGACTCTATTCTGGGCTATCTTGGAAACTGCAGCTTGAAGACAGCTAGGCCTCAGCATACGCCCTGACATCCTGCAATCTAAGCTCTGGATCCTGGTCAACTTTGGGAGAATAATCAAGCCAATTTTCAGAGAAGCAGTTTCTATGTCTTTCAGGTCCTTGTGTCCTAAGGGATTAGGAGCATTAGGGACCTGGTCTCAGTGTGATCCTGAGTGCTCATCCATTCTCTGGTCATCCTTCAAAGAAATACCAGGCTCCTGAATTCATCTGCACAGAGCTGGCCAGGCTACCTGCTGCCCGCCATCCCATTGTCTTTCTTGCATTGTTCTGGGACTCTGGCCACACTCACCTTCCAAAATAACTGTGCAGTTGTCATCGTTGTTCAGGAGACTATTTTGGAACACTGGCTTAGCTTGGTGATGTGTAGAGATCCAGGAAGGGCCCCAGCTGTCGGGAGGGAGGCCCAGGGCCATCAGGGAGCTGGGGGGTGGTAAGAAGTGACAGGGCTTCAGGAGGTGTGGAGGGGCCCAGGGGGAGCACCATTTCTGACAAGTGTTCAGTCGTGGTGTGGAGAATTGGAAAGAAGGAGGAGAAAGGATGGAGGGGATCGGGTGCAGGTTGGAGGGAAGCTGGGAGGGGAGAAAAGAGTGAAGGAACATTAGGTTGATTAGTGCTGGTGGAAGAAGTAAGGAGAGACGTTCACAGAGGAGGGGCTGGAAAGTGAGGGTGTGAGTTGAAGGACACTAATGGTACGCTGACATACTGTTTCAAGAGTGGTTTCTATAGCCTGGAGGACTTAAGGACAGCTGTTGGGAACCTTCTACAGGGTGATAGAAAAGTAAGTGGGAGCAAGGGGGTGTGATGATTGACGGGCAGCCTAATGTCGAGTCAGGTGACATCCTGCCATATTTAGCAATGTAATAGGTAGTCAGATGACCTCACAATCTTCAGGGCTGGGAGATGGCAGAACCATCTCAGGAGCTGTGACAGAGGAGTTGGGTAGATGTGTTTTCAGTGGGCAAAGGTGGAATTCCCTTCTCTTTTCTGTTTTCTCTTGATGTCACAGGCCTGCAGAAACAGCATACCATGAGTTAAAACCCCTCAATTGCACGGGTTTTCACCTCCTTGATTTCACAGGGTCTCTAGCTCTTTCAAAGGCTGCAGCAAGACAGTAAACATCTGGGCTCCTGTGGGGGTGTTTCATGTGCTTGTGTACAAATTAGTCCCCGCAGGACTCTGCAGCTCCACGTCGCTCTGCCGGGCACTGGGGCCATGTGCTCTGTCTGCGGGAACCTCTATCTCCCTAGAGTTACAGTTTAAGAGAGGGGTTTCCAAAAAAGGATGCTAATGTCCCAGGATTTTATGGACTTTAAGTAAAACTTTTTTTTTCTGTTATACTCAGAATGCTCTGAAGCTTTGTTCCTAGGTAACCTCACAGTGCCTGAATTCTTTCCTTTCTTTTCTTAGACATGGGGTCTTGCGCTCTCGCCCAGGCTGGAGCGTAGCAGCTATTCACAGGTGTGATCACAGCACACCGCGGCCTCCTGGGCTCCAGCAATCCCCCTGCTTCAGCCTCCTGAGTAGCTGGGACCGTAAGCAGGAGCTCATGTCCAGTTTCAATTCTTCTTTTCCTACAATAAGTTCTGGCCCAGAAAATTTTGCAACTCACCCCCGCCCTTCACTCCACAAAAAGACTTCCACTGGGATTCCTGTCCATATGCCAGACTCACTTGAATCCTTGGGGATGGATCTAGCTTCAGTTTAAGTGCAGATTCCTGCTTCATCTCAGAGCCTGGCCGTTTTGAGGAGCAGGCGGTTTTACCCATCTGCCCACTGGCCCCTTGCTTCATTGTCTAGGCCTGTCCTTTCTCACCTAGTGTCCTAATCCCCTCCTCACCACCTCACAACGGAGAAAGCTCTGTGTTGCTTTCTCTCAGGATTTTCATGCTTTTCAAGAGCCAGGGCACTGTGTGCTTTCGTGCAGGACCTAAGCAAATAAGGACATCACAAGGAGATGCCCAACTCTTAACCTGGTGCCCCTCCCACCCTGGAGAGGACTGTTCTTGTTCATAGTGTACACGATTGTCTATGTCAAAGACCCAAGGAGTTTGCAAAAACCTCTTAGAACTAATAAGTGAGTTTAACAAGGTTGCAGGATATAAGGTTAACACACACACAAAAACAAATCAATTGTATTTCTATATGTCAGCATATTAGGGTTCTCTAGGGAAACAGAACCAATAGGATACACACACACATACATATATACACACATATATATGTGAAAGACACACGTGTGTGTGTTTAAAAAGAGGGAGAGCGAGACAGAGAGATTGGTTAATTTTAAGGAATTTGCTTGTGCGATTGGAGGGGCTGACAAATTTGAATTCTACAGAGCAGGCTGTCAGGCTGGAGACCCAGGGAAGAGGTGATGTTGTAGCTCGTGTCTGGAGGCCATCTGCTGGTAGAATTCCCTCTTTTCCAAGGAACCTCAGTCTCTTTTCTCAAGGTCTACAACTGATTGGATGAGGCTCAGCTACATTATGGAGGGTCATCTGCTTTACTCAAAGTTGATTGATTTAAGGGTCAATCACATTTAAAACATTTCTTCACAGTGACAGAGTGGTGTTTGAGCCCAAAGTGTCTACCATGACATGACTTGGCCAAGTTGACACATAAAATTAACCATCAAGTCTGGGCACAGTGGCTCATGCCTGTAATCCCAGCACTTTGGGAGGCTGAGGCAGGTGGATCACGAGGTCAGGAGATCAAGACCATCCTGGCTAACATGGTGAAACCCTGTCTCTACTACAAATAAAAAAAAATTAGCCAGGCGTGGTGGTGGGTGCCTGTAGTCCCAGCTACCCAGGAGGCTGAGGCAGGAGAATGGCATGAACCCTGGAGGCGGAGCTTGCAGTGAGCCGAGATCGTGCCACTGCACTCCAGCCTGGGCAACAAAGCGAGACTCTGTCTCCAAAAAAAAAAAAGCCATCACACCCAGAAATGTGTGATTGGATAGGAAAATTGAAAACCAAGTACCACATAGAAAGTACCAGAAAATGAAATAAACATCTTACTGAAAGCTACAAAATACCAGTGAAAAAACTCAAAGAAGATATAAACAAATAACAAGAAACACCATATTTGAAGATCGGAAGACTTAACTTTAAAAAGTTGCCAATTCTGCCAAAACTGATACAGAGATTTAAAACAATTCCAGTCAAAAATCTCGCCAGGACATTTTGTTGTTACAGACAAGCTGATTCTAATGTTTACATGGAAAGGCCAAGGACTAGAATAGCTAAAACAATTTTGAAAAACAAGAATAATGGTGTAGGAATGATGCTACTCACTTTTAAGTCATACTGCAAAGTTACAGTAATCAGGACAGTATGGTACTGCCTAGGAACACAGAGATCAATGGAACAGAATCGAGTCCAGAAAGATAGCTGCTTAAATATGGCCATGTGATTTTTGACAAGGGTGCAAAGGTAATTCAATAAAGAAAGGATCATATTTTCAACAAATGATGTTAGAACAACTGAACATTCATGTAAACAAAACAGACAAAACACTGAAGCTTTACAGCTCATACACAAATGAAAATATGGATAATAGATGTAAAAGTGAAGCTCTAAAAATTTTAGAAAAGAACATAGTAGAAAATCTCTTCCTGGGATTAGGAAAAGAATTCTTAGTCATGGTACCATAAGCCTGATCCATAAAAGAAAAAGTTGATAAATTGGTCTTTACTGAAATTAAAAGACTTAAGATGCTATTAAGAGAATGAAAACACTATAGCCCAGGAGAAAAAACTTGCAAGTCACATCTGTCACAGGACTTTGCAGAATATATAAATGGCAAATAAAACACAAAAAGATGTTCAATATCATTAAGTATTAGGGACTTGTAAACTAAAACCAAACACACCTATTAGAATTGCTGAAAAAAGGAAAACCTTTGGTAATACCAAGAGCTATTGAGAGCAATTGCAATTTTTTTAAAATTATATTTTAAGTTCTGGGGTACATGTGCAGAACGTGCAGTTTTGTTACATAGGGATACCTGTGCCATGGTGGTTTACTGCACCCATCAACCTGTCACCTACATTAGGTATTTCTCTTAATGTTATCCTTCCCTTAGTCCCCCATCCCCCAAAAGGTCCTGGTGTGTTATGTTCCCCTCCCTATGTCCATGTGTTCTCGTTGTTCAACTCCCAGTTATGAGTGAGAACATGCGGTGTTTGGTTTTCTGTCCTTGAGATAGTTTGCTGAGAATGATGGTTTGCAGCTTCATCCATGTCCCTGCAAAGGACGTGAACTCATACTTTTTTATGGCTGCATAGTATTCCATGGTATATATATGCCACATTTTCTTTATTCAGTCTATTATTGATGGACATTTGAGTTGGTTCCAAGTCTTTGCTCTTGTGAATAGTGCCACAACAAACATAGGTGTACATGTGTCTTTATAGTGGAATGACTTAATCCTTTGGGTATATGCCCAGTAATGGGATTGCTGGGTCAAATGGCATTTCTAGTTCTAGATCCTTGAGGAATGTCCACACTGTCTTCCACAGTGGTTGAACTAATTTACACTCCCACCAACAGTGTAAAAGTGTTCTTGTTTCTCCACATCCTCTCCAGCATGTGGTGTTTCTTGACTTTTTAATGATTGCCATTCTAACTGGTGTGAGATGGTATCTCATTGTGGTTTTGATTTGCATCTCTTTAATGATCAGTGATGATGAGCATTTTTTCATATGTCTGTTGGCTGCATACGTGTCATCTTTTGAGAAGTGTCTGTTCATATCCTTTGCCCACTTTTTGATGGGGTTGTTTGTTTTTTCCTTGTAAATTTGTTTAAGTTCTTTGTAGGTTCTGGACATTACCTTTGTCAGATGGATAGACTGCAAAAATTTTCTCCCATTCTGTAGGTTGCATGTTCACTCTGATGATAGTTTCTTTTGCTGTGCAGAAGCCCTTTAGTTTAATCAGATACCATTTGTCAACTGTAGCTTTTGTTGCCATTGCTTTTGGTGTTTTAGTCATGAACTCTTTGCCCATGCCTATGTCCTGAATGGTATTGCCTGGATTTTCTTCTAGGATTTTTATGGTCCTGGGTCTTATGTTTAAGTCTTTGATCCATCTTGAGTTTTTTTTTATATAAGGTGTAAGGAAGGGATCCAGTTTCAGTATTCTGCATATGGCTAGCCAGTTTTTCCAACACCATTTATTAAATAGGGAATCTTTTCCCCATTGCTTGTTTATGTCAGGTTTGTCAAAGATCGGATGGTTGTAGATGTGTGGTGTTATATCTGAGGCCTCTGTTCTGTTCCGTTGGTCTATATATCTATTTTGGTACCAGTACCATGCTGTTTTGGTTACTATAGGCTTGTAGTATAGTTTGAAGTCAGGTAGAGTGATGCCTCCAGCTTTGTTCTTCTTGCTCAGGATTGTCTTGGCTATGTGGGCTCTCTTTTGGTTCCATATGAAGTTTACAGTAGTTTTTTCCAATTCTGTGAAGAAAGTCGGTGGTAGCTTGATGGGGATAACATTGAATCTATAAATTACCTTGGGCACTATGGCCATTTTCACGATATTCATTCTTCCCATCTATGAGCATGGAATGTTTTTCCATTTGTTTGTGTCCTCTATTTCCTTGAGCAGTGGTTTGTAGTTCTCCTTGAAGAGGTCTTCCACATCCCTTGTAAGTTGGATTCCTAGGTATTTTATTCTCTTTGTAGCAATTGTGAATGGGAGTTCACTCATATTTGGCTATTATTGGTGTATAGGAGTGCTTGTGATTTTTGCATATTGATTTTGTATCCTGATACTTTGCTGAGGTTGCTTATCAGCTTAAGGAGATTTTGACGGAGATGATGTGGTTTTCTAAATATACAATCATGTCATCTGCAGATAGAGACAATTTGACTTCCTCTGTTCCTATTTGAATACCCTTTATTTCTTTCTCTTGCCTGATTGCCCTGGCCAGAACTTCCAACACTATGTTGAATAGGAGTGGTGAGAGAGGGCATCTGTTTCTTGTGCTGATTTTCAAAGGGAATGCTTCCAGTTTTTGCCAATTCAGTATAATATTGGCTGTGGGTTTGTCATAAATAGCTCTTATTATTTTGAGATACGTTCCATCTATACCTAGTTTATTGAGAGCTTTTAGCATGAAGTGGTGTTGAATTTTGTTGAAGGCCTTTTCTGCATCTATTGAGATAATCATGTGGTTTTTGTCTTTGGTTCTGTTTATATGCTGGATTATGTTTATTGTTTTGTGTATGTTGAACCAGCCTCACATCCCAGGGATGAAGCTGACTTGATCGTGGTGATAAGGTTTTTGATGTGCTGCTGGATTCGGTTTGCCAGTATTTTATTGGCAATTTTTGCATGGATGTTCATCAGGGATATTGGCCTGAAATTTTCTTTTTTTGTTGTGTCTTTGCCAGGTTTTGGCATCGGGATGATGCTGGCCTCATAAAATGAGTTAGGGAGGATTCCATCTTTTTCTATTGTTTGCAATAGTTTCAGAATGAATGCTACCAGCTCCTCTTTGTACTTCTGGTAGAATTCGGCTGTGAATCTGTCTGGTCCTGGACTTTTTTTGGTTGGTAGGCTATTAATTACTGCCTCAATTTCAGAGTTTGTTACTGGTTTATTCAGGGATTCGACTTCTTCCTGGTTTAGTCTTGGGAGGGTGTATGTGTCCAGGAATTTATCCAATTCTTCTAGATTTTTTAGTTTATTTGCATAGAGGTGTTTGTAGTATTCTCTGATGGTAGTTTGTGTTCCCATGGGATCAGTGGTGATACTCCCTATATCATTTTTTGTTGCATCTATTTCATTCTTCTCTCTATTGCAATTCTTATACATTGTGGGTGGGAATAAAAAATGGTATAGCCAGTCTGGAAAAGTGTGGCAGTTTCTTGTAAAGTTAACATGTATTTGTTGTGTAACCCAGAAACCCCACTGCTTAGAGAAATGAAAGCTTGTGCTTACATAAAAACCTGTATATAAACATTCTATTGATAATTCTATGATTATGCAATGTTCTATTCATAATCACTCTAAGCAAATGTCCTTCAACAGGTGAATGAACAGGTATAAATGGATAAAGAAGTTGTGGTATATCCATACGATGAAATACTACTCAGCAGTAGAAAAGAATGAACTATTTACACATGCAGCAACTGAGCACTTTCCAAGGCGTGATGCTGGGGAGTAGGGGAAGGAAGTAGTCTCAGAAGTTTACATACTGTGTTTCTCGTTTTTGAGCAGATAAAATACTGATGGAGGATAGATTTATGGTTGCCAGGAGTTACGAATGGGAGAGACTGTGATTATAAAGGGAAAACATGAGGGAGTTTTTGGGGGTGTGATGGCACTATTTTGAATCCTGATTGTGGCAGTGCTTATATGAATCTATACATGTGTTAAAATTATAGAACTTTACACCAAAAAAAAAATTATATATATATATTTTAGATAGGGTCTCATTCTTTGTCCAAGCTGGAGTACAGTGGCACAATCATGGCTCCCTGCAACCTTGAGCTCCTGGGCTCAGGTGGTTCTCCCACCTCAGCCTCCTGAGTAACTGGGACTACAGGCATGTGCCGCCACGCCTGGCTCATTTTTCGTATTTTGTAGAGATGGGGTTTCGCCATGTTGCCTAAGCTGGTCTCAAACTCCTGGGCTCAAGCGATTCAACTGTCTCAGCCTCCAAAGTGCATGAGGCACTGTGCCTGGTTTGTATGGTGATTTAAATAATAAAATTAATAAAATTATAGAGGATGAACACTGGATTCTGATATGGGCCTCCAGTTCCTCCTTGCTAAGGCGAGGCTGATGATCTGTAATCTGTGCAGCCATTACCAAATGCTGACCCAGCCTTGCGCTTCTGTTCTGAGGCTTACGTATTTTGATCTGCTTTTTTGCTTTAGATCCATTCTGACTGAAAAATACTTCTTAAATTTTGCTTTTCCATCCCACAAATGACTGATTCCAACCTTTCTCCCCAGCTGCTCAGCATGGGCCTCCAGCTGTGCTCTGCACATTGTGATAGCAGAGAGCTTTATTCACCCCCCGTTTTTGAAATGTAATTTCCGTACAGTATAATGCATGGATCTGAAATACATAGTTCAATGAGCTTTGGCAAATGTATACAGTGGTGTGTTCATACATGTTTTACAACTGGCTCTCTGGTGGGATAAAAAAGCCCTGCTTTGTAGTGTTTGCCAATTTCTGGAGTATAAATATTTCCACCATGGTGGATTCCAAGCTATCAATGTGATGTTGACTGGCTTGCAAACATCCTGAAAAATGAACAGTCCACTCTCTTGATGGTGCCAGCAGACTTCAGCACCCAGATCAACATTCAGTACATGCCCATCACCCCACAAGTTCCCTAGTGCCCCTCTGCAGTCAGTCCCCACCCCTATCCTGTGCGGATAGTGATTCTGATTTCGACCACCATGAATTAGATTTTCACATTCTAGAACTTCATGCAAATACAGTATATATTTGGCCTGACTTTTTATTTTTGCCTCACATTTGAGAGTCCCTCCTATGGTGTTTATCTGGTTGGTTGTCTTTTTCATTGCCCAGTAATATTTCATTGTATGGATGTACTGTCTTTGATTCTCCTGTTAATTGGCATTTGGGTTGTTCAAAGTTTTGGGCTTTTCTGAGTAATCTTGAAAGTACTTGAGAGGCTGTACAAAAGAGGTTCTAATATTCCTGGCAAAACTTTCTGCTGGGAAGAGGGACTAGATCCTGAAGCTTCAGATTTTACTGGCGATAATGAAAGAGCATCTTTGAAAGTGTCTAGCATGTGGCAGACATTCAATAAATGTTAGTGGAGTCTCACTTTGGCAGAATTCTGTTTCTAGGATCTGTGCCCAGAAATAGATCGTCTTTTACAGAAAGGTCAGAATCAACCATTCTAGGCCGGGCGCGGTGGCTCAAGCCTGTAATCCCAGCACTTTGGGAGGCCGAGATGGGCGGATCACAAGGTCAGGAGATCGAGACCATCCTGGCTAACACAGTGAAACCCCGTCTCTACTAAAAATACAAAAAAAACTTAGCCGGGCGAGGTGGCAGGCGCCTGTAGTCCCAGCTACTCGGGAGGCTGAGGCAGGAGAAAGGCGTGAACCCGGCAGGCGGAGCTTGCAGTGAGCTGAGATCCGGCCACTGCACTCCAGCCTGGGTGACAGAGCGAGACTCCGTCTCAAAAAAAAAAAAAACAAAAAAAAAAAAAACAAAAAAAAAAAACCATTCTAGAGAAAATTTAAAAATACCTCAGAGAGATTCCATCTTCTCATTTGATAAATCCATTTCAGGAATGTTTCACAATTCTAACAATTAGAAAAAAATGTCTATTTGATATTTTTATGTTATACTTTAAAGCCTACCTATTATACATATTATCTGATTTGTGTTATACACATTTAATTTTCATTTTATGCACATTATTTTATTTAACTTTTGCTACAATGCTGCAAGGTAAATATACCTCTGCTTTACAGATGAGGACAGATGAGACTCAGAAATGCTAAGTAACCTTCCTAGTTCACAAAGCTAGTGAGAATTTAATCGCAGTTGCCTGACTCCAAAATGCATGCGTTTTCCTCTGCAATGTGCGGCCCCACCATGTTCGCTCCTCACTACAGGCAGGAAGCACATATTATTCGGATAATCGCTACCCATTTTCCTTTCATCCTCGTTTTTCCAGCGAGCAAAACATCTTGTACTGTCGCTTTCTTTTTTCATTTAAGAAGTACATTTTGAATAGGCTCAGGATGGCCTGATTTAAGCAAGCAGAAGGAAAAATCCTCACAGAAGTCTGCGTTGGCCAATCAGCAATGTGACAGAGCGTTCGGCAGATGGCGCTGTTTCCACAGGAGTGTAACGGCGGCCACAAGCGTTCTGCCGCCAGAGGGCGCCGCGTTCCGCCGGAGAAGCTTGGCAACGGGGAGCGCGGCTGCCGGACCCACGCCTCCGTCGCGGTGCGTGCTTTCCCTCCAGGTGGGACGCTGCAGGCCCAGCCGCTCCCGGTGCCTCCAAACAGCCAGAGCGCTCACGTGGATAAGCTGCTAGACCAAGCTCAGTCCAGGAGGCCAGCTTCGGCAGCTGCTGCTCAGCTATCCCAGACAGCACGGGACTGTGCAGAGCCTCCCCTAAACCTCGTTCTTTTCAAGGGCAGTGGGAAGCACAGTAGCGTTTGCCTGTTTTTGCCAAGTTAGCACCCAGGGAGTTTCATCAGGGAGAGGCAGGGGCCTCAGAACAGGGAGGCTGCAGGGCGGCCTCCGCAGAAGGTGAGTGCTGGCAGCCCGTGGCCTGAGACATTAAGCACGTTGGGGAGAAATGGAGAAAGAAGCTCCTTGAACAACTTTCACACTCCGATGTGTGAAGCCGCTGGGCCAAGAGATGAGAGCAGCCTGGTCTTCCCTCCTCCGTGAGGCTTGGGCGCTTGTCTCCCTTGCTGCTTCCTGAGTCATAGCCCCTTCCAGTCCTCCAAGGGCCCGCGTTCCACCATGGCCAGACATCCCCTTTGAGAGTCTGCAAAGCCTGTTTTCTCTTCTGGAGAATTCTAGGCAATTCAGGTCAAAGAAAGGATTTTGAATCAAGTCCTTGGCTATGTCAGATAGAAGTGCTTACAAGAGCTGAATTAATGGAATCATTCTTTAATTCCATGATCTGACTCCTGTCTACGTCCTCAATATTTTATTTTATTTTAATTTTTTTTTTAGAGTCAGAGTCTCTCTCTGTCGCCCAGGCTGGAGTGCAGTGGCACAATCACTGCTCACTGCAGCCTTGACCTCCTGTGCTCAAGCAATCCTCCCACCTCAGCCTCCTGAGTGGCTGGGACCACAGATGTGCCGCCACATCCAGCTTACATCTCCAGTATTCATTCTCACTATCTGCCCCATCACCTGCTTTTACTTTTTTATACTACCTGCAGTTCCTTGCAATTTATGCTTAGTTAATATCTGCATACCCTTCAAGATTTGCCAAAGCACTGCCTCCTCTGTGATGGCCTTTGGGTTGGTCTAACTCTTCCCTCCTTGACTCCTTCATGGTTTATCCCCTTTATAGAATCAATAGCGCCTATTCCAGAAATCCAAAATTTTCACTGCACTTGATTATTATCCATCTCTGTCTTGTGAGCTGTCATCTCATTGAGTTCATATTCACCTTTGAATCTCCAGCACGCAGCCTGAGGACTGGAGCTTGCACTTCGTAGGTGTTCATTGAGTGAATGAAGGAAGGAATAAAAACACTCTTCACTTTGCATTTAGTTAAAAATCAGACAATACAGAGATTTCCATCAGAACCAAACCAAGCCAATGTCTCTTGGAACCACACTCAAAGTTGATGCCTTGGACAACTGGTGTGATGGTTTCTTCATTGTTGCTATGTATGTCTGTGAACGTGTTTGTCTTTTAAAATTACTTAACTGGAGGAAGAAGTTCACTTTTACTTCATAAGGTAAATCCTTCAAACAGTCCCTACTTTTAAAATAAGGACTTCCCCTGTCCTTGAAAGGTTCTTCTCGGGCTGCGGGTTGCAAGGTCCTTCCTTGTAAGGCAGTCGATGCTGTCTTATCCCCTCCCCGGCAGCAGAACTCGGGTAGCTTTGGGCGTGGCCATCCAGGATTGGGGTTGTAGAGGTGAGACTCAGAGACATCAAATAATCTTTCTGTTTCTCAGCATTGGAAAATTTCAAAGAAAGTGTGTGCTGGCCGGGCGCGGTGGCTCAAGCCTGTAATCCCAGCACTTTGGGAGGCCGAGACGGGCGGATCACGAGGTCAGGAGATCAAGACCATCCTGGCTAACACGGTGAAACCCCGTCTCTACTAAAAAAATACAAAAAACTAGCCGGGCGCGGTGGCGGGCGCCTGTAGTCCCAGCTACTCGGGAGGCTGAGGCAGGAGAATGGCGTAAACTTGGGCGGCGGAGCTTGCAGTGAGCTGAGATCCGGCCACTGCACTCCAGCTTGGGCGACAGAGCGAGACTCCGTCTCAAAAAAAAAAAAAAAAAAAAAGAAAGTGTGTGCAGGGGGCAGAAGGTGGGGTGCAGGATTGTTTAAATTTGTGGGGTTGCTTTTCTAGGGCAGTGAGAATTCTCTTGCTGGGTGGAGTTTGGTTCGTGCAGCGCGGCTGAGGGTTGTTCCCAGCAGGCAGCTCCTAAGTGCCAGCCCAGGGTCTCTGGCCTGGGGCTACTCTCCATTGGCAAATGCCACCCTCTTGTCTCCCATCACCTCTCCCCTCCTTCATGGAGAGGCAGGAAGGAACTCTGGGAGGTGGGAGAGAGCAGAGGCCACAGTCAATGTCCTCTGGACATGTCGGTAACTAGAAGCAGAGCTGAGGTGCTGGGGACAGACACCTTGTCCTTATGCTGAAGAGACCCTTCTTTAACGGTCATTGCAAGTTGAGCTGGGGTAAGGATTCTAGGTCTGGTTTGTTTTTTTCTGGAAAGTATATACTTCCTCCGTTTCTCTGGCCTGATTACTGCCCACATGTCCACAGGGGATAGCTGTTCTTCTGCTGTAGTGGGAGACATGGAAGAGCGTGGACTCTGGAGCTGGACTCCCTGGACTCAGATCCTGGCTTTGCCTCTTAGTAGCTGTGTGACTTTGGGCCATTCAGGTAACATCTCTGTACCTAAATAATCTGTTCTGTAAGGTGGGTTCATCTCATAAGGCAACTGTGAAAATTAAGCAGATTAGCACGTGTTAAATGCTGACAACAGCACCAGCACATAACCAGTATGCAGAGTACATCAACTCTTACTGTGCCTGCCTTCGCCTTTCCCCAGCCCTCTCCCTTCAAGGTGGTCGCTGTTCATCTCAACAGGTACTCATTGGTGCCCCTGTACCCAACACCATTACAGGCACTGAGGGGGATACAAGGAAGCTTAGATGTGGTTTCCATTCTCAAGAGGCTTATGATATGGGGACATGAAGACAAAAGCAAAGTAATGAAAATAAAAAAACAGGAGTGAGTGGGGAAAGGACTGAAAAACTTCTTATTGGATACTATGTTCCCTACTTGGGCGAAAGGATCCTTGGAAGCCCAAACCTCAGTATCATGAATATACTCATGGCACAAACCCACACATGTACCTCTTGAACCTAAAATAAAAATAGAGACTGGGTGCAGTGGCTCCCACCTCTAATCCTAGCACTTTGGGAGGCAGAGGTTGGTGGATCACTTTAGGCCAGTAGTTTGAGACCAGCCTGGCCAACATGGTGAAACCCCGTCTCTACTAAAAATACGAAACTTAGGTGTGGTGGCGGGCGCCTGTAATCTCAGCAGCTCAGGAGGCTGAGGCACAAGAATCACTTGAACCAGGGAGGGGCAGGTCGCAGTCAGCCAAGATCACACCATTGCACTCCAGCCTGGGTGACAGAGCAAGACTCTGTCTCAAAAATAATAATAAATATAAAAAAAAAATAAAGATGAAGAAAGAGCAACTTTGTTAAAATATATGCCACTAATATATAAGTGTCATAGGAGTTAAAAAGAAGGAGAGAGTGGGATGTGAGTGGCTTCATGAAAGAAGTCAAACTTGATTTGGGCCCGAAAGGGGGCAGAATATGGAGAACAGATTTTATGACTTTCATCTACAACTCTCTGAATTGTTCTGGCTTCTAAATCAAGATGGCAAAAACAATTGTCACCGCTCAGCTCGGGGAAATTCTCATGATGCCAATTTACCCGGCAGGTTATACATAGGCTTAGGCCACTGCTGCCTTTGAAACTGTAGGAAAAATGCAAAACATTCAAGGGCTGTCCCATTCCTCTGAATAAATCCCTACCCCTAAAGCAAATGGCCCGACTCCGGGGTTGAGCTTTCCCCAGGCTTCGATGTTTTTGCCTGCACTGTGGCTGTAGAGGACTGACTTCCAGCCCAGTACATTCCACTCCTCTGAGCTGCTCCTCTTCCCCTCCAGAAGTCTGCAAAGCATTAAGCACTATATTTAACTCCAGCCTAAAACAAAAATGCCTGCCTCTGAGCATCCAGACCAGAGAAAGAGGATTTTCACTTCCGAGGACACAGAGTCATTGTTCACCTTGAAGCCATGGACACACAGGCCTGGAATGTTCATCCCCTCCTGGCTCTGTCTTTAGCTTTTGGGTGGGCTCAAGAAAGTGGAGGCAATTTTGATGACACTCAGTAGGTTAAGACCCCATGCATGAGAAGCTGGCTGGCTGAGCGGGGCTTTGTGGAGAACCTTGTGTAGTTAACCATTAAGGACTCGTGAGCATCATCCGAGGAGCCTGTGGAAGTTGCAGATGGTGGGATCCATGCTCAGTGGTTCTGAGTCTGTCGGTCTGGGATGATGCCCAGGGATCTGCGTCTTTAACACGCAAGCCAGGGGATTCTGGCGACGGTGATCTTGGACCACATGTGGTAGAGAACAGTTAGCTGGAGCTATTGGCAACTTGGTCAAAGGAGGCAAAGGAAGGAAAAAAGGTGGAAGCTGAAGCAGGGGGAGTGATTTTGAATGGTTTATGAACCGAATGATGAGGACACAAATTAAGGCAAATCATTACATCGTAGACTCAAGAAAGCCCGGAGCAGGGATTTACAGCCCCATTCGAAGAAGAACTCAGCCTTGGAGCCATCAACACAGGGAGACTGAGGCTGGAGACCATGAGGGGTGATGACCTGGGACCAACCCTGCTTCACCCGGAACACCTTCACTTTGATCTCTTTTTATATACATGGGTTCCATGTAGGATGTCATTTGAAAACTGGCCACTGCTAAAAGAAGTTAAAAAGAAATCATTAACCTCGAGACAATGTGTCAGTCGTTGGAAATACCTTAATCTCCTTGGGTGACTGGTGGAGCGGTGTTCTATTAGGTCTAGATCGTCTTATCTGCAAGAGCAGGATGACTTTGGACAGAATGCTTGTGCATAGGCCCTTTTACTCCTTCTGTTCTTTTCTCCCTTTTAGCCAGTTCCCCTCTAATTATTCTGTGATCTAGATCCATTTGAGAATCATATGAAAGCTTTGGACCTTTCCTGAAGAAAATGCACCTAGACACACACCTGTACACATTGGCATTCAGTTTTGGTGGGGGTTATGGGCTCTGTGAAACCCATCTGTACCCTTGGTGATCACACCCTCCTCTAAATTGTTATCTATTTATTTTATAGCAGTACCACGGTTACTCTTTGCTTCAAGTCTTTCAATTAAACCGCAAGTCTCTTGAGTGTAGAAACTGTGTCCTCTACAGTGGCAGTCTAAAATGGGAAGGACAAGATGATCCGTTGCAGCATAAGAAGGGAAGTTTTAGAACTTCTGCTTATTTTATAATCTTATCCCTTTTCAGTTTCTATTTTTCTATGTTTCTATAATGCTCCTTGTATTAGAATAGTCCTTCTCCTCCTCCTCCTTATTATTATTATTTTGAGATGGAGTCTGACTCTGTTGCCAGGCTGGAGTGCCGTGGCACCATCTCGGCTCACTGCAACCTCTGCCTCCCGGGTTCAAGCGATTCTTATGCCTCAGCCTCCCGAGTAGCTGGGATTACAGGCCTGTGCCACCACGCCCCGCTAATTTTTGTATTTTTAGTAGAGACAGGGTTTCACCATGTTGGCCAGGTTGGTCTCGATCTCATGACCACATGATCCGCTTGCCTTGGCCTCCCAAAGTGCTGGGATTACAGGCGTGAGCCACTGCACCTGGCCGAATAGTTCATATTATTTAAATAAACATACTTATTTTGAAGGTGCCGTGTTAAAAACTTACCGATAAGGATAACATGATTCAGAAAGCTTGGAGTACTCTGCGTTACAGAATTTTTTTTGATACTCATGCTGAACGTTTTGCTAGGTATTGGAGATAGAAAAAAATGATGTAGCTTCTACTCTCAGGGAACTTACAGTTTAGTTTTGCACATAGTAGGTGTTTGGTTTGGAATGGAGGAGCTGAGATTTGAGTCTGGCTTATTTGACTCCAAGTCGGTAACTAGATGATGAGTTAATTCTTTCAAGATGGGTCATTTATTGCACGTTCAGGAAGCCACTGCCTCTGGGAAAACCACCCCATAGAACATGCTCCCACTTGGTATGAAATGTGAAGACAGGGTCTCTGACCTTATTATCATCCTTAGGTAGACAGGCTGGTAGCAGTATTTCTGGAATTCTTACACAGAAGCTGCTCAGGAGTGGCACTCATTAGAAGGAAAAATCTTGAGACCGAGGTCGAATACACTCCTGCACAGCAGCCTGCGGCAGTTACTTAGATTTTGTTGATTTGCTGTGGTCTTTGGGACATGATGAAGACTATGGGGTAGAGATGGGGTACAGTTATCTCCAGCCGTTTCTTTTTTTTTTTTTAGTGGAGTCTCCCTCTGTTGCCCTGGCTGAGAGAAATGGCCCCATCTCGGCTCACTGCAACTTCCGCCTCCTGGGTTCAAGCGATTCTCCTGCCTCAGCCTCCTGAGTAGCTGGGATTACAGGCGTGCACCACAACGGTTGGCTAGTTTTTGTATTATTAGTAGAGACAGGGTTTCACCATGTTGGCCAGGCTGGTCTTGACCTCAGGTGATCTGCCCACCCCGGCCTCCCAAAGTGCTGGGATTACAGGCATGAGCCACCCACTGCGCCTGGCCTCAAGCCACTTCTTAGAGTTGCCTCAGGATCTCATGAGAAACTGAAGTAAAATTTTGGGGAAAAGGCAACCAGCGGACGTGGCTGGGGCAGAGGAGCCGGGATGAGAATACAGCTGAAGGGAGAACATCGCGAGGCTGCTCAGGGCTTCCCGGCAGCCCAGGGCATCCAACCCCTAATAGCATATTTCTCAGAGCAACTGGTAGCCTGGACCCATCTCTCAACAGCTGTCGACCATTTATTAGTAAGACTCCACTGAAGCCAAGGGAATGGGGAAGGAGAGCAGACAAATGGGGAAGATAGAATTGTGTTAATGACCAGTCCATTTCCATGAAGCGAAGGTGACCAGTCTGTCATCTCCTCGCCGTGGCTGGTGTTTTGTTGGCGCTGACATTTGCAGAGAGTGCCCCCAGCTGGGCGTCTGTTGCCCCATTGCCATGGAGACAGCAGCTGCAGAGACGTCTCCTTTGAGACCGCGCCGCCCGAGATTTCAGGAACCATTTTGGAAGCATTTGTCCCGACAGTGCCTGCTAATCTCCCTTTCATTTGTAATTATTTTATCGCCTTGGTTCTCTGCCTTGGCATCGTTCCCGCAGCTAACTCTGCTCCCCGACACGGGGTCCGTGGGGAGGTGTCGGCCGCCGCAGCCCCGTCTGGGTGGAGATGAAAAGCGAGTGGAAAGGCAAGACTTGCTAGGGCGCTGCTGTCTTCAAACAGGCCCCGTCTCCTGGAGGCAGCCCTGGGAGGGCCTTGGCTGATTGAAGTAGCCCGAATTACGAAGCCTGAAGCCTTTGAGGCCAGCCGCCCCATCCAGGCCAAGAATAATTGAACAAATAGTTTATCTGGCTAACCAACAGCTGTAGAGCCCAGGCGATTTGGAGAGGATTAGGGGAGAGTAGTGAAAGAATACTCCCACAGGGTCCTCCAAATCCTCATCCTGAATCCTACCAACGAAGAACACATGTTGGAGCCCTGGAATTGCTTTTTAAGTTCATTTCTCTCCCTTTCCAAGCGACTCGGTGCAGGGCTGGCAAGAATTTTAAGTGGCTGAAGCAACCGTCTTTCGGGTCCCTGCCATTGGGTTCCTTTCAGTTGCCTCCTTCAATTCCTCCAAACCTTGCTTCATCCCAGACGGCTCAGATTCATGCAGAGATTCTGATCACCCTGGGAGGTGCCTGAGGGTTGCTGTCTTTTCCTCAAGTCTACATTGCTGGCAGCTGTTGTAATGTCTAAGTGAAGGGCCAGGACCAAGTTCAGGTTAGGATAAAAGGGGAGGTGAGAGAGTGGCTGGATAAAGAGAGAGGACACGAGGAATTCCCTTCCCTGTGTGAGAAAAAGTTGAAAAAAGAAAAAAGCTCCAAGTGAATGAAAGGATTAAATATTAAAAAAAAAAATCTGTGTGACTTCTAGATGAAAACTTAGGAGAATTTCCACGTTAAAACCTTTACAACCTCAGGATGGGTGATGTGTTTTTCACTATGATTCAAAATTCAGAAATTACAAAAGCTGGAGAAGACTGGTAAATTAAACAATATTCTCCATGGCAAAAACACTATTTGCAAATATCATAAATTGGGTAGAGTGCAACTCTTATAGAAAATGGCTAAATTCTAGCTGGGTGCAGTGGCTCACACCTGTAATCCCAGCACTTTGGGAGGTCGAGGCGGGTGGATCATGAGGTCAGGAGTTCGAGACCAGCCTGGTCAATATGGTGAAACCCCAACTCTACTAAAAATAAAAAAAAAAAAAAAAGAAGAAAAAAAAAGCTGGGCGTAGTGGCTCATGCCTGTAGTCCCAGCTATTTGAGAGGCTGAGGCAGAAGAATCACTTGAACCCGGGAGGCAGAGGTTGCGGTGAGCTGAGATTGCACCACTACATTCCATTCTGGGTGACAGAGCAACACTTCAAATCAAATATGAAAAAAAGAAAAGAAAAAGAAAATGGCTAAATTCTTTATAAGGAACTCAGAGATGCCAATCAACGAAAGACCAAAACCTACAATAAGAATGGATAAAGGATATAAACAGACAGCTCATAGAATAGAAAATAGAAATGTCCACTAAGGCAGATCACTTGAGGTCAGGAGTTCGAAACCAGCCTGGCCAAGATGGTGAAACCCGGTCTCTACTAAAATATACAAAAATTAGCCGGGCATGGTGGCAGATAACTTAATCCTAGCTACTTGGGAGGCAGAGGCAGGAGAATCGTTTGAACCCAGGAGGCAGATGTTGCAGTGAGCAGGGATGGAGCCACTGCGCTCAAACCTGGGGGATAAGAGCGAGACTTCTCTCAAAAAAAAAAAAAAAAAAAAAAAAAAAAAAAAAAAAAAAGAAATGTCCGCTAAATATGTAAAAGTGACGTTCAACGTCACTTATAATAAGAGCAATGAAAATTAAAGCTACTCCAAGATACTGTTTTTCACCTGTCAGATTGGAAAAAATCCTAGTTTGACAGCACACTGTGTTGGTGTATCTGTGAGGAAATGGAACTTTCTGATGTTTTTGGCAGGTAAAATGGAGAGCAATTTGGCATTATCTGTCAAAATTACAAAGGCATGTGACCTTTGACTCAGCAATAACACCTTTGGAGATTTACCTTATAGAATATTGCATAGCTGAATAATGACATGTGCACAATTTATTAGTTACCACTGCTTTTTTAATGGCAAAAGATTGGAATCCCACTCACTTATTCATCAGGTGGGAAATGATTTCATAAATTATGGTACTTTCCTATGGTGGAATACTATATGACTATAAAAAAGGATGAGGAAAGTTTCTAGGAACTGATTTCTAAGGTATATTATATGAAAAAAAGTCAAGGTTCAGTAGAGTGTATACAATATGCTATCCTTCCTGTGATGAGAAAAAATAAGAAAATATGTTTGTTAGCAGTATCTTAAAGAAACTCTGGGAAAGGGTATCCTAGATACTAGTAAAATGAATTAGCTGTGCACATATGTGGAGGAGATTGTAATTGGGATGGAAGTAAGACTTCACTGTATACTTTTCTGTGTGAATTGATTTTTGAGCCAATGTAATGCCTATTCTAAAACAAAATAAAGCCAGTTCATATAAAGGGCAAAATCAAAACATAATGGAAAAACTACCAAAACCCAGTGAGGAAGTCATTGTTCCAATGCCCAGGTGTGGGTGGAGTGAAGCAGAGAACATTCCCCACCGCTTCGCAGGTGTGGAGGAATATGGCTGCACAGAATTAGCAGAAGAGCGCGGCTCCTGTGGGCTCCTTCCTTCCAGGGCCTGTCATCCCGGTCCGCCTGGGAGGGGGCCTGAACCAGTGAACCAGAGCCTTTCGGATGTCAGCCTGAGTAATTTTTTGCCTCTAAGTATTCTTGTGTGGCTTCTTCTGAGCAGGTTCACGGATTTTCCTTTTCTTCACAGGCATCTCACAAATCCTTAAGGAGGAGCAGTGTCCCCAGAGTCCTGTAGTTGGGACATTTGAGAATTTGGGACCCAGTTGGAAGTGGTTGTGTATTTCTATTGCGTGGGAATGTGTAAAAGGACTTTATCTGCGGGTAGCTCCAGAGACAGGAGCGTGACCATGGCTGAGCTTTCAGCTCCCATTCTGTCCTGGCTCCCACGGAGGCCATTCTTTCAGACCAAGAACCTAAACCTGAAAAAAATAGCCCAGGGTCAGAGCAGCCTGCTTGGAGTGGGCTATGGGGCTGATTGATCTATTTAGAAAACATTTATATGGCACTTAGAATATGGAAGTACTGGTTTAGTGCTTTGCAAATATCAACTCATTTACTACTCCTCCTAACAATGTGTGAGGAAACTAATTTCGATATCATAAATTTAAAATGGGAAACTGAGGCACAGAGAGGTTAAGCAACTTGCCCAGTGTCACACAGCTGGCGTATGGCAGGTCAGGATTCAAAACTACGCAGTCAATATTTCACCAAAACACTACGCTGGCTTTTTAAAAAATTGAGGTAATATTCACATAACATGAAATTGTTTGTTTTAAAATGTACAATTCAGTAGCATTTAGTGCATTCAAATGTTGTGCAACCATTACTTCTATCAAGTTCCAAAACATTTTCATCATCACCAAGGGAAATCCTATACCCATTAGCAGTCATTCCCCATTCTGCCTTCTCCCAGTCCCTGTCCCTGGCAATGTCTACTATACTCACTGATGCTATAGATTGGCCTTCTGGAAATTTCATACAAATGGAATCACACAAGATGTGACCTTTCGGGTCTGGCTTCTTTCACCCCGCACGACGTTTTTGAGGTTCATCCATGTTGTAGTATGAATCAATACCTCAGTTTTTTTTTTAATAGCTGGATTATATTCCATTATGTGGATTTGCTACATTTTGTGTCTCTACTCATCCTGCTGCACACTTGGGTTTTGTCCACCTTTCGACAAGATAGTGCCGCTGTGAACATTCGTGCCCAGGCGCTCCTTGAACACCTGTCTTCAATTCTTTTGGGCGTTATGCTTACTGCTTAACAGAAGCAAGGAGCAGGTGCTCTCACCTTCTCAAGTATTTGCTCTTGAAGTTGTCACCTCCCCACCACTCCTTATTCATTTTTCCTAGAAAAAAAGCCAAGAAGGATGGAAAAGTTGTCAGATCACTGAGTAAGGAAAGTCTACTTTGGGGAAGAAAAACAAGAAGGAAAAAATAATAGTGGAGACTATACTCACCGCCAAAAGCCTAGTCATTTTCAGCTGCCTAGTCATTCTCCAGTTGCCATAGGGTGATGGGTCTGGGACGACCTTCTTAGCCAGCTTTGTGCAACGGAACGGCGAGGCTAGCCTGCTGAGGCTGAATTCCATCCCAGGGGCCTCCCTGCCTTCTAAGCAGTACCAGTGTGCGTGTGTTGTTGCCAAAAGATGCCTGGCCTCCCCTTGCCCTGAAGAGTCAGCTTTCTAAAGGTCTGGACAAGGCCCCCTCCTGCTCCTCACCATCCACAAAGTCTTGGGAATCAAGGTGTCTCCTTCCATGTTCTACAACATTCCATGGCTTTTCCTTCTATATTCCACCTTTGGGAATTCATCATTAAATTACTGTTCAGCTTTTTTCTCCCCTGCCCTTTAGGACTGACCAATTCAAGTTCCTATGAGTCCACATAAGCCTCATTTTCTAGCTTCAAGTTCTTCATGTCTCTTTTTCACCATGCGGCCTGGAAAGGACCTAGTTGGGCTTGATCAGATTGGAATTAAGTCAGGGACAGTGTGTGGCTCCTGAGCCCAGGGCAGCTCTGCACTCCTGAAATTTCAAACCTTTGCTGAAATCTTAATTTCTTCTTTTTAAAACATGTTGTTCTTCCACTACTGCCCATAGTTTTTGTACTTCTTCTTTGTTCTCTAAATGTCTAGAACGAAAGTCACAAACTGGTGACCGTCAGGTTGAGTGTGACCTGCAGACATATTTTTAAAGCCAGTGCTTTTAAAGAATGAACTAATTGGGAATTTTGCATACAAATCTGGTTATCTAGCTTCTCTTGAAAAATAGGTCTAGCCACACAGCTGGCATTCTATCATAGAACAATCAGTTGATCCTGAGGGGTAGCCATCTCTGAGGGGTCTCCAACTCAGTAGAGACCCCTGACTCGTACAAGGTATGTCCCTGGCCTGATCCTTGTGCAGATTTTCTTGTTTATGTGACTTTCCTGACTCTTCGTCTACAGCTATACGTAGAACAGAAGCAAATTACTGTAAAGGTTTTAGGTAAAGAATTGCAATCTGTTTTGGACAGATGCCTTTAGTTTTTGGTGACTTCCTAAATCCCAGCCTCAGTATCAATTAATGATCACAGACTTCAGCCGTTTATTGTGGGGGCCTCTCCTATACAAGGATGGCAGAAACAGAAAATGCAGGTTGGCACTTCAGTTATTTTTACTTTAATTTTCCAACTTTCATTAGGTTCGAAAGGTATTCAGTGATGGGTTGCACTGGTATGTAAAATGCTTTATAGAATCAGGTCAATTATTATGGTTCTTGGAGGGAAGGCATCTTTTTGTGGACACGAGGTTGCTTCACTGGTGTGCTGACAGAAGAGGAGTGAAAAATTGCCTGAGAGCCTGAGAGTTCATTCGGTCATGAACCTGACACCTGGAATAGCTAAGGGATTTTTAAAAATGCTTAATTAAAAAATGTTTTTTAAACTCATAAATCTGGAAGGAGCAGGAAGAAGGGATGACAGTTTTCAAAAAAAAAGGAAGAGGGAAGAATTTTTAAAAGGAAACCATGAACGTGCATGTGTGCATGTGTGTTTCTGTGTGAATGTGCATAGATGTGGAATGGAGGGCATGTGAGTTTGTGCATGGTAAAGGGAGATTGCATGCTCATGTCATGGGAGATTTCCCTTGAGTTCCCCTTTAAGACGTTTGTTTACAGAAGGCAGAAGAATTTCTGAAGCGCTTCCATCACCGTTACCAATTGACTTTTGATCATTACCTGAAGTGTCAGTCTGAACTCTTTTCACTCAATTTTTCATTCTTCCTCCCTTTCCACGGTCTCTGCTAGCACAGGAAAGAGTCATTCAAAAGTATTTACTGAGATCCTATTACTTGCCTTCAGTCATTCTGCACACTGGGAATAGCAGGCAATGCAAAGGCTGGGAATAAGAGCAGGCTGGGTGTGCTCAGGCATAGACAGCCATGGGCTGCCCTGGACTTTGCTGGGAGCACAGGACGGTGCAGAGGGGCAGTGGCCATGGTTAGTGCCCTGGTGGCGGCAGAAAATGATTGAGATTTTATTCTAATTACAATGGGAATTCACTGAAAAATTTTTAAGCAGGAGAGCAATATAGTTTGATTATATTTATATTATCATGGCTGCATGGTTCATTTATATATTAAAAATTAGAAATTTAAGAAATTGTTAATTAAAAATAACATTGATAAACCCATTATATGTTAACATAAATAACATGATTTTTATGAAAAATATTTTCCAAAGCAAATAAATTTTAGTGAGAAAAGTAGCATCACTTTACCTTTTGGCAACTCTTGCTAATGTTTGGCTTAAAAGAAGATAGTTGAATTCTCATGTTTGCTTCTGAATAAAATGTGATGTGTTTTTTTTTAGCTAAAATATATGAAGAAAATTTGGCTTCATACAGAGATGTAGTTGTAAAGGGGAGAGGTGCTTAGTACATAAATGTGGATATTTTTCTACATGAGAAATTGACAAGTAGTAGTTTCTTAAAGGTGAATTTCAATATGGATTCTGAAACCACATCAATGCACTCCGTACTTACATTAAAATCCATTGACCAATCTTGTATTTGAATGGATCTTTTACTCATGTATGATCTTATGACATCATGCATTGGTCATTTGGAAAATAATGAACTGCTAAATTACGCAGATCCTCCAAATGCTGACAAATATCATTATATAAGAAAAAACAATCACATTTGTTAGTAACAGCCCTGATCTCAGTGGAAAGTCTTTAAGGGTTGGGGAGCTGTCAAGGTTTCAGTGGTGGAAACAAGTTTTCCAAGATTATAATTTTTGCTTGAAACATCAAATTTTATCATTGGTGACAAATATCGCCAATTGTTTTCGTTGAAGTGGCAGGCTCATTTTATTTGTTTTTGTGAAAATGTCTCTGAATATCCATATCTAAGTAAACATAGTTTTACTTAGTAAAACTGTTATCATAAATGCTTGTCAGTCCCTCAAGTAATAATAGCATTCCATGAAAAAGTGACTAGTTTAGCTGGCAATCCAAATAATAACACAATCATTTTATCCCCTAGATAGCTGTTGTACTTCAGTACGCAGCAAAGTGTTTTGCATGCAGTGTGTAACATCTTTAAAAAGTATGCACTCAAAGACTGAGATTTAATAGAATTAATATTTTTTACTGTTTCATGGAGGACATTCTTAAGTGAAACTGATACTTTTGTATTTTAGTTACGAGTGCATGTAAAGGAAAAATACAGTGACTACTAGTAAAATGTGTTAGGCCGTTCTTGCATTGCTATAAAGAAATATCTGAGACTGGATAATTTGTAGGAAAAGAGGTTTAATTGGTTCTGCAGGCCGTATGGGAAACTTAGTGCCATCATCTGCTTCTGGGGAGGCCTCAGGAAGCTTATACTCGTGAAGTGGGAGCAGGCGTGTCTCATGGCAGAAGCAGGAGCAAGTGAGAGAGAGTGTGGGGGGAGGTGCCACATACTTTTAAACAACCAGATCTTGCAAAAACTCACTATCATGAAGACAGCACCAAACCATGAGAGATCTGTTTCCATGATCAAAACACTTCCCACCAGTCCCCACCTCCAGCAATATAATTCAACATGAGATTTGAGTGCGACAAGTATCCAAACTATCATCAGGTTTGGTGCTACAGCCTTGATTTGTGTTAAGGCACCAGCAGTTTTACTCATCATTCCTTTTGCCTCATCAGTGCAAACATGAACACAGTGAAAAAGACAAATCATGTTTTAGCGTTATTTTGAAAATAGAGTTGACCTTGCAGATCCCTAAAAGAATTTTAGAGATTCCTTAGTGGTCTGTGGATCACACTTTGAGAAACACTGACTTAGATTACTGAGTGCTTAAAATCCATAAATATTAAGTCTTGGCTAAACAGTTGTATTGTTTTAGAAAAAACAATCTTACAAATTTGGAATGTGGGAAAGTCTCTTGCCCATGAATAATCATCTCCACACTTTGCATGATATGAATAACCATTTTGCTACACATTAATATATATTAAATTCACAGTTGCCCTTTATCGTTTTCAAGCTCTAATATTTCTCCAGGTTATTGATGATTAAATAGGTTCATCTCATCTCAGACTCAGCAGAAGTGGGGTAGAGCTGCATTTGATTTCGGAAAAATACTCAAAATATCACCCATTTTATTATGTACAATGCCACAAAAATGTCTATAAGTAACTGCATTTCATATGATTACTAAATGCAAACAGAATGTACTGGGTATTTTATTATATAGGTGATGGATGCCTGGTAAAACAAATTTTTCAACACTATTTCATCTTGCATAATTTTGCGAGATTCAGGAATAGAGTTCCTGAATGTTGCCATAAAACATAGATCACCTCAGCCTCTGTTTCCTTGGCCGTAAAGCAAACTCACTGATGACAATCACAATTCTTCACCTCTGTTAGAGAAGAAAGACAGCAGATGCAGTTCCACCCACCAGGGGTGTGACCTGGCCAACCCTCTTTGAATTTATGGTGGAGGTGATTTAGAGCATCAGGGGTGGCTGGGAAGGACAGGGCACAACAGCAGACTAGTATTCCCACCACCTCTTCTCTTCAAGATCTTATGGACATTGGAGGGCCCTAGACCTGTTCTCACTATGGGTCCCCCATCAGAAAACATGAGGGAGATGGTGGTATTTTATGGAAAGCCCATGGGATTTTGAAAGGCCATTCATGTTTCCCAGCAGAACTAGAGTGGAACTGAGTTCAGACTTGCTCCATGCAACCATTGTCAAGTCACATGACACCTTTGGGTTTCAGCTTTTCATCTGTAAATGCAGGCCACTGGCCTTGGGGACACCTAACACTTCTTCCAGATGCACTGGCACTGAATTCCAGGAAGTCTGGTGATTGAGGGCTGGCACCAGGAAGAGGCCCAGATGATTTTATGAAGGTATTAAATGCCACCTTTAGGGGGTGTGCCAGGCCTCCCCACAGTCCTGAAAAGTTACCTAGTCAATTCTTCAGCATTTCCAGTGTTTCTGGGGATCTGAGTTCCTAGGCAGAAAGGAATTTCCTGTCTAGGGAACCAATCTGAGGTGGAGCTAATGCAGAGATTAGGAAAAGTGGCCACAGCAGACATTCCACAGGGGAAAGAGTAGAACAGCTGAACTAGTCTAGTGAGATTGAACAAAAAGAGGGTGCCAGGTATGGCCCTTAGTTCTAGGCTCATGTAGTCTTTAGTTCGAAGGCTAATCTTGAGGAAGAGTTTTGGGGAGATGGTGGAAAGGTGGAGATTCATAGCTGCCCCCAAAATGAGTTTATGTTTTTGTTCAGCAAACATTTATTGATCTAGGAATGCATTGGGTGTTAGTGAAACAAGCAAGACAGACTGGAGTGGGTCCTCAGCCACACAGGAAGCCAGCCATGGCCAAGGACGTTGCCATAGGGTAGGATGAGGGGCATGACCAGCTATTTTCAGACAGATGAGCATATGTAGTCTAGGGGCCAGAGAAGCCCTCTGAAGGCTGCTTCCTAGAAGGGTGTGTAGAGGTTAGTGAAAAGAGTTGAAGGCAGTGGGGAGGGAAGCAGGAGGAGGCATGAGTGGGGTGTCGCTGTGCTGGGAGACCTGGAGGGGATGGAGGCGTGGCATCTTGGGAGATGGGGAGAAGTCGAGTCTGGCTCTTTCGTTGAGTGAGAGATGGAGGATTGGGTAAGAAACAAGGCTAAAGTGGTTGGACGGGGGGAGGGTTGGATCATCTTAAGGAGATGAAACTCATGGAAGTTCAGTCTCCATGGAAATCCCTGAAAGGCTTTAGGGGAGGGACCTGGAGGAGCTCTTAACAGCTAGAGTGGTGAACGGATTGCAAGGGAACGTGACTGTAGGCTGGGACAGCTGTTAGGGGTGGTCTGATCTTCCAGGTGCAAGATGATGTGGACTGAAGTGGACTGAAATGGTGTGGAGACAGTCAGAGGGAACTGAGAGATGCTTGGGAGGCAGTCAGACTGGGTTTGCAAACCTATGACTTCACTGAGAAATGAGCAAAATGAATAATGTGTTCCCCTCAAGCGATACAGATAATGTGGAGAGATACCTGTTTCCACTGGAACTTCCTCCTCCACCAAATCCGACTGCTGTACCTGTGTGGACAGGTAACCTACAGACCAACCGCTCCACCTCAGGTCCTGTGTGCTTCACGACTAAAATTCTCCGGCACTTTCAGCCTCATTGAAGAAAGATGAAATTCAGTTGGCTGTAACCAGGGACCTGGAGTAACGTGATGGTGTCTATTACCAGGGAATGGTGGTGAAAGTCTCTAACTCCTTTTAAGATACACTTTCTTCTGTGATCTGTTGACTTTTTTGCAGCCCAGCTGTTTCCACTCAAAATTGTGGCAGAGCAAGTTTGCCACTCAGAGCCTTGAATGGGGAGGAGGTCAGTGTTCCTCTCCCAGCAGGAGAACTGGTTTTGTTGCTTCCGGCCTCAGAGGTGACCTGGAGGCACTCAGAGAACTGGAGACCAGGAGGGGTGTTGTGTCAGGGCCAGTGACCAGGATTCTAACAAAGGGTTTTCCGCCAGGTGCTGGACATGCTGCTTACTGCATTCCTGGAGTGCAAGATTAGCTGGTCTATGCTCAGAGTGCCTGGGGCCTGAGTTTGCTGGAGATGTGGTCTTAGGACTCTCTGGGGAGGTGCGAGTTCATGTCCTGTAACTCTAGAACTGCCCAGAGCTTGGTGCGGTCATACACTCAGATCTGACCGACTGTCTATTCTTATCTTCTCCCAGGCTCTGGCAAGTTCACGAGGACACCGAGCAATCTCCCAGACTTAGACTGTACACTGGCTGCTCTAGTACTATTGCTGGAGGCTTCTCCCTCTCCTCCCCTTCCCAACAGTTCCCACTGCAGTGGGTGTGGCAGTGATACAGACAGGAAATAGAAGTGCTGTTGATGTTGGTGCTTCACCCTTAAAATTCTGTAGAACTTATAGGGTGTACTCCGGAAAAATGATTGCCATAACCTTCTTATTCATTGACTTATTTGACAAAATATGTACTGGGTCTACTAGGTGCCAGGCACTGTAATAGGTTCATGGAATAAATCTGTTAATAAAATAAAGAGCTCTTCTCTTGGGGAGGTTTTATTATAGTGAGAGGTGACAAGCAATAAATGTAATATTTTGACTCATTTGGAGGACTTCACCCCCAAATTTAGCCCAATCCATTTGGGAGGATGTATCCCTCTCTCTTGATGCCAGGTGCGGCCAGGGAGCCAGTGCTTGTCAAGAAACCTAACTTCCTGCTGTTGCAGGGGGTTCTGTTTTCCTTATGACCTGGGTAGAGAGAGAGCAGAGCCAATGAATACATACAGTGATGTATGTAATATGTGAGAAGGTGAGAGATACAGTAAAAGGGGAAAAACAGCAGATTAAGTACACGTTAGACATAGTTCCTGTTTCCAATCATCTGTCAACAGGGCATTTCATTCAAGGCCGTTAGAATCTGGTCCAGACACTGGTGGATCTACATCTGAGAACGAGGGCAGTCGCTCAGGGCTAGGACACGCTGCTTGGAAAGGTGGGGAGGCCTCAGCTGAAGTGATGCGTGGCTTGTGTAAGATTAATGCCCCTTTATGTTCACTTCTCCTGTCAAAAATGTAGGGAGAAGCTTGTGGTTATTCTTCTGGGGGATTGGAATTGTAAATGACTGAGGGACAGAGGTGCTGGCCATTTTTTATGCAGGTGAAATGATCAGGCAAAGGGCTAAGCCTGGGCTGTGGCCTTGCCTGCTTCTCTCTCGCAGTTGGCTGGGTGGGCTCTACTCTGCATTTCCTCCTGACCTTTAGATGCATGGGATTTCAGGGCTTAGTTCATTGCCAATGAAGCAGGAGTCGGGGCGCTTACTGAGCCTCTCCCTGTGTTTGCAAATAATTATCATTCAGTTCACAGTGGGTGCTGCAATGGTCTCACTTCCTTTAATTAATTTGTTCTGCATTAATTATTGGGATATTTTGTTTTATGAAGGTGAAGACTCACCCAGCCCGGCAGGTTCAGAACTGCCCTGTTGGCATTTGACTGACATGGGCTTGGTCTCCCAATTCAGCCCAAACCATTCAGAAGGATGCATCATTCTCTCTTGACATCAGGCGTGGCCAGGGAGCTGGTGCTTGCCAGGGAACCTGACCTCCTGGAGCAGAGATGTTGTCAGAGCTGCTGAGTCAGGGAGGTCAGTTCTGTTCATGACCTGTGTGGAGAGCGAGCGGAGTCAGCCAATAGAGAAAACCCCGGTGGGCTTGGGGTCGCACAGGAGAGTGGCTTCCGAGGCAATGTGTTAAGCGACCTTGAGACTGGAGGTCCTTCTGCCACAAGCCTCTGGAACTCAGGTGCCTGGAGGGTCCTGAAGTGTCCTTGGGGAATACAGCGCGGAGTTCTTCATGGGACATGAGGGATATTTCTGCTCAACTTTTTCTTGGCGTTTTTTCCTTGAGTGCTTTTCTAAAGCTGCATTTGATCCTTCCAAGTCATTCTCTCTGGTAGTCACTGCATGTTTCTTTCCTGGAGCTTCTGCACTCTGGTTGCAAGTTTATTCTCACTTTCTAGTGGAAATCCTCTGAAGCTGAAGGGCTGACCCACAGACCAGTGCGCCGGGCAGTGGAACTGTGGGAGGCATTGCTGGGTCTCCATGCAGAAGAGATTCATTCCGACTTGCCGACCTGTCACCCTCGTTATTGCTCTCGCCCCCTCATTGCCATCCCCCAGCCGCTGGACAGCTCGGCTCCTCTCCAGTCCATCCTCCAGGGTGGTTTTTCCCAATCTCAATTCTGACTGTGTCACTTGCCTCCTTAAAGCTCTTCAGTCTTACATTACATTACCCTTACATGACACACCTGGAACCTTGACTTGGCACACAGGTTCTCCCCTATCTTGTTCCTGTGCCCTTCTGCTCCAGGTCAGCTCCCACCACTCTCCTGTGGTTACTCAGTAACAGGGCTATTTGGGGAATGGTTGGAATACAGGAGACGTTTGAGTCTCCACACTTTTGCACATTTTGTTAGCTCTCTGGATTATCAGTTTCTAAACTCACCTTCTTCTTGAGGTCCTCGTGAACTTGCTCAAAACCTTCTGCCTCTGGGAAGCCTTTCTATCTCACACCAGGCCCAGTTCCTGCATCCTCGTCCCACAGCACCTTGCATCCCAGAGCCAGCCCCTCGTGGTAACTGTCAGTTGCTGTCCTGCTGGCCACCACTGTTCGATTATGCCCTTCCTGGAGCTGAGGTCTGGACCTTATTTATCCTTAGAATTCCAGGCCTCTCAGAGAGCTCTGCTTGAAGTAGGAAACGAGTGAATACTTCCTGAAAAATATGAACAAATGAAGGAACGAATAAAGTAAGAATCTCAATCAATCCTTTGTTCCAATGGAGATGTATGTTATCCAAGAACAAAGTTTCTCAATTTTTAAAAGCCCACATCTTTTTCAGAAGAAGCATAAAATCTTTTTCTTTAATGCAACTGAAATTTCAAAATAAATAAAATATTGTTGTTAAACCAAATCAATGCAATGAGGTTTGAATATGCTGATTCAATCTACAGACGCTGTACTCGGTAGGGACTGCAGTCTCCCATCCTGCATCATAGGCCCCTGCTGTGTGAGCCCGTGTTTAGTCAATTTGCTAAAAGTCAGATGGGTTTTGGCCATTTGGCAATCGGCTTTCTGCAAGGTCGCCCATGGCCCCATCACAGAGTGAGAGTGCCTGGTGTGGTGAAGGCACCGAGTCCATCTTCTAAGTCAGGTGCTGCTCTGTTTTCCCAGACCTGAAAACCCTGTCCCATAGTCACACGGAAAAGGCGGCTTCAAACTTCTGTAAGCCTAGACTGTGCAGCTCTACCAGCTGGAAGTTATTTCTCGTAATGAACTCAATTCTTTCATGCCATGCTTTAAGTCATTTCCCTCCTATTCTGCCTGAGAAGATGGAAGAAAACCTGCCTCATCTGGTGCCCAGTAGGTTGTTTCTTCAGTGAATGAAATCTGCAGACTGAATTTGCTTTTATGGTTGGCCACATCACAACTAAGTGTGTGTGTGTGTTCAGGCTGGGATCTAGGATGGGGTTCGGTCTGCCTGGGGGTCATTTTAAGTGGTCCAGGTTTAGGAGGGAGGGTTTGGAAGGAAGGAAGGGAGAGCTCTGATGTCAGAGTTAATTAAGGGAGTTAAGAACATGTGATTTGAAGTTTACATGGTTGGAGGAAGTACAGACTGGGAGAAGGAGATGGGAGGTGGTGTAGCTGAGTGTGGGATTCATGAGTTCCTCAGAGGTGGGCTGTACCCTCCCAGAGGAGGCCACAGAGAGTCTCACTTGTCAGAAGGCAGCTCAGAAGGCTGTGTCTGAAGCAGAGCCCCAGGTTCTGGGAATTGGGGGAGGAGCTAGGGACCAGTGGATATGAGTGGATGTGTCTTCCCACCTGGCAGGAGGTCCTCATTCGGCCAGGGAAGTTCCACATTAGGCTGGGTTTGGAGGTATAATTCGGGTTCTTCCAGAGTGTGTCTTAAATACCATGCTCTTCATTTTCTAGGAAATTCTGTAGCCCAGGTTAGACATTTTATGTCTGGCCCTACCATGATCTTCCCTCCATCCCCACCAGTGTCCTCCGAGGAGTCCTGGTCTCCAGAGGATCTTCTACCCTCCTCTCTCACCTTCTCCATTTGCTTGACTTTCTCTAGCTTGCTGCCCTCGGAGGACTGATTAGGGATCAGAACAAAGGAGGAGGAGCCAGAAGTCCTGGGTCCGGCTGCTGGCTTGGCTGGGCCTTGCTTTCTTCCTTCTGCAATGTGGGCAGCTTGCTGTTTCACCTCCCTTGAGCTGCCCAGTTAATGATCATTGAGTTCCCAGGGAGTGCAATGCCCTGCAGCTCTCCAGGATGCAAATTGGTAATTTTTACTTTTTGCCAAGCCTCTCACATCAGCTCCAGTTTCATAACCCCGGTCACCCTTCCCCTTTCCTCCCTTGCTGCACGTACTGACCCCTCCCCTCCAGCCCAGATGCACACCTGCAGGAAAAATTGGCACGGACTCCTTCCCATCTGTCACCACGTCGGATAGCTTGAGTGTGCTGATGACAGATAAAGTAATTGCAGAGCATACGAATGACTTAATATTTGATGTGTTAAAATAATTTTTTAATGCCATGCATTTGTATAATTTATAGCTGGAATCTATGGTTTTCGTCTTGCTTTCCCTTCCCACCTGGCTGCTTCTCCATGAGAATGGTGGGGCATTCGCCCTCTGGCCCCGTGGGTTTACAGGGAGAAATGGGCAACATTCTGCAGTGTTCACAATGACTGTTGATTCCTGAATCTCCAGGGCCTGTTGCATTGTGAGCATGTTAATGTGCTTAAAAATATTTGATGAATGAATTATTGAGGAGCAATTTGGGATTCATCCATCAAGCATTTTCGGAGGGCTAGTGTGTGCCAAACTCCATCCTAGGTAGTAGAACACAGCAATGAGCGAGACAGACCAGGCCTGTGCCCTCAAGGGGAGTAGGGTTTGGTGGGAAAAGCTAGCATTGAGTGAGCTGAGATGAGAAGGGTGGAAAGATTTGAATCAGGAGAGTGACATAATTTGATTTTTCTATGAAAAGATTCTAGTAGATTGCTAAGACCATCACTAGAGGTGGTCTACCATCTACTAGAGGGACACTGGTGGCCGCTGTGTAAGGTGGTTTGGGAATAGAGCCACTCATTGGGAGAGGAGGTCTCTGTCAGGTCAGCTCTTAGAGCTTAGCTGGGCTCAGATTTTGGCTTGGGGTGGGGGACAAGAAAGACAACAGAAGAAATCGGGCCAGTCTCTGCAAAGCGCTTTCAAACAACAGAATATTTGCAACGAGCAATCTTTGCCCCTCCCTCCTTACTTGTGTTACTTACATGCCTTGTCACCTAGGGGTATGTGTGGCCTTGGACATACAGTGAAGAAAGAGAAGATGAATGTAACCCCAAAAGGGTTATAGGCGGTGTTAGTTCCCCCTCTGTGTGGTGTCCCGTCCCACCCCCTTTCCTAGTCTGAGGTCCCCACTTTGTAGGATTTCCAAAGCTGCTGAGGGATATTATTTATACCACGGAAGTCAAGGAATTGCTGTTGTAACTCAGGCTTTCATTTTTCCTGGAGAGCTGGTTGTTCAGCCTTTTCCAGCACACCACTGCCTGCCACTTCTTTGTGGAGTTAGCAGGTTAGCAGCCTAAAGCCCGGATAGTGAGGGACTTCTATTTTAGCCTTAGCGCTGAAGTGGCGAATTCCTTTCTAACCAAGGCCTGTAATTTCTCCCCGTCTCAGCATGGCTGGTTTTGAACTTGTCTCTTTTGAACTTTTTTGCTTTTGAACTTCAGTTTGAGTTGGTGGTTCTTTTCCTACTCCCTCAGCTTTCTAGGGTGTTACTGATGGCAAAGGGAACACACACAAAAGTGCTGGACTCTGGGGAGGAAGTGCCTCCCTCTGTTCTCCATCCCCGCGTGAGCCGGCATTCCCCTCTTCCACTAGTGGAAACCCTCCTGCGCAGGCCACTTCCCATCCTTCCTCCAGTTCCTTCTTCATTGCCCACTTGGGATGCTTTCCCCACCTCTCTGCGGAAAGTAAAATTGGTTAGTTTTGGTCCTTACTTAAACTCTGGAATATGCGCAATAGATTATGTCATCAGCTTGGTGTAAAGCAAGCGTTCTGGACATGCAAGTAGGGGACCTGGGCTGGAGTCCACACTTTACCACTTACCAGCCATGTGATCTAATGTCTTTGAAGTTCAGTCTTTCTTATTGGTCAGGGGATGGTGATGATACCTCACACACGAGGTTATTCTAAGGATGGTGCATGGGAACTCATAAGCTATGCATGTCAAATGTGTTTCCTTAGATATTTTCTTGATCTAAAGGGACGTTTTAATGCATGAAGTTCACATGTTTACTCTGAAGAGGTGATGGAAAGTCACGAGGACACACAATCCTGAAGTTGCTCACACGGACCCAGAAATAATGCCAAGGTCACTATCCGAGCATCTGCCTTGGCCATGGCCCCAGGAGAGTTGGCCATTCAAAGCAAGAGCCCATCTTATGGCCTCTGAAAAGGTTTTGAGGAGGAAGATGATGCAGGGCTGGATGGAAGTTTTCAAAATGCTGCCAGATGAGGTTGGCATGGTCGAACCGTGGGTTTCTTTTTTCTTCTGTCTGTATACTCAGTGATAGCATAATAATATAACCTACATAGCAGGAGCTCACTGTTTACCAGCTTACCAGCTTCTGATGAGGAGCAGTGAGGAGGAAGTGGAAAGAGCCTTGTAGCTCACAAGCTAAAGGAGCTGTAATCGTCATCATCATCACCATCATCACCATTGCCATCATCACCATCATCATTGTCGTCATCATCACCATCATCATCATCACCATTGTCATCATCACCATCACCATCATCACTATCATCATCACCATCACCATCATCATCATCACCGTCATCATCACCATCATCATCATCACCGTCATCATCACCATCGTCATCACCATCATCTCACCATCACCATCACCATTGTCATCACCGTCACCATCATCAGTATCATCATCACCATCATCACCATCACCATCATCATCATCATCACCATCATCATCACCATCACCATCATCATCATTGTCATCATCATCGTCGTCGTCATCATGTCTGCCACAGGGGAAGGGCTGATACTTGCTCAGGTGGGGTATTACCTCTTTGTCCCCAAAACCACTATACTTGTCTTCCCCAGATCAAGCACATCATTTAATAAGGGTCCCGGGAGCGTTGAAAAGCAACACATCATCAGAGAACCAGGACAGGTGATGCTATTTAGCTCATGCATCACCTTTTGCCACCCAGTGGTGGGTAGAGGAAGAAGGGATGGGACAAGACCTTAGCATTCAGGGTTTTGCAAAGTGTCCCATGAAAAAATCTCTTCACTGCTCTAATTCCTGAAATCTCTCCAGTCCCTTGTCATGTGGCTCCACAGTCCCCTCCTAAGACCATCATTTTTCACTTGGGACACCAATCCCCATGTGATAAGGTGCCTCCTTGAGCCTTCTAGAGCCTGTCACCTCCATCGTCAGTTGGATGACAGTGGAGTCCTCTTCTACCTAAGCACTCTGTAAGGCTTGGAGGGGAGTGAAGGGTGGACAGGAGGATGGTGGGTATTGCAACCTCTGGTTGGTAGTTTTACAAGAGAGATGTGCTTTCACCATAGCCAACTAGAGCCAAACTAGTCATGAGAAATGTAGATTCTGCTATGGGCTAATTCAATGGAAGTTTCAAGTTAGTGGTGGGTGAGATAAAGGGATTATAGAAGTGGAAAGCTGGATAATTCAGCCCCTTACCTCCTTAAAAGCTCCCTACCTCCTCCTTAATCTCACTTCCAACATGCAGGCATCAGGGTATTGAGCCAAGAAATTCATAGAGGAAACACAAAGGGCCAACAAGAGATGAAAATACACCTAACCTCACTTATAACAAAAATGCAAATTCAAATGAGACAACAAGAATCCCAGGAAACTAACCTGTGTCAAAAAAGAACAAAAAGATGTATACGTGAGGACATTTATTGCAGTGTTGTTTGTAGTAGGGAATAACTGGCAACAAATGTACCTGAATAAGTGAATGATTAAGTGTATCATGGGGCCGGGAGCAGTGGCTCATGCCTGTAATCCCAGCACTTTGGGAAGCCGAGGCAGGCAGATTGTTTGAAGCCAGGAGTTTGAGACCAGCCTGGGCAGCATAGCAAAACCCTGACTCTACAAAAAATGTGAAAGTAAGCCGGGCATGGTGGTGCACACCTGCAGTCCCAGCTGCTCAGGAGGCTGAGGTGGGAGGGGTGCTTGAGTCCAGGAGGTGGAGAGCTGTGGCCATGCCACTGCATTCCAGCCTGGGCAACACAGCAGTGTCTGTCTCAAGACAATGTATTATGGGTCATCTATGTAATGAATACTCTAGTAGGCATTAAAGCAATGGGTAGGCTTTAAACTTCCCAAGGTAAAAATTGTCCTTGTGAAATTAAAAAACAAGGTGCAGAACAATTTGTATGTTTCCATTGTGCCAAAGGATTCTCTGTGGAGTGTGTGTGTAAAAAAGAGTGGATGGATACATACCTAACTTAAGATAGGATGCATCTCAGAAGTGAGATTAAGGAGGAGGACATAGGGAAGCTATTAATTTTTACTTTGTACATGGCTTATTATTTGAATTTTTGTAATAAAAAATCCTAAAAGAGGTATTTACCAAACAGAATATGTAACTAACTCTATCTTGCTCCTGTTCTCTAAGAGCTGGCAAATGCAGACTTTCACACACATCTCAGAACGTGGTCAGGCACGGATAGGTTGGTGTGATGCTGGCTGACATCTGGACCTGGTTCTTCTCCCTGGAGTGGGGAAAAATCGTGTGAAGACAGTACATATTGTGCAGGTCCTGGGGGAAACTCCTGTCTCTCAAGAAAGAGCCTGATATCAGGTGGGCAAACGTCTGTGGCAGCCACACTGGGGTGATCCAATGTGGGATTCAGGGGATCAGTCTATCAGCAGGGTCCATGTTATTCCAAGACCTGGGAAAGCAGGCAGGCAGCAACTGGAAGCTTGTCCAGATGTCGTGGAGCCATCTGAAAGCTTGTCAAGATGTCACAGTGACAAAGTTGATACCTGTACCGGTGTTTATACATGTTTACAGAAGGAACAAGAGAGGAATCCGGAAAGAAAGAGCAAGACAAGATGCCAGTGCACGAGAAATCAGGATTCCCTGGAGGCATCCACAGCTTGTTGAGGTATGGAGAAATATACAGAGCCAGTCACCAGAAGCACAAGCACGCAGCGGGTGGTGGGACCCCGGCAGGCTGATCTCGACAGTGATTGGTATCGAGGGTAACGGTGTTTGTGGCCAGTGTGTACGGGTGCACTCCAGGGGTGTCTAGGTGCCTAGGAGGGACAGCCAGATGGCCCCAGCTGCGGAGAAGCAAGGCTGGAGATTCGGGACAGGAGGCTGCAGCCTGGAATGGAAACTGGCTCCCGGCGCCTTCCTCTTTAAGCCTGCAAGAGCCCTAGTCTGGATGGACCCCTTGCGAGCTGTGTGTGCGTGAGGTCTGGCCCCTTGCTGTGTGCAGACAAGCTGCTGGGCAAAGCCTGGCCATTGAAGCGTTGCCTGCCGGCTTCAGGAGGTGGACATCACATGCGTCCGTGTGGCGGGGCAGCCTGGCCTCCGTGGGCTGCCAAGGCTGCTGCTCTGCTGCCCTCTGTTCATGGCGCCTAAGCACAAGCCTGCAGGAGGCAACTGAGTGGAAAGTCAATATAACAATCTGGTGTTCTCCTCCTGGCATCCTGACAGCCTCTGCACTGTGGGAACTCTTGTCATGGGACAGGGTGGAGATGAGACAGGGGCGAGCTCCAGAGACTCTCTTTGGAGTAGGCCTCCTCACGGGTGCTCCCCGACCAGGCCAGCCCAGGATGGCAGCTGCTCTACGGTGTCCTGCCTGGCAAGTGCTAGCAGCTCCCTGGGTGGGGAGGGAGGTGTTGGGTCTGTGGGGACAGTAGCTTCTCTGGGTGAGTCCCCTCCACGCTTCACCTCTCTGCGACAGCTGGTCTCCTTTCCCACCACAGCACCGCAGAAGAAGCTGGGAGAGGGCGCTGGTGAGGGAGCTGCGTCCTGGCCTGGCCTTTGCCACCCGTGTGGCCCTGGGCAGGTCATGAACCTCTCTAAGCCTCACACTGCACACTTGTAAGATGCTGGCTATCAGCCTGTCTCTGCCTTGCAGGGCCGCAGTGAGATGGGAGCGGCGCCGGGGATTGGATTGAGTGCCTCTGAGGTGCCAAGCACTGGCGCCCCACATACCTGTTCGGTTTTGTTCATGGTTTTCATCACTATGTAACATACAACCCAGCATGCTTATTTATTATCTCCATTATCCATCTCCCGCTCTAGAAAGAAAGTTTCATGAAGAGAAAGCTTTTGGCATCATTTGTTCGCCACGTTTAGAGCAGTGCCTCGCACGTCGGAGAGGCTCAAAATCACGGGTGGAGTAATGAATGAATGGGGGTGTCACTGAGTCCTTGCTGAGATGATCCACAGTAGAGACGGGAGCGTGGGATGTAGGATCATGGTTATGAATTCACAGAGGAGCATGCAGTGGTCCTGGCATTGAAACTAGCTGTAACGCTAAAGTCTGCACTATTCAGTGTGCTAAACAAAATGGGATCCATGAAAGTGCTGCTAGGCTGTAAAGCGCTGTATGCCCATAAGCTGTTATAAGAATTGCACCTTCCCTTGCCTGATGATCTGAACATAAAATTCCTGTTTGTGCAGTGTCTTGCAGCGTCCGCCCTCAGCCTTCACACTTGCCTGGTTTTAGTTAGCACGGACAATTCTCAGCTTTTTGCTGGTCCTCAGATTTTATATTATCCATAGCCAATCTGTAATCCAAGGCTGATTTTCCTGGGCCACCCTGCACGTTCACTGCCATCTCTCTCCTGTCTGCTGGTGGAGAGTGCTCCTGAGGTTAGCACAACTTTTTGTGACCAGCTCAAGCCAAACTGTTGCAGAGTGGAGGTCCTGTAAGAGACACGCCGAATTCCTCGTCAGAGTGTGCCGCTATCTGCTGCTGAGGTGGACTCCCGCTCCTCCCCTCCTTAGCCTTGGTGCCTGAGACTCCCGCTCCTCCCCTCCTTAGCCTTGGTGCCTGAGAATCAGGTGGAAACTCTGGACATCTTTTTTTTTTTTTTTTTAAATTAATTTTTTTTTTATTTTTTGAGACAGAGTTTCACTCTTGTTGCACAGGCTGGAGTGCAGTGGTGCAATCTTAGCTCACTGCAACCTCCACCTCCCGGGTTCAAGCGATTGTCCTCTCTCAGCCTCCTGAGTAGCTGGGGTTACAGGGGTGCACCACCACGGCCACCTAATTTTTTGTATTTTTAGTAAAGACAGGGTTTCACCATGTTGGCCAGGCTGGTCTCAAACTCCTGACCTCAGGTGATCCACCCGCCTCGGCCTCCCAAAGTACTGGGGTTACAGGCATGAACCACCGTGCCCGATCGACAGCAGTTTTACATCGAATATGCACTTACAGGTTCTCTACTTCCATCCTGTTATGAATGTCCCCTTTGATCTGGCCCTGCACTGCATCTCTACGTCCTCACTCGGACTTCACTCCACGCCTTTCTCTCTGCTGTCCCTTTTCTGTCTCTCGCTCTCTTTCTGTCGCACACATAGGCCAGGACTTAGATATGATGCTTGTGCTCAGGGACCAGCGGGGTAGTGTGGGGAGGGAGAAAAGCCAGACAGCACGTCTCTCCCTCTCACCCTCCTGTCTGGAACTCCACGCTCAGCTGCCTGTCTCCCTCCGATCTTGAGAAAGGCCTCTGGAAGACTGTGCTCCTTCTTGTGGTCGGAGAACAAGGCTTTCCCTCCACAGCTGAAGAATCTGAGCAGCGGGGGAGGGTGGTGCAGAAGAGTTTTCTCCCCTCGTGATGGGGAGAGGGTGGCTTTCTGATGTCTTCCAGGGAGCAGGTGTTCGTCCAGGCAGTCCCCAGGGGTTCCTCAGCAGTGGAAACAAAGGGGCAGGTGGGAGAAGGAAAGGCGTGAGCTTTGGAGTCAGATCGGCTCTGAACTCTGACTCCACCCTTTCCTGGGTGTTCACTGTTGGTCTCTGAGCTTCAGCATCTCCCTCGGTAGAATCTCAGCTCTCAGGGTTGCTGTGAGGATCGGATGAGATGGCTTCTGAAGTACCCTATAAACAAAGTGTGTTCATATTAGTCATTCCAACTGTGACAAAGTGGAGAAAAGTTTATGTACCAGCATTTCCCTTAGAGAAAGCTGATTTGTTGGGGAAATACCTTGATCTGTGCTTTGGAACAGAAGCTGAAAGTTCAGGAGGACCTGGTTGTGGGCGGAATGCCTGGCATGGCAAGGGGAGGGCTTGTGCTTGATTCTGTGGGTTTCAGGGAGAGGAAAAATGAGAGGGAAAGGCTGTGAGGTGCGTGAAGCGACCCCAGCCCATGGCCACCTGCCCATATTCAGTTTCTCTGAATTTACAAGGTGCTTGCATGTGACTTTTTCACAGCGATTGGGGTTTGGGGTGACATTTGGATCGACGTGGGGCAGCACGGAGGTAGATGAACAGATGAACTGCCTGGAGGTGGGAGAGTCATAAGCGGGTAAGCAGCAGATTCACAGACATTGTGAGGAGGTCTTTGCATGCTCATGGGGCAAGAAATTGGGGCTCAGATCAGGTTTAACTGGGGCGTTTGTGGACTAGGAAGTTACAATGGACATCTTGTAACCTCCTAGGCTATCATCGCCATTGTCATCACCATCATCATCTTCCTCATCCCTGTTTAGTAGGGAGAGAGAAACAGGTTCGAGTGCAGTGCTTTGCTCAGTCAAGGTCACATGGCACCAATGGTGACAAGACTAGTTTTAAATTCCCCATTGCCTGTCTCCAGGCTATGACCGTTCTCTCTGAGCCAGACCACCTGTCTATCATGAAGGACATGTGGTCTCAGGTAACAGGTGAGGAAACTAATCTCTTAGGAATTGCACAATCTGCCCAAGGCTAGACCTGGGCTTAATGCAGGGTGCTGAGCACAGGCAGGGGATACCTGCAGGAGGAGGCCACTGGCTGGGCCTGCAGGGCTGAGAGGAGCTGTTTTCCTTTTGGACAAATTGCTTCACTTATGGGGATGACCACCCCTCCTAATCCTGCCTGCTAATTGTACTAAAGCTTCCCCTCTTTGCCAGGGGATTGAGGGCTGTGGTGACAGGACTGGGCACAGGACCCGGGAGTGTGCCTACACCCTCTGCTTTGATGCCCTGGCTGCACCTGCTTCATTCTTGTGGAGCCTGGTTTCATTTGGTCACACTTCAAAGCATAATCTCACATGAAAAGGCCAAATTTAGCTTTAATCAAACAACTACTGAACATGAAATCTTCGAAGGATCATTACCAACTCTGATTATTGATGACTAGGAAGGAAGGTCTAGGAAGAGAGTGATCGGTTACATCATTGAATGCTCATGGAGGGTTTAAAAGCCAATCCTGTGTGTGTACATCTTATTTTTTAATTTCAGAAAGCTTAACACCTGTGTCAGATGTCCTCTTGGAAGCCGTGGAAACCCTGTTGGCTATGCAGACAAAGAGACTGGCCCCAGGACGGTTGTAGGACAGCAGGGCTGGGATCTTTCCATACCTTGTAGATCAGTATTTCTCTATCTCAGTTACACTGTCAAATGGTCGCCAGCTCAATTCTTCACCTAAGGCAGGAGAAATGAGGAAAGGTGAGGAAGAAAAGGGAACTAGGAGATTCCCCCAAACAGCTCTCTTTAAAAGGAGGCGAACAACAGAGGGGGAAAGGATAGGTTGGCAGGGTTTTGCTGACGTACCATTGGAGATCTATTGTAGCACCAGTGCATCAATGGTAATGACTCAGTGATTGCCAAATACCCACCTGCCACCGTTGGCATGCTTGTCATTAAGATAGAAATTAGCCCAGTTCAACCTGGGTTCTGTGTGGGAAGCTGCTTACATGGTTTCCCTACTCTGGGTCCCGGGACATCCACCCTTCATCAAGTACTGGTCATCCTGTCTAAAGATACCTAGAAAAGTTCTTCAATTCACAACATTAAGAAGATGCCAGGAGGGTTTGTGGAGGATGACAGCCCGCTGTCTGTGTTGAGCGTTTGCGTAGGCAGTGGTGAGCTGGGGCGGCTCACACCCACTCATGAGAGCCAGCTGGGAGCATCTCTTCCCAACTCTGCATCAGTGGCATCACTGTGGTTGCTTGAAATTGGCCATGGTGGGAGTTTTAAAAATTTATGTATATTTTTCCAGCTATATATCTAATTGACAAATATATACAAATAAAAATTGTATATATTTAAGGTGTATAATGATTTGATGTAAGTATACATTGTAAAATGATTATCACAATCAAGCTAATTAACCCATCCATCACCATATATAGCAGCTATTTTTCTTTGTAATGGAAATACAATACTTAAGATCTACTCTCTTAGTGAATTTCAAGTATACAATACATTATTATTGACTATAGGATAGTCACCATGCTGTCAGGATGGTGACTCCAGAACTTATTCATCTTATAACTGTAAGTTTGTACACTTTGACCAACATCTTCCCAGTTTCCCCAAGCCCCAGCCCTTGGTAACCACTATTCTATTGTCTGTTTCTATGAGTTTGGCTTTTTAAAGATTCCACTTGTAAGTGAGTTCATTCACTATGTGTCTTTTTTTTGTGTGTGTGTCTGGTTTATTTCACTTAGCATAACGTCCTCCAGGGTCATTCATGTTTTTTGTTTTTTGTTTTTTTTGTTTTTTCCCCAGTGGGAGGATTTCCTTCTTTTTAAAGACTGAACAATATTCCATTGTGTATAGATACGACATTTTCTTTATCCGTTCATCCATCAGAGGACACTTAGGCTGTTTTCACACCTTGGCTATTGTAAAATGTGCTGCAATGAACGTGGGAATGCAGATATCTCTTTGAGACAGTGATTTGATTTCCTTTGGATATATACTGTGAAGTGAAATCGCTGGATCATATGGTAGTTCTATTTTTAACATTTTGAGGAACCTCCACACTGTTTTGCATAATTGCTGTATCAATTTACATTCACATGGTGGAGGTATTTACACCATGAAAATTGGCAGACAAATCAGGGCTTTTCCTTTGCTGGAGAGTCGGATTAAAGCATATATCAGCAAAACAACAATGAGATACCACTGCACATTCATGAGAATGGCTAAAATTCAACACAGGCAACACCAAATGTTGGCAAGGATGTGGAGTAACAGAAACTCTCACTTATTGCTGGTGGAAATGCAAAATGGTACAGCCACTTTGGAAGGCAGTTTGGAGGTTTCTTACACGACTAAACACACTCTTACCATATGCTCCAGCAATTGTGCTCTTTGGTATTTACTCAAAGGATTGAAAACATGTCCATACAAAAACCTGCATGCGAATGTTTATGGAAGCTTTATTCGTAATTGCCAAAAATTGGAAGCAACTAAAATGTCTTTCAATAGGTGAATGGATAAACAACTGGTGGTATAGCCATACAGCGGAATATTATTCAGTGACAGGAAGAAATGGGCCATCAGGCCACAAAAAGACGTGGAGGAACCTGAAAGACACATTGCTAAGTGAAAGGAGCCAGCCTGAAAAAGCTACATATTGTATGATACCGAATATAAGACACTCTGAAAAAACCCTAAGTCCTGAGAACGTATCAGTGGTTTCCAGGGCCTGGTGGGTAATAGTGAATTGTATGGATAGGTAAAGCACAGGGATTTTTAGGGTGGTGAAATAATTCTGTAAGATACTGTAATGGTGGATGCATGACACTATGCATTTTCAAAACCCAAAGAGCTGTACAACAGAAAGAGTGAACCCTAAGTCAACTATGGATTTTAGTCAATAATAATGTATCAATATAGGCTCATTAGTATCACAATGCAAGATGTTAATAATAGGGAAAACTGTGGGGCTGGGAAGAGAAGGGAGTATATGGGAATTGTCTGTATTTTCTGCTCAGTTTTTTCTGTAAACTTTAAATTGGTCCAAAATTAAAGCTTATAAATTTTAAAAGTGTAGCAGCACGTCTCTGTACATGTCATGCCTTATTGAACCAGTGGTGCCTCTTGGGTGGAAGCAGAAAGCAATTTTATCCTTTCATTCTGTGTCTTGTCAGGGTCTCTCTTCTCCTTATTGATACCCTTGGTAGATCCTGTAACTTTCCTCGTCCCTCTCAGGCATTAAAGAAATCTTGCCTGGAGGTGTTAAAAGTCAATCAAGTTCATTTAATGATTTAAGCCTCCATCTCTGACCTGATTCAGTGCTTTCCCCCTCCCTCAGCCTCGGCCTGCCTCTGGTAGGGAGGCCAGCAATAAGGAAGGAGGGAAAGGGGAGGATTCCCCTCTATGTCACTTCCTGCCCTTCCCCTCTTCCTTCCCTACTCAGGATTCTGCTTTTGGCTCCTTTGGAATTGGAGGAGGGGAAGTGGGAGAGGCAAGGTACAGGTGCAGCCTGGCTTTGGTGGCCTCTGGGAGCGCAGCTGTCCCATTTCTGGCTCTCTGGAAGGCAGAGCTTTTCTGGGTTCCTGGGTCCAGGTTGGCCTCTCTATGTTTAACCACTTTGACCACCACGGCCCAGGGCTCCCTGTGGTCCGAGCACAGCACAGGATGTCTTGAAGTTGGAACTCCCTTGCTCAGGGTGCACTTAGGGCAAGTCCAGCCTCTCCTTCCCTCCCTTAGCTGCAGCCAGGGAGCTGGCCAGCCTCTTGCCTGGATGTGTTCACGGTCTGTGGCTAATGTGAAGGCACCTCCTGGGTCCATGAACAGTAGAGCACAATGCTGTGACAACTTGCGCTCTGAAGAAATCCACTTGCCGGTCTGTGCATCGCTCTTCAAGCCTGTCCTTCCAGATCCTCCAGTGGATGATGGGCTCAGGGTCACCGGGTTGGCAGTTGGGTCCTGCTCACCAAGTTCTGCATGGATGTGCTGTCACTCCTCATTAGAGCACAGGGCTGCTGACACCCTTTCCCCCGTAGCTCTGGGCCACAGCTGACAGAGAGGAGGTCAGAAAAAGGCAGCCCCAACATTCAGAAGCTGGCCTGGCACCCACAGCTGGGTCTTGCCATTCTCATAGGGGTTTGAACAGCCAGGCAGAATATCAGCCTCAGAATACTCCGAGAGCATGAAAACAAGACCAAGCGAAACCACTTCGTAATTGTCTCGACACAGACAAAAACAAGGTCGCTCTGCCGCACAGCTGACTTGGCTGAGAAATGACTCTCTGACTTCTTTACCAATTAGGGCTGTGTCCTGGCTCTGGTGTCTCCTCCCTGCAGTTAGGACTTAGTGAGATGCCAACACGGAATTGCCTCTACTTTCTGATAGCACCCAATCTAGAGGGAAGCCCCACTTCCTTAGACTCCCCGTGTCACAAATAAAAGCCTAATTCTTGACATAAGTGCTTCTAACACCTCCTTAGTGAGACACATGGTTCCTTCATGGTCCTGCAGCAAGTAAGAAGCCCCGCTTGTGTGTTCCTGGTGGGCTTTGGCTGGAGAACACTGACAGAAACAAAAGCAAAAGATACATTCTAACCGCTTATTACATGTAGTTTCCCCTCTCTGCACCATTTTTATTCTGCCAAGATAATAACTATTTCCTTCTTTCCTTCCTTCCTTCTTCCCCTCCCTTCCTTCTCATTTCCCCCTGATCACAGAATATTATTTGGCCAGGTGTGGTGGCTCACACCTGTAATCCAGCACTTTGGGAGGCCAAGTTGGGAGGATTGCTTGAGGCCAGGAGTTTGAGACCAGCCTGGGCAACATAGTGAGACCTCTATCTCTAAATAATAAATAATAAATGAATAAATAAATAAAATTAGCTGGGCAAGGTGGCGGGCACCTGGGGTCCCAGCTACTCAGGAGCTATGGCAGAAGGATCGCTTGAGTCTGGGAGGTTGAGGCTGCAGTGAGCTCTGATCGCCCCACTGTCCTTCAGCCTGCTTGACAGAGTGAGACTCTGTCTCAACAAAACAACCTAAAATATTATCCACAATTCCTTACTTGAAACCATAGAAGATGGATGCTTTGGAATCCAGAAGATTTTTGATACTAGAATGGCACACAGACTGAATATTGTATAACCTGCAGGAATTCTGGGGCAGAGCCCATCCGCAGTGGAATAGAAGTGTGTCCACAAGACATGGGACAAATATAGACGATAGAAAGATTCATAATTATACCCTATATAAAGGCTCATGCCGGTTCAGATCAAGTTTTTGTTGCAAAATGAGTTTTTACTAACTTCATGGAAAATGTCCATTTTGAAAGCTTTTTTTGGATTTCTGAATTATAGATAAGGAATATAGGCCTGTACAGATACATATACATACATAAAATTGGATGAAAGTTGGAAAATACAGAAAACCACCAAGAAAAATATTCGTAATCCTACCATTCAGAAGTAACCACAAACATTTTGGTATATGTACCATTTTGTTTGCATCTTTTACATATATCAAAGATCTTTTACATATTTATATATGTAAAATATACACACACATGTATATATTTTTACTTATTCCCCCTCCAGAGAAACAGAATTCACATTTTCACTTAAATATATAAAGTGAACATTTATCTATGTCATTAAATATTCTACTATAGCCTAATGTCTGTTTTGAGTTTTATTGTATTGTTATTCCTTAATTTATCAAACATTTAGGTTGATTACAATTTTTCATATTATAAATAACAACGTAATGAGCATAGTTATCCATATAACTTTTGGTGTGTCCTAATTTTTTTCCTAGGATAAATTACTAGATGTAGAATTACTGGGTCAAGGGGTATAAAAGATTTTTAAGAAAGGTTTTCAAAAAGTTTACAAAAGAAACTTAAAAAATACGTTTTCATCAAAAAGTTTACAAAAAAGTTGGTAAATGATTTTTATACATGAAAATGAGTGCTTGTTATTGATTTCACTCATAACCGTTTATTTAGAATAAACATCTGTATTCAGAACACGGTCACATCTATTTTTTTTTTTTTTGAGACAGAGTCTCACTCTGTTGGCCAGGCTAGAGTGCAGTGGTGCAATCTCAGTTCACTGCAACCTCTGCCTCCTGGGTTCAAGTGATCATTCTGCTTCAGCATCCCCAGTAGCTGAGACTACAGGGGCATGTCACCATGGCAGGCTAATTTTTGTATTTTTAGTAGAGACAGGGTTTCACCACATTGGCCAGGCTAGTCTTGAACTCCTGACCTCGTGATCCACCCGCCTTCGCCTCCCAAAGTGCTGGGATTACAGGCGTGAGCCACCGCGCCCGGCCACGTTTGCATCTATTGAGCATACCTTATAAATGGGTGCCCAGGGGAGAGAATTCAGTCATGGGTTCTTAGTTTCTGTTTCCGGGTAGGCCAGTAAAGCCCCTTCCTCATCCCTCTTTTCCGCTTATCGCTAGAGACAGAAACTAAAAACCACGATTTCAGGCTACTAAAAGCCTAAAACAAAACAGAACAGAATAAAACAGAACAGAAAACAACAACAGAATAAGGTGGATTGGACAAGCTTGTAATGTTTGAAAGAAACCCAGAACCTATACTCTGTATCTTAATTTAATAAAAATGTTTAGAGAGTTTTAAAAATCTTTCCTCCTTAAATTTATTGAACCTAAGAGGAATTTCTTGATCTTAAAATTCTACTATTACGTTTCTTTAACCAATATTTCAGAAGCCAGGGTGTTAGACAGTCATAGAATATTGCTTTCCTTGCATAATGATGATTCCAGGGATGTCAAAAATTTTAACAGTTTTGTTGAGGTATAATTTACATAAGATGAACTGCGTATATTTAAAATGTATATTTTGACTGGATGCAGTGGCTCAGCCATCCAGCCATTTTGTATTTGTACTAAAAATACAAAAATTAGCTTGCATGGTGGTGCATGCCTATAATACCAGCTACTCGGGAGGCTGAGGCAGGAGAATCACTTGAACCTGGGAGGCGGAAGTTTCAGTGAACTGAGATCCTGCCACTGCACTGCAGTGTGGGCAACAGAGTGAGACTCTGTCTCAAAAAAAAAAAAAAAAAAAAGTGTATTTTGATAAATCTTGATATATGCATATCTTCATCTCCCCAAAAGTTTCGTTGTAGCCCTTGCCTTTGTAATTCCTGTCTCCCACCCCTGCTTATCACCCCTATCCCCAGGCAACCACTGATCTGCTTTCTGTCACTGTAGATTAAGTGTATGTGTGTGTGTGTGCATGCATACACGCATTTGTGTGTCCTCTCCATGGAGAGGACCTGGGAGCAGGGACACTCAATAGCAATGTGCAGACTTAGTACTTATAGCCAGGACTCTTTGGAGGAACAGCTGATTCCATGGGTGTGGCAGGGAAGGTACAAGAAGAGCCGGGAACATTTTGTCGTATGGAAAGTCAGGAAGTGCTCCAAGAGTGATGAAGACATGTCAGCAAGACACAGGAACTGGCTTGAAGGGGCTCCCGGTTGTCAAATCTGATACAATGTAGACATAAAAATGAATAAGGTTGGTAATGAATTCTATCCCACTGAATACATTAGAATCCATGAGTCTGTACTGATATAAATGTATAAGTGAATAAATGAAAGAAAAGAAAGCGTTTCCTTACAGCAGAATGCCAACTAATATACAGAAGAGGAACGATGAAATTAGAAAAATCACCATTCAGCAGCCGTCATGATACCAAGAAACATCAAGGACTGTTAAGTCTAGTGGGGGAAGTTCGAGGAGGACTGGTGTGTTTTCTTAGTCTCAAACAGTCTCATACCTGCAAAGAGAAAAGGAGCGACTTTCGAGTGGGGAGACTTGGCAGATACCACCTTAGTCAAGTGATCCAAGTTCACATCAGGTGACATTAGGCAAACAGGAATCACGTACTATCAAACAGAACACCACAAGAGCACTACACTAGTTCTGTGGCGTTCCTGCCAAAAACTTACCATCTGAATCCAATTGCAGGGAAACACCCGGCAAACCCAAATGGAGGAACAGCCTGCAAAAGAACTCTCACAAACCTTCAAAGGTGCCACACTCACCATCAAGGTCAAGGACAGATGGAGGAAATGTTCCAGATTAAAGGAGACAAATGAGACATGACAGCTAAATGCAATAGGTGTTATCAAGACAATTAGTGAACTGGAATGGCGTAGGGATTAGATGCTAGTAATATATATGGGTTAATTCGCAGATTTTTATATTGTGTCATTATTATGTCCGAGAATGTCCTTGTTTGTAGAAATTTTACTTTAAAAGATTAGCGCTATTTTAACATTTGACTCAGTTCCCTCCTGGTTCGGGTCCTGCAGGATCTCTGGCTCCCTTCAGGAGGCCCAGTCCTTCCTTTCTGTGTGGAAAGGCCTCTGAGGGCCCCTGGGAGGAAGCCTGGGTTCTCCAGGTGGCGATGCCAAGGAATATTGGAAGAACAATGTGAGAGTGGGAGGAAGCAGTTGAACTTCGCTTTGTGCCTGGGACTTTCCCTATCCTCACTGGAATGTTGAAATCAGGAAACTTGTTAACGATATCTGTATCATATCAACATAGGCATTAATATCACTATCTTATGAGGAGGCTGGATTGAGTTAATCGTGGGAATTCCCCACAGCCACAGACATGCCAGAAGGATTTCGCCATGGGTTAGAAGATTATTAAGGCTGTGGTCTGCACAGGCAAGTACTCATCAGCCAGATCCTTGCCTCTCAAAGGTGTGCACCATCAAGCGATATCTATTTCGTATTTATAAAATCCTTCACAATATTGAAAAACGAACCGAGCATCAGATACAATACACTGGCATTTGCTGAAACCTGACGATCTTCACTTTAGTGAGGCAGTCAAAGGAGGCTTCTCTGCCAGCTTTTCAAAGATAGTTTTTTCAGGAATGTTGGTTTGTACCTAGGCTGGCCTTGACCCCCACAGACCTCTCAGAGCTCATCCCCGCCACTGAGCCTCCCTGCCACAGGTGAGTAGGGGGTGGCCTCATTCTTCAGATTCTGCCCCTTTCCTGAGTTTCTGATTAGTTAGCTCCAGACCATTTAAATTGGCCCCTAAACTGGATGGCCAGTCCCTGGGCTGGCTGTCTCCCAAATCATCTGCAGAAAATGGCCACCTCCCATCCTCTGCACCTGCTTGTCCCTGCACCCACACCTGCCCCTCCCCCATGCTGCCCTCCAGTCACATTCCTTCCCACTCCTCTATGAAGAGTAATGAAATTCTAGCTCCTCAATGATGTTGCATGTTCCACCATGCCTAAAGTGCACTCTGTTCGGCTTGGTTAGACTGGCAGCAGCACAGCGCCGTCCTTCCAGAGACTCACTGGATTTTTTTTTTTTTTTTTATGGGATGAGACTTGGGAGATCATTTTGGTGCTTCAAGTAGATCCTGTAAGTGGCCTGTTATTTCATGATGGAGCTGGGACTAGAACTCGCAGAGCCGCGTTCATCCCACTACGACACAGTCTTCCTCCCCAGTGGAATTACCCCATCATGGGGAACTCTGACCTTTTTTTTTTTTTAATCCTAAACACAGATAAAATTATTTTCATTCCCAGCATCTTGGGGCCCTCTTACCTATTGTTTATCTTAAACACAGATAAGATTATTTTCATTCCCAGCATCTTGGGGACCTCTTACCTATTGTTTATCCTAAACACAGATAAAATTATTTTCGTTCCCAGCTTTAGAGGGCAGACTCCAGGTAGGGCTTTGTGAAATATGAGAAATGCCAACTTAGCAAGTAGCATGTCAAAAATCCCTCCTAATAAATAAAATGGGAAGATGGCAAGGGGCAGATGAGAGGAGAGCACAGAGCCTCGGGCTGGGGAATCACCCCTCATTCATGTGAGGTGAGCGGCAGCGGTGGCCAGAAGAGATGAATCGGGGGATTGTGCATCTCCCTGGCTCTAAACCCTTTTCTCGCCTCCTCCGCAGCCCCGTATCGCCGTAAAAAGTTATTTGGGATAATTGCTGGAAAATAGCCTGTGTACTTGGGGAAGAAACTTTTTATGACATAATGATTTTGGATACAATCCCGCTAAGCCAGTGCCCTGTGGCTGTTTTTTCCATTAAGGTATTTCACAATCCATGATCTCCGCTTTGGGAGAAAGAGAGAAACTCGGTCATGGGGCTTGAGATGGGAGATGGATGAGAACCGACTTTCTGTTCTCACTCAGCAACAAGGTATTGATTCTCCTTTAATCTCCTCGTCTTTGGCTTAGCCCAGCTGTTCTTAGCAGTCCTGAGCTCTGGGCAAGTCAGTTCTGGCTGGAGTACAAGAAAACTGTCTTTTGGAAAACAGAACCTTGAGAGGCTGGATAAACAATAGTTCGGCAGTGGCCACGGCACCTACCACTCATAAACGAGTGGCAAGAAATGAAATTCCCTGAGCAGGACTTTATTCCTATTGCAGTTTGCTTGGCTCTGTGGTTTTAAGCAAGAGGAAAATATGTAAAAATATGACCAAGGTGTTTCCCCTGTCATGTGCGCTGATCCAAGGGCTGTGGGAGTCCAGTATTCTGGGACGGGGCCTCAGGTAAGTCTTAGATGCCTCACTGTGGTGGACTCGGACAGACAGGGTAGTGAGCAGACACTGCAGAGGAGAGACCCTCAGAGTGTCCCATGGAAAGAAGGGCATGTGGTCAGCTGCAAAGGGCAGGAGGCAGAAATAGAGGACATCTACACCTACCTGGAACAATAACAACAGTTCCTGATGTTTCATCAATGCTTTTATAGCTGACAAAGCACTTTGTACATTGCCTCATCCACAGGAGCCCTGTGAGGTAAGCGGGGGAGATGCTATGATCTTGATTCACACATGAGGAACTCAAGGTTCGCAGGAGGTGAGTGGTCTGTCTAAAGCTACACAGCAAACAAGTGGCAGAGCCAGGGCTGGAACACAGCTGCCTTGACCCTGTGTTCGGTGAGATTGCCAAATGCATGGAGGATGTGCCAGCGCAGGTGGAGGGGTGTTAGTCTACTGCCTCGTGCCTTCACTGCCCTGACGTGGAGCCCAGTACTCCCACCATGGCCTCGATCTTTTAGGTTAAGGCATGTCCTCAGCAAAGCTCCAATTAAAGCAACGTGGAAGTGGAAGAGAGATCATGAATTTCATGAGTCTTTGGCCCGTGGCAGCCTTGAAGAATGTCTCCATGACACTCATGCCATGCTGGGCGGCAGCCTCTCCCAGGGGTACGGTTGTGTCTCTAGCCCTCAGTGTCTTCATTCCCCCCACTCTATTCTCTCTCAGAGATGCCTAGCAAAGTCCTGTGTGTTGCCCTGTTCTTTGGCCAACGTCGACTGCTTATTTGCTGTCTCACGGACTCAGCTTCTCGTTCCAACTCCATGCTTCTGTTTGAGCACTGCACTTTGCCTTCCTGCAGTCCCCCTCCTCTTCATCTTGAGCGTAATGACAGTGATCTGCAAGCCAGAAGGGGACATCTAAAAATCCCGTAATATCCTGAAACTCTTAATGCACTTCTCTACAAATGGTGGACGGCCAGCAGGTAGCTGTGGGTGCAGGTTTGGGTGGGGTTTGTTGGAAAAGGTTCTGTCCACTTTGATTGTAGCCTTAGGATGCTGGGGACTTTGTTAGGGATGGGCACAGGTTTTAGGTGGCAGAGCTGGCTTCTGCCGATGGTGTGGAATGGCGGTGTGAGGCTTGCAAAGGCCACGTGGGATTTTCTGTTGTTCACGTTACTTTCCCTACATCTGAAACACAGGACTCTGTGCCGTAGCCGGGAGCCATCCTGCCATTTAGGGGATGCCCAACCCATAGGTTGGCATCCAGAGGTTGACAGGGAATTCAGACAGCATATTATCAGTGGTGTTTAAAGGGAGATGCCATAATTATGTCAAGTTGCTGTTTTCTTCTCCTCCTTTTCCTCTTCCTTTTCTCTTGAGAATGAAGCCTTTTTCTTTAGCATCGCAATTGCTGTGAAGTATCTACACCATTATCTAAATGAGTGACTCCCAGTCCTGATCCACAACTGATGGGCTGACTGGACAAGAATTAGCTGGGGGGTTGTTATGCATCCAGATTCCCAAGCCCCACCCTGGAGATTCTGATTTGGTGGCTCTGGGGAGGCACCCAGGACAGGTGATTCAAATGCTCACCCAGGCTCGGGAACCACAGGCCTATGGCTTAGACGGCAGGCAGCTCTCAGGAACTAGCACACAGCCGCACTCATGAAGGGGTGCTGGTGACCTTTGGAGGACAGTGCTGAGCTGAGAGAAGGTGTTAGCGTTGCTCCCTCTGTCTGCTCTGCACCTTCTCTGATGAGCAGGAAGGAGCCACGGGACCCATTCATCTAGCATCTTTTAGGATACTTAGGTCAAATTTTCCCTGCACCTAGACTTCTGATACCCCTGCAACAAAAGAGATTCCCCAAAGGAAGCAGTATCCCACACAGCCACAGTCTGCTAAGCGAGACTGCATACTGGCATCTCCAATTCCAGCCCAATACCCCAAGGTTTACTGTATTTTTCTCCCTTTTCACTTTTTTTTTTTTTTTTTTTTGCGACAGTCTTGCTCTATCGCCAGGCTGGAGTACAGTGGTGCAATCTGGGCTCACTGCAACCTCCACCTCCCAGATTCAAGTGATTCTCCTGCCTCAGCCTCCCAAGTAGTTGGGACATGTGCTATCAAGCCCAGCTAATTTTTGTATTTTTAGTAGAGATGGAGTTTCGCTATGTTGGCCAGTCTGGTCTCAAACTCCTGACCTCAATTGATACACCCGCCTTGGCCTCCTAAAGTGTTGGGATTACAGGTGAGAGCCACTGCGTCCAGCCTCATATTTACCTTTTAGATATGAGGATCTATCAATGTTAAGTACAATTAATTATTTGATCTGAGGATTTATCAATCCTCATATTTACCTCATACCCCCCAGTTTGCAATCACTGGTTGATTTTCAAATTTTTAACTTCTTTTACTGAGAGAGAAAGACTCCCATGCTCTTTACTATATTTGCCGATTTGATCAGTCTTCCGCATTAACCTATCTCCTAGCATTGCCACCCCCTCCCACATACATATGCCCTCCACATCCCACTGCACCCTGCTCAGTCTCTGATATCCTGTTCTGGTTTGTTCCTCCATGCCAGATCCCTTCTCTCTCTGTCTGGGGTTCAAGATCCTCTGCTGGCCTGCCCCTGGGTGATGCTCTCTCTAGTCAGCTTGGGCTCTGACGTCTCATCTGGGCTGTTCCCTGGGGTTGCCCTCCATCCAGACAGCCCCCTGCACAGGTGCTCACACCTTGCTGGAGCTCTGACAGCCCATTCTGGGCCATTGCACCTGTGCCCTCCTGCACGTAAGCCCAGCTTGCTCAGTCCCACTCATGGATTTAGGACTGACTTGTTCAGGAAGAAGAAAGGAAAAGAAGGGAAAGGAAGGAGAGGAGGAGACGCACCATAAAATGTTGAAAGCAAGGATTCCACTTTACTCTTCAGTGAATCTCGTGACTAGGAGGGTATTTTGCACTTAATTCTTTTCCTGGAGAGTCAGTCTATGAGAGGAACAGTGCAGCAAGGTTCTAGCCCTTGCACAGAAAAAGCAGGCTCTGCAGTTCAACTTCCTTCCCAGGTCTGCAGTTCTGACCTCCAAAAGAGGGAGATTTAGACAAACAACCGCGAGTCTCAGCTGAGCCTGGGCAGCCAGCAAGCCCTGGGCACGTGGACTCAAAGCAGCAGCAGGGAGGAACCTGGGGGTTCCTCTTTTGAGCAAGGATAAACCTGCTAGTCAGTCTGTCCTAGGACAAGTTGTGAAGAATTCGTTTATTCATTCATGCACTCACTCATTCATGCACTCATTCATCATTCATTCACTCATTCATGCACTCATTCATGCACTCATTCATGCACCCACTCATTCATGCACTCACACACAGTGAGTGTAGTATGTTAAGCACACAGGCTCTGGAATGACTTAGAATCTGGCTTTGACAATTTTAGTTGTGTGGCCTTCTCAGTGCTTCAGTTATGTTGTCTAAACAATGAGGATGACCACTGTATTGATCCCACAGAGTTGTGTGAGGATTAAATTAGGTAACCCATGTAAGGTGCTCAGCAGAGAACCTGGCTCAAGGAAGTACTCAATCAAAACGCTATTACTAAGGAGCGCCCTTGTGGGCAGTCAGGCGTCGTGGGGTTGGGACGGAGCTGCCCAATGCAGTTGTGCAAGCCTACGTCAGTTGCATTGGTCTTTGGACCTGTTTTTCTACCTGCAAAATGACCATTAAGGATCTGTCCTAGCTCTGACATTGTAGAATGCTATCCTCAGACTACCTTAAGAGGCCAGAGGGAGAGGTGCGAGTCAGGGAATTGGAATTCAGGCTGTTTCCAAGGTAGGCACAGGATGGTACCTCTGAAGATGGTTGCAGAGCAAGAGGACCATGCAGCGGGGAGACAATCAGTCCTCATATCTACCTCGTGCTCCCCAGTTTGCAATCTTTGTCTACATTCACCATCTCATGTAATCCCTACAACAACCTTATGAGGGAGACATTTTTTCAGATGAGATCCTGAGGCTGGAAGAGATTAAGTGATACACTCAGAAGTGGCAGAAGGAGCAGGGTGGGACTGCTGACATGAACCCCTGATGGTGCTTGTCCTCTGAACCTACCGGCTAGCTGCACAGCTCTCCCAGGAGGGACAATTCCAAGTGTGAACTGGTGCAGACCCTTGCATATTCTCACTAAGCGTCTCCTGGGTTGCTTCTGCTGACAACCCCCTCTCCTCCCTTCTGTAAGACTTTTTGCAGCCACACAAGTTCTTGGAATATTTACTAAAGTGCAAACATGATTACCACCCTACCACGGCTTAAATTTTAATATGAGAAAACAATAGTAAGCAAACTAGTCATCCACTGAACTTTGTCATTAGAATAATCTCTAAAGAGCACTGAATAGGGAGGGCAAGTCAGACACTGGGGCGGGGATAACCAGGCTAGTTTAATCTAGGAGAGCTTCCTGGAGGAGGTGGTATGATTGAGTTGTGATTTCAAAGAGGGAGCATGTCATAGTTGAGGCTGCAGGAACCATGACAGCTGGAAATCTTCCCTCCCCCGCCAACCCTCCCTGTTTTGCTTCCTGTGGATCTGATAGTCCTGCTTAGGCAAACTGAGGCACAAGTTCGGTGGCAAAAGCCAGAAAGAGATCCCAGGGTATTTGATGTCCCTAGTCAGAGGCCTGGAGAGAGATGGTGCTGCTTCTCCGCCCCATCATTAATCTTGTTCAACCTCTTTTGCAAAATAGGAGTCTCAGCAAATAGGGAGGAGGTGTTGTGAGAATGAGCATTTGCAAACTCCTCAAGCGTGCTGGAAGAAAGAGGCAGTGCTTGTGTGAAGCTCCCTGGAGGTGTCTGCCACACGGCTGTGCACTCCCGTTCATGTGCTGAACCTGGAGGCTGGGCATGACTGCCGGGTGTCACTGACATATGCCAGTGAGCAGCAGGAGGGGCGTGTTTCAGCAGGGTGGTGGACTCAGGCCAAATACCTCCATGTTACAATGCAATAGATGATTGAAGACCAATTAATTTTTTACAACAGGAGAAATAGCTAAAAGATTAGCAAGCATTAATTATTTATTGAATTGCTGCCTGTGGGAAAAACAAAAAACAAAAAACAAAAAAAAACAAAAAAAAGCAGGGTTGGGGGCGGGGGTGGGGAAGTGCCCTGTATGGGGAAATTAATCTTTCCACTAATTTCAGCTCTTGTTTGCTATCTGCCTTTGCTTGGAGGTCATGCAAATCATCTCCAGGCAGTGGGTGAGATCATTTAGGAAGGAGGCATAACTTTGACAGTCTCTTTCAGGGTAATCAACCAACTGGTGAGAAATCCAGAGGTTTCCATCTTTGCATCTTTCATTCTTTCTAGCCTTTGCACAGAAAAAGCAGGCTCTGCAGTTCAACCTCCTTCCCAGGTCTGCAGTTCTGACCTCCAAAAGAGGGAGACTTAGACAACCGCGAGTCTCAGCTGAGCCTGGGCAGCCAGCAAGCCCTGGGCACGTGGACTCAAAGCAGCAGCAGGGAGGAACCTGGGGGTTCCTCTTTTGAGCAAGGATAAACCTGCTAGTCAGTCTGTCCTAGGGTAAGTTGTGAAGAATTCATTTGTTCATTCATGCACTCACTCATTCATGCACTCACTCATCATTCACTGCTAAATCATTCATTCAGTATTTTTTTTTTTTTTTTGAGATGGAGTTTCGCTCTTGTCTTCCAGGCTGGAGTACAGTGGCACAATCTGGGCTCACTGCAACCTCCGCCTCCCAGGTTCAAGTGATTCTCCTGCCTCAGCCTCCCAAGTAGCCGGGATTACAAGCATGTGCCACCATGCCTGGCTAATTTTTTTGTATTTTTAGTAAGGTCGAGGTTTCACCATGTTGGCCAGGCCAGTCTCAATCTCCTGGCTTCAAGTGATCTGCTCACCTCAGCCTCCCAGTGTGCTGGGATTACAGGCATGAACCATTGCACCTGGTCTCATTCAGTATTTATCCAAGTGCCTCTATGTGCCATCTACAATATTGTTACAAATAAGACTACCCAGCTCAGGTCAGGGTTTCTAAAACATGCTCTTCCATGAGAAGAATAGCTGAGACATGTGTAGGCTGACAGTGAGCTGGGTCTTTGTCCTTGGCTGGTCCATGCTGGGGGAGTGAGGACTGCAGAAGAGGAAGAGGCAGGAGAAGCTGATGCTTCACTTCTGTTCCCCTTTACCTCATTTCTCCTTCACCCCCTTTTCTCCCCACTTCTCCTTTGTACCCCAAGTTATTTCTCCTAAATACCTCTGAAATCCATCTTCCCACTCCGGCCCCCCACCACATCCTGCTCGGGGCCTGCCTTGTGTCTTGCTTGGACCAAGGCAGCAGCATCCCACAGAGCCTCCTAACTGAGGCTCTTCCCCTCCTGTCCTCTCCCTATAATGCCGTCAGAGAATCCTGTTGGAAAAAAACCCCTGGGGAGTCACACGTTCTGCTTACAATCCTTTCACCACCCCACAACGTATCCCTTGCTTGATATTCCAACCCCCTTGGGAACCTTTCCTCTATCCCTTCTGGCACCCCAGGCCAGCTCCTGCACTGGCTCCAACTGTGTGGATTCCACCCTTAGGTCCCCACAGTAAGCTCTGCACGTTTCCACTCTGGCTTTTTGTACCTCTTCATATGAGGTGCCCCTGCCTGGCACCCCTGTTCATCCCTGCCTGGAAATTTTACTTTCCTCTAAGACTGTTCCAAGTCACCTCTTCCAAGGAGCCTTCCCTGACCAGTTAAAATATAGTCATGGATATTTTGTCTGTGCCCTAATAAAGCTTCCTTAAACATGACTTTCACTGTACACATGAATTTCACTGTATTGGGATTATTACTTTGTGTCCCCCAATTTGACTTTGAACCCTACATGGGCAGAGATAGAATTGTTATTCATTTCTGTGTCCTCAGCCCCTAAATAGGGCCCGACATTCATTCATCCACTCTCTCCTTCATTCTTGTTGACTTGATTCTCTGCCTGGACTGTGCTAATCGCCAGGGGATGCAGTGACAGGGTGCACCCACAACCTCATGGACGTGACAGAGGACCAAATGGGGGATTTGAGAGTGACGTGACGACAACTAGGATCGCAGGGAGCCTGGGGAGACCTGGGCCATTCTGGTGCGGCAGGAGGCTGAGCTCCTCCTGGGGCACCAGGCCCTCCGTGCCACACACCTGCAGAGCTCTGGGCAGGCACTTGGCTGAAAGCATTATGCTTCCTTTCAGAGGGAAGTTCCATTAGGGCAAGGCCTGTATTGCTGATCTCTGCTGTTTACAGAGATCTCAGTCTCTCCTGGGGCCGAGGGGCATTGGTGCAATGGAGCGGGGACCTGAGCTGGCTCCTGGCTCTTAGGTAGAGTCCTGAGACTTCCACTCGTTCTTTCCACAAAGTGGGTCTCACGCACCAACCTTATCCTGGAGGGTCACGGCTCTTTTCACGGAGATGGACATTGAGAGATAAGCACCCCAGGGACTACACAATTACAGTTGGGAGAAATATGGTGAAGAAAAACACTGGGGCCAGGATATTTTGTGTGACAGGAAGGCCTCCCAAGAGAGTGACATCGATGTGACGATGTGTCCTTTAAGCCTGGGTCCAACTCCCACGTGGGGAGTGGCTGCCTTGGTTCCCAAGCCTATCATCCTGCAGGCAACCCCTCTGACCACAAGGGGGCCTGCTGGAGCCTGGCCTGGCCCGCCCTTCCCGCCCAGAAACACCTCGCAGTCTGGTTCTGCTGTTGGTGACTCAAGCAGCCAACACCTGTCTCCAGAGGTCAAGGCCACTTTGAGGGTATGGGGTGCCCGGGCACTCCACACACGGGGCGAGGAGGGAGTCTCCCGGCCAGGCCAGCCCCGGCTTCCTCTCGGTGGAGCCTCTGCTACATGGGAGCCCTAGTGGGCTGACTGGACCGACCCAGCCCCTGCCCCTGGCTTCTGCTTCTACCCCACTTTGCTGCTTTCCCCCAGGGTTGCCGGAGGGCCGCTGCCAGTTTCCCCAGCACATTGCTCACAGGAAATGAGGGTCTGAAGGCACAAGGTGAGAGAGAAAAGCCATACCTGGAATAACTGAAACTATTGGGGGCTGCATTTCCCGTTCCACTCACCCTGTGCAATAGCAGTGAGACCACACCTTCCTCGCAGGCTCCTGAAACCACCCTGTCTAGTGCCGAGGGTGCAGGTCCACCATGGGCCACGAGGGGCTGCTTGCGCGGAGCTCCTGGAGGGCGCTCCCAGGGCCTGGCTCAGCTGGGAGAGGACAACACAGCAGCTTCCATCCGAAGCTTTACCTGTTGGCAGAGTGGGTGGCGTGTGCTTTGAGAAACATGGAGCAGGTTCCACAGAACCAAAGTCTCTTCCTCTCCAAGATTCAGTCACACCTAAAGCTCCGCTGCTGGAAACTCATGAGCCAGGCTGTGTCCTCTCTGCAGGCTGTGTCCTCTCTGCAAGGCGCTCTTTACAAACCGCTAGAGCTATGGAGGCTGCGTTTCTTTGCTGCTTTGCAGTATAGGACGTGCTTCTGCTACGCACCTCGTGATCTCCCCGTGGCACTTCTGGAGGGTAGGCACTCGCGAGATAATTTTCGTTTGGCTGATGAGGGACTCGAGGACTGGCACCCAATTCCAGGTTGCCCACTTCTCTGTTTGATGGCCACTCCATTACCTGGTGGCCAGTACCACTCAGGCACCTAGATGTGAATGAATCTGCCTGATGACTGGACTCCACGGCAGCAAGGCAGGCAGCCCAGCCGTGTTAGGGAAGTGGCGAGTAATCCCTCGGGAAGGGAGAACCAAGGCTCTGAAGATGGGAAGCCCACAGAGGAAGGAACCCCAGGCACGAGGGCAGAGTTCCCGCACGCCAGGCAGAGCCTGCATTCTTGGGTGTGTGTGTGAGTTTTCCCTTCTGTTAGTTCTTGGAGTTGACAACCAGCAATCACAGTCTGAACGGCCTCCTGGCCATGGATGGTGAACGGTGGGGTGTGTGTTCGGCGCTTCGTGCTGTTGCTGTTGTGGGAGCGACGGCCAGTGCTCCACCGGGCCAGGGTGCCCGACTCTGTCTCTCTCAGCTACGGAGAGCAGGGGCTGTTTTCTGCTCGCTTGGCACCTCTCTGAGCTGTGACGCCAGCTTCTGGCAGGGACTGGCTCCCCGGCTGGGTTGTAGGGTGTTTCTACGACGTCTTATGCAGGATTGGGAGTAGATGCTGCTCTCAGTTCCTGCCGTGGAGGTCAGCGTGACCAGGCTCCGGGCCAGGCACTGCAGCCTTGCTGTGGTAGCTCAGCAGAGATGCTCCACTGCGTGGGCAGCTGTGCTGGGTGCTGTAAAATCTCCCTCGTGATCCCTGCCCTGCCCTCCAGGAGTTTCCAATGTCAAGCGTTTTAATTAGATTATTGTTCCTCCCTGGGCCTCTCTCCCTCTGACTACAGTTGCTATTTGTTATCACAATAAGGTTGCGTGATTCTCTTTATTCGGGGTGGGGGTAAGAATACTGAGCCAGAGTAGGGGGTCATAGACTTAAATGGAGCCCCAGACCTGCCACTGATTGGCTATGTGTTCTTGGGCAAGTTACGTGGCCTGAGTCTCAGCTTTCTCATCTGTGAAATGGGGAAGATAACACTACTCCTAAAGATTGTTCTGAGGCTGTAGTGAGAAAATGCACGTGAAAGCATTTTGAGAGCCACAAAAAGGTGGGAGCAAGGAGAGATGCTACCATTCTTAGTGAGGAGGCAAGCAGAATGGCCCAGGGGACCGATCAGCTGTCCCCGTGTCTTTCCTCTCCTTTTCTCCACTGCCCCTTTCCAGCACCCCCTCCCAGGGCTCTCGACATGTGCCCATTCTGTGTCCCAAGTGGGCCTGCTCTCCACGCTGTGAACTTTTTATTTTTGGAGACAGAGTCTCACTCTATTGCCCAGGCTGGAGTGCAGTGGTGCGATCTCAGCTCACTGCCAGCTCTGCCTCCCGGGTTCACGCCAATTCTCCTGCCTCAGCCTCCTGAGTAGCTGGGACTACAGGCACCCGCCACCACACCCGGCTAATTTTTTATATTTTTAGTAGAGACGAGCTGTCACCGTGTTAGCCAGGATGGTCTTGATCTCCTGATCTCATGATCTACCTGCCTTGGCCTCCCAAAGTGCTGGGATTACAGGCGTGAACCACTGCACCCAGACTCACACTGTGAACTTAACCTTCCCTCCCCTCCCCTCCCCTCCCCTCCCCTCCCCTCCCCTCCCTCCCTCCCTCCCTCCCTTCCTTCCTTCCTTCCTTCCATCCTTCCATCCTTCCATCCTTCCTTCCTCTTTCTTTTTCTCTTTCTTTCAACAGTCTCGCTCTGTTGCCAGGCTGTAGTGCAGTGGCGTGATTTCGGCTCACTGCAACCTTCACCTCCTGGGTTCAAGCAATTCTCCTGCCTCAGCCTCCTGAGTAGCTGGGACTACAGGCATGCACCCCCATGCCCACCTAATTTTTTTTTTTTGTATTTTTAGTAGACGGGGTTTCACCGTGTTGGCCAGCATGGTCTCAATCTCCTGACCTCATGATCTACCCGCCTTGGCCTCCCAAAGTGCTGGGATTACAGGTGTGAGCCACCGCACCGCCTGCCCCCCGCCCCGCCAATAAACTCTCTTTTATCCCTCTTCTCCCTTAAAAGGTACCCATTCTCTGCTTCAGTCCTTGTGTTGAATCATTCATTCTTGTAATAAATGCTTATTAAGAGCCTGGTGTATTGGAAAGAGCATGGACTTGAATCTTTGGCCTTATCCCCTCCAGCCGTGTGACTCTGGCAAGTCCCTTGCATTATCTGTGTGTCAGTTTTCTAAAATTTAAAATGGGTGTGACATCTTCACTGCAGGACTGTTGGGAGGATGGTGAGGGGTAATGTACATAAAAACCAAGGTGCAGTGCTCAATAATTGTAGCTCTCTCCCCCAGCCAGCTTGCTGCCAATCAGAGAAACTTATCAGACTTGCTATATTGTCCATACAAAGACCAAAACAACAACAGCAACAACAGTAATTTTTAACTGGATCCTGGGATACATCACAAATCCTGGCCTGACAATGGTTGCTTGAATATGCAACTGAGCCACCCATGCCATCTCCAAAAGGAGTGAGTGAGGAGGTACTACATGTTCTGTGGCAGGGCCACTGGGCCTCACCAGCACATGGCACCAGGATACCTTAATTCTCTAAAAAGGCATTACTCCCATTCCCACAGTGCCAACGCTGTGAAGTCTTGGCCCTTTAATGAATGCAGTGCTTCGTCATTCACCCGAGGTCCTGGATGGGGACTTCAAGGCATGAGGAGGGGCTTAGATGTTAGGCTTCCCTTTTTTGTGGGGGTACATTTAAAAAGCAGGTATATCATTTGGTATATTTGATATTAAGCCTCTGGGGGCGATCTGGAAAGGCAAGTAAACACATAGCACAGGTGCTCTTTAATGAAGCTCATCTCATCATTCATTGGGTGAATATTGGTTGAGTTAGGGCCACCTCTTAATACGGGGGTTACAGCAGTGAACAAAACAGATGGGGTCTCTGCCCTTTGTGTAGCTGACATTCTTGTGGTAGAGGCAGACCATCAGCAGGAGGCATAATAAATACAGAGATAAAGGGCGTGTTAGGAGGTGGGAGTCCCGAGAGAGAAGAAAAGTGGAGCTGGAGCGGAGATCGGCCTGCCGAAGAGGCAGGGCAGGCTGCAGAGGTAGTAATAGGATGGTCAGAGACTCCACCTTGGAGAGGTGAGGCTTGGCCAAGACCTGAAGCAGGTGAGGGGACTAGTGATGCCGATGTCAGGGCCAACGCGTAGCATGGCTGGGGGGCTCGGACCAGCTGTGTGCTGGGGTGCAGACAGTGAGGGGAGAAAAAGGGGAGATCGGATAGGTTCTGGGGGTGGGGAGGCAGATCACGTGGGGCCTTGGAGGTCACCATAAGTACTCTTCAGCTTTGGGTCTCGGGGTGGGGAAGGGGAATGACCAGTGGGTTTTGAGAGCACTGGGTCTCAGGAGAACCTGTTCCAGTGCTGGTTCTGCTCAGACTGGCGTTGACATTTGGGACAATCAGGTAGCCTCTTAGGGCTGCGCTTGCCTTGGAGGTTAGACCAGCTGGCTGGCTTGGCTAGTTCAAAGGCCCGTTCTCAACCCTGGGCATCACATGCAGTGCAAGGCACGCAAACTCATCAGTTTCTCCATTTACCCCCGAAAGTCTCTGGCTCCCTGGATATTTTTCATTTCCTTTGCTGTCAATTTTCCAGTTCGCCCCAGAGGCAAACCCAGGTCTCCAGGTGCATCTGGAAGTGGCTGTGGGGGAGATGGTGGCATTCCCTGCCACTCCCACAGGGAGCTGAGCACACTCTTCCCAAGGCAATTTTTTCCTGGCTGGGATCGGCAGTGGAGCACTTTCCCATGGCAAGGCGAGTCCTGGCCTCTCCCCTGCTGGGCTGGTGGGACTGGGGTAAGGAGAGGGGAGCAAGCGACAGGTGCCTCTGGGAGGAGAGCTGGATGTGGCAGGCGTGTCCTTTGCTGGGCAGCAGGCAGGATTCGGGTGCAGTGTCCGTGGCAGCCCTGAGCAGAGGCTGGGGGAGGGCCTGCCTGTTACCACAGCTGCACCCGCTTTACTCCAGGGTCATGGGAGACAAGCTTGCAGCCGGAGGGCCAGCGATTCCCATGCCTGATGCTGCAGCAGCTGCCAAATTCTCTCTCAATGCAGCCTTGTCAGAAAGGAGGATCTAGTGCACTGCACGGAGACCATAGTGGATAATAATGTACTATATATTTCAAAATTGCTAGAAGAATAGATCTTTAACGTCCTCACCGCAAACAAATGATACGTTGATGAGGTGATGAATATGTTAATTAGCTTGATGGGCTCTTTCTACAATATCTTAAATCAAAACATCACATTGTACCCCATATATACATAATTATTGTCATTGAAAAATAAATTAACTTCAAAAATGAAAAAAGGAGACAGGAGGACTTCCTTTTTCTTGGCAGGGGTAGAGGAGTATGAAAGGGAGAATGGGGGGTGCTCTCCATTTCCCACCCGGCCCCCTGCCCAGCTCTGCCTCACAGCTCAGGCGGGCCATCTGTGCCTTGGGTTTGTGCACCTCTACCCTCCAAGGAACCATCCCACCACTCCTCCTCCATCTCCTCCTGCCGGCTTGCAGGTCCCTACTAGCCAGGTTTCCAGAGCTGGAAATGACCCAGCGCTAGAGATTGTTGGAAATGTAACCAACGGCAGCCAGTCACGGCTTTCCAACTCACAGCTCTCCCCGGTCATGGCTGCTGAGGCTGCAGAGGAGAGCATCAAGTTGCAGAAACAGGTTAACCGCTGAGACTGAACTGTGCTCTGGGTTTGTGCATTTCCAGCAACATACACCAACATTTCTGCAAGGAGCATTTTATAAACATGAGGTTCATTTATGTATAACTTACATGGAGTAAAATTCATCTTTTGTAGGTGTTCAGCTCAATGAGTTTTGACAAATGTAAATGGTCATGTAGCCATTGCACAGACAAAATTTAGAACATCACTAGCACCAGCTGGGCACGGTGGTTCATGCCTGTAATCCCAGCACTTTGGGAGGCTGAGGTGGGCGGATAACAAGGTCAGGAGTTTGAGATCAGCCTGACCAACATGGTGAAACCCTGTCTCTACTAAAAAGACAAAATGAGCTGGGTGTGGTGGCATGCACCTGTAATCCCAGCTCCTCAGGAGGCTGAGGCAGGAGAATCACTTGCATAGGGGAGGCAGAGGTTGCAGTGAGCTGAGATTGCACCACTCCAGCCTGGGTGACAGAGCAAGACTCCGTCTCAAAAAAAAAAAAAAAAAAAAAAAGAACATTGCAAGCTGCACCCCAATGGTTTCCTTGTGCTCCTTGGCATTTAATTCTCTCTCAGCCCCCGGGGCCTGGTAAGAGTCCTTTTCCTGCATCATTTTCCCCCTTTTCTCTAAATGTCCTCTATCTGTCTTCTTTCAGTTAATATTATGTTTTCGAGATTCACCTGAATCATTATGTGTATCAGTAATTCCCTTTTCATTGCTGTGGATGTCCATCACTTTACTTATTTTATTTTAAATATTTTATTGTGGCAAAATATAGCCAGTCCTACATATTGATGGATTCTGTATGCATTGATTCAACCAACCACGAATCAAAAATCTCTAGAAAACATTCTGTCTGTACTGAACATGTACAGACTCTTTTCCCTTGTCATTATTCCCTAAACAATACAGTACAACAACTATTTACATAGCATTTATATTGCGTTAGGTATTATGAGTAATCTAGAGATGATTTAAAGTATATGGGAGGATGTGCATAGGTTATATGCAAGTACTACCGCATTTTATAGAAGGGCCGTGAGCACAGTGGATTTTGGTATCCACTGGAGGTCCTGGAACCAATTCCCCATGGCTATAGAGGGAGTATACATAAAACATTAAATTTGTCCTTTTAACAATTTTTTTTTTTTTTTTTTTTTTTGAGACAGAGTCTCGCTCTGCCACCCAGGCTGGAGTGCAGTGGCCGGATCTCAGCTCATTTGCAAGCTCTGCCTCCCGGGTTTACGCCATTCTCCTGCCTCAGCCTCCTGCATAGCTGGGACTACAGCCTGGCTAGTTTTTTTTTTTTGTATTTTTTTAGTAGAGATGGGGTTTCACCATGTTAGCCAGGATGGTCTCGATCTCCTGACCTCGTGATCCGCCCATCTCGGCCTCCCAAAGTGCTGGGATTACAGGCTTGAGCCACCGCACCCAGCCCCTTTTAACAATTTTTAAGTGTACAATTCAGTGACACTAATTACAATCACAATGTTGTACAACCATCACCACTACCTACTTCCACAATTTTTCATCACCCCAAACAGAAACTCTGTACTCATAAGCATTAAGCTCCCCACCTTCTCACAGGGCGCACCAAGCCCAAGGGAATAATCTTCCCGCACTCCCTGGTCTCCTCGAATCTGCTTTCTGTCTCTATGAATTTCCCTATTCTAGATACTTCATGTCAGTGAAATCTGCAATATTCGTCCTGCTGTGTCTGGCTTCTTTCACTTAGCGTAATGTGTCCAGTGTTCATCCAGGTTGTAGCATGTACCAGAGCTCCCTTCTTTTTTGTGTCTGAATGATACTCTGTAGTTCGTATACAACATTTTTTGTTTATCTAGTCATCTGTTGGTAGACAGTTACATTGTTTTCAACTTTTGGCTATTGTGAATAATGCTGCTGTGAACATTGCATACAAATATCTGTTTGAGCCCCCGTTTTTTAATTATTTTGAGTATGCTTCTAAAAATGGAATGGCCAGGTCATATGGTAATCCTATGTTTAACTTTTTAGGGAACTGCCATAGTGTTTTCCATAGCAGTGGCATCATTATTCCTAACAGCAGTGCACAAGAATTTCAATTCCTACCCATCCTTGGGTAGTAACGCTTGTTACTTTCCTTTTTAAAATAATTATAGCACTCCTAGTAGGTGTGCAGTGGTAACTCATGGTTTTAATTGCATCCTAAACCATCCTATTGACTAATGATGTTGAACATCTTTTGTTCTCATGTGCTTTTTTTTTTTTTTTTTTGGCCATTTATATACTTTCTTTAGAGAATTGTCTATTTCAGTTCTTTGCCCAGTTTTGAAAGCTATTTTGTGGGTTTTTTGTTATTGAGTTATAGAAGTTTTTTATGTATTCTGGATATTAAGCCCTTATCACAGATATGATTTGCAAATGTTTTCTGTGGGTTGTCCTTTCACTCTCTTAATAGTGTCCTTTGATGCACAAGAGTTTTTGATTTTGATGAAGTCTCTTTTGCTATTTTTTCTTCTGTTGTCTGTGCTTTTGGTGTTATAACCAAGAAATTATTGCAAAATTATATGTCACAGTTTTTTTTTCTATGTTTTCTTCTAAGAGTTTTATAGTTTTAGCTCTTATATTTCAGATATTTGATCTATTTTGAGTTAATATTTTTGTATATGGTGTTAGACAAAGATCCAACTTGATTCTTTTCATCATGGATACTCAGTTTTCCCAGCACTAGTTTGTTTGTTTGTTTGTTTTGGATGGGGGAGGTGCTCAATAAATGTTTATTGCATAAATGAATGTTCCAGTGAATACATAAATAAGTATACATTCATGCAGGACTTTGTATACCAGACATGCCTGCCATTCACCATTCAGTACCAGCACTGGGAGGAGGGACCATACCTCACCTACGGTCATGGCTGATAGGGTCACCTACGGGCATAGCTGATAGGAGCATTGCCATCCAGCAACTCTGTAACGTAGCTTGGTTTGAAAGATGAAATGAACCAATGAAGTTCTTTTGAAAGTTTGGGATATGGCATTAAGATACTTAATCAATAACTCAGAGGTGCTAGTACCAAAAGGTCTCGTAAATCTGGAGCCAGCACCATTAAGGGGAGAGGCGGGGCAGATCTCTCAATGGAGACTTTCCCATTGAAAATTTCAGTACTCCTTCTTGTAGCCTAATGGCCTTGTCACATTGTTATATTCATGTCCAAGGTAAAGCTGAGATAAGCTGGCCAGGAGATACAGCACAACAGAAAACAAAGCAACCAGCACGCTCGTTCTGCACACCCACCGCATTTTCCTCTCTGAATATCCACATACCCTCGTGGTTGCTGAGCACACATCGTTTGAATTTGCCTACAGTTTTACTTGTTGTGGTCCTGACCAAACTCTCGGTGACCCTCATCCAAATGCCACCCATCATTTGTCCAAAATTTCTGCATTTTTGATGAGAGATTTTTTCGGAGCTCTCCCTGGTCCAGCTTAGTTACTTAAGGACCAGGCTATGTGTCTGGCATCAACCTCTGATCTAATCAGCTATGGACAGGGAGATGAGGTCACATATTCCCTAGGGCTACTCTTTATAAGGGCTGGGTGGTCAGGAGAAGTTAGGTAAGAAGTGACAGTTTGGTCCCAGGCAAAATACCTGGAATGGTCACCACAGGTTCCCTCTATTGTTTTTGAGACAGATTCTCCCTCTGCTGCCCAGGCTGGAGTGCAGTGGTACAATCTTGGCTCACTGCAACCTCCGCCTCCCAGGTTCAAGGTATTCTCCTGCCTCAGCTTCCCCAGTAACTGGGATCACAGACTTGTGCCACTGCGCCCGGCTAATTTTTTGTATTTTAAGTAGTGACGGAGTTTCACCATGTTGACCAGACTGGCCTTGAACTCCTGACTTCAAGTGATCTGCCTGCTTCTGTCTCCCAAAGTTCCTAGCACTAGTTTTTGAAAAGACGGTCTTTTCCCCATTGAATGGTCTTGCTGCTCTTGTTAAAAATCCTTTGACTATATAGGTGAAGATTATTTCTGAGCTCTCTATTCTATTCCATTGGTCTGTGTGTCTGTCTTATACTCTTCTGATTGCTGTAGCTTTGTATTGAGCTTTGAAATCAGGAAGTGTGAGATCTCCAAATTTGTTTTTACTTCTCAAGATTTGTTTTGGCTACTTGAGGCCTCTTGAGATTACATGTTAATTTTAGATGGAGTTTTCTATTTCTGCAAAAAAAATCACTGGAATTTTGACAGAGATTGGATTGAATCTATAGATTGGTTTGGGTACTATTGACATTGTAACAATATTAAGTCTTCTAATCCATGAACATGGGATGTCTTCCATTTATTTATGTCTCCTTTAATCGTTCAGTAATCTTTTGTAGTTTTGTGTACAAGTCTTTCATCTCCTTGGTTAAGTTTATTCCTGAGTATTTTATTCTTTTTTATGCTATTGTAACTGGAATTGTTTTCCTAATCTCATTTATAGATTGTTTATAGTATATAAAAATAAAACATTTTTATAAGCTGATTTTTTATATGGCAACTTTGCTAAATTCACTTATTAGCTGTAACAGTTTTGTCCTTTTTAAAAAATAGTTAGAATTTTGTACATATGTGATCATGTCTTTTGTGAGAAGGGATATTTTGACTTCTTCATTTCAAACTTAGATGTCTTTTATTTCTTTTTCTTGACTGATTGTTCTGCCTAGAACTTCCAGTACTATGGTGAATAGAAATGGTGACAGCAGGCATCCTTGTCTTGTTCCAGCTATTAGAAAAAAAGTTTTCAGTGTTTCTCTATTGAGTATTATGTTAACTATGGGGTTTTCATATATGGCCTTTGTTATATTGAGATAGTTTTCTTCTATTCCTAGTTTGTTGAGTGTTTTTCATTATGACACGATGTTGGGTTTTGTCAAATACTTTTTTTGCATCACTCAAGAAAATCATGTGATTCTTTCCTTCATTCAGTTACTGTAGTGTATCATATTAATTGAATTTCATATGTTGAACCATCCTTTAGTTCTGGGAATAGATTCCCCTTGGTCATGGTGTGTAATCATTTTAATACGCTGCTGAATTTTGTTTGCTAGTATTTTGTTGAGGTTTTCCACATCAATATTTATAAAGGATATTGGTCTGTAGTTTTCTTTTAGTGTCTTTGGCTTAGGTATCAGGGCAACACACTGGCCTCATAAAACGAGATAGGAAGTATTTCCTTCTCTTCAACTTTTTGGAATAGTCTGAGAAGAATTGGTACTAGCTCTTCGTTAATGTTTGGTAGAATTCACCAGTGAAGTCACTAGGTGTTGGTATGTTGTGTTTTTGTTTTCATTTGTCTTAAGCTATTTTATACCCTGCAATTTCTTCTTTGAACCTTTGTTCCTTCTAATATTGGTTTCTAATTTCTTCCACTGTGATTAGAAAAAATATTTTGAATAATTTCAATCTTTTAAAATTCATCAGTACTTCTTTTGTGGCTAAATGTGATCTATCTTGGAGAATGTTCCATGTGTACTTGAGAAAAATCTGTATCTTTCTGTTGTTGGATGGAGTGTGTTGTCTAAGTCTGTTAGATCTAATTAGTTTGTGGTTTTGCTTTAAGTCCTCACTTTCTGTATTGATCTGTCTGGTTGTCCTATTCATTATTGAAAGTGGGGCATGGGGCATTAAAATTTCCAACTATTTTTGTAGAGCTGTATGTTTCCCCTTTCAATTCTCTCAGTGTTTGTTCAGTGAATACATGTTTATAATTGTTAAATTTTCTTGGTAAATTAACTCCTTTATCAGTATATATTGTCTTTGTCTCTTGTCACAGTTTTTGATGTAAAGTTCATTTTGTCTGGGTTTAGTGTAGCCATCTCAGATCTCTTTTGGTTACTATTTGCACGAGACATGTTTTTTCATCCTCTCATTTTCAACCTATTTCTATCCTTAGATCTAAAATGAGTCTCTCATAGACAGCAAATAGTTGGACTATTTTTAAAAAATTCATTCTGCTAATCTGTATCTTTAATTCTTTGACATTTAAAGTAATTACTGATAAGGAAGAACTTACTTCAGACATTTAGCTATTTGTTTGCCATATATCTTGTTTGCTTTTTGTTCCTCAATTCCTACATTATTGCCATTTTTGTATTTAGTTGATTTTTTTGGTAGTGTATCATTTTAAGTCTCTTTTTTTGGTATAGGTTTTAGTTATTTTCTTAGTGATTATCATAGGGATTGTAATTAACTTCTTACACTTATCAGACCCTAGTGAATGATACCAACGGTATGAAAACATTCTGCTCTTATGCATCTCGATTCCTCCTCCTCTGTATTGTTATTGTCACAGGTTATATCTTTGTACATGTGTGCCCATTACCATAGATTTATAATTACTGTCTTGTGACCCTAACTTTTAAATCATATAGAAATAAAAGGGAGTTACAAAAGTACGATAGTACTGGCTTTTATAATTACTCATGTGGTTACCTTTCCAGCATTCTGTTTTTCTACGTATGGTTTTGAGTTATTGACTAATGTCCTTTAATTTCAGCCTAAGGTATGTCCTTTAGTAGGTCTACTAGTAGCAAATTACCTCAGCTTTTGTTTATCTGGAAATGTCTTAGTTTCTCCTTCATTCTTGAAAGATCGTTTTGGCAGATATGGAGTTCGTGGTTGATAGCTTTTGTTTTCCAGTCCTTTAAATATATCATCTCACTGCCTTCTGGCCTCCATGGTTTCTGATAAGAAATCAGCTGTTAATTCCATAGAGAATCACTTGTAGGTGATAAGCCACTTTTCTCTCACTGATTTCAATATTCTCTCTTTGTCTTTGTCTTTCAAAAATTTGAGTCTCATGTGTCTTGGTGTAGATCTCCTTGAGTTCATCCTGCTTGAAGTTCATTGAACTTTTTGAACATGTATATTTTCATTTCTTTTTATCATACGGGGAATTCCGGGCCATTAGTTCACAAATAATGTCTCTGCCCCTTTCCCTGTCCTTCTGGAGTGCTCATGATATATCCATATTTATATCTAACTTATATCTCTGTATGTCTATGTGTGTATGTATGTGTGTATGTGTGTGTTTGATGGTGTACCACAGATCCCTCAGGTTCTGTTTATTTTCTTTATTGTTTTTCTTTCGCCTCCTCAAACTGGATAATTTCAGTTGTCTTAATTTCAAGTTTGACAATTCTTTTCCTGTCTGCTCAAAACCTGCCACTGAATCACTCTAGTAAATTTTTAAATTTCAGTCATTATACTATTCAGCTCCAGAATTTCTGTGAGGTTTCTTTTGATAATTTACATCTCTTTGACATTCCCTATTTGTTCATACATTGTTTTCCTGATTTTATTTACTTAGTTTTTGTCTATGGTTTCCTTTCACTAACTTGAGAATATTTAAGAGAGTTGATTTTAACATCTTTGACTAGTAATTCTAATGTCTGGGCTTTCTTAGGAATAGTTTCTGTCAAATTCTTTTTTTTCCAGTGAATGAGGCATATTAAAAATTTTTTTAACATATATTTTTTGAGACAGAATCTTACTCTATCGCCCAGCAGGCTGGAGTGCAGTGGTGCAACCTAGGCTCACTGTGACCTCCAGCTCCTGGGTTCAAGCAGTTCTCCTACCTCAGCCTCCCGGGTAGCTGGGATTACAGGCATGTGCCACCACGCCTGCCTAATTTTTGTATTTTTAGTAGAGATGGGGTTTTACCATTTTGGCCAGGCTGGTCTCGAACTGCTGACCTCAAGTGATCCGCCTGCCTCAGCCTCCCAAAGTACTGGGATTGCAGATGTGAGCCACCACGCCGGCCCATATTTTTCTTTCTTTCTTTTTTTTTTGTATGCTTTGTAACGTTTTTTGTTCAGACTGAATGTTCTGAGCATTATAATGTGATAACTCTGGAAATGAGATTCCTTCTCCTCTAGGATTGCTTTTGAGGCTACAGTCATCCATTTGTACAGTGACTTCTCCAAACCATTTTTGCAAGGTATCTTTCACTTGTCATGTGTAGTCACTGAAGTTTTTGTTCTGTTATATCTGCAGTTAGCCCGCATCCTGATAGAGATTTCCTTAAATGTCAAAGTTCAGCATCCTCTCTCCTCACCAATCCCTGATTGCAGGAGCCATGCCATGATGGCATGGACGTTGCCATGACTATTTCCATAGGTCACACTCATACAAAAGGAACTGATAAGTCAAGAATGTAATCACAAGTCAAGGGTATTAAATATTGCCGAATTACCCTCTAAAATATTTTTACCAATTTAGTCTTCCACCAATAGATTATGAATACTCATTTTCATCCGCTCACCAACACCAAGCATTCTTTAAATCTTTGCCAGTTTGAGAAATGAGTGATGTTTTATTGTTGCTTTAATTTTGTTATTTTTTTACTAGTGAATTTGATGTATTCTTTAGTCTTTGGGATTTCTCTGTTGTTGTTGTTAATTCGTATCTTTGTCCAGCTTGGGGCATCCCTTTCTCTCTTTCCTTAGTAATTTATGAGTAAAAACTGTTTTCTAAAAACTCCATAGTCTCTTTGAAAAAACAAACATTTAAAACATTATAATGGCCGGGCATGGTGGCTCATGCTGTAATCCCAGCACTTTGGGACGCCGTGGTGGGCGGATCACAAGATCAGGAGATGGAGACCATCCTGGCTAACATGGTGAAACCCCGTTTCTACTAAAAATACAAAAAATTAGCTGGGTGTGGTGGCGGGCGCCTATAGTCCCAGCTACTTGGGAGGCTGTAGCAGGAGAATTGCTTGAACCCGGGAGGCGGAGGTTGCAGTGAGCAGAGATCGCGCCATTGCATTCCAGCCTGGGTGACAGAATGAGACTCCATCTCAAAAAAATACAAAAAGCAAACAAACTAAAAATTATAACATATCAGTTGGGTAATGGTATTGGGAAAATTGTCTTTCTATATGGCAAAAGATTAATTTGAATCTTACTTTACATCATATAGGAAAATCGAGAGTCTATATGGGATAAATAGCTCAAACTCCAAAGAGGATGAGAGGAAATTGAGTGGAAGAATATCTTTTTGACATTGTGGCTAGGGAAGGACCATCAAAACAATATATAAAGGGGGAAATTGATTTATGTGAACATATTAAAATGAAATATCTCTGTTCAAGAAAGAACGCCACGAGACATGAACAGAAGGCTGATAAACAAAAATATATTTACAATGACTCTTAGTAATGACGATTAATCTGGGAAAAAGATATGTGTAGGCAATGCACAAAAAAGAAATCAAGACTAGTTAATAGATCCATGGAAAGATGCTTACTTTTACCAATAACCAGAAAAATGGAAACTTAAAAAAATAAGATGATATTTTACACTCATCTGATTGGAAAAAATTAGGAAGTCACATAATATTAAGTGCTGGCAAGGATGGGAAAAAGTGGGAGCCCCCTTGCACTGCTGGTAGAAGTGTGCAGTGGTATAGCCATTTTGGACACCTAGCTTTCTTGTGTTTAAAGTGTGCACACACCCCACGACCAGGCAACTCTATAGTAGAAAACTACCACATGAGTGCAGAGGGAGAAGTCACGAGTACTATTTTTTTTTTGAGACAGAGTTTCGCTCTTGTTGCCCAGGCTGGAGTGTAATAGCACGATCTCAGCTCACCGCAACCTCCGCCTTCTGGGTTCAAGCAATTCTTCAGCCTCAGCCTCCTGAGTAGTGGGATTACAGGCATGTGCCACCATGCCCGGCTAATTTTGTATTTTTTAGTAGAGATGGGGGTTTCTCCGTGTTGGTCAGGCTGGTCTCGAACTCCTGAACTCAGGTGATCTGCCCGCCTCGGCCTCCCAAAGTGCTGGGATTACAGGCCTGAGCATTCTTATCACAGCACTCGCTGTAGTAGCAAAGAGACGGAAGTGTCTTAGGGGTCCACCTAGGGAAACCTACTAATAGTAAAGTACAATGTGTTACATGTATATGTATGTATGTGATGTCTATATCATATATGCGTATAATGGAATATTGTCTATCATTTGGAAGGAGAACATTTGAGATACATAAACTTGAGAATAATGTGGACAGGTCTAAAAAATACAATGTTTAGTGAAAAAAAGGTACAGAATAAGACAAAATGGGATTTTGCATGGCCAAAAAATGATAGCAGTTCATGAAGGGAAGAAACCATCTACTTAAAAGAGTGCACTTGAGGTAAAAATAGACATACATATGTAAGTACATGCATGTGTGTGTGTGAGCAGGAGAGTTGAAAAGTCCCGTGTGTGCGTATGTGTAGAGATGGGTGTTTATAACAGCCTGACATAAGATATAGGGGAACAGAGAGGAAGGTTTTATATTCTAGAAGTGTAAATAATTTCAAATGGCATCCTCATATTCAAATGATCATTATGGTGACTAGCCATTAGAGAATTTCATCCAAATAAATTTTCATCTGAAAAGCTCTTGTATCCTCTTACCCACTGTTAGTGAGTTGAATCATATGCTACCCCTGCTGAAAGATATGTGTACATCTAACCCCTGCTGAACCTGTGAATATGACCTTATTTGGAGAAAGGACCTTTGGGTCCTAATTTAGTGAGAAGTGTTTTTATAAGAGACACACAGAGAAGAGACACATAAGGAGAAGCAGGAGAGGCCTCATGAATACCAGCATACTGGAGTGAGGCAGCCGCAAGCCAAGGAATGCCTGGAGCCACCAGAAGCAGGAAGAGGCAGGGGAAGGTTCTCCCTCAGAGCCTTTGGAGGGAGCACACCCTACTGAAACCCAGAGTTTGGATTTCTGGCCTCCAGAACTGTGAGAGAATCAATTTCTGTCATTTAAAGTCACCAGGTTTGTGCTAATTTGCTGCAGCAAGCCTCGGAAACAGATACACCCCTTCTCCTTTTCCCTGTCTGGCTTCCCATCTTTCCCTTAGGAGGAGCTAACCTGTCCCATGCAGGATGGTTTTCTGTTTTCTGTGTTCATAGGGCCGTTTCCTCTATTTGTGTTTTCCCCGTCATAGTCCATTTGGGCTGCTGTAAAAACTACCATAGACGGGATGGCTCAGCTCTGGAGGCTGGCAGGCCAAGATGAAAGCACTGGCAGATTCGGTGTCTGGTGAGGGCTGCTTCCTGGCTCACAGACGGCATCCTCTCCTGCGTCCTCACGTGGCAGGTGGGTGAGGGAGCCCTCCAAAATCCCTTTTATGAGGGCATGACTCCCACTCGTGAGGGCTCCACTCTTGTTCCCTAATCACCTCCCAAACTCCCTACATCCTAACACCATCACATTAGCGGTGACGGTTTTAACAGATGAATTTGAAGGAGGGAAAAGAAACACAAAAATTCCAATCTTAGCACCCAAAGTGAGATTTAAGGTGATGCAAGAACACAGCTTTAAATTTCATTGAATCGCACAATACACTCTATTTAGTAGTAAGATGAATTAGTCAAAGACAGTCTGTTTGGTGAGAATAAGCACATAACATCTAACACTTACCAAACTCTCTTTTTATGAAAGAGAAAACAAGCTTCAGCTTTGGCTGTCTCAAAACTGGCAACGATATCTGGTTATATGAATAACATTGTTTTGGTTTCATTGAATTTATTTTTGTGCTTGGCTACCTTTTATTTACCATAAGTAATGCCAGTTTTTCTTTTAGGCTTATGATTGCAAGATTCCTTTGTAAACATATGAATCTAAATTAAAAAGTGAGTTTAAAGAAACATATTAACTAAATAACAGTAGGAATAATACACAGATATGGAAAAGTCTGAAGGTGTGAAACTCTGTACTACCCCCAGAAGCTTATCAAAGCTGCTTTTTTCTAAGGCAGATTTCCTCTGTGAGAAGAATTCCGATGCCAACACCAATCCATTTCGGAAATCGACTTCGATTCATCTCTTGGGTCGGTGTGTTTCATTTTCATGTACAAGAAGGGCTCACGCGTTTTGTGTTCTCTCAGTGTTTGTATGTTTGACTACTGCCTCTGATTTAACAAGAACTTGTGTGGTAGGAAATTGTGTTCCACTTTCTTTTCCTCAGAACTTTGTGGACACTGTTTTACCATTTTCTTGCATCAAATGCGGCCTCATTTTCGGGGTCCTCTCCCAGCCCTACCGCCCTGTTGTAAGTGAATTGCTTTTTGTTCTTGGATACATGAGACCCTTTTCTTTTACTTTGAAGTGTAGTAAATCCATCAAGTATGTCTCAGAGTTGAACCAGCACTATCACTTCTTCCCAGAATCCAGGGAGCCCTTTCAATTTCCTAGCCAGCTCTTTGTTTCTTTTCTTTTGTATTGGTATATATTCTTTTGTATTTCATGCCTTGTAGTCTTTGTTTTGGGGAAATGAGGGCCTATATGTAGATCATTATCTATCCCTCATAGCTTAATCTTCATCCTAAACATTTCGACTTTATTGTCTTCCCTACACACCTTCAATGACAATCTCAAGCTTTTATGAAAGTGATGAATATTTGACTATGTTAATTTTGTTTCTTGCTCTTTCAAATTTACTTATTAACTCTGTAATTGCTGTTTTGATCTGCAGTTTTTCCTTAGCTCTGTAACTACCATTTTTCCATCTTATTTTATTGTCTCATCTAAGTATTTATTTATTTTTGTTTCAATGAATTTATGTTTTCCTTGTTTTTTTCTAGATACAAAATACTTGTCTTAGATTTTTTCTAGATAAAAAATACTTGTCTTAGATTGCAGGATGGATTTTTCACTTTCCCATTTATACTATATTTCCTCTTCTTTTTTTGTGTTAACCTCTCTGCATAGTTGCCATGAGTTTTCTTTTATTCCTGCAGAATTATTAATAAAAGGAGCTCTATCAGCACATCCCATTTGCCTGTATATGGTGTAAATCAATTTTACTTGGTACTCATCTCATTGTGTCTGAGTCCTGTTGTCTTCCCTTCAGTAGTGTTTGCTTCTATTCTTACAATCTTTCTTACCCTTAGCAAGTTACTTATGCTTTCTGTGCCTCAATTTTGTCAACCTACATCCTATATACAGGTTCAGCACGAAATGAGCCATATGTGTAAAATGCTTATAACAGTGCCTGGCATACACAAAGGCTGTTATCCTCAGGAAGGGAGGCTCTCTTCTCTCCAACTTCTTTTTTTCCGCCCAACTTCTATTTTAGGTTCAGGGGGTACATGTTCAGGTTTATTATATGAGTAGATTGTTTGTCATGGGGGTTTGGTGTACAGATTATTTAATCACCCATGTAATAAACATAGTATCCGACAGGTAGCTTTTCAGTTCTCACCCTCCTCCCACTCTCCACCCTCAAGTAGGCCCTGGTGCCTATTGTTTCCTTCTTTATGTCCACGTGTACTCAATGTTTAGCTCCCGCTTGTAAGTGAGGAAAATCCAGAATTTGGTTTTCTGTTCCTGTGTTAATTCAGTTAGGATAATGGCCTCTAGCTCCATTCATGTTGCTGCAAAGGACATGATCTTGTTCTATTTTATGGCTGCATAGAATTCCATGGTGTATTTGTACCATATTTTCTTTATCCAGTCCACTCTTGATGGGAATTTAGGATGATTCTAAACATACAAGTGCATATGTCTTTATGGTAGAACAATTTATATCCCTTTAGGTATATGCCCAGCAGTGGGATTGGTGGGTTGAATGGTAATTCTGTTTTAAATTCTTTGAGAAATTGCCAAACTGTGTTTCACCATGGCTGGACTAATTTACACAGCCACCAGCAGTGGATGAGTGTTCTCTTTTCTCTGCAACCTTGACAGCGTCTGTTATTTTTTAACCTTTAAGTAATCGCCATTTTGACTGGTGTGAGATGGTATCTCATTGCAGCTTTAATTTTCATTTGTCTGATGTTTAGTGATGTTGAGCATTTTTTTCATATGCTTGTTGGTCATATGTATGTCATTCTTTGAGAAGTGTGTTCATGTTCTTTTGTACGTTTTTTAATGAGATGTTTGTTTTTCACTTGTTTGTTTAAGTTCCTTATAGATGCTGAATATTAGACCTTTGTCAGATACACAGTTTGTAAATATTTTCTCCCATCCTGTAGGTTGTCTGTTTACTCTGTTGATAGTTTCTTTCGCTGGGCAGAGGCTCTTTAGTTTAATTGGGTCCCATATGTCAAGTTTTGTTTTTGTTGTGGTTACTTTTGGTGTCTTCGTCATGAAATCTTTGCTGGGGCCAATGTCCATATGACATTTCCTAGGGTTTCTTCTAGGGTTTTTATAGTTTGAGATATGACATTGAAGTCCTTAATCCATCTTGAGTTGATTTTTGTATGTGGTGAAAGGAAGGAATCCAGTTTCAACCTTCTGCATATGGCTAGCCAGGTGTCCCAGCACCATTTATTGAATAGAGAGTACTTTGCCCATTGCTTGTTTTTGTCAACTTTGTCGAAAATCAGATGGTTGTAGGTGTGCAGCTGTATTTCTGGGTTGGCTAACCTGTTCTTTTGGTCTAGGCGTGTTTTTGTACCAGTACCATGCTGTTTTGGTTACTGTAGCCTTGTAGTATAATGTGAAGTTGAGTAGTGTGGTACCTCTGCTTTTGTTCTTTCCACTTAGGATTGCTTTGGCTGCTTGAGCTCTTTTTTGGTTTCATGTGAATTTTAGAATGTTTTTTCCCATAATTCTGTGAAAAATGTCATTGGTGATTTGATAGGAGTGGCATTGAATCTGTACATTGCTTTGGATGGTATGGCCATTTTAACAATACTGATTCTTCCTGTCCATGAGCATGAAATGTTTTTCCATTTGTTTGTGTTCTCTCTCATTTCTTTCTGCAGTGTTTTGTAATTCTTATTGTTGAGATCTTTCACCTCTCTGGTTAGCTGTATTCCTAGGCATTTTATTATTTTTTATGGCTATTGAGAAAGGGATTGCATTCTTGATTTGGCTGTCAGCTTGCATGTTATTGGTGTATAGAAATGCTACTAATTTCTGTACATCGATTTTGATCCTAAAGCTTTGCTAAAGTTCTTTATCAGATCTCAGAGCTTTTGGGCAAAAACTAAGGAGCCTCCTAGGTATAAAATCATACCATCTGTGAAGAGAGATAGTTTGACTTCCTCTCTTACTATTTGAATGCCTTTTACTTCTTTCTCTTTCTTAATTCCTCTGGCTAGGACTTCCAGTACTATGTTGAATAGGAGTGATGAGAGTGAGTATCCTTGTCTTGTTCCAGTTCAAAGATAATGCTTCCAGCTTTTGCCCATTCAGTATGATGTTGGCTGTGGGTTTGTCATAGATGGTTTTTATTATTTTGAGGTATGTTTCTTCAATACCTAATTTGGGGAGGGTTTTTAACATGAAGGAATATTGATTTTTTTTGTTTTGTTTTTGTTATTTTATTTATTTATTTATATTTTTGAGATGTAGTCTCACTCTGTTGCCTAGGCTGGAGTGCCGTGGTGTGATTTCGGCTCACTGCAGCCTCTGCCTCACAGGTTCAAGTAATTCTTCTGCCTCAGCCTCCCAAGTAGCTGGGATCACAGGCACCTGCCACCACACCCAGCTAATTTTTGTATTTTAGTAGAGATAAGGTTTCACCATGTTGGCCAGGCTGGTCTTGGACTCTTGACCTCAAGTAATCTGCCCACCTCGGCCTCCCGAAGTGCTGGGATTACAGATGTGAGCCACCATGCCTAGCCTGTGTTGAATTTTATTGAAAGCCTTCTCTGTGTCTATTGATATGATCATGTGGTTTTTGTTTTTAGTTCTGTTTCTGTGATAAATCACATTTATTGATTTACATATGTTCAACCAACCTGCCATCCCAGGGATAAAGCTTACTTGATCATAGTGGATTAGCTTTTTGATGTTCTGCTGGATTCAATTTGATAGCATTTTCTTGAGGATTTTTGTATCTGTGTTTGTCAGGGATATTGGCCTGAAGTTTCCTTTTTTTTGTTGTGTCTCTGCCAGGTTTTGGTATCAGAATGATGCTGTCCTCAGAGAATGGGTTAGGTAAGACTCCTTCTTCCTCAATGTGTTGTAATGGTTTACATAGGATTGATACCAGCTCTTCTTTATATACCTTGCAGAATTTGTCTGTGAATCTATCTGCACCAGAGTTTTCTCTTTTTTTTTTTTGAAACGGAGTCTTGCTTTGTTGCCCAGGCTGGAGTGCAGTGGCACGGTCTTGGCTCACTGCAAGCTCTGCCTCCCGGGTTCACGCCATTCTCCTGCCTCAGCCTCCCAAGTAGCTGGGACTACAGGTGCCCACCACCATGCCTGGCTAACTTTTTGTATTTTTAGTAGAGATGGGGTTTCACCATGTTAGCCGGGATGGTCTTGATCTCCTGACTTTGTGATCAACCTGCCTTGGCCTCCCAAAGTGCTGGGATTATAGGCGTGAGCCACCACATCTGGCTGGATCAGAGCTTTTTCTGATTGTTAGGCTTTTTATTACTGATTTGATTTTGGAACTTGTTACTGGTCTGCTCATGGTTTTAGTTGCTTCCTCAGTCAATCTTGGGAGGTTGTATATGTCCAGGAATTTATCCCATTTCTTCTAGGTTTCCCAGCTCGGGTGCAGAGAGGTGTTCGTAATAGTCTCTGAGGGTTTCTGTGTATCTGTAGGGTCAGTGGTAATGTCCCCTTTGTCGTTTCTAATTTTGTTTATTTGGATAGTCTGGGTTTTTTTCTTTGCTAGTCTAGCTACTGGCCTATCAATCTTATTTATTCTTCCAAAGAACCATCTTTTGGTTTTATTGATCTTTTGTATGGTGTTTTGTGTCCCAATTTCATTCAGTTCAGCTCTGATTTTAGTTATTTATTTTCTTCTGGTAGCTTTGGGGTTGTTTTCTGTTATTTTTCTAGTTACTCTAAGTGTGATGTTAGATTGTTGAGATCTTTCTAACTTTTTGATATTTGATTTTAGCACTCTAAACTTTCCTTTTTACACTGCTTTAGTTGTGTCCCTGAGATTCAGGTATGTCACATCTTTATTTTCATTAGTTTCAGATAATTTCTTGATTTTGGCCTTAATTTCATTGTTTGCCCCAAAGTCATTTAGGATCAGGTTGTTTAATTTCCATGTAATTATATGATTTTTGAGACACCTTAGTATTGATTTCTGTTTATTGCACTGTGGTCCCAGAGTATGGTTGGTATGATTTTTTTTTTTTGAATTTGTTGAGAATTGTTTTATGGCTAATTATGTGATCAATTTTTAGAGTGTGTGACGTGCAGATGAGAAGAATGTATATTCTGCTGTTGTTGGGTGGAGTGTTCTGTATATGTCTGTTAGGTGCGTTTGGTCAAGAGCTGGGTTTAGGTCTTGAATTTCTTTCTTTCTCTTTCTTCCTTCTTCTTCCTTCTTCCTTCTTCCTTCTTCCTTCTTCCTTCTTCCTTCTTCCTTTCCTTTCCTTTCCTTTCCTTTCCTTTCCTTTCCTTTCCTTTCCTTTCCTTTCCTTTCCTTTCCTTTCTTCCCTCTCTTTCTTCTTCCCTTTCTTTTTACGAGGTCTTTCTTTGTCACCTAGGCTGGAGTCCAGTGGTGTGATCTCAGCTCACTGCAGCCTCCATCTCCCAAGTTCAAGTGATCCTTCCACCTTAGCTCCCCAAGTAGCTGAGACTACAGGCATGAGCCACCTCAACCAGCTAATTTTTGTATTTTTTGGAAAGACATGGTTTCTCCATGTTGCTCAGGCTGGTCCTGAACTCCTGAGCTCAAGCGATCTGCCTACCTCAGCCTCCCAAAGTGCTAGGGTCACAGGCGTGAGCCACTGTGCCCAGCCTGGTCTTGAATATTTTTGTCAGCTTTCTGCCTTGATGATCTGTCTAGTGCAGATCATGATAGTGAAGTATTGAAGTCTCCCACTATTATTGTGTGGTTATGTAAATCTCTTTGTAGGTCTCTAAGGACTTATTTTATCAATCTTGGTGTTCTGGCGTTGGGTGCATATATATTTAGGATAGTTAAGTCTTCCTTCTGAATTGAACTCTTTATTATTATGTAATGACCTTCTTTGTCTTTTTGGATGATTCCTAATTTAAAGTCTGTTTTATCTGAAGTTAGAATAGCAACCCTCCCCTTTTTTTGTTTTCTGTTTGCTTTGTAGATTTTTCTCTGTCCCTTTACTTTGAGCCTATGGGTGTCATTGCACTCTAAACTTCCCTTTGTGAGGTGGGTCTCTTAAAGACAGTGTACAGTTGTATCTTGCTTCTTTATTCAGCTTGCTACTCTGTGCCTTTTAAGTGGGGCACTTAGCCTGTTTATTTTCAAGGTTAATATGTGCTGATTTGATCCTGTCAGTATGTTGTTAGCTTCCTCCCCAACTTGTAAGTGTTGGGTGCCCACAGACTCCATCCTCAGACTTCTCTTCTAGCCACACTACCTCCTGTGGGATCTCATTCCCTATTGTCATGTTAGCATCATGCACATATAATGACTTGTATTTCCAACTGCCTACTCAATATTGCTGCTTGAGTGTCTAATAGACATCCACAATATAAAGGAAAAAAACTTTTTTCTACTTTCATACTTAACACAACACAGAACACTGCCATGACCAAAATGTGTGGGTATTTTCCCAAGCAATTTGCCAGTCATACCAACTGGGTGCCCTACAATTCAGCTCGATTCTGACACTAACTAGTGTTAGTGCAGATCCCACAGGTTAGGGCAAAATCCCACAAGACTGTTCCTCTGCTTTAGATACCAATCACAAGTCCCAGGTTGTCACCTGTATTTCTGACCAACTAGCTATAAAATTGGGTTTCCCAGGATTCCCTCTTCAGGTTCGATAATTTGCTAGATGGCTCATGGAACTCAAGGAGATCCTTACTTATATTTACTGGTTTATTATTTAATAAAGATTATGCTAAAATACAGATAGCCCCATGAAGAGGTATGTGGGGGAGATAAAGAAGAGTCCTGAGCTCAGGAGATTCAAGGGTTTTAGGAGCTCCATGCCAGGAACCAGGGAGAAAGACCAAAATATTTATATGTAACTGTCTAATAGACATCTCAGACTTAATCTGTTCAATATCAATCTCCAGTACCTCTCCTCCCCTGAGCCTGCTCCTCTTGTAGCCTTCACCATCAGAGTTAATGGTAATGCCATCCTTGCATTTGCTGAGGACAAAAACATTGGAAAAATATTTGACTTGTTTTTCTTATAGGCATCACATTCAACTCAATTCTTCAAAATTGAAAACATATAATCCCGAATCCTACCACTTCTTGTCATTTCCAGTGTGACTCCTTGTCCAAGCCACTACCATCTGTTAAATGGCATGCATCACTGCAGTTGCCTCCCAAATGAAGTGTCTGCTCCTGTCCTTGACCTTTCAAGTCTATTCTCAATACATCAAAAAGTGCAATCTGGTTAACATCTAAATCAAATCAATGTCACTCCTCTCCTCATATCCCTCCAATGTCATTCATGTCACTAAGAGAAAAAAAGGCAGAGTCTTGGCCGGGCGCGGTGGCTCAAGCCTGTAATCCCAGCACTTTGGAGGCCAAGACGGGTGGATCACGAGGTCAGGAGATCGAGACCATCCTGGCTAACACGGTGAAACCCCGTCTCTACTAAAAAATACAAAAAACTAGCTGGGTGAGGTGGCGGGCGCCTGTAGTCCCAGCTACTCCGGAGGCTGAGGCAGGAGAATGGCGTAAACCCGGGAGGTGGAGCTTGCAGTGAGCTGAGATCCCACCACTGCACTCCAGCCTGGGTGACAGAGCCAGACTCTGTCTCAAAAAAAAAAAAAAAAAAGGCAGAGTCTTTACAAGATTCTGTATGATATGGCCCCCTGCAATCTCTCTGCTTTTATCTCCTTCTATTGTCTCCTCATTTGTTCCACATTCCATCAACACACAAGATAGACTCATACCCATGAGGAATAGATGTCAGATTTCATAATTTTTTTCTGTATATATTAGTTGTATTGTTGTTTTTTAAAAAACTACTTGTCAATACAGTAAATTACGTTGACTGATGTTTGAATGTTAACCTAATTTTGCATTCCTGGGTTAAACTCAACATAACCATATCCATTTTACATGTTGTTAGATTTTATTTATTAAATTTTTGTTAAGAATTTTTGCATCTCTGGTTATGGAGGATATTGCCTTTTAGTTTTCTATCCCTGTGTAATATCTTTGGTTTTGGCATCAGGGTTATCTTCATCACAAAGAAGTTGTGATGTACTCTTTCCTCCATTGAATTTGCAGTTTTCTTTGAGATAAAGTTTTGTATTAAAAATTTAATTTCTCGGCATGATGTGATGGCTCATGCCTGTAAGCCCAATGCTTTGGGAGGCCAAGGCAGGAGGATCACTTGAGGCCAGGAGTTTGAGACCAGCTTGGGCAACATAGCAAGACCCTCTCTACAAAAAAAAAAGTAATTTCTTATTTATATACAGATACTTATGTTTTTCATTTCTTCTTGAGTTTTAGTAATTTGTTTCAAAAAATTTGCTTAATTAATTAAAATTATAAATCGATTGGCAAAAAGTTATTCTTAACATTCCCTTATTATATTTTTGAAATCTAAAAAATCTGTGGTGAAGGTACCTCTCCTATTTCTGATATTGGTAATTTGTGATGAGTTTTTTCCCCTAACCAGTCTAGCTTGAGGTTTGTCAATCTTTTTATCTTTTATTTTATTTATTTTTTAAATTATACTTTAAGTTCTAGGGTACATGTGCCCAACGTGCAGGTTTGTTACATATGTATACATGTGCCATGTTGGTGTGCTGCACCCATTAACTCATCATTTACATTAATGCTATCCCTCCCCGCCACCACAATAGGCCCCAGTGTGTGATGTTCCCCTTCCTGTGACCAAGTGATCTCATTGTTCAATTCCCACCTATGAGTGAGAACATGCGGTGTTTGGTTTTCTGTTCTTGTGGTAGTTTGCTGAGAATGATGGTTTCCAGCTGCATCCATGTCCCTACAAAGGACACGAACTCATCCTTTTTTATGGCTGCATAGTATTCCATGGTGTATATGTGCCACATTTTCTTAATTCAGTCTGTCACTGATAGACATTTGGGTTGATTCCAAGTCTTTGCTATTGTGAATAGTGCCACAATAAACATACGTGTGCATGTGTCTTTATAGCAGCATGATTTATAATCCTTTGGGTCTGTACCCAGTAATGGGATGGCTGGGTCATATGGTATTTCTAGTTCTAGATCCTTGAGGAATCGCCATACTGTTTTCCACAGTGGTTGAACTAGTTGATATTTTCAGTGGGTTTTCATGTCTCAATCTCCTTCAGCTCTGATTTCAGTTATTTGTTGTCCTCTGCTTTGGGGTTGGTTTTCTCTTGGTTCTTTAGTTCTTTTAGTTGTGATGTTAGGTTGTTAACTTGGGCTCTGTCTAGCTTTTTGATGTGAGCATTTAGTGCTATAGTTTCCCTCTTAACATTGCCTTAGGTGTTTCCCAGAGGTTCTGGTATGTGTATCTTTGTTTTCATTCATTTTAAAGAAATACTTGATTTCTGCCTTAATTTCATGATTTACCCAAAAGTCAGTCAGGAGCAGGTTATTCAATTTCCATGTAATTGTATGGTTTTGAGTGATTTTCTTAGTCTTGATTTCTAATTTGATTGTGCTGTGGTCTGAGACATTGGTTGTTATTATTTCAGTTTTTTTTTTTTTTTTTTTTTTGCATTTGCTGAGGAGTGTTTTATGTGTGATCATGTGATGGATTTTAGATTATGTGCCATGTGGTGATGAGAAGAACATATATTCTGTTGTTTTGGGGTGAAGAGTTCTGTAGATGTCTATCAGGTTCATTTGATCCAGTGCTGAGTTTAGGTCCTGAATATCTTTGTTAATTTTCTGCCTTGATGATCTGTGTAATACTGTCAGTGGGGTGCTAAAGTCTTATTGTGTCTGAAGTTTAAAGTTAAAGTATTATTGTGTGGAGGTCTAAGTCTCTTCAAAGGTCTCTAAGAACTTGCTTTATGAATCTGTGTGCTACTGTGTTGGGTGCATATATAATTTGCATAGTTAGCTCTTTTTGAATTGAACCCTTTACCATTATGTAATGCTCGTCTTTGTCTTTTTTTTTTTAATCTTTGTTGGTTTAAAATCTGTTTTTCTGAAATTAGGATTGCAACTTTTGCTTTTTTCTGTTTTCCATTTGCTTGGTAGATTTTCCTCCATCTCTATTTTGAACCTGTGGGTGTCATTGCATGTGAGATGGGTCTCTTGAAGACAGCATACCAATGGGTCTTGGTTCTTTATCTGGCTTGACACTCTGTACCTTTTAATTGGGTCACTTAGCCCATTTACATTCAAAGTTGGTATTGATATGTGTGGATTTGATCCTCTCATCATGATGTTAGCTGGTTATTATGTTGGCTTGTTTATGTGGTTGCTTTATAGTGTCACTGCTCTGTGTAAAGTGTGTTTTTCTAGTGGCTGGTAATGGTCTTTCCTTTCCATATTTAGTGTTTTCTTCAGAACGTATTGTAAGGCAGGTCTAGTGAAAATAAATTCGTTTAGCATTTCCTTGTCTGAAATGGATTTCTTCTTCACTTATGAAGCCTAGTTTGGCTGGATACAAAATTCTGGGTTCAAATTTTTTTTCTTTAAGAATGTTGAATATTGGCTCCTAATTTCTTCTGGCTTGTAGGCTTTCTTCTGGGAAGTCTTCTGGGGCATTCTGATGGTGTCATTTGTGGAGTCACACTGGTAGTGGTATTGGCATAGAAGCAGGGCACTGGCAGGTGCAAGTCTTTGTGCATTATATGTGCCTCACATGCAGAGGTGGTCGCTCAGGGCAAGGGAGGGGCTGCTGTTCTCCATGCCTACTTTATTTCCCTTGGCAGTGTTGGCCCAAGGATAGTGCACTGATGGGGGCAGGGTTGGCTGGCTCTGTGCCTGTCAAAGCTCCCAGACTGCAATGGTGGTTGGCAGGGTTGGGGACAGACTACACCCCTACAGCAGCAGTGGCAGCGCAGGATGCATGCTCACATGTGTGCTGGTAGGGAAAGGAAAGCAAAAGTTGCCCATGCACACACATGCCTGCAAGGCAGTGTGTGGGGTTGCAGTGAGCCAGGGGGAAGCTGCAGTGTGGAGAGGGAGCAGGTGGGCTGATGTATGGCCATGGGGGCCACGGCACTGGAGCTCTCCACTAGTCAGGCATGGTCCATCAGCACAGAAACTATGATGAATTCCCCAGGGAACCCAAGGCTGACCTACAAGCAGGTGCTGCCAGTCTGGGCCCTGGGAAAGGCCAGCAGACCAAGGGGTGATCAGGTTGGACTGGCCCCATCTGATGGGCAAGACTGCCCTGCAGAGTTCAGGTTCAACAGTTTCCCTAGGGCTAAAGTGTCTATGGGAGCAAGTTGAGCCTAAGGGGATAGCCATCCCTGGCCATGCTCCACTATAGATGCTCCTGCACCAAACCCTCTGGGCTGCCCCTGCCACTTCTCTAAGCAGCTCTCCCTGCCAACTCAAGTATTTGTGGTGATTGAGGGGTCTCCTCCTGTCAGGATTTCAGAGACCCATGGCCAGAGTGGGTTGCTCCTTGTCAGTTCAACTCACTTGTTCCCCTGAAGTTGTTGGGGGCCAGGAATGAGTCCTGGTGCATGGTAGCCCCATGGAGTGTTCCCAGCTTCCTCCCCCTTCAGCCCAGCCTCTGTGTCTTCCCTCTGTTCCCTCTCAGTGCCTTTCTTCTGAAAATCTGTTGGGAGTGTGCCAGTCATCTCAGCCCCTCGGTGGCAGCTGTTCCACCTGGCTGCATCTCATTGGTCATCTTGCCTGATCCTTATTTCTATTCTTATAGTCTTTTTTCATGAATCAATTCTTTCTTCAATTCTGAAAACTTCTCAGCCATAATCTCCTCAAATATTTCTTTCTCTCTGTTTTGTGTTCTGGTATGCCTCTCCAGAACGTTAGGTAGACCCTAGTCCAGTGTTGCTCCTGTTCATTCTGTTCTCCATATATCAACTGCTTTTTTGTATTCCCATCCTTTTATTTCTCTCTTTATCTCTATTTAATCTCTTTATCTCTGTATGTGAAATTTCAAATTCAATTATCCTGTAATTCACTGGTAGCATCTTTAGCTGTGTCTGATCGACTACAGATATTTTAAAATCTCAGGTATGCAGAATTAGACTGAAGTTAATCTTTGGTTCATTATATACTTTTGCCATTTGTTCATACATGACCCTCTTTTATGTGTTCATGTATGTATCTCTTCACTAATAGCATAGACAAATTAGGGACTAGAGTGCTAACAATAACTTAGATCTACCCATGTGTGTCCTCCTGACCTTGTTCAGATGCTTCCTCTCATCCAAGGTAACCACTCCCTGAACCTTGTGCTTATTATTCCTTAACTGCAAAAAAAAAAAATGAAAAAAAACCCTTTATCTTACATTTTAAGAATATATGTATTACTAAATAGCACATTTTATAGTTCTGGTTTTTTTAATTAAAAATTTGTAACCTTTTAAAAGTGGCGAAAATTGTCTTTTTTTAAAAATTCTCAATAATGTTATCACGGTTCATCCCACTTGCTACATGTAGCTGTAATTCGTTTGTTTAGACTGTATTAGAATGTTTCATTGTGCAGTTGCATGACTGTGTCACAGTTAATTTATCCACTCTTCTGTCAGTGAGCATTTGAGTGGTTTCCAGGTTTCTGCTATTGTGAACAGCACTACTACAAACATTATTATTCATGTTTCTTGGGTTTATCTTGGTTATGTTCCAAGAAATGGAGTTGCTGAGACATAGAATATGTGAATGCTCAACTTTTCAAAATAGTAATGCATTCTTTTTCTAGGTGGTTGGATCTGCTGTTTAACCTGTTGAGGTTTAAATTTTCAGTGACAATGCTTTTCACTTGTAAAAGTATTATGTAGTTTTTTTTTTTTTTTTTTTTTTTGATGGAGTCTTGCTCTGTTGACCAGGCTGGAGTGTAATGGTGTGGTTAGGCTCACTACAACCTCCGCTTCCTGGGTTCAAGCGATTCTTCTGCCTCAGCCTCTCAAGTAGCTGGGACTACAAGTGCACGCCACCATGCCCTGCTAATTTTTTATTTTTTTAAAATTTTTAGTAGAGATGGGGTTTTGGCACATTGGCCAAGCTGGCCTTGAACTCCTGACCTCAGACAATCCGCCCTTCTCGGCTTCCCAAAGTGCTGGGATTACAGGCATAAGCCACCATGCCCGACCTATGTAGTTTTTAAAATCAAATTTGCTTTTGACTTTTCCAAACTTTCTTCTATTGATACTGTGTCTTCTATTCTTCCATTTATCTGTTTAATCAGCTTATGTGTCCATAACTCTTCTCAAATTGTGTAATTATCTTCAGTGCTTGAGGTGCCAAGTCTGTTTGTTATATCTTCTTAACACCCATATATACTCCTTCACCCCATGGTTGTTTGTGTCTTTATGTGGTTTATAGTTTTGGTTGTGAGCTTGTTTTAAGCCTGATTTTTTTCCCCTGGGGAAATTCTGTGTATTCTGACTTAAGTGCCTCTACAAAGTAACTTTTCAGTTTCTTCTGTTGGAGCACAGAATTTCAATGGTTTTAGGATGTATGTTTAAGCAGCTGCCTTGATTTGAGATTCCTGTATCTATGTACAGCGTTCTTCTAGACTCTACACCTTCACATGGTACAGGCCTGGAGTTTCAACTTCTCATAAATGATTTTTTTGAGTTTGTTTTGTTTCAACTCCATCAGCTTCCTTGCTACTTCCACAGGTCGTCACCCAGGCTAGAGTGCAGTGGCGCAATCTTGGCTCACACTGTTCTCCTGCCTCAGCCTCCTGAGTAGCTGGGACTACAGGTGCCTGCCACTACGCCCAGCTAATTTTTTTTGTATTTTTAGTAGAGACAGGGTTTCACCATTAGCCAGGATGATCTTGATCTCCTGACTTCATGATCCACCCACCTCAGCCTCCCAAAGTGCTAGTGGGATTACAGGCATGAGCCACTGCGCCCAGCCTAATGGATGGAGTTTTCAAAGTTCCCTTTCCAGGAACTGGGAAGAAGCTCATTGATTGTGTCTCTGAGATTTATAAAGAGGATTCAATTAGTTTTCAAACTTATGTATGCCCAAGACCAGTTATCCTATGCCAGTGTGAACATAAAAAAATAGTCCACAGTCCCTGGGGCTTATTTACCAGCTGCAAAAACTCTTGGGCCATTGCATTACCTACCATTTTCCACCCTCTCTCAATTTGAGTTTTTTTCTTTGTTCTTTTGTTTAGTTAGGATTTCTGTGTGTAGATGAAATAAGAGGAAAAGCCCAAGTCAGCATAGGCAGCCATGTTGCTAGAAATTCTCTCCATATTTTTAGGCATCATGCTACCTGACTTCAAACTATACTACCAGGCTACAGTAACCAAAACAGCATGGTACTGGTACCAAAACAGAGATATAGACCAATGAAACAGAACAGAGCCCTCAGAAATAATACTACACATCTACAACCATCTTATCTTTGACAAACCTCACAAAAACAGGAAATGGGGAAAGGATTCCCTATTTAATAAATGGTGCTGGGAAAACTGGCTAGCCATATGTAGAAAGTGGAAACTGGATCCCTTCCTTACACCTTATACGAAAATTAATTCAAGATGGATTAAAGACTTAAATGTTAGACCTAAAACCATAAAAACCCTAGAAGAAAACATAGGCAGTACCATTCAGGACATAGGCATGGGCAAGGATTTCATGACTAAAACACCAAAAGCAATGGCAACAAAAGCCAAAATTGACAAGTGGGATCTAATTAAACTAAAGAGCTTCTGCACCGCAAAAGAAACTACCATCAGAGTGAACAGGCAACCTACAGAATGGGAGAAAAGTTTTAAAATCTACCCATCTGACAAAGGGCTAATATCCAGAATCTACAAAGAACTCAAACAAATTTACAAGAAAAAAATCAACCCCATGAAAAAGTGGGCAAAGGATATGAACAGACACTTCTCAAAAGAAGACATTTATGCAGCCAACAGACACATGAAAAAATGCTCATCATCATTGGCCATCAGAGAAATGCAAAGTAAAACCACAATGAGATACTATCTGATGTCAGTTAGAATGGCGATCATTAAAAAGTCAGGAAACAACAGGTGCTGGAGAGGCTGTGAAGAAATAGGAACACTTTTACACTGTTGGTGTGACTGTAAACTAGTTCAACCATTGTGGAAGACAGTGTAGTGATTCCTCAAGGATCTAGAACTAGAAATACCATTTGATCCAGCCATCCCATTACTGGGTACATACCCAAAGGATTATAAATCATGTTGCTATAAAGACACAGGCACACGTATGTTTATTGTGGCACTATTCACAATAGCAAAGACTTGGAACCAACCCAAATGTCCATCAATGATAGACTGGATTAAGAAAGTGTGGCCCATATACACCGTGGAATACTATGCAGCCATAAAAAAGGGATGAGTTCATGTCCTTTGCAGGGACATGGATGAAACTGGAAACCATCATTCTGAGCAAACTATCACAAAGACAGAAAACCAAACACCGCATGTTTTCACTCATAGGTGGGAATTGAACAATGAGAACACTTGGACACAGGGTGGGGAACATCACACACCAGGGCCTGTTGTGGGGTGGGGAGCGGGGGAGGGATAGCATTAGGAGATATACTTAATGTAAATGTCTAGTTAATGGGTGCAGCACACCAACATGGCACATGTATACCTGTGTGACAAACCTACACATTGTGCACCTGTACCCTAGAACTTAAAGTATAATAAAAAAATAAATAAAAAAAAGAAATTCTCTCCATATTTTTAAGTGTCATTATTTTGGTTTTTTAAAGAGCAGTTTTAGATTAACAGCAAAATTGAGAGGAAGTCCCAGAGATGTCCTGTATTCCCACTGTCCCCACACATACCCAGCCTCCTCTGTTACTAACATCCCCTACCAAAGTGGCACATTTCTTTTGATGAACGTACACTGACACATCATTATCACCCAAAGTCCATGGTTTATGTTAGGGTACACTCTTGATGTAGCACATTCTGAATTTGGACTATTGTATTATGCCATACATCCACTATTATAATATCATACAGAATATTTTCTCTTCCCTAAAAATTCTCTGTGCTCCACCCACTTGTCATTCCCTCCCACCCTAATCCTTGGCAACCACTGATCTTTTTACTGTCTCCATAGTTTTGCCTTTTCCAGAATGTCATACTTGGAATCATACATTATGTAGGTTTTCTAGGCTGGCTGGCTTCTTTCACTTAGTAGCATACATTATGTTTCCTTCACGTCTTTTCGTGGCTTGATAGCTCACTTCTTTTTAGTGCTGAATAACATTCATTGTTTTCCACAGTTTATCCATTCACCTACTGAAGGACGTCTTGGTTGCTTCCAAGTTTTGAGAACTGGGAATAAAACTACTGTGACATATTTTCAAGTCCTTTGGGTAAATACCAAGGAGTGTGACTGCTGAGTTGTATAGTAAGAGTATGTTTAGTTTCGTAAGAAACCTCCAAACTGTCTTCCAAAGTGACTATACCATTTTACATTCCCACCAGCAATGAATGATGAGAGTTCTTGTTGTTCCATGTCCTCACCAGCATTTGGTGTTGTCAGTATTCTGGATTTTGGCCATTCTGATGGGTGTGTAGTAGTATCTCATTGTTGTTTTAATTTGCATTTTCCTGATAACATGTGGAGCACCTTTTCATATGCTTATTTGCCATCTGTATATTTTATTTTATGAGGTGTCTGCTAAGGTCTCTAGCCCATTTTAAAATCGGATTGCTTGTTTTCTTATTGTTGAGTTTTAAGAGTTCTTTGTATATTTTGGATAAAAGTCCTTTATCAGATATGTCTTTTGTAAGTATTTTTTTCCAGTCTACAGCTTACTTTTCATTCTCTTGACAGAGTCTCAAGTTTCTCACCAGTATGTACATTAGCAATAGGTATTTTGTGGCTTATTCTTTGTTAAGTTGAGAGATTCCTCTCTATTTCTGGTTTACTGAGAGTTTTTTTAAATCATGAATTGGCATTAAATTTTGTCAAATATATTTTCTGTGTCTATTGTTATGATCTTGCGATTTTTTTCTGCAGGGAATTGCTTTGATGAATTACATAAATAGATTTTTAAATGTTGAACCAGTCTTGCATACCTGGGATAAATCCCATTTTGTCATGGTGTATACTTTTTATACGTCTTGAATTCAGTTTGTAATTGTTTTTGAGGAATTTTGCATTTATATTCATGTTCCTGGCCTGTAGTTTTCTTTTCTTATAATGTCTTTGTCTGGTTTTGTATTAGCATGATGCTGGCCTCATAAAATAAGTCATAAATAAGTCTGCTTCTGTCCTCTGAAAGAGATTGCAGAAAATTGGGATAATTTCTTAAATGTTTGGTGGAATTGACAGGTGAACCATCTGGTCTTTTGTTTTCCGTTTTGAAAGGGTATTAATTAATCCCAGCACTTTGGGAGGCCGAGGCGGTCGGATCATCAGGTCAGGAGATCGAGACCATCCTGGCTAACACAGTGAAACTCCGTCTCTACTAAAAATACAAAAAATTAGCCGGGCATGGTGGCGGACGCCTGTAGTCCCAGCTACTCGGGAGGCTGAGGCAAGAGAATGG